>NW_027210633.1:2062500-2790000 GCF_029030835.1 Brachyistius frenatus
ATAAAAGCAGGATCACCAGCAAAGGCAGCTTTAAAGCACCTAATGCTGCAGTGATAAAGAGGTAATTTCAGCAGAGAAACTCCCAGAGCTGATCTCTGAAACAGACGATTTCAGTGGATCATGAGGCGATGGGAGGATTAAAGTGCACATTACCTGTCATGGTGTGTCTGTTGCACTGCATCATGTAGCATACCGTGCTGTATGTCGAGAGAAAAAAAGGCCTTGCAGTCTCATTTTACCTCATGTTAGCAGTGTATGTACATGTTGTGTCCTTTTTTTCTGCTCTAAAAATATATCCAAATGCAGTTGAGTCTAAAAAGCCCGAAGCCACAGCAGTAAGAACTGTCTGGCTTCAGTTGCTCTAGCAACTGGGTGGAAATGGACTCTGGATGAGGCTGCTCACTGAGCTCATTCAGCACTCCCAGAAAGGTTAATACACCCCAGCTGCAACAGTCTTACTACAAACAAACCTGTGTAACAAACTTGTAGTACAAGAAGCCAACAGGGAAGTGGTAAGGTGTTGCATGGCAGCTCTTCACATGGCCTATAAATAGCTGTGGGATGTGAATGCATACAGGGCAAGGTGTCACACAATACAACAATTCTGTCTGGCATGCAAAGTTCCTCCATACAAGGTGGGCTCACTGCAGCACAAGTGTGTCAAGGGGCAGAAGGAGATATTTTCTAAGTGTGCTAACAAAAAGATCTTATACAACAGCTGTGTTTTCAGAAAAAAAAAAAGTCTTATAAATAAGGATAGAAATATGACTCTGAAAGAACAACAGACAAACACTTAACCTGGTACACTAGTGGCTCTGCAGGACTCACTGGGCAGCCACACAGCTTGCTTTTCCTCATGGATTTCCTGAAGCAAATGTTATAGGAAGTAAAGATCTCCTGACCCCCCCCCCCTAATGAGGATGTGTGCTGTTGATTTCAGCCACCAGTTGTGTCTGAAAACTATGGAGTCGTGGCTTAAAGGGAAGGGTGATTAAAAAAAAAAAAAACAACCAACAGCCATGTTCCTTTGTTCTTTAAGTAAGGTTGCCATGGTCCTTGGTGTTACTGCCATGTTTTTTTTTTTTTTTCTATCAGTGGAGGGCCACTGGCTGTGGTGGCTGCTGCTGCTGGGTAGCAGTGATTAGAGAGCGGCTGAGTGCACAATACAGCTCTGGCTGTCTGATGATATGACCGCTGAACAGATACAGTGCAGCAGAAAAATACAGCGTGAGGAATTAAATCCAGCAGAAGCACACAAAGTGACAGATTGGTGTCGATCAATCACCAAGCCACGTGATGAGAAAAAAAAAAAAAAAAAAGCTTCTTTTGTGTTAAGCCAGAACTAATTTTTGCAGACGTGAGCCAGATGTGCATGGTGAGCCAGATGTGCATGTTTGTCCGTCTGTGTAGCCGAACACAGAACATTTCCCTCAGCCGTGTCTTGTTCTTTTCCACAGGCTGCATTTTGCTCCCAGGTGTGAAGTGGAGGGCCTCCCAAACACAGACCAAGACTGGTAACCACAAAGCACGTGTTTCTCTCCCTGTACTTTGTGTTTGTGCATGGATACTTAAATGCTGACATACTATGTGTACCTCTGCAGAACTTTATATTATCACAGAAGGAATTGGTGCAGGGTTCACACTCAATAGGAAGAGGGCCAGATGGGAAGATCACTGTGAGCTCAAAAACTGCACAGAATATATCGTCAACTAATAGCTACTAATAAATCTTAATTTTAATAGCTGTTTGTATGAATACATGGAATATACATGCATCCCTCTTATGGAATCATTTTCAGAGAACAAAATACAAGATCAACATAGAAAACAGTGTATTTGTGTTTATGATACTATCAAATCACTTCCAATCTGACATAAGGTGCCTATAGCAGGTCCGTATTCATGTTTGTTGAAGGTGAAAACAGTGAAACAGTATCCAGACAGGCATCTTCTTGCAGGCCATTGGAAATTTTAAACAGGCTGCATCTGGCCCCCGGGCCAGAGTTTGATTAGCTGTGTGCATTAAAATGTACAGCGCAGTAAGGCAGTGGTTCTCAGATGGTCTGTCCTCAAGAACCACATTTTACTGATCATTAAGTCGCAGCCCAAACCTTTGAAGTTTTTGAACCACTCAAATTTATTTAACAGAAAAGTAGTGCAGTAATACCCAGTGCCTTCATGCACCGTTAAAACATGGAATAATAAAGTGCAACAAAAGTGCAGCTAGGGCTAAAAACCCTAATGAAATAAACAAGCAGACTTATTTTGAATTACAGGCAAATTTGCTTTTAAAACAATTTGAAACTTGTGACACTCATCAAGCTTCAAGAATCAAAACTGAACTTTAAAATATGAAAAAACAGGTACTAAAACCTAATCCTGACACTGTTAACAAATGCTAAAAGGAGAGCTAACTACTGATGTGACAACTTTAGTTAGTTGTTAGTGCTGAGGCAACTGGACGTGTGCTGCGCCATTGAAAATGTTTGTCATTCAAAATTAAAAGAGCTGCATAAGAAATTCTGTACACTTCAAAATAAAAGTTAGACGGTTTCCCCTCAACTTCTCTTTCCACACATACTGTACATCCACCACAGACACAAAATGGCCCCGCAACTCACTTAATGTGTCGTGAACCACCTGTCGAGAGCCACTGATCTACGATACAAGGATGAAGAAAGTAAAGCCTCCCTTTTTTTTTTATCAAACAGTGTAAATGAATTAACTCATCGCAAAATAAAATGGTTGTACAATGCAGAGTGGAGGGGATGGTTATTGTATAGAACTATGCTAAGTTTAAGTTTACTCAGCTTCATCAAATGAGATGATATATTTATTTGTTCTTTTATTTTTTTCAGTGTTTTCTCACCGTACACATCAAACAACATCTGTGTTGCAGGCTGCATGTATCACCCAGCAGAGCTCTACTCTGGCCGTAACACATGGGACTCCTATCCAGCTGGAGGACCTAACAGAGGACAGTGGGCTCCTGTAAACAATCGCCCCTGGAGCCACACACAAAGGTCAGCAGCACCATCACAACGCTCACTCAAAGTTGTTCGGGTCTCTTCACTTTAACCTGTTATTACTAAAAGGACAGTATTCTGTTCACCAGGGGCACACTCATGGTTTCAGACACACTGGGTGTCGCCTTGTTATTTACTCTACATACTCTACTGTAGTGTAGTTTCTCTCATTTCTGTGAGACTACAGTAACCTTCAGTCAGAGGGGACATTGTTGGCTCTTACAGTTAAGATGCAGTAAACGTGCAGCCTTTCTGAAAAGATGTTAAACTCTGTGGGAGTTGATGCGGGAACAACTTGAGGCTCGAACTTCCTCAGCACAGGTCATTCCAGCAGGTGGGACCTCAGCCTCTGTCGTCTGGGCTGATCCGAGATAAGCACCACTTCACTTGGCTGACTGATTAACTGAAACTCTGATGAGCATATTCATGAAAAACTCTTATTTGAGCTGCAGCTGCGAGAGAAAACCCATCTGCACTTTTAACAGGCAATGAATGAAACTACAACCATCTTCAGCTGCAGCTGCAGACAGAAGCCTCAATCTAAGTGTTCAGTCGCAGCGGTTGAGGAGAGCTCTAATGAATATGATTGTAACTGCAGCTATGTGTATCTGATTGTGGATACAAACAATTGTGACTGATAAATTTAAATCATAAAAATAAACTCTTGTAGCACAAATTTGACATGATTTGGACACCGACTACAATAGGCATGGTTTTAAGGAAAATGATCAAGTATGCTACACTAAGTAATCACGTTGTTTGGTTAAAAAGTTAAGTTGTGGTCACAGTGACAACACTTAAAGAAAAAAAAAAAACATAAAATTCACAAGTGCAAAAACTCGTGATCACAGGACACAGGTGATTTTGCCTGTGAAACATTTGGTTTTGGAACACTTTCATGGTTTGATGTGTGAAGCCCATGTAGATTCCCCAGTGAAAACTTTTCCCCATATCTTTCCCATGTTATCATATGTTTCAAAATGTGATAAAACACGTGTCATACATGTGATCACGTGTTTAAAATGTGCAAAACGTGGGAAAACTTATGAACTTGTTGTTCTGTGTAAATGATCCTTGCAGAGGTGTTTAATTAACAAAGTATAGCAATTCAGTGAAGTCAAAGATTATTTTATTGATATTATTGTGATGATTTTGTTTCAAAAGGGGACAATTTTATACCTGTCATGGTTAATCAGAGTCTCTATTATGACTTCAATTCAATTCCTAACTATTAAAATAAGTGTCAGAGCTCCAGGAGTTTTTATAATTTCACTAAAGTCATCATTACCTTAAAACAATATCAATTTTATTTTTGTTTGATGACTACAGATGCCAAGGAGGACGCAATCAATCACATCATTCAATATCAAGTCGTCTTTACAATAGGTGAGTGAAACAGTGTATTTATCAATCACACACTGCACTGAATATGTTTTATTGTGATAATCATCTTTTAAAGTTATGGACTATAATGTACTTGTTGCTAAAACCACTTGATAGATAGTGTTTGTTTTTAAAGGCAACTTCACCATGTACTTGAGTAAAAGAACCGAAGACTTGATGTTATGACAGATTTGAGTTTATCAAGTACGATTTGTGACAGACTGAGGCATAATTGTGTTGAATCCCTGTCTGCAACATGATACTTGTTGCTAAGTTTAGTTGCTCTTTTTCTCAGGGGGGACAGAACAGTCAACCATGTCCAGGACAAGGGCATCTCCAAGGGGCACCGGCAGCTGCTGCGGATCTGGGATGGTAAAGAGCAGCCGTTTGAGACCCAGAACTGGCATCACAACTCCACACGCTCGTTCCACAACCGAGCTGGCACTAACAACGGTTATTCAACGGGACCCGAAGATCGCTACCCAAATTGGGACAACAGTGTCAGCAACTCTGTGGTGAGACACGCCGATCTGGAACAATAGTATTTTCAAAGGACTTAATTTTGTCATCGAAGCTGAAAGTATGTCATCATTTGACCTTTGGATCCATTTTTTTCTTTCGGTCAGCACGGAGGTCCTCGCCTGCATCGCAACAACAGGGAACTGCAGCCCCCACCAGAGAGATGGGCCCCCTCAGACTGCCACAGGAGCTTCCCAGACAGAATGGTAAACAACAGACAGGGACCCTGGAAACGGCCAGCCCCCCACCAGCGGCGAGAGCAACTGCACCAGCACAGTCCACCCCCACAGTACCCTTTATCTTCAAGGGATGAGTGTCCAGCTAAGAGGAGAAGAGACTCGGGTCCTGATCAGGTAAAGGTGTTCGACTCAGGACAACAAACTTTGTTTCATTTGTAAAAAAGCCTGTACAGGACTTTTCCTTTCTGTGCAACAGCACCACCCACTGGCAAAATGTCCTCCAGTTAGACAGGATATTTGTGCTTCTGTGTTTAGTCATCTCATCCTGGATCAAGACATTTACCTTTACTCGCCCACGCTCCATCACCACCTCGCCACCACCGCTGCAACCAAGAAGACTGGAAGCCTCTTCACGACAGGGCAGGTCCTTGCCACCACTCTGACCACAGGACCTCAAAAACACAACAACAGGTAAACTTGCATAATCTCTGATGTATTACTTAAATTTAAAACTTAAAAAACGTCACCGCTGACTTTCATCGTTGGTTTGGAAACTTTGCAGGAAACCTCTAAAGTGCGAGCTGGAGGACACGGTTTCAGTAACACAGCACCTCTGAACCAGAGCTGCTGCAGCAGACCGCCACATCACGGAGGAACTAAAGAAAAGGTCGAGCGGAAAATCTCGTCTTCACCAGCAGACCACAACCGTGTGCCTTACAGCCACCAAAACCATCACTACCACCATCAGTGGCACACAGGCCACCCACGAGCCCCGCAGCACAACGCCCCACTACGTCCTCTGGAGGAGAAGGACTCCCGGAGCCATCACCACAAACAAAGCACAGTAAGAGATCAACATTTAAACAGAAATCTGTCTACATCCAAGCTGTCACACATTAGATATGTAAAGTGTGTTACAGGTGAAGGTAGTAAATTAAACATTAAAACTCTCAGTATTTGTTCCGTTTCATCTTACTTTGTTGAATTCATATCTCTATTAATGTCCATATAACAGTACACATACAGTATATGACTTAATAATTGGCTGGACAGTCTGGAAAAGGTGGTGGAGAGGAGGACGCTGAAGAAACTGTTATCCATATTGGATAATCCGGCAGACCTGCTGCTGCAGAGACAGCGGAGCACTTTTTCCAAAAGACTCCTCCAGCTCCGCTGTCACAAGGACAGATACAGGAGATCATTCCTGCCCACCGCTATCAGTCTATAAAATAACTCACCTCTGGTCAAATCCATCACCCAACAATAATACCGTTGGTTGTTTGTTTGCTTGCTTAAATCCTTGCACTATTGTTTAGTTAGTTTAATTTAATATTATTCTATTTTATTGTATATATATTGCGCATTTTCAGATTTAATATTTGTTACTCTTATTTGTATTGCTTTACCTGTATCTATAATGCTGCTGTAGTAAAAAAAAATGCCCTTGTGGGATTAATAAAGTGTCTATCTATCTATCTATCTATCTATCTATCTATCTATCTATCTATCTATCTATCTATCTATCTATCTATCTATCTATCTATCTATCTATCTATCTATCTATCTATCTATCTATCTATCTATCTATCTATCTATCCATCTATCCATCTATCTATCTATCCATCTATATCTGTCTGTCTGTCTGTCTGTCTACCTGTCTGTCTATCTAATTGATTGTTCGATCCCTGAACAAAAGTCCAAACAGATATTACTGTAAATCTGCAGGAAACTCCGCGCACTCATCTAAGCGGATATTCAAGAGACCGAGCCCTCTCCAAGTCTTCTGGTGTCGACTCTTCTCCCTATTCATCCCTCCTCTGCAGTCCTAAAGATGGGGGTTCTCCTTCCAGCAGTCCACGTGCTCCTTCCAGTCCCTCTTCATACACGGTGGCCAGTGGCAGAAAAGATCCGTCAGTCATCCAACACTGTTGTCCTGGCCTCAGTGGACAGCAGAAACTCCAAGAAAGCCCCAGTCACACCTTGAGACCCGGCCAGACATCTACTACATCTCTTACATGTCATGCTGGTATGAAATCCAGGTTCTCAGACCCCAAATACAGAAAGACCTCACAGCTCATATGCTCACAACAGTCTCCTCACAGCAGGTCGAGAGCAAACAAGCTTGAGAAAGAGTTAGAAAAACACAAAAAGGCTGAGTACAAACAGAAAGATAAGCCGGTGAAAAAGGAGAGAAAGGGTGAAGTTCAGAAGATGAGAAAAGGTGAGGAAAGAAAGAGGAGGAAGAAAAACGAGGAAAAAAAGTTGGGCGAGAAGAAAAAGAAAAGAGATAAAGCAGCAAAGAAGGAACGGAAATTAGGCTTGAAAACTAAAGTCACAGAAAAGGACATGTTCACTTCCAGATGTCCAGGAGAGGCCAAAATGAGTAAAGCGGAGCCTTCAGGTTTGACTCCACTGCATCAAGGCCAGTCACCCGCCAAACACAAGCACAGGGAGAGGAATAAACAAGCAGAGACATCACATAGCCCGTTCACATACACTCTTCCTCCCAGCTGCGCTTCACAAAATCCGTTGTCTAAATCTGAAAAATACAAAATACCCAAAAAGAGCAGCAGCTACTCAAAACTGTCTGTCAGGGAACAACCTCTTGTCAAGAAGACCTGCCCCAACCAGACCAGCAAGAAGCCCACGATCGTCTTGTCCCAAGCAGAAGATGAACCAAAAACAAAACCCGATGACGGACTCCGTTCCCTCCTATTTAAAGCCTTAGCACCTCTCAGTATGGCATGTCCTGTTAGTGTAGAGCACCCCATCCATGGAAAAGAAGGTGGGCAGGGAGGGAGCCTCAGTGCTCCAGACCTTCAGCCCGTTGCTGTGCTGGGAAATTTGAGGGAAACGGGCGACAACCTCGCCAACACCCCTCCTGTACTCAGCTGGCAGGGTTCTCCAGTATCAGTTTTAGGAGAAGACGAAGAGGAGCTAGAAAAGGGAGTGATAAGTAGACCCGTCCTCCAACCCAGTCCGACCCAGTGCTTTTCACCTCCTCCTGCAGACAGTGACACCAATGATGATGTGAAAAAGGAGTCTTGTGAGGGTACACTGGATGATTGTTCCCACGATGGCATCTCTGAACGCCGGGATCTACCTTGTAAAACCGATTTGAAGGAAAATGAAGAGGAGGTGGACAGCGGCAAGGAAAAGTCTGGCTCTCTTCTTCAAGAGCTCCACCACCACACAGCGGGTTTGGACGATGTCTTCAAGAGCCTGGCCACCTTCCTCGGAGGCCAGAGGGTCACGTGTCGAGGCGGTCCGTTCGGCGGGCCTCCTGCTAGTGCTGCTAGAGGGGTGAAGTACTCGTCTTCTCTCGCACTGGGGCCAGAGATAGACTGTCACGAGAGTCCGGATTTCTCCCCCAAATCAGA
The DNA here is from genome assembly GCF_029030835.1 of Brachyistius frenatus. NCBI lineage: Eukaryota > Metazoa > Chordata > Actinopteri > Embiotocidae > Brachyistius > Brachyistius frenatus. The sequence continues at coordinate 2,070,988 of NW_027210633.1, forward strand.
CCCAACAGCATCCTCCGAACCCGGTAATCAATCACCAACTCACTCTACCTCAGACACACTTTTAAAACTTCCGGCAGATCTGAGTGAGCCCTTCACGGACGGCCTGGTACAGGAAAATGAGGAGGAACTTGAGAGTGATGGAAAAGAGAAACAAGAGGGCAAAGATACAGACATCCTCCCGGAGAGACCAGAGTCAGCTCTACTGGATGAATCTCTGAGTGCAGAGCTGAGACTGACCACAACACATCCAGCGCCTTTCACCAGCCTCATTAAGGTCACTACCAAGGAAGAGAGAGGAAACAGCGAAGAGACAGAACACACAGATACAGACAGAAAGAAAAAACAGAAGGCCAAGGATGGGAGAAGCGAGGGAGAGATCAAGATTAAGATAAAGGCACAGGAAAGCAAGGTCATCTGTTCTAAAAATAAAGCAAATGAACTAAAGGATTTGAAAGAGAGGGATGCTTCAGCGTCAGTGCCGGTCATCTCCAGGAACTCATCCAAACCTCTCAAAGATAGTAGGAAGGGCCAGATTCCTCAGGAAAATCAAACCCCACATGGCAAAGACATCCAGAGAGAGCAGGTGGACACCGAGAACGCTGATGTAAAGACGGCAACAGAGAAGAAGGTAGAGGTTGAAAAGAAAACAACATCAGTGGCTGGAAATACCAACTCCGACACCTCAAACTCAGCCTCAACAAAAAACACATCCAAATTAGGTGCTCCCACACCAGTAAGTAAACCAGTGGACCCCCTGAAACTGAAAGCATTGTCCATGGGCTTGTCTAAGGAGCTGAAGATACTTCTGATTAAAGTGGAGAGCGCTGGGAGGCAAACGTTCAACATATCAGAGATGGAGGAGCAAAGAATCCCACTTTCCAAGCTCAGCATCAAAAACACAGCCACGGAAGTGATCAGAGCGTGCAAGTGAGTACTCTGACAAAGATACTACCAGTCGGTCAAATTTCATTCCTCTTAATGAGAGCTAACATTTATTGCTGTGTTACTTTCATCCAAGGGGAATGAGGGTGAAGGGGAAATTCAAGGAGTCCTACCTGCTTCCTGCCTTTTCTGTTAAACCCAACATTAACATCGATACCCCCATTCCTCGGGAAAAGCTGAACCCTCCCACACCAAGCATCTATGTGAGTGTACACTCATTAGCTGAATCCAAAATGACTTAAATTAACATGTACAAGGTGCGATCAAAAAGTTTTGCGACAGTTCCTGTTGCACATAAATGAAGAGCACAGCACAGCGATGCGGATGGATCTGGGGGAAGCAAGAGCATTTGTGAGAAAATATTCCAAGTATACGTTGCTTGATCAACATCAGCATTTGTTCCATGAGTTTTTGTGACCTCTGCGTCATAAGTCGGTACGTGAATTTGCAATTTTACCATGGAGCTGAAACGCACATCAAATCTTGTGTCAAATGTTTTGAGAACAGGAAGAAGTGTCAAGGAGCTAAATCTAGTGAGTAGGATATCGAGAAACATTTCTAAGCCATCATCGTGCCACAGTTCAGATCGTTAATACTTAACGTTTTTACTGAGACACCTCAGAACTAGCAGTGCTGACTGTCCGACCGTAAGGGATGAATTCACAGTGCGCAACCCTGAAAATATCAAAGAAACCCCACCTAGTTGCTCCTGAACACCTCCAGCGCTCTTGGATTGCCACATTCTGCCGTTCTTGAAACATGCTTCACTTGGTCGTTGCTTCATTGCTGTAGATTTCCAACGCATTTCAAGGGTCTCTAGCGCCGATTTCCCAAGTTTGACACACAATTAAATGTGTACTCTCTGCTCAAGTTTCAAGTCCGTGGAGAAATTGCAAACGCACACGTACCAGTGGTGACAAAACGAGTGAAACACAGGTGCTAATATTGGTCAAGTCTCTCAACTTTTTGATTGCAACTTGCAATATCCACAAATGTTGAATCCTAAAAAGTTGTTTTTAGCCGTGCCAGCAGTATAGTTCCAGTGATGACATTGTAGGCCTGTAGGTCACATGGTCCGCCTCTTTGGTCCATAAACTATTAGATAGATTGATGTACATCGTTGGTATGGTTCTCTACTGACGTTTGTGACCTTTTGATTCACGGTGAAATGTCTTGGAAACGTGAAAAAACTGCTTGGATTGATATGAAATTTGGTTCAGACATTCATGCCAAACTGTGGACAAACTGTAATAACGTTGATGATCCCAAAGTACCAGAATTTAAATTTGGCAAACATGCTGAGGTCAGATGGTGAAAATGGTCAAAATTATAAAACATACAGTACAGCATCAGCATTGTCATCATGACCCTAAAGCCTCCCAAAGTTAGCATCTAGCTCAAAGCATCACTGTATGCAAAGTATAATTATTCCTTGCTCTCAATAGCAGCACAGAGCTGTCTTATTGCACCTTGTGTTTCAAGACATGTACACATTTCAAAACTGCTGTCAGTATTTTCCATCTGTTTTAAAGACAGATATTTATTTGCTGCGTTCAGATGTTCAGAGTTGTTCTGTGTCTTTTCTGCAGTTGGAGAGCAAGAGGGACGCCTTCTCTCCAGTTCTGCTTCAGTTCTGCACCGATCCCAAAAATGCTGTTACAGTCATCAGAGGCCTCGCTGGCTCCCTCCGCCTTAGTGAGTTTATACACCACACTCATCTCAGCTCATTTGCTTTAACAGAATTTTTCACTTTCCACTCACTCTAAATGACTTTTTGGAGATTAGTCGAATATTACCGTTAATTAGGGCCTTCAGTTTATTGTTTCGTGAAAACCATCATGAAAGGAGCAGGGAAAGAGAAAGGAAATGAATTCAGATATACATTACCATATCATACAACTAATTTTTAGACATTTGAGTGACGACTATCATGAAAAAATATGAAGATCGTCTGTCACAATCAGTAGGTTTGGGTGAAGATTTCCCATTCATGCAAAACCTGCTGGTTCTAAGAAGGGATGTCTCCTGAAAACTCTGTATGACCATGTTTCCAACAAGTCAGCATAGAGTGCCACATTTTCACAGTCACATAACACTTGTGTCTTCATCCCTCGAAATCTGAATGCAGACCGTATAGGCTCAACCATGACGTGATGGCAGGTCAAATGGGTGAATCCATTTAAATATTTCAGTTTTGGGTATTTTACAAACATCAGATAAACTCATCTTATATCTTGTTTTACACATTTTCCCTTTATCTTCACTGTAAAGTATTTTAAACTTCAGTCAGGATAAAGGAATTAATGCAATATAAGTGGGACAACAACCTTTTTAAAATCCCAATTTCTCTATGAATCTGAAATTAAAAGAATAACTGAAAAGTGTTTGAGAGACTTTGGAGATATGTATTTATTTGATAATAACCTCGGTTCTCTGCTCTCTTTTCCTTTATGTGAGATCTTGGTCTGTTCTCCACCAAATCGCTGGTGGAGGCCAATTCGGACCATGCAGTGGAAGTGAGGACTCAGGTTCAGCAGCCTGCTGATGAGAACTGGGATACAAGTGGCTCGGCACAGACGTGGCCCTGCGAAAGCAGCCGCTCACACACCACCATTGCCAAATACGCCCAGTACCAGGCGTCCAGCTTCCAGGAGAGCCTGCAGGTAGACATTTTCTCTCATGCCGCACACGCACACACACACACACACACACACACACACACACACACACACACACACACACACACACACACACACACACACACACACACACACACACACACACACACACACACACACAGTTTTATATTTAATTAAAGCAATTATTAATTGAGTTGACCAACGCCAGCTTGTATTCCAACTCTGATCTAGATGAAAAAAAAAAAGCAGAAATGTTTGCTTTGCACACTCCGGATCTGATTCAAGAACCATTCCTACAAACAAATTTGTTCTGGATACAAGTGATTGAGGTTTTATAAAGTTTATGATTTTTACTGGCATATTTCTGCACATCAGTTTTGTACAGTTGAGTATCAACCCGTGTTGCACCCAGTGAATTAATTACATCCCAACTAATTTCTCTTGATTTCCATTGGATTACAGCACTGCTCCGATGACATGAAATGGACTGCTTTAAGGACCCAATTTTTATATTAGCTAATTGTCTCCTGGCACCACTTTGTTATACTTTCCCAAATTTATTTTACTCTTAAGTGTCATTTTTGTGAATTATTATTTTTTATTTTATTTATTTATTTATTTTATTTTTTTAATGTATGTATGTGTTTCCCACTGAAGTTGACCGTTTCGATGCTCTGGTGTCATTTTGGACAACAACATGAATCATTAAACTTGAGAATATTCTGCCGTATTACACATCTCTGTATCTCACACACGTTTGATAAGCACATTTTGGTGGATATATATATATCAGAATTTTTTTACTTCCTAATATCGGCATCGGCCCCAAAAGTAGCAGTCGAGCTCTAATAAAAATGTTGCAAAAAGCCTGTTGTGCTTAAAAAAAAATTGTTTTAAAAAAAGCACCAGAGCACCAACATTAACTGTTGATTAACTGAGATTATTAACAAAATAATCAAGTCTGCATGCAAAATACTTGTCAATAAATTTGAGTTCTGTCTGTCTTTCTATAATCGTTGGTGAGTATCAATGCCTTGTGAGTTTTCAGTAGGTTTCACACGGTAACAAACAGCATGAAAGTGTTGTACTAGTAGACAGTAATGTTTCAGAATTGTTTTATAAACTTAAACCAGTACATATATTTCACATTATAGCAAAGTAAACAAATGTTATTTACTAAAGTCACTGTTCAGAGTGTATGTGCTGTATGTTTCTATTCATCATCAGCCATTGAGCTGCCTGGACTGATTAAATTCACATATGTAAACAATGACCCAGGTGTCCCTGTCCAGGAATGACCTTGTTGATGATGAACGGTGTGATGAAACCTCCATTTATTTGCTGTCAGCTAATCAAATGTAGATGTGTTATAGGAGGAGAAAGAGAGTGAGAATGAGGAGGAAGGAGAGCAGACCTCGGACTCGTCAGCCAACACAAAAGCTGCTCTGATGTTAACCAACAGTAAAGGCAGTTCCTCTTCAACAACCAGTAAAGCCAATCATGCTCCCATCTTCAGCAAAGCCCAGCCTGTCCAGGACACCAGCTCGCCCAGGTTAGCACAAAATCCTCATCTGCTTTTGTAATAAATCGCTGTTTCATTGTGTGCACAATACTCAGCTCACACTTCTCTCTCTCTCTCCTGCAGCTCAGAGCAGAAAACAGTCGGAAAGGTCATTAAATTCGGGACCAACATTGATCTCTCTGACCCAAAAAGGTGAGATGATGTTTTTAAATTCCTCCCACTGCCTGAGGGTCCTTGTTGTTTCTACCTGCCATTTTGTTTTTGTGTTTTTTACAAGGTGGAAGCCCCAGCTGCAGGAGCTGCTGAAGCTGCCAGCTTTCATGCGAGTGGAGTCCAGCAACAACATGCTCAGTCATGTCGGTACCACCATCCTGGGCATGAACACGGTCCAGCTCTACATGAAGGTGCCAGGCAGCCGCACGCCAGGTCAGTGTGTGTCTGACATCACAGTTAGGTGTATGTAAGCCTCTGATTTTACAAGAAGGTCTGTTTTAATGTGTTATATGAAGGAAGGTTTTTTTTTTTAATTAATAAACTGCTTGTTTCTCATCAGGTCATCAAGAAAACAACAACTTCTGCTCAGTCAACATCAATATCGGGCCCGGTGACTGCGAGTGGTTTGCAGTGCACGAACACTACTGGGAAGCTATCAACAAATTCTGTGAGAAGTGAGTAAAGAGGTTGTTTAACTTTACTACAGATGTGACAATATGAGGTGTGATCAAAATGTTCAGACTTTTCCTGTTGGACATGAACGCAGCACAGTAAAGCACGTGAAGCCGGGAGAAGGAACAATCTTAATGAGCAAATGTTCCAAGTCCAACATCAGGACCTGTGTTACATGCTTTTTTTTATGATCACTGGTTTGTGTATGTTTGCAATTTCCCCAAAGACTGGGAACTTGAGCATTCAGTGCACATTACATTTTTTTCTAATATTTTTGGGGAAAAGAAAGAAGCCACAGGGAGCCAACTCCAGTGAGCAGGGGTGGTGGGGAGCAACGATTGTGTTGCTGTGGATGAGAAACTCGTGTGTTTTCAATGGACCCTGACCGGCTCGATGTTGCTGATGTTGCCAATGTCATGTTGGAGAATCCAATTGCCATCAGGCCACAGTTCAGCTCTTTTATGCTGAATGTTTTGCCTCAGACGCCTCAGAACGTCACAGTAGAACTCTGTGTTTACTGTCTGACCCTTGGTGGCGAATACATTTTGCACCCCCCCCCCCCCCCCCAAAAAAAAAAAAAAAAAAAAATTCAAAGAAAACCCAGCTGGTTGTTCTCCTGATCTTACACACCTTCTTCGGCCTTGGATAGTACAACTCAAAACACCTGTCCCGGCTCATGGTTTCATTGCTGTAGGTTTTCTGCAGCATTTCAAGGGTTTATTGCTGATTTCCCAAGTATGAGACAAGAAATTCTCTGAAACTATCTGCTCAAGTCCATCATAAAATTGCAAATGCCCACGTACCAGTGGTCACAAAATCTTTTGTAACACAGGTGCTCGTGTTGATCAAGTGATGTAAATTGGAATACTTTTTTCACAACAGCTCTTGCTTCCTCCTACTTCGTGAACTTTAATGTGTGGCGCTCGGTTTGGGAGCTTTTTGATATCACCTTGTAAACTATCTGTGTAGACTAAGCTGCTTTGTTGCAAACTGCTTCCCCTCAGGCATGGAGTAGACTACCTTACAGGGTCCTGGTGGCCAGTCCTGGAAGACCTCTACAGCTCTAACATCCCCGTGTACCGCTTCATTCAGCGGCCAGGAGACCTGGTGTGGATCAATGCAGGGACAGTACACTGGGTCCAGGCCGTGGGCTGGTGCAACAACATTGCCTGGAATGTTGGACCGCTCAACTGTAAGTTACAACAAATACCCAAAAATGAAGCAAAATACAAGGCTTAAAGCTTGATTGTTGCGTGTCTCAGATGAATATACGTTGTTCACTGTGCCGCTTTCTTTCAGCGTACCAATATCAACTCGCCCTGGAGCGCTTCGAGTGGAACGAGGTGAAGAAGGTGAAGTCAATCGTTCCCATGATCCACGTTTCATGGAACGTGGCTCGCACTATCAAGATCACCGATCAGGATACCTTCAAAATGATCAAGTAAGATTTCTGTCTGCGTTTATCTGTGTCTGTGTGGGCGTTTATTTTCATCTTCCGCTCCTCCGTCTCCCTCAGACACTGTCTGATGCAGTCCATCAAGCACATCCAGATTCTGAGAGACCAGCTGGTGGCTGCAGGGAAGAAAATCAGTTACCAGAGCCGTCTGAAGGACGAGCCGGCCTACTACTGCAACGAGTGTGATGTGAGTCCCTCCTCCTCCTCTTCTTCTGTGGTTTAGATGCATTACAAAGATGATGTGAAGCATAGTGCCCTATCTGTGTTTGTGCAGGTGGAGGTGTTCGACCTGCTGTTTGTGACCAGTGAGAACAGCAGTAAGAAGACCTACGTGGTGCACTGTGAGGACTGTGCCCGTGCGAAGAACCCGTCGCTGGCAGGAGTAGTGGTGCTGGAACAGTATCGAGTAGAGGAGCTGATGAAAACCTACGACAGCTTCGTGCTGGTCAGTATCACTTTTTGATCTTTTTACAAGAAGAGTAGAGATGTACGTTTGAGAGACCTCTTCGTGCTACCGTTTATTTTATATTAGGTACCTACACCTTAGTGTTTTACAACATTGGAATTCTTGCCGATATCTGATCATTTTTTCCCCTAAATTTAAGACTCTTCTGCAGTAGAATTGACACATTATGCCAACTCTTAATGTAATTTTTGATGTTTAAGTACAAAGCAGCACTAAAGCACAGGTTAGACCTTGTGTTAACTAACTCTGTGTGTAAATACAGTTTAATTTTGTGGTGGATGCTGGCATGAAATACAATGTTTCACAAAAGATAGACTTTCTTTGGGCAAAATAAGAAAACATATAAAACATGCCATATTTATTTTTATGGGACAATTTTTTCAAACTGGAAGATTCATCTTACTTAATGAGGTTTGAATGATTCTTTCCCTAAGACAGTCATAACAAATAGCAACTTCGATATCTGTTGTGGAAACATTAAAAAAAAACCTTCACGCTGCAGACATATTTTGCCCCTCTTTCACAAAAACTACAATGACATCAAGCTCCGCCCACATCCTCACATCAGCATACGGCATTTTCAAGCTCCATTAAAGCGTCATTTTATCGGCCTCTCGTGTCATCAGAAATGTTCTTTCCAGGCTGATGCTCATATTTCATTTCAAAGCCATGAACATGTCATCAGTCTCAGTTGATATTATCATGCACCCCTCTATAACATTGCTCCGTTCAGTTCATATTTTCAGTCTATGCTGCATCACATTCATGAATATGGAGCTGCAAATTTACATTTCTCCTAAACATTTTGCAAAGATCTGTACAAATACATCTTCCAGGCAGCCATTGGTTCAGTGTGATATGAGTTTTGTTTGCTATTAATATGCATTTATTTGTTGTCTGAGTTGCCATTATAATTTCTTTGTGGTGCTGCAGCCAGGCACGGTTACATTTTAACCCCCTGGTGCCTTTAAAGGAGCAGTGTGTAGGATTTAGGGGCATCTGGTGGTGAGGTTACAGATTGCAACCAACTGAACAGCCCCTCGACTCACCCTGGTTGTGTTAAAACACAAAAGGCCTCCCCAGAGGCAGTGTTTGGTTTGTCTACTCTGGGCTACTGCAGAAACATGGACATAAAACATGGTGCATTATGTACGGGATGACTCTCTTCCCATGTAGATATGAAGGGGTCATTATAAGGTGAGGAAAACATAATCATTCTGAGGGCGTTTTTACACCTGAAAGTCTGGACCATCTAAAAAGTATTTTCAAACAAACTGAGCTATGGTTCATTTTGATCTGGGCCTAGACTATCTCTCTTGGTTGGATCAAATGTTGGTCCTTTGATCTGGACTGTGGTCTGCGGCACCTTTCACATCTACTTTTCCAGATCAAGCAAGCTACGTGTGAAAGCACTCTTAGTTTCAGGTATTATACACTCATGAAAGATTTATTTTGAATATTGCCCATTAAACCCCCCCCCCCCCTAAATCCTTTACATACTCATCCTTATTTGCCTGCAGTTTTCTTTCGTTTTACAGCGGCAAATAAATGTAAAATATCCAATGCACCACTGTTTTGAAAGATTTTTAAAACCAGCCAACCATGAATTGCGGTTTCTACTGCATGAGTCCAGTTGGGCACTTTTACTCCATATCATTTCCCTATCTTTCTCTCTCCTCATTGCTTGTCATCTGTCAAATGTATCGATACTGTACATAATCTAACCTATTATAAACCTGCACATTGTAACATCTGGAGAAAGAATTAGAAAAAACAAAATTTTTAAGTGATTCACAGACCTTCTACATTGTAACACAAACACCGGTGCGATTCACAGGAAAACAGAAGTTTAAAGCGACCACTCTCCACAATGGAACAGATTCATCTGATGGTTGATTGTGCTAAGTTGTAATATATGTTTTAAATAGTTGGTCGCAGCTCTTCTAAGTGGTCAGCTGACCTCTGTGTCTTCCTCTTTCTTCCCTCTTTCAGACTCCATCACCCATTTCAAAGTGACGACTCCTCCACGGTGTCTTTCAGCCATAACCAAAACTCTTAACGGCAGCACAAACGTTGTCTCCAAGGCAATCCGTTCCTGCAAAACACGTTTCTCAATCAGCCAATCACGTTTACTCAGTATTGTTTACATCACACAATAAGGTATGGATAACTCAGCCAATCCAACTATAGCTCACTGTCTTCCCCATACCAGCTGCTGATTGGACGTGAGTTTTTTTAAATAGAATGACTAGACTGGTACTTCTCATGAAAAGCATTTCAGACGAGTACAAAACAAAAACAAAAAAAAACAATGTGAGCACTGCTAGCACTGAAAATCAGGTTATATATGTTCAACGGACACTGCTGTGATTCAAAAGCGTCAAGTAGCCAGTTGTGTGTGTTGATTCAGGTACTTTTATGCAAATTCAGTCAAACTTTTTTACACCAATCTAGTTATTCTATATGTCCATGAATTTGCTGTGATTCTATTGTACCAGCAGGGGAATCGCTTCACAGGAGAAGTAGCTGATTGTCACATTTGGCATCGTATTGGTTCCTGTTTTTGTTTTTTTTAGTTTGGTATTCAGGTAAACTCTGACATTTGTAATTCCTGTCTGTAAACTCTTGGAGGTGCTATTCCAATCTTATTTATTCTCGTTAGATACTTAAAAAAGAAGATGAACCAGCCTAGAAGTACACCACATTGGCCTTGTGAACTGTATTTAGAGGAGAGGTAATTAGAGCATTAAACACACACAAATGAGGTTTTATGTGTTAAAAAAAAAAAAAAAAAAAAAAAACGGATCAAAAACTTTTATCAGTTTCCCTAAAATACGGGTTTACTGGAGGACTAATATGGTTTCATTCTTAGTTGGAAATCACGTGTGTAGAGGGGAATTTTTTGTTTTCGTTTTTTCATGACTCCAGCTAAACGGTGGTTGGTGCGGTTTTTACAATCCACCGAGAAAACAGACACACACTGTTCGTTTATATTCTTTGAAGTGGGAAAACAGTCCCAGTTTTATACCTCTTTTGTTGCAATGTTTCACTGTTTCTGCACAGCAGAGAAAATAAGGAATTGTAAATTGTGAATGAATTTATGTGATACGCAGTGGTGTGCATAGACGGGGAGCAGAGAGAGGGGGGTGTCAATGAAGTGCCCGTGAAGTAAGACGTCCAAAGAGACACACAATCATAATCTTCTAATGCAAACCCCCCACCCCCGCCTCCCGTGTCCCTCCCTCCCCCAACAACAACTGTAAGGCCAAACAGAGGGGCAGACGGCAGGGCAATTCACTGTTCCTATATCGCCCAAAACATGGGGTCCAGCTCCATGCACTGCCACGGGGATTCATGTTCTGTTTCTGGTTTATCATGTTGAAGAGCACATGAACTGAAATATCACAAGAAAGGTCCATTTCTAACAGTCCATCAAATTTAGTTGTCTTTGATGTCGATTTTTCTGTCATTATGTTGTATTTTGCATTTACAATTTTTTAATTTTTTTAAATAGGCAAATACAAGGACGACAAAATGTGCACAACTTGAAAGTAGACCCAGACCGATGCTGACACTGTTTTTTGAGAGTTTGAGACATCTTAAAAATTACATATCAACCAGTAGGAATTTTTATATATATATATATAATAACATAATTTTTTTGGCACAGACCTCTTCTATTTTTTAAGGAATTATGACAAAGATACATATTAAGCAGTTCATTTTAACACTTAACTTGTCAGTGCTCTCAAACTATGTAATGGTGACACTTTCTAAATGACCTCAGTAGTTGTTTGGTAACGCTGTAATGCAGTTTCTTCTAACACTAAATTATGTATATAAGCAAATTTTGTAAATGTATTGGTCTAGCTCTACTTTAAAGTACATTCAACATTTTTGAGTCCAACCAACCCGATTTCACACCAAAGCGTGTAATACACACCCGTCCACTAGAGGATGCCTCGTCTAGATGTGAAAAGTAAGGTGCCTCAGGTTTAGGCACCAAAAGCCACAAGGCTAGGTTTAGGAAAAGATCGTGGTTGGGTTGAAACAAGTACATTTTTATACAAGTAAATTACTTAAAGAACGTTACACAAGTTAAATACGGTACATTATGTTGGTAGCTTGCTTATATTATTTAAAGGCTTTTGCTTTCTCACAGACTCAACGAAACACTGGTCTCCTGAATGAAAGCCCTGTGTTCGTTACACCCCTTACCTCAACCCTGCTTCATCACATGACCTCCTTCACCCACCGTGGTCATACATGCGTGTACTTTTCACGCCTAGTTGAGGGAAAACATGACGCTCTAGTGGACTGATGCCTGTATTACACACATAGGTGTGATACCTGGCTCTTCCTACACAGAATGTCTTCATCACTCACTGCACTGGACCGTATTTACAGTATCGACCTGTTTTTAAATTTGAATGGAGGTGCAGCATCACTACTGTATTAACCGATCTATTTAAATCACCGTCCAGCTCATACCTCTGCCCTCATCAGTCTGTGCACACCATTTCATGTACATAATGTATCTGTTTTCAGGTTTCCTGGAAGACTTATGTAGTTTTGTTCTCAATCAAAAAATCGACTTTGTAAATGGTCAATTTTGTCCACCTCAAGTCATTTGTTTTTGTTGTAGCTATATTACAATACATCCTGAAAAAAAAATTCCTGTTTCACTCGAGTTTAAATTACTGCAAAGGGAATTTCTTCCCACTTTTATACCTCTTTTTGTTGTCAGTTTTTGTTTTTGGATTACAGAGAAAAATGGAAAATTGTAAATTGTGACATTATTTATACTGTACATGGTTGTTTTCTTATATATTTATTGCATATCAAAGGATACTTCACTTGTTAAGGGGCTACAAGGTATTTTAAAGATGTAGTACAGTCATAATGTGTGGATAGGGGAAGTGCAATCAAGGGGGCGGTTTCATTTCCGTGGTGCTAGACCCCCCCTTGCCTCAATGCCCCCTCATTAAACAGCATATAACGATGTATGAACATACAGTAAGTCAGTGACAAAACTCAAACCAACCATTTGGTGCTTACAAACCATTTCAACACAGTTTACTGGAAACAGAAATGGAATGATGTCTTTGTACTGTATCGAACAGATAAATACAAGATCTTTTTAAACCTTTTTTTTTTTCATTGTATGAAATTCATAACCTTCGTGAGGCATTAGTGGTTTTATGATGAGCATTAGCAGTAGTTGTAATTCTTGACACTTTTTGCAGAGACTTTTAGGGATGTGACTTTTAATGGCGTCGAGGTTTACTGTGTCTTGTCCTCATTAATAGTATTATTTGGAGGATGTAATGATGCTCTTATTTTTCCCCTCTTTGACTTGTTTGATTTATGCTGCACTTATTGTTTCCAAAAGAACTCACATAGAAGAAAAACCTGAGCCAGACCTGTCTTAAAACCCTCTGTGATTTTTCTGTGACATATTGTATTGTTGTTAAAGAAAATAAAATGTTTTGATAAATTATTCAACTATGACTTTTTGCCTTTGATTTACTTTCTGTCGTGTCACCAGGCGCCACCTGCTGTTGTGGCTTCAGTCCTGTCTCAGAGTAGGTATTCAGTCAGGCTCTCCTTACATGTACAAAAATGATATGCTGGATATGTTTGATCTGATATCAGTTCTTGAAGAAGCAGAAATGGAGAGGGAGTGTGAGTTCCATTTCTTTCTGTCACACTTTCATTTCAAAACCTGTATTTTTACAAATATATTTCACATATTTATTTATTTCTGTTGTCTTTTAAAAGAGCACAATTCATGCCCAACCCAATGAAACTGGCTTCTACCTGAATCTTTAGTTTTGATAGTTTCAATAAACTGTCTTGATGCAAAAATTGCACCTAGCAGAGACAGACAAATGCAGATTTCTTTTGTTTTCTTTTTTTTTGCCATGCTTGCCGCATCAGGATGGTGATGACAGTTGTTCTGTCCACCATTTTGGTCTAGACTGAAATATATCCAACTGTGAGATTGCTATGAAATTTTGTACTGAATTTATTTTCCCCAGAAAATGAATACTTTGGACTTTTCCTGCAGAGCCACCGGCAGGTTGCCAACGACTAGGGTCTGAATTGCCATGGCATTTTGCTTAGATATCTTCTGGGCCGGGAGGCTGAAATTGAATGTTAATGACCCACTTTACTTTTTCTCCAGCATCATACTTTTAATCTATTTTGTTAAATTTCTCAACATCCACTTGCCAACATAAATTTTTTTCCAACTCTTAAGAATAATCTAAAATTATAATTTAAATGTGTCTGATACTTTAATTTAACCGAATACAAACGTAATGAGATTTCCATCAGCCTCAACTGTACCAATTAGCAGATATTAGCACGCTGACAAGCTTATGTGGTTAATATACCTGCTTAGCATCACCATGTTAGCTTTGTCATTGTGCATGAGTTATCCAGTTCTCTAACTCATGCACAAAATGGTGAGGCTAAGCAGCTATATTAACCATGATCACCACTAAAGAGTGCTGCCATTCGCGTTTAGCTCAAAGGGATGCTCGGCTCAACCTCGCAGTGCTTCTGTATGGCTGTTGTTGTAGTTATGTTTTGTTCTCCTGCGTGGAAGTGTCGGAGGAGGAGATGGTGAGGCTCTGTGAGGTGATTGGTTTCCACCAGACTTAAAGATCTGTCATCTCAATTTTAATGGTGTTTTGATCTTTTAACAGTTATACTGTATATCAGGATGAGCGTTTGCAGGGTTTCTTTTTTAAAAAAAAATTGTTTTAATTTTTTTTTTTTTGTATCCCTTTTGTCGATATAAATCTGTTTAACAGAAGCTGTGATTGCATGTGTGAGTAAGACTAACCTGACCAGACATTTCACTGTGCCAGCTGCACTTCTGTCGGTCTGCAGCTGATGGCTCCACTGAACCAGTTTGCTTCCTTCGCAGTTGTTGATGTTGAGGGAAGAGAGAGCATTACTCATTTATTTTTCCCTCCAATAGTTTGCTGATACCATCTTGTCAAAGCTACAGGCTGCAGCTGTTCCATTTACTTAAGAAGCAATGCAAAAGTACCGTGAAGTCATCTGAAGGATATATTGACATTTCTGAGGGAGGTGCCCAAAGAGGGACACACAGTGGGTTTTATATATACTGTCAATCACAGAGACTGGCAATTAAAATAACAACCGAGATAAACTAAACTATTTTTAAAAAGGAAAATGCTAATGGTCTTTGGGGCGCCACATGCAGTGTGTAATTTATTTCTGTCTCCTGGGTTAGAGGACATGAGATTCCCAAACGTCCAGTCACAGGGACATCACAACAGAGAGCATTGGTCACAGTAGCGGATATCCCGGTTCCAAGGACAGGAAGGCTGCTCTTCCTCTACCAGCCCCCTCAGACACTGACATGTACATACAAACAGCACACACTGTGGCAAACCACCCTTTGCATCCACTGTTATTTTTTCTTCTTACCCACCCGCTCTTTGATCCTTTCTGCCCTTACCCACCATTAAAATGCTTCTTATTCTCTCCAAGGAGCACGTATATCTACCCCTGTGTGGAGATAAATAAACAAAGATGTCCAGAGTGAGATGAAAAAAAATGAGACTTCATATCAAAATACTAATTTCATCCTTTGAACTGAGCCCCTCTGGCTTCTTATCAGTCCCATTATACCCCACCCCCCCTCCACACACACACACCACCACCATCACCACCACCACCACCAACCAAATTAGTCAGTGTTCTCCCCCATCCTCATTTCCTTCCATGTTTTCTGAAAGCGGAGATCTGTTTTTCATCACCAGGTCAAGAGCCAAACCTCACTCATTCCTACTTCTGAAACAAATATTAAAAGCAGCCCTGACTTTTCCCTTTACCTACTTATTTCAGAGCTCTGTGTTGCTGCAGAGAGGTCTCATTGCTGTCTCATTGTATAGTAGGACGGTGTTCTTAGCATGGCTGCATGTTATGTAACACTCTGTTTGAAAGCCCCAAAATGGCTTTATTTGCTTTTTTTGTTTTGTTTTTTTGCTTGGAAACCAAAATAAAATGTAGAAACCCACCTTATCAGTGTTTGACAGTGGAGTGGAGAAAGTGCTCATTGAGGGTGGAACATGTTGTGGATTGGGAAGCATACCCTAACTCCTCTAATCTATCCAAATAAACAGCCTTTCTCCCTCCCCCCTCCCCCTCAGGTTCCAGGGGTTATCACAGAAAACCCCTCGCTGCTCCCCTGCCCAAACACTCGCAGCAGCCTTTAACGCTCACCAGCCTGCTCCCTGTGCATTCGCCTTCGAGGCAACACAGGATACAGACTCGCACACTCAATCATATCTCAAACTGGAGTCAGAGTGAGGAAACAGCATGTCAGGGAAGGAAGCGCTGAAGCCAGTGGGAAAGCACAATTTGCCTCAAGTCTGCAGAGCTTTGTTCTGACCCGCTCTGTGAGAGGACTGGTTGTAGAAGATTGTAGAAGCAGCTGGTGAATAGTTCATGGTTTTCTGTGGGGGAAAAGGCCAAAAACACAAACAGGAGAAGATCTAAGTCGTAGAAAATCAACCTTCACTTGGATACCACTTTCAAGAGCTGGATTTTCAGATACAGGAGACATACATCAGGAGGAAATTCTTGAAATTCCCTTCATTGGCTGCCACCATCCAACTGCAGCAGGGCAGATCATCAGGTTTCCCACACCGTGAGTACAACACTGTCCAACATGTTATAGATAGACGCATGTTAAATGATCAGAATAGTGATAATTCTGACCTCAGGCAAATTAGTTCAGTTTACTTGAATGTGAAACACAACTCAAAACTTATGGAAAGTTCATTTCGATCTGGATACATATTGATGATGTCATCTACTAAAGGCAAGTGTTGGAGCTCCACGATTGAATGGAAGGTGCTGACACAAACTCACAAGAGGAAGCACTTTAAAATTTAAAAAAAATACAAATAAAATGTTCTTTTGGCTTTGGGATTGTGGGATAACCTACAAATAAAAATCCTCCACAAGATGAAGAAAATGTTTTATTGTCATTTATATAGTCTAAAGAAAAAAGTTACATCATTTCTTGGTTGTTTGTTCATGTTTAAATGTGTCTATAATCATATGATGTGCATGTAGAGTAGATTTTCTCTTTATGAAGCACCACAACTAAATTGACAGCTGATGGAAGGAGGTGGTTTAAGTGAAGGGCAGACTTCGCATGGTGCTAACACAGGGAAATGGTGGCACTGTCATTTTTTTAAATCAATTAATTTGTCACGTGGAAAATGTGTGTAAACAGAGGTCATGTAATGACATGAAGTGTGGAAATAAGGGCTCAACACACAACATGAAGTTCTTTCAAAAATCTAAGTCAGGGCATTGTTTGACACTTCAGTGATTGAGAGTTTTCCAGCTCAGCTCCGGGCTCTTTGTTCTGGGAGGTGGTTATCCTGGAGTTTGGAGGTGGAGTCAGTGGAGCCCATTTCCTCGCACTTAGAACAGTGCAGTTATCTGTGTGTTGACTTTCCACACCTTTCACCACATTATTTAAGGAACTCAGCGCTTAATGGTTTAACATTCTTGGGCTTTCCACCGTGAACGGACTGAAATATCAGGGCATGCAGGAAAGATTTTAGTGCAACAGAGAGTAGATAAGTTGCCCTATTTGATATTTTTCACCTTCAAACACAAGGGCAGACACTTAAAATGCTTGGCACACTCAAAAAAATAATGTCAGCATTGTGAAACACAAACTTTCATTTTAAATATCAAAGTTAAAATGACATAATAACCACATGATTGATTCATTTATCACATGAAGTTATTGGGCTAACACTGTTTTGCTTCCCCTGCAGTATAAACCACAATAGAAGATGAGTCTGTCACGGAACGGGACGCTGGAGAAGACGGTGTCCGAGCAGGCCCACTCTGAAGCACGCTCCCCGTCCAGAGCGGGGTCAGGGGTCGTGGTGCCCCCTCCTTACTCCCTTGGAGGCAGCGAGGCCCCGGACACCCCTCCAGAGTTAAGGGGCTCCCTGGACTGCTGGGCGTGTTCTGTCCTGGTCACTGCACAGAACCTGATCATCGCACTGATCAACACCGGGCTGGCCGGCATCGTGTTCGGCACCATCCTCACCCCGGCTCTTGCCATGATCATATTCGGCTTCCTCTGCCACTCCACAGTAAGACTTTCTTTTATTCATTGACACAGAGTGCAGTTTGTTAAGCTGCAGAACAGACCAGAGCAAACATACAGTAAAAACAGTGTCTACGAATAACTGCAATATATTTCTGAAGTTAAAAGCCTGTATAGCAGTGGATCAATAAACTTTTAACTCTTATACCAACAGAAAATGATGTACCCTGTCAATCAAACTGTCATTTTGGAATGCCACTACCAATTAAACTACACAGAGAGAAAGGAGAAATGTTTTTCCAGAGATTTGACACTGCTTTTCCAAGGTTTTCCTGGCGCTTAATTTTAATTTTTTGCAGCTGTGACTAAGCTGCTCTAGTTCCTAAGTGCAATGCATTGTGGGACTAAAGCATACAGCAAAAGCAAACTGAAAAATCCAGCAGATTTAGAACACCTACTGACTGTAAAATACCTCACTGTGCAACCATTGTAATGTGGACACCCTTTGTGCTACATGTGACCTAAGTAGCACAGTGGGGATATTGTTAAGAGCTGCAGGTAGTTTTTGTGTGTGTGTGTGTGTGTGTGTGCTTTATTTTTGCATCCATGCCATCTCTCCAGGTGCAGCCCCATGGAACATCCCTGTACTGCGCAGACCTGCTGGATGACGGCGGCTGCGTGGCTCTGCTGGTGGTGGGTTTCCTGCTCCTCACCCCTCTGCTGGTCCTGGCCCTCGCCGCCTACTGCCGCCTGGCCCGACACCTCCAGCTGGGAATGTGCTTCATCCCCTACAGCCGTGCCGTCTACAAGAACATGCCCGCCTCACGCCACCGGAGGGCCGGCACAGGAGGCTGCTGCGGCCAGCAGGGAGGCTCGGAGAGGGAGGGGAAAGGTAGCGTGTGGGTCTAGGAGAGGAGAGGAATAGTGTACGTGGATGTAATATGTAGCCAGGTTATTTTTTTAATTTTTTTTTAAAGCAAAGTATTTCTTTTTCCTAAAGCCATTGTAAAAATCCATCTTATGTCAGCATTTAAATTGATTGTTTGGAAGTCGGTGTTGCTTTCTGTATCCGGTATTTACCTTTTTATATTTTATACCTTTTTACAATAAAGTGTCTCTGGAACTGCTGACCTTTGTGTTTTACACAGAAACTGGACATGAAGTGAATATGAAAATTAAGGAGCAGGAGGTGGTTGAGGGTGCATGTGCTACCTTGTTCATAGATAAGAGTTATGGTCTCTTCATTCACGATGGACTGCTTCATAAGAAACCACAGACACACACTGCATCAGTGGAGGGGGAAGTACTCTCATCTGACTTGAATTTAAACAAGTAATAATGCAGTAGAAGTACTATGTTAAAAGTAAAAGTCACACAACAGAATTTAACTTAAGTAACAATACAAAAAGCATTGCAGAATATTATTAAGTAATAAAACTAATGCAGAACAGCTGAAGTTAACATGACTCGATATGTAATATTGTATAAGTATCACTTTACTTTTGCATCAAGAAAAACTGGATCTAATTTGACATCATCGTATGTCGTCCAAAATGTCATAAAAATGTATGTCGTCCAAAATATATTAAAAAAAAATCCATTTTTATATGTATGTTGTTCAAAATGTCATTAAAATGTCATACTATAGTATATAGTTCATAATGTAAAAAATTGCCATAATATAGTATGTCGTCCAAAATATCAAATAAAGTCATACTATAGCAAAGTCTGCATGTCCTCCAAAATATGAAAAAAAAAGTCATATTGCATGTCATCCAAAGAGTGATAAAAAAGTCATGGACATGTCATGGACATGTCGTCCAAAAAGTGAAAAGAAAGTCATACTTTATAGCATGTCATCCAAAATATGAAAAAAAAAATGTCGTACTTTGAACGACATGTATGACTTTTTTTTTTTTTTTATCACATTTTTGACGACATTAAAGAAGTATGACTTTTTGGTGCTATTTCTGACAACATGCTATAAGTATGACTTTCGTTCAAGTTTTGGAAGCCAGCATAGTGGTGCAGTTGTCAGCGTTGTCGTCTCAGTCTTGGGTTCGTTTCCCACCTGGGACTTTCTATGTGGAATTTGCATGTTCCTGCAAAACTAATAACCTGAAAGCAGTTTGTCGTCCATAATATGGATGACTAACTTATGCATGTAGTCCATAATGTAAAACATTACATTCAAGCAAGAACATGCAATCCTCCACACACTAAGTTCCAGGCACCCTGTTGAACCCAGAACCTCCTGATTGTGAGATGACAACGCTGGTTTGGAAGTGCACCATTTTGCTGCCTTTTGTTGCATGTTTGTCTGACTAATATGACTTTTAAACATCTTATGGAAGAGTGATCAACTTTGCAGTGGTTGGCATGGTTGCCTCCCAGTCAGAAGGTTCCAGGTTCGAGACTCACCCTGGAAAGGATGACATTTACATCACAGATGAAAAGCCACGTCAAGGGCAAGAATTGAACCTGGAACCTTCTGACTGGGAGTCACCAATGCACCACCGTGCTTTCTTCCATAATATGTTTGAAAGTTATATAAGTCAGACAAACATGCAATTAAGGCAGCACAATTTTGCAGTTGCTAGCGTTGTCATCTCACAATCAGGAAGTACTTGGTTCGATAGGGGGCCTGGAACTTTGTCTGTGGTGTCTGTGGAGGATTGCATGTTCTTGCTTGTGGTGTGACTTTGTCACATTTACAACTATATGACGCTTGTTTTACATTATGGACTACATTCATAGGTTAATCGTCCATATTTCACTTATGCAGGAACATGCAAATTCCACATAGAAAGTCCCAGGCGGGAATCAAACCCCAGACCTTTAGACTGTGAGACAACAACGCTGACAAATGCACCATTGTGTTGCCTACTATAACTTGAACGAAAGTCATCAGAAATAGGACAAAAAAGTCATACTTCTTTAATGTTGTCCAAAATGTGAAATAAAGTCATACTATAGCATTTTGTCGGAAATATGACAAAAAAGTCTTACTATAGCATGTCCGAAATATGAAAAACAAGTCATACTCTAGCGTGTCGTCCAAAATGTGACAAAAAGTCATACTATAGTCATACTATAGCATGACTTTCTTTTGTCCTTTTGAGGACATGCTATAGTAAGACTATTATTTCATATTTTGGACGACAATACAAAGTAATGCTATAGCATGTTGTCCGAAATATGAAAGAAAAAAAAAACGGAATATTTTGGACGACATACTTTGATATTTTGGATGACTTTTTCATCACTTTTTGGAGTATGACCTTTATCTGAACTGAAATGCATGCCTTAAGTTACTTCCTACTGTGAGGCAACTGCTCTAACCAGTGCCCCACTGTGTCGTACCATAGCATCTTGTCTGAAATATGAAAAGAGAAGTCTCTTTTGGGGGATTTGTATTTAAGTTTCGTATTGTGGTTGACCTTTGGTTTTGTGTGACCGCATGTACAAACCTGAACCTATGTGTCTTACCCTTAGAGGGACTCGCCCTCCATGAACCATGTGTAATACCTGAGCGGGGCTCGAACCCATGTCTTTGAGGTCTTTTCTAGCTCAGAAGTGGCATTGTAGACCGCTGGACTACCTTTGGCAACAGAGAGCACGTCGCGTGAGGAGAAAGTGTTGCACGGAGTTCACTCAGAGCTTTCCAGTGACTCAACCAACAGTCTGGTTAACTCAACAGGTAAAAGATTCCACTTCACCAAGGTTGCTATTAAAGGTTCAAATTCCACCTTGGCCTGTTGATGGTGGTTCAACTTTTACTGAAGTTGAAACGTTTGGATAGTTTTGTATACACAACACATTACAGGAAGATGTTTAATATCACTGCAGACCCCCTTGAAAACACATATATCTACTATCCAAAGAATGTCTGTGGCAATTTTGGTTGCATTTGAATGAATATTTATATTTATGGATGGTGGAGTTATAGGTTGCAGTGAGCCAAAGATTTGTCACAATGCTGTTTAACTCCTGGGAATAGATGGTGCAGTGGTTAGCACTGCTGCATCTCAGCTAGAAGGTTTGGGGTTTGATTCACAGCTCGGTAAATGTAACCTCCGGGGCATGTCCTTAGGGGGCACTAGCCAGCTATTTGGCCACCCCCACTTGTGACTCCACTAGAATAAGACATTTTCCACTGAGAGGCTTTAGAGAGGTGGTGTAAAATGGTGTTGAAATGTTTTTTGACACTGAAAACCACAAATATATCTTTTAATGAGGATGTCAGGACTATAAATAAAGCAGCAGAAGCGTTACAATATGGGACCTTTGAATTAATTTACTCTTACTATAATGTATATCTTCAGGCCAAAATACAAATACTGAAGTACCTTATATTTGAAAAAATTGTGACCTACAGAATAGCAGTAAATCTACTTAGTTACACTCCGCCAATGCACTCTAAGTGCATGAGATATTATTGGTTAATGTTAACAGCTTTTATTCTGACAAATTTAATTAATGACTGCTTGAGTTGAGTCATTAAGACGCACTCCCCTGTCCATGTCACATAATGTCTTTTTTTTTTAAGGTAATAATGTTTTCAAAGTTAGAGTAAACTATTGGTTTCAGTAAAAAAGATAATAAAAAGATGGGGGTGGGATATTTTACTTTGACCTTCCTCAGCCTCTGATGTTGGCTATTGGTGAACTTTGACCTTTGGACTGCACTGACCCACTATGTTGATTTCTGAGTCTTAGGTTCATTTTTGTGAAAATGACTTGAACAACATGTTTATACACATGACAGCCTTCTTATGTCAGGGTAAACTAAAATAAAAACTAAATATAAATGTATTTTATTATCATAATGTACAATTGGAATAGTATCAATAATGAGAAGTCTCTGCTGTAGTAATAATTGTAATTAGGCCCCTTTGTACAATCCAGGTGTGTATTTTCTGTCAGTTTGGACCACCATAAGAAAACCTGATGCAGTTTAAATGAGTAATTGTCAAAAATCTATCAGAAACCTTGGAAAAGGTAACGATCAGCTGTTACCCTTTAAATCCACTAGGTGGAGTCATAAACATCATTCTAACATTTAAGTCTCAGTTGTAGTAATAAGTATGAGGTCAGACATCTTCAAAGAGATATGAAACCTTTATTCAAATATAAATTAACAAGGTTTTGCAGGTGTTTGAATAAAACAATGATTTGTTTTCATGGTATTGGTATAAAACTGAAGTTATTTTTTTTTTCCTGTAATACTGTGCTTTAATAGATCTGAATTTCACATTTAAGTGTCTGGATTTGTGTGTTTGACAGACATGTGAGGTTAACATGGCTGGTTGTTGATATTCATTAATAATCTGTGGTGTTGCGCTTTGTATGGAGCTGTGAATGCACCAGGTTCCAGGGTACCACGTCCATCTCCATCCACTTGACCCATGATGATGAAGTTGACTCCTGTCAGAGAGGGAGAAATATGACCAGAAGGCTAAATCTGGGTTATGTTTTTTGAGGTTTATTATCTGTGGTGAGTGTGAGTTCAAGACGTTCATACCTCTGCGGAGCAACGGGCACTTCTTGCACTGTGACACCAGCTTCACCGACATGGTCTCTCCAACCTGTGTGATGGTTAGCCGACCAGCCTTGTAGGCCTTAATGAGGGAGACGCCAACGTGAAGAGTACCTCGGGGCCCCGGGGAAAGAGAGGTCACCTTCCCGGTTATCACTGGGAAAAAAGGAGAGCTTAGTCAGAACACAACATCTGATTGGTTGTTTTATGTGTGTGTGTGTGTGTGTGTGTGTGTGTGTGTGTGTGTGTGTGTGTGTACACGCTTACCAAATTCGCTGGCACAGAAACTGGTCTTGATGGTTCCATCTCTTTTACAGGCTTTGGCACAAAGCGGATTTTGAGGGACTAAAAAACATAGAGAAAGTGCATTAGATCCTGTAAAGACACCTTCTGACACACGTGTACACACTTTCACCCACCAGGCCTCTTTCCATTTGGTCTCGACACGGTCACCCTCCTGTCCTTGTCTGTAGTGCCCTGTCCTCGGCCTCTCGTGGGCTTGACCGGTCTGATTCTCTCGGTGGGCTTAGGGGGAGGAGGAGGTGCGTATTTGGTGGTGGGGACGGGCGGCTGTGCGTTGGTGTACCTCGTGCCGGCTCCTGGTTGCACGTGAGAACCGCGTCGAATGCTGGTGTAGTGGGCGAGGAAGCCGTCAGATGTCACGCTGAGGTCAGACACAAACTGGACCAGCAGCACGTTGCCGCTGGTAACGAACGGCCTAGACAAGACAAATAAAAATGATGAGGTGTAAAACTGAGAACACTTGTTTTAGAGGTATTTTAAAGGCTTTAGAAATATCTGCCACGTACAGCGGGGCCTGATCGCCACAGTGTCGTCCAATAATACGTGAGTCATCTTTCTCTCCACCATTGAAGAATGCCACGTAGTCAAACCGGCAGTAGGTGTCCGCCTCCAAGACAAACTTATCAAACTTCACTTGGATTACCTGTTGCCCAAATAGAAACAGAAATATGACTTTACAAGATCACTTAAAGTAGAATTAAATGTTTGCATGCAGGGAGTGAGTGTGCCACCAACCATCTCGGGTTCCACGGTGATAAGCCAGGAGCAGGTTGTTCCCGGTGGGTATTTCTTGTCAGGCCAGTTGGGCGTCTTGATCTCTCCCTGGGCCTTTGTCATCTTCCCTCCACAGAACTGTTGGTCTGAAACAAGTCACTGCATGAGGATAATGAATGAAGACAACATAATCACAGATTCACGCAAAGAACTGACCTTTCACCCAGAGTTCACTGTTTATTTTTCCTGATAAACTTTTGACTTGGAATCGGATGCATTTTTTTTAACATGTGTCAAATGAATCACACTTTCTTGGAAGTTAAAGCTCCTAGTTGCACAATGAATCTGTCCAGTTGGCAGAATCCAAAGTTTTCATTGGCAAAAGTCATTGTGAAAGCTCCTGGATTGTAGTATGAAATGTCCGAACCTGTGTGATTCTCCGCGCATTACATCAGTTTTCATGACTGTACTAATAACTTTCCTTTCCTTCTATCACAGTAGACTGTAGAAAGACAACAGGACATGTGAGGAGAGGGAGGTGGAACAAATGGGATCAGAGTTCATGGGTGGCACCTACATTTCTAGGACACCAAGCTGCAATCCATTCATCAGTCCACTTATTATGTATATAACTGCTTTATCCTAAACAGGACCACGGGGTCTGGAGCTCATCACAGCTGATACAGAAAGACGGATAACTTCTCACACTCATACTGACGCTAACAGCCAATCTAAAATCAACAAACATGCATTACTTTGGACTGTGGGAGGAACCTTATTGCTGTGAGACGACAGTCCTAATCACTCCCCACTGCCCCTACGTATAAATAACTTAAATCTGTTATTAATTAGGAGTATTAGTATGAACTTTTTGTATCACTTTTGAGTATAATCAAATCTGTGATATTTTCTTCATGGGTGTTTAGATCTCTGTCCTTCCAAGCAAAAGAAAAGGTGACAAAAAGCTATATTTCCTGGCCTCATAGAGAAAGCGTTATTGTGTTCAATGATAAAAGGAAACTCCACAAGATTTCATTACATTCACAGTGCTAGCAAGTTGTGTTTTCCTCTTGAAGCGGAATGCCTTTCAGATAAAACTTCAGCAGAAGTCTCAAATGGTTAACGACCAGCAAGTTAATCTAAACTAAGCTGTTGGGTAGCTTCAGTCAACTTTTGTAAAACAGGTACTTGCAAGTTGTGTAAACCAGATGCAGCCCCAAGAGGCTCCAAGATGTTTTGGTCACAAATAATCATCTGTCAGAAAGTTTATTTAGCTTTCATTAATAATTTGCTAAGGGAGACTAATAGTGTAAAAAGAGGGCGGTCTCCATGTTCGGCCTCTAGTTAGTTCCACTAGTCTCCTCACTACTACAGCTAACTGTGTGAGCTCGGAGAAGTAGAAAAATCCTTTTTTTTTTCTGCACTGTAAACACTTCAATGCTTCATTAACATTATTATAGGCCATTAATAAGAAAATATTTGGGGGTTGCCACATTGTGAAAAATCCCATTGGCTGGTATTTATCATTACTATCAGATAACAATGGAGTAATGAATATTGTTGAGGTATTAATTTATTCTAATAATTTGTTAATAAATTCAAATTTGGGTCCAGACTCAGCCTCTGCAGTCTTTTCCCAGAAGGAAAAAAAAACAACTTTTTAAGAACCTGGCGACCCAAAAGTTGCATTAAAAGCTTCTTTGAAAAGCTTTAGTAATTATAACTCATTTAAGCAATAAATCAGCATTTTGGGAAAGTAATTCACATAATGTAGAATCATACTATTTACATTAATAAAGCTGTTAGTTCAAAAGTGCAAACGCTCGGTGGACATGACACACTAATGGAAAAAAACAAAACAAGTTCATCATCAGTCTAAAATGTGGCCACATACCATCTACATAGGGTTTGGTTCCGCTGAAATAGGCCACAAAGCCTCGACTCTGCGCCGCCTCATCGGTCACCAGCTCCAGCATCATGGTGTTTGTGGTAGAAATTAGAGTACCAGGCCGGAAAGTTCCACAAAAACGACCCAGTTTTTGCACCAAGTTGGATTGGCCATTGTAAACATCCAGATAGTCATAGCGACATTGTGAGTCAGCCTCCAGGTCAAAAATGCGGAAGGAGAGCGTGACCACGTTTCCCTCTGGGACCTGTAAACCAGAGAGATCATCCGTGAGTCAGAAACACTGGAGGACTGAGTGATGAGGGAGTCGGGATTTCAGACAAGCTGCAGTGACTCACAGTGATGTGCCAGGTGCATTTGCTGTTGGGTTTGTAGAAGCTTGGGAAGCCTTCACTGCCAACAAAGCCTGAGTCTGAGACCAGGTCTCCTCCGCAGTAGAACACAGGCCTGTGATGAAGACAGTGGAGGAAGAGGAGTGAGCATTTCAGACAGGACTGAGGCAGTATAGGTCATAGAATCCGATCAATACAACTCCACTGAGACTTTCTGAACTCCCACAGATACGACAACCTTCCTGCCGGCTGCGTCTTAACAGAGATCTCACTGGGAAATTTACTGGGAGAATTGAGAGCACTGATAATAAACGGGGAATTTCATTATCTGGTGATTAAACCACAAGTTATTTGCTTGCAAAGGGAGTCGATTTATCCTGGCGCTTTATTTCCCTAATTAATATGAGCAGTTAAATTGCTAAAGACCAAAGCAGGAAAAAAAGGAAACAGTAATCAAACCATAACTAAGTCAGAGGCGACAGTTTAAGCTCTGCAGCAGGAACATACAGTTGATTTATTATGACAAACCCTTGTTTCCTCATACTCATCCATCTCAATCATGTCATGACATCGCCTAAGAGTAGATTTGGGGTCTCACTTTATTTAATGCTGATACTGGAGGCTATGCATGGAGCCCAAAAGGGTTCAATATTAAATACAAAATTAAATAACAGTTGATGGGGGAAAAAAATTAAACAATACTTTTACAAATATGAATAATTGGTGAAATAATATCAAATGCAACACATCACTCTTATTTTCATAACAACTGAGGTTCACAGGAGTTAATTTCTGGCTAACTAGCCTGGTAGGGTTTTTAGCTTTGTTTATTTCAGCTAATGTTAGTTACGTCTTTTTGATTCTGAAGATGTTCCTCTGAGCGGGTCACCTTGTTAGCCAGCTAGGTAACAGTACCAATGAAGATTTTAAAAACTAGAGGTTTAGTTTCTGAGTATTGTGTTTATTCATAGCATATAATTGGTTGATTCATGATGACTGACAGAAGCTAGATGGTTAAATTTGGTAGCGGTTGTTGAGCTTGCGAGATTAAGAGAGGCAGATGGTACATGATTGATTTAAAAGTGACTGTTAACACGACTGTCATCAAAACTGAGACTATGAACACAAACCTTTTAGAAGCAAAACTCTTACTATGAAAAGAAATGATTAAATAACATTTTATAGAAGTCAAACTGAGTTCTCTCGAGTTGCTTCATTCATATATTTACACATTTTCTGTTATAAATATTGCCATTGTACATTATAAAAAGAAAAGAAAATTTACCACACTACAATGAGGTCACATTTAACTACAATTTGATGACAAAAAAAATAAAT
This sequence comes from Brachyistius frenatus, assembly GCF_029030835.1. Lineage (NCBI taxonomy): Eukaryota > Metazoa > Chordata > Actinopteri > Embiotocidae > Brachyistius > Brachyistius frenatus. Next base: position 2,098,933 of record NW_027210633.1, read on the forward strand.
AAAATGATACAAAATTATGTTCAAACTAATGTAGCAGGGTTTGAAACTAGCCATGAACTTCTGCTTTAGAGCCACAAAAAAAACAAAAACAAAGAAGAATGAACAAAATGGTGTCACGGCTCTTGAATTTTTTTTTACTGAGCTAACCGACGAGCACATTTTACAGCTGACTGACTATTTCAACCTCCTAGTTATGCTGTCACTTCACCTAATACATTTTGTTGCTTTCTAAGCCCTCACTGAGCTCACTGAATGTCAGGGCTCATTTCACAGAAAGGAAAATTTCCTATTTCAGGCCTGCTGCCAGCAGGGACACATAAAATCCATTTGTAAACATGTGAGCAGAGAAGAATGTGCTTGATATTATAAAGCTTTTTTTTTGGAGGGGTGGGGGGCTTTTACCGTCTGTTTGTGGTGTGCAGAGTTTTGCAGAGTTTTTGGCTCACCTGCAAAAATTGTGTTGTTTTTTTATGAGATTTATGAGATTTAAAAAAAAAAAAGTGGGAAAAAATTTTCTGCCATCCAACATTTGGAGAGTACACAAACTGTCGGAAGTAGTAAACAACAAAGTGGAAGACCAAACTTTGACGCAATGGAAAAATATTTTCTCTCAAAGTGAGCGCTCAGAAAGCAGAACCCCAGCAAAGTCAGACGGCTGCTGACTTGAGCCAAAATATCCAAAGACAGAGCCAAGTTTCTGTGATTCGACGCAACCGAAAGCATTAACATCTGTGGCAGCTCAGCCACCGCAGAGTCAGCGTGCCTCGTATCATGAGCCAGAAACCAACAGGATGACTTTGTGCCCAATCAAACGGCGAACTGGAAAGAATGTACTTCCAGCAACAGGACAGCCAGCCAGAACTAGACTGTAAAGAGTATTTTGTATCCTCAAGCTGCAGGCTGTTGTGAACTCAATTAGTTGATCTCTATTAAAACTAAGAAAAGTATCCTCACCTCAAGTGTCTACAAAGTCAAATAAAGGAGGACTACAATTCATTTAAAGAAGACACTTTCTACACGTGACACAAACTGCGAACTTACCTGCTGTGATTTGTCTGCTGAGCTTTCGTCCATCCTAAACTCAGAGACAGGAACACGGAGAGACCCCAGACGCAGCCCACATGCATCATCATGATGATATGCTCACAAAGCAGAGCAGGCTAAAGGGAGAAAAAGGGAGATGGCAACAGGAGGCAAGAGGTGAAAGACAGAGGAGGGGAGGAGGAGGAGGAGGAGGAGGAGGAGGAGGAGGAGGAATGAGGAGGAGGAGGAGGAGGAGGAGGAGGAGGAGGAGGAAGAGGCCATTCGCTCGGGATGGGCGGAGAGAATGAATGAGTGGGGAGGAATCAAAGACGGATGGAGGGGGGGTCGTGAAAGGATAAGGAGAGAGACAAAGATGCTGTAAGGACAACAGTGGTGAGACCGAGCCGGAGGGGGCGTGGGGGGAGGGAGGGCAAAAGGAGCTCTAATTAAAGCCAGATGTTTCCTTGAAAATAACCATCAGAGAAGTGGCATCGAGGCAATTAGGGCACAGGAGTCTGGCATCAGAGGTTCAGTTAAAAGAGTGTTTTTAAACAGCAGATGCCACTAGTTCTTCACATGCTTAAACCATCAGGTAAGAGAAGCTTGAAATTTGGTTTGAATGGCCGTTAATGTCCATCCTGTGTCTGGCTTGATCATTATGCGGGGTGCACGCACAGGTGGAGGCAGAGCCTGAGGCACTAGCACTCAAAAAGAAAGGGCCATAAATCTTTACATTCCTCAGCCGGCCGGAGGTGAGGCCTTTCATTTACTGCACACAATGTTTTTCTTCATAAAATCGTCAAGTCAGGCCATCTAGTTCAAACAAAATACGCACAGGATCCAAAAGAAGTTGTAAAACGATTTCTAAAGTGTCATAAAACTAATGATCTCTCTCCTCATGTTTCCTGAGCACCAGGAGCTCCTTTAGCTCCACAACTCAGAGAGCGTCTGTTTACCCTTCGCAATCCACCATAGCAAGAATAACACTCAAGATGGGGGAGTATTCTGTCTCTGTTAAGATTTGATGATGAGCCAACCCTCTGGCCTACATTACTGAGGCCTGTGGAGGGGATGCTGTCGCAATGATGCCATAAAATCTGCCACTTTCACAGAGAGGACACACCTTCGATGAAAGCCTGGAGCGAACAGGACAGACAAAGGACAGAGGTAAAAGCACAAAGCACAAAGAGAGTGTGTTTCCAGCTGCATGCGGCCCACTGTTTTAGTAAGGTCTGATGTTACATTCTCGTTTGGGCTCTCCTGCTTTGCTTGAAATTGTTTTGGTGCAGCAGGTAAAAGATCTGAGACAGCTTTCATCAAGGAGCAGGAGAAGTGAGCGTCCCCTGCTCCCGCCGCCTTGTGTTTTGCCGTTAACCCCAAAAGTCATGATAAGAATCAGCAGGAGCAGGAATGCACTGGTGTGCAAGAGTCTGCTGGGGGGCGGGGTGGAGGGTGGAGGAGGAGGAGGAGGAGGAGGAGGAGGAGGAGGGGGGGGGGGAGAGCGACTGAGCACAACTGTGCAGCCACCGCCATTATGTGTGGGAGCAGCAGTGACCTTTACACTCAGCTGTAATCCAAACCCAGAGTGTAGGTTTCTGCAATAACTCCCGACGAACCCTCCAAGCTGGACCCACATTCCTTTTCGTGGAGTCAAAAAGGGAAGAGCAGCGGGGGAGTGGATGACTGTTGTGGAGGGATGTGTAAGGGAGGAGAGGAGAGGAGGGGCCGGTTAGGTCAGTAGAAATGGAAGACAAACTTAAAACGATCGGACAGAACGACAGTCTGTAACGAAGTGAAAGCTGTTTTTGAATGCACCCCGGAGGCAGGTCATGTTCGTGCCTCCCGGAGCCAACACATGACGGTTATTGCTCCACACACTCCCCTCCGCAAATCACTCTCCTATTATGTCCGAGCTAATCTCTCTGGGATTCATGAAAAAACACAGTTCAGCTGTACAGTGACTGATGCCGGAGAGGAGGGAAACGAGATGAAAGTAAAAGTGTGCGGCCGTGTGAAGAAGGTGATGGTCGTACACGGATCGTTTCACAACAATCTTCGACCCGTCTGTTCTCTGTAAATTGCGGTTCCTCTCAAATCCTCTCTGCAGTTTAAAAAGAAAAAAAAAAAAGATCCGTCTTCCAATTATGCAGCGCGGCACAGTTACAAGCCAAATTTCACGTGGTCTCAACAATAAATAGAAACAGATGCACCGAGGTGAAGATGGTAACCTGCTTTGTCTGCTCCCACAGATTTAAGGAGGGGAGTCGATGAGGCGTCATAACTTTTTCCCGGATTCACTTCATGAGAAAAATATGATAGTGTACGAATAATGTGCCAAAAAAAAAAAAAAAAAACCACGCAGCACCTAATCTGGCACTAACAGGATGTCACACTGAAGTCCAATCGGACACCGAGGGACCCTGACAAAGCATCATACTTCTCTCACAGATGATGAGGCAACACATACTCTTTTGCCATTAAGTCCGGGGTAAAAGTAATGACAATATCACAGCTAGGAAAAAAAAAAAAAAGAACATCCCTTTCACAATGGAAACAGCAATGAAGCCTCTATTTTTCTAAATTTGCAAAAAAAAATGAAAAGGACAGTGGAAATGAGAGACATCCTCCAGTCATGCTTCGTGACTTTGTGTTCACTAATTGGCCAGAACATTGTGGTGGATGTAGTGGAATTGATGTTCCAGATGCTACTTGCAAATAAATATATTTTTTTAAAGCAACAGCTTTTCCCACTTTGTATACTTTCTCCGTGGATTTTATTGTATAAGTCAGACTAACAGATCTAGAAAGTATCGACCATCTCAATCTATATTTTTGATGAATGTTCATCATCGCCATCCTCACAAACGTTTGTGTTAAATATTGTGGTTTTTTTGGGAGTTTTATTTTTTGTTGCTGTTTGCATGGAGAGACCCGCACATGAAGACATACGCGGTTATATGTAGAGATGGTAAATAATGGAGGTGTTATGGGGATGTTTTGTGTGACAGAACTAAATCAACATCGGGCTCTGAACACTGGCAGGCAGTTTTAATATCAGTGGATTCATTACGCGACACGTCTGAAACCTGAAGTTTTTCCAGTGAAGTGGTGACACCTGGTGGTGAAAAATGTAAACATCTTGGACGGTGGGTTCGTGACTCCTGGCTCGTACGGTTGTATTAATGCTCATCCCCCTCACCCCCCACACCCCCACACACACAACCATTTAAATCATATAATATCGTTTAATACCAATATGTTCTATAACCAGACGTTGTAATGTCATTTCGTGCAATAGCAGTGTGTTAGTGTTGTGCTTTGGACCGGTCGACCGGATGTGGAGTTCGTTCGTTCATTCAGCCAATCAGAGAGTTTTGTTGCTGATCGAGCAAATGACCAATTGAGAGAAATGCCAGCGCTGCAGTCGATGTGTCAGCTGTTCTTCACCAATACGAATGAAAACTCGATACGTGTGCGAAATGAAACGTCACTTTTTGTGTGTGTGTGTGTGTGTGTGTGTGTGTGTGTGTGTGTGTGTGTGTGTGTGCCTATTTGCATTGCATTAGGGAGAGCTCGGCGGTGTGTGTCGGTTTAGACGGTCTATATGAAATGTACGCGTTACGGAGTAAAAGATCAAACGAAGGGAGAGCAGGAAACGTGGCTGTAGAGCTTGCCCGCGACGTGCGCTTCAAAATAAAAGTCGCCGGAAGTGACGCTTGAAGATGTTACGTTTTCATTAGACAGTTAAGGCCGTTGGGATGTGGTCTCATAACTGTTGTTGCAAGATCAATTTGGTTAATAGTAATGAAGTACAAAGGGATAAAACGGTTTATTTGTTGTTGTTGTTTTTTTTAAACCACTGCCTTTGTGGAGATGGGAGTCATTATAGGTCTGGCTCACACCGGTGTTTAACCAAGCTGTGACCTATCATAATGTATTTTCATGAGTGTTATGAAGAAAGGTTTCCCCTTTTGGTGTTCAAGGGCTCAAAAACCTGATTGCTATTAACGAAAATGGTTAAGACACAGAGGTGGTCACTAATGTAAACAGGGGTTATAGCACAGACTGCGGTGCACAGGTGGGTCTGTGATGCAACCCAGCTGGAGATATTAACGTAATCCTTTGGTGTCACAGAATCCGACAGGTTCAAGATTGTGGTTTATCGAGATACTGCGGAGGCACAGTTTTAGGCTACAGTACACTGTATCACTGCATTTAGCCTGATTTATACTGGATCACTTGGAATAGAGGTTTACTATCTCTCTGTAGTTGAAGTTTAAAACCTGCATAAACATTTAGATTACACACAGACACAGATCAGTTAAATACAACTATTGTGCGTGCTGTGAAGATTTCAGTCACACGAATTTAAGAATCGGTTATCGTGACCTCCATCACGTTATGGCTCTTCTTACTGTTTGAGAGAGGATTACAGTTTCAACAGCAGATAGATGGGACGTACCATTTGTGCGTTTGAGTGTGTGGCCTCATAACTGGTGTACGTGTCAGTCTGTGAGAGTGTGAGTTTTAGGGTGTGAGGGTCAGTGACGGACTATAAACAAGACTCTGGACGAATGCAGAAATGTGCACTTTTATGGCTCCAGGTCTTCATGTATTTTTGGCACACTTACAAGGATCAATTAAGGAAAGAGGTTTATGTTTGTAATAAATTTATGCTTATTCACACAGGTCAGATAAGGTCCCAGAATTGCAGTCAAAATTGCATCTTCCCATTGTTGCACACCCACAAAAGCACATGAAGCACACACAAAAGTACAAGTTGTCATAGTTACTGTTTTTCCAATATACATATATTTCATGATGTTCATCAATATAATAAGACATTGATAGATTTACACTACAATTATTTTATGTACTTTAGTTTTTCATTCAGTCTCCTCTCCTTTACGTTGAGTCAACCTTGTTTAGTTTCTAATCCCATAACCAAATGACAGCACAATAAATCTATCAATAAATAAAAGAAAAAATAAATAAATAAAACTTGAGCACATTGCCCGTGAGCCTCCAGTCCTGTCCCTCCTGTAAGACCAGATGAACAGGGGCAATATGGGCCTGCATCCCAAAACAAAAACAAAAACAAAAACAAAAACACTTCCCAAGAAGAAATCAAAGTCTTTCCTCAAAAATAAACAGATTTAAACAAAAAATAGATCTTGTAGATACAAACGGCAATTTGATGTAAACTGTAGAATCATTCCAAGCGTTCTGGACAATTGAAGGTAAAAATACTTTTCCCCCTCCCCCCCAATAACTTCCCTTTTTTTTAATTTTTTTTTTTACCTTTACCCATCAGTGCTGACACATAAATAATTCAGTGACATCTGGAGTTGTTACTGGACGGATGCAAAATAAAAACACAATATTCGGTTCAAAAAAATAAAACATGTTAACAGATGTTGAGCAGAATATTGTACGTTTATAGCCAGCCGGAGAACATTCAGAGACTCAAAAGGTTCCCTCCTGTTGCTGCGTTCATCCCTTTTGGGGGTGTTTGCTAAATGTTGGGAAGCATCCTGCACATATTACACTATACCTTTGGGTCTTCTGTCGGCCTCTTTCTTTCTGCTCGTTTCCTTTCAAGTTTGAATTACAAGTTCGCGAGTCATAACTCAAACCTGGATAAGACTTCTTCCGTGTTAGCGACCCCCCCAAACGACCTGAATGCGGCATTGAGATCGCTGAACAGTCCTCGAGGTTGACATAAGACAATATCCTCCATCGACACAAAGTTCCCATCCCTCCGAAATGAACGAATCACAACAGAAAAAAAAAAAAAAAAAAAAGTGCCACGGTGTTAAAATATATGCACTTCTTTTTCATACAGACAATAAAGCAACAGAAAATAAAAAGAGAGCACTCGCTTCATTTTCACTATTGTGACCGAACTCGGTTGAGCACTCACAGGACAACAGTTGGATTTATGGAGAACACAGAAGTCCTACCCCAATCAGTAGTGTTATTTCACTTCAGTCCACTGTGTGGTTAACCCCTGTAAGATGGCTAAAAGGACCACATTTATAACCCTTTAAGGATTTTATATTGCCTAAAAAAAAAAAAAAAATCTAAAAAAAAAAATCCAATTTTACAGTTTGCTTATATAGTTTTTGTCCTCATATATATTTTGGTAAATTGCTAAGACCTTAAACCTGAGGATATAGGACCCCCTACCCCCCAAAACACCCCCGTATTACAACACCAAACGATGCAGATTTGTTATGCTTTTCTTGGTTATGTCTAATAGCTATAGTTAGTTTGTATGTCTTTTCCTTTGAAAACATGGCAGCACTATGGAGACACAGAAAAAAGAAGACTTGTGCTATAATTAGTTACAGGATCATGTGTCTAAAAACTTGTTACGGATTAAAGAGGCTCCTCAGACCTGGGTACACTTGATGAGGGGAGACTGTATTTGAGATTTGAAGCATGCAGTCCTCATGTTTTGGTTTAACTTGCATATGTTCGAATGGCACACTCACAAGCCAAACTGACGCGCCACAGAAATAGTGTGTCGTCGTTAAAAGGTCCTACAGACAGGGTCACGGTGTAAGCTATTTAAAACAGACTGGGATAGGTCAGATAACCTGTTTCTCTTCGCTTGTTTTTGATGGCAATAATTGGCAGCGTAAGCATGGAAGTCTGGTCTTTGGTAATCTTCTGGAGTTTACTTTTGGAGAAAATACATGTCGGGGGAGGAAGGGGGGGGGGGAGCGAAGGAGGAGCAGGCTTTGTTAAGGTTGGATTCCTTTCTAATAGAACTGGCCGGCAGGACTGCAGCCTCTCTGCTTGTGTACTGCAGTGATCAAGGAAACAACACGCCCTCACTGAGATTTAAGCGGCCTAAGCTGTCGGGATAAACTGGGGATATTCCCAAGACAGAGCTATTCTAACACACACACACACACACACACACACACACATTGAAGCACCTGCACACACACACACACACACTGAATCACCTGCACACACACACACACACACACTGTAGGAATCTGAATCAGTGAGTTGAGCAAAGGGGGGCAGGTGTGTCTACTCAGCTGGTGGTGAAGATAAAAAGTCATGTTCAAAAGAGACGAGGCCACCAAGGCTTTACACACACTTTTTTTGTTGTTGTTGAAATATTGTAATTCTTCCTGTGTGACTTAAAAAGTACATTTATACAATTAAGGATTGTTAACAGTGGCATTAGTGGCCGTGAATCTTCCTGCACACTTAAGAAACCTCCATTTCACCAAACATAGATTTGACTGAGTAACTAAACTGCAACTATTTCAGAGCTTTGATTTACCACAACCACAAGAGAAACTTTGAAGTCCTGCTGTGGTTGGAAGCAAAGTGGTTTCAAATCCCCCCCAAAATGCCTTTTTCAGTTTGAAGGAATTTCATATTCATGCCTTCTCAAGCTCGTGTGAAAGGCCTTAGTTTGACGCTGCGTCCAAAAAGTCCAAACTTAAGTGCATCGTATCGCCCTGCTCTCCTGCTCATAAAGTAGCCAAAAGGGTATTATACACAGGAGAAGATGCCGAAATAAAAAAAGTCAGAGAATAGTTCAAGACCAAACCAGTGAGGGCACCAATGAGGGAAACAACTGCAATAAAGATAGAAGCCTCTCCCTTGATGCTTGGCAGTGTATAACGCACAGAGCTGAATTACAAAAAACACAGCAGACAAGCGGTAAAGAGGAGCTCGCTGCTGTCGGCAGCAACTGGTACTGATCGCCCCACTTCCTCTTTACCTGTCTGTTCCACACAAAAATATACTATAATTAAAAAATAGAATCTATTATATTTAAAAAAGAAAAAAGGCCTTAACTAGAGGGAGAAACACTGAGACAGAACCACTGCGCTAGCAAAACACTCTTCTTAGGAATGCTACCATTTTATGAACAATTGCTTCTTGTCGCCGAGCTTTGACGGCAAATTTCTGAACCTACCTCAAAGTTAGCAGACTGCTGGACTAAAACGCAAACTGTGAATTCTCGTCACTAGCCTCCGTCCCTGTTCCTGGATCTGCAGGGCTTAATTGTCTCTCTCTCTCTCTCTTTTTTTTAATTTTTTTTTAAATTTTTTTAAATGTGCTCTTCATGTGGAGAGGTTTTGCTGCACCAAGATCTCCTATGGCCAGGCTATGGACCAGCCAGACAGCGCCATCAAAAACAAGGTTGTTTGTGCATTTTAAACAGATTACTTTTCTGCAGTCAGCCACTCCCCCGACACCGACTAAAACGTGCGGAGGGGTGCTTGACTGGAAATAACCTACAGTAAGAAATGACTGAAGTCTAAGGCTTTTCAGTGTCCACAAAGGGGAATGGGTGAGATTTAGCCTTTGCTTCGCGGCAATTAATCAATCAGCAATTTATGCAACGGTACCGTTTCATCCCCTGGCCTTTTTCCAGCCCATATCCACAGTTTAATGTGAACACATCTCCACAGTATATTGTGTGTAAAGTGTAATGTTGAGATAACATCACTAATATTACAAAAGAAAATCCTTTGGACAGATTGAAAGGCTAATCCCGTCTATCCAAAATGTACCCTTACAGCTATATAACTAGGACTATTTTCTCCTATGGTTTGCATGACCGACGTTTTCGACACAAGTTTCATCGCATGTATTTTTTTTTTTTTTTCCCCTCAAAGATACTTACACTTACATGTGCTACAGTAAGAGCGTTTGCACTAGACTGCAATGAAGGAATGTTTTCGAAATAAGACACTACGTAATATTTAAATAAATTAAAAAAAAGAAACATCTACAGACATTGGTCCGACTGTACTATGGCAGTTTTGAAATTATCAGAAGAAATTGAGGTGTCCAAGCATGCCGAGAGACAGAGGAGGATCAGGGCGTTAAAGACACTACAGATGAATGGCGTTAAAGAGAGAAATGTCAAAAGACAAATGGAGGCAATCAGATGGACGGGGATGATGATTGCTAGAGATTAGTTTCACAATTCATGCAAAAAAATTTTTTTTATGTCTGATCATTATTAGGGAGCATTAACTCTCTCAAAAAGCCACAAAAGAAGCTAAAACTTGATTTTTTTTTTTTTTAATGGTATCAAGTTATAGAAAACTGGAGCTGAACTCAGGAGTAACCTGGGGAATTTTTAAGGGCAGTTCAGTCTGTAAAATAGCTCCAATTACTGTGGCTTGATACCGGAGTTTTTAGCACAAGTTTTAGTTCTCTGACTTATTATTTTGGACTGTCTTGGTGGGTACGAGTAACACAGATTAAAAAATATAATTGGTATTCCAATTAAGTTAAATGGAGACCGACTCCCCTGTGCAAAAGTACACCAAAAAGAGAGAATAAGCAGGAGACAGACGGATGATGAGAACATGCAAAATACACACTTCTATTAATAGGCAGTAGTTAACGCTGAAGCATACGTAAAATTAATACAAAAAATAAAAAGTACAAAATGCACACACACACACACACACACACGCACACACACCTACAAAACAGTATATATCAGAATAAAACTCTACAAATAACTATATATATATATCAGTTATGTAACAATTATCGCCAATCGTTGTTTCCTTTTCTGTTGTTGCGTCGTCACAAGTGTTTGGTTCTCAGTATGGCAGGTTAGAAAAGCCAAGAGTACCCAGAAAGGAGACAGGGCCACACACTCACAGGACAAATATTGACAGGGGTCCAGAGGCGAGGTGGTGGAAGTGGGAGAGCCATGGGGCCCTGAAGGGTTGAGGGGTGTTATATCGAGGCTAATCGGGGAGATATTTATCTATATATATATATCATAAATTAATTATCTGTGGTTAATTTCGTCATCAATTCGAGGTTTTTTTTTTCTTCTGCAGTAAGGAAGTTGGGATCAGACTGGGGTAGGAGCAACTCTTCTTAGGTGCTGAAGTACACTGTGGAAAGAAAGAGAAAAAAAAAGAAGAAGAAGAAGAGGAAAAGTGATTCAGTCTAGTTCATCATTTTGTATTTTTCTGCAAGTAAGAAAGTGAAAAGCCAGCGAGGCAAACGGTGTCAACAACATTGTTTCGAGAATTTAAAAAAAAGCTATTAAAGCAACATGTACTTTACCGAGTAATTCCGTTGAGGTAACTGCGTAAAAATCAATGTGTTCTTACCAATAATGACGATGAGGACAATCAGGCATATCACACCCAGGATAATCATCATCTGTAGTCGGTGAATGGTCAGAAAAGAAGTCATTAGAAACAAAGTCTCGACCACCACTTCAATCTACGTAAACAAAGTCTTAAAAGTACCAAAAACATGAAACCGAGTCAACCGTAAACTGTATGTAGTTCACTCCTTCATTACCATGAACACATCAACATCTCACCTGCCCGAGGGAATTCTTTTTCATGCTCATATATTCTCAATTTCTCTCATCTTTTTTGCTCCCTGGCATGAAGTGGCAGCACAGTGATTCTTAGCTCATGCCATTGTGTAATCCCACGATGATGTAGATGATATATTTCAACCTTCTACCCCACAACAAGTAGTTAAAACAAAAGCGATGCTTGTGATCGAAGCCGAGAGCAGAAATCGACATCGGCTACACATTCCTGGAGCCTCTGCTGTTTTGTTTTTTTTATATTATTATTTGTAAACAAGACAGTCTGAGGCGGCTTTAATAAACCCATATTCCTGTAAGCATGTCTGCATATCCTCACCTTGGCGTTCTTCCACCAGTATTTATTCTTCAGTTTCGCAGCGCTGGTCTCAAACTGAGAGGCTCCAGCCTGCAGGGCGTCAGCCCTGTCGTCCAGTTCTGACAGCTTCTGATCACGCTCCAGAACCTTGTCCACGTTTACACGCATGATGTCCACCACCTGGGGAACGACACGGGAAGCAATGTGGCGTACTCAGCGACCGAGACGGGATGACAGCGTGCGAGGGTTCGACAGGACGGAGCAGGACTGATCGACGCGAGCTGCGACTGGAAGTCGCGCCGATCGACAGTTTGAATCAAGACGCAAGCGATTTACAGTCGAACCCAGATGTGTGTGTTTATGTTCAGTTTGTTTAAGTACGTGGGGAAAGCAGAAGACTGAGTTACCTCAGGCTGTTACGTGACCATTGAACGGGGGTTGTGGAGGATCTATCCGGGATCCTGACTTGACAGAATATGACTTTGTGTTCGCCGCGTACTCACCTCGTCCACCTGTGCCTGCGTCTGCTGCAGACGGCGGTTGCTGGTGAGGTTGGGAGGGCCCTGACTCCCTCCCTCTGGTGCAGGAGCTCCGGCTGGGGCAGACCTGATCATAAACAAACAAACAAACAAATACAAATATTTAGTTATTCATATTGGATACAACATAAATGACTTAACGACGCAAACGAGAAGGACCGATGTTCTCCATTCACAAAAAAGGAAAGGCTGCAACAAAAGGAGAAAAAAAAAGAAAGAAGAAAACGTTTGTGCTTATTACAACATGTTACTTGATTGCAAAATTGTTTCAGTGTGCAATAGCATGTCTAATTCCGCCTGTCTCGATTAAACAAATAAACTTGAAATAATTTTAAAAAAAAAACCAGCTTTAACACAAAGTAACCTGATCAATAGTGGGAATACATATCAAACGTCTCAGATGGCTTTGCCCCAGTGTTGCGCTACATTACATCATATAGATGATACACCATACGTTATGTACTCCGGGAAAAGGTGAAGCACAAAAGGGGAGGTCACAAAACACATCACTTGAGACAGTCCTCATTTAATACTCTTCTAGTTGTTATTTAATTTGTCGACAGAGTGGGGAGTTTCTCTGTGAACTGAGCAGCACTGGGAGCTTTACAATAATGGTTCTGTAACTGAGACACGACTGTCACAGTAGCTGTATCAGAGGGAGGGAAGAGCGCTCACAGTAACATGGTGACATCGAGATTTAAGGCTGGATCAGGTCTAATTTGGAACATTTTGAGTCTTCACCGGGTCAAGCAAAGACATTCAGCAGGATTTCATCAATGTATTGGCAATATCATCAGGAATATGTGGCAGAGGGCGACAGAGTTACACTCTATTACAAAAAGAATCAACAAGGCTTTACAAAAGTCAAGTTGATTTGTCATGAGCTGTTGTATTGTGGCCTACATAGACCTATTCTTTCGGAAGCACTGTGCAGAGATAATGACCTCAGTGAGAGACAGAGTTTAAGTGAGAGTGTCATCTAACACTGGAGAGTGAAAGCTCCATGAAAAATGCCTTTCCCTCATGTTAACATGGTTCTAGTGCCAGACTGCTCTTTGCTGCAAGAGGAGCAAATACACCAGAACAATTAAGGACATCTACCATTCATGAATGGCTTTTATTTCTTTGTTCTTTTCTTTAGTGGATTTGAAGGTGAATCCTTTTTTCATCAAACATCTGTCTTTGATTGTGTAAATCGTACGTGAATGACTGAAAAACAGTAACTATAACTGTCATGATCCCAAACCAATGAAAAATACAGAGCACGTCATCATGTAGCAACTTAGCCACCATCTTCCTACACAAACAATACTGTTCTCCTGATTCTCTGCCAGGCTATCCTTTTTTTAAACATTAGAAATCATAGAAATGCACTTTTACTTTTATTTTTCTTCAGAAATGATTATTACCTGGATTCATATAATAATAAAATAAAAATAAAAATTCAAAGAGGTCACAAAATGGGTATATAAAAAAAAATACTATTCATAGCCATCCCTAAATATACGAGGATGTTTACCAGTGAACGTTATCTTCAAAATAACATCTCAGCTTTTGTTTTTGGAAAGGACTAGAATTTGTCCTTGATGATACCAAATGTGCACAACATGTATCTCTATTTCCAGGTAAGACTCTTTTCTGTACAGTCGTACGACTGCTGGTGGAAGCATTTTGTTTTTGTGGTAAATCAGTAGAGGCACAGTTGTCTAATTTAAAGATGGGAAATTTCAGCCTGCATATTATCAGCGAGCACAATTACAACCACACAAAGCAAGCATAAAAACATCAAATACATTTTCTATCAATAATAATATGAGTCCTTATCACATAAAACTCAATAGAGCAGCAGATACAAGTACAAGAAACCATTAAAAGCCTTAAAATACTTCCATTTTTTCATGGCGTGTGGAGCTCAACATGTTTAATCCGTCATATATTTGTATTGTTATCTATCAATCCAAATGAAATCAACAATCACAGAGTGAAACTGTAAACGTGCACTCTATGATAAAGCTATGGCCATCCTGATGAATATGCTGGAGTTGTAACTGAACCATTCTGGTAGCGCGAGACAAAACTCTGTATAAAGGTCACCTTTACACGCTCACACATTACTAATCCTCTAACAACAACAAATCCCTTCAAATAGTAGGCCTGATGGTGCTGGTGGTCTCGATCAGCTGCCAATCAGGCCAAAGAAAAGGACACAACAAAACACTCCAGGCTACTTTTGAGAGCTATATTACATTTTTATTTCTTAAAAGACTTTGTATATGTAGAAAACATATAGTGCAAAAAGCTAAAGATTTTTTTAATTTTTTATTATTCCATTCACTGCTTAATATTAAACTATATAACATCTATCTCATTAGTGTAATTCTTCTATCCACTTGCCAGCAACGAGTTTTACCATAAAGTGTGTGCAGAGGTTGACACCGTCATCACACGTGACCTGGCACCAGGAAGAGTTCCTAGTGGAGGTGACAAGGTTTCTCACCAGCTTCCAACATCCTGTGAAAACCGCCTATTGCATTCATTCCAGCCGGGTGGATTAACTGTGTCTGATTTGTGCCACTGATGAATAATCTTCACTTTTAATTGAGGATGATGTTGAAATGATACATTTCTTGCTTTGACATCTTGCATTCGAAATATGTTTAAAACAATTTTAAAAAAAGACACATTTAGGCCAGAAATTGCTCTATGTGCAATTGTTCAGGTTTTACCCCATTTTCCAGATAATGGAGAAAACAACAAAACAACAACGCAAACAAAATGCAACAGGAACTCTTCTCTTGCTAACCCTGACACGCTGGGTCTGTGGGGTTTCACATCTTTCTCTCTACAGTCCACTGCTCATGTCAGATTTGCCATGAAAGCTAAATATATTCAACCTTCTTCTTTCAAGACACAGCTTGTATAAATAGCCCTGGCCCGTGGTTTCCAGAGAGGGCTGCTCCAACATTGACGGTTCTATTTAAGAGTTTCAGGGGCCTCTGATGAAAAGAGTTTCAACAATCACTGTGTATCCTACAAGAATAGATAGATAGATAGATAGATGGATAGATGGATAGATAGATAGATAGATAGATAGATAGATAGATAGATAGATAGATAGATAGATGGATAGATAGATAGATAGATAGATAGATAGATAGATAGACAGACAGACAGACAGACAGACAGACAGACAGACAGACAGACAGACAGATAGATAGATAGATAGATAGATAGATAGATAGATAGATAGATAGATAGATAGATAGATAGATAGATAGATAGATAATAAAAGTCAAATCAAGCCCTCGGTCTAATGGATGTGGGTTTGGATGGTCACTGTCATGGAAAAGCATGCTGTCTGACTTTCAGGACTGGAGAGCGACATTTCAGCACTGGACAGCGCCACAGCAGCCCAGACAAGAAACTGTGCCATCCCAGCCTCTCTGGGCTTATTCTGTTTGATCCGAACCCACATGACTTTCATTTCTGACCATCTCCACACACACACACACACACACACACACACACACACACACACACACACACACATCACGTCTACATAATGACCTGTGAAACGGGACGAGCACGACGGGCCTGTAAAAAAAAAATACACCTAGCACATCGAGGGGCGGGGAGGTTCCTCTGGGGGGGGTTGGATTGGAAGCACTGGGATGTACAATCATAACCACATTTGGAGAGGATGTTCACAGACGTGAGGATGATGCCACCGTTGAATGGTATGTCGTGTCAGGCCGTTTCAACCCGCCTGCTATGAGAGGACTGACAAGACGAGGCTGTCACTGGCTACCTCTCCTTAGCCTTTATACATTTGCATCATGTCCAGTGGAAAACATAAAAGGTGTGTGTGTGGGGGGAGGGGGGAGGAGGTGAGAGAGAGAGAGGGGGGGGGCAAACAGGACAAAGGAAGAACGACATTTTACACAGTTCGTTTGGCCCTGAAGACGCAGCCAGCCTGAAATATGGTGAGATATATAGATGTCCGCCCTCGCACGACAATCGACGACATACAGTAGGAGGCTCGCTACCCTCCCTCCCCCTCCTCCCCCTCCCCCTCCCCCGCTGTATAGGGCTGCACATATCACTAGGCCTAAGCCTAATTCACGGCTAATAATATCAGCGTCCATACCCGACGTCGAATAATGGCGACGCTCTCCGTGTCCAACAGGCTGCGTTGGAGACAGAGACAAGACAGACAGACAGAGACAGACAGACGCTGCTGAAGCAGCTGGTGCGGCTCGTTCAACATGATGTCCTTGCTGTTTCTAACAATTAGCCTCTAATCGTCACCTGTGGTTCAGCACCACGAACACGAAGCTGTGGAAATGTTCGTCGAAGGTGTGTGTGTGTGTGTGTGTGTGGGGGGGGGGGGGGGGGGGGGGCTTCATTTCACACGACGTTTTCTGCCTGTAGTTTTAATTAGCCTGTGGGTAATCACACCGACGGTGTCCTTTTCAACTCGAACCAGTCCAAACTGGATCAACAACAAAATAAATAAATAAATAAATTAAATTATTAAAAAAAAGTGCGTGCGTGTTGCGCTGGCTCGAGTAGAAACCCACCTGACGACCAAACGATCGTGAAAATAAGGAGACGATCAATAAACACGGAGCTCGTTCACCGTGTTAAAACCCGCGAGACAAATAAGGCCAATAATGTGCACCGCGTCGGATGAAGCCTCCGTCTGCTCCAAGGTTAGGCCGACGCGCTAGCCTCACGTTCGGGTCACATTACGACACAAGACAGCTGTGAAATGATATCAACAGCGATATTTATTTGTATTTATTATTATTTATTTTTTTTAATTTACAATGATTTACAAGACAGCCGCGAAATAGCCGCAGTGTCCGAAGGGGTTTAGAAACACAACAGCCCCGTTCAGACGCGGCGAATCCAAAATAGCCCCGTCGAAGAGGACAACGCTCGTTCATAATTCAATTAAAAACACGAATAAAAGCTCTGAAAACAACGTCGCACTTACATGTTCCTGGTAGTGGGAGCTGGACAGCTGCGCTTTGAAATCCGGACTGGAAAATGTTAGCGCGGACTGAGCGGCTGGCAGATGGATGTGGATGTGGATGTGCGTCCTGCGCTCCTCTCTACCCTGTGGCAGCCTTCGGTTTGGTTATCGTGGCGTCTCCCTGCCTGTATATCATCCGAGGAGGAGCACTGGCTTGTATCTGCCTCTGAGATGCGTCCCCTCGCTATAAAAGCCTATTTATTTTCTTTTTTTTTTTTTTCCGGTACTCCTCCTATTTCTACGGCGATGCGGCACCTCGCAGGCTGATACTGGAGCCCGGCGCTGTCAGGAGTCCGTGCGGTAATGAAGGTGTAATAAACAGCCGCCTGGATTAGGTGGACAAAGATGGCTCGGTGACGTCAATCGCGGCGAGTTTCATGTTGAAGCGTGTGGCCGGAGATCTCCAACACACCGTTTTAAAGCGCGCTCTTTTATCTGGGGGATGGCAGCTACTGGGAGACAACTGTGGTTTTTTTGTTGTTGTTGTTGTTTTTTTTTTTTTCCCCCAGACATTACATGTCACGGTCATGCTTGGCTTTAATGCTTCCGCAAAAGGGGGATTATTTTGCATCCAAAATCTGTATGTCAACAAAATGGCGTTCCTCGAAAGGGGGTGTGGCGAACTCCGCAGTTGGGTGCCTGTTATTCCTCATAGTAAATATGGACGTGGACGGAGTGGAGAGTACACCCTGAACGCAATGTGCCAACCCTTCGTCCGAGGAACAAGGTTTCCCTGTTTTTACATTAAGACGAGCTCTTTTCAGGCATCGTGTTCTGGAGCTTGCCCCCCCTGCCCCCCCCTGGAGGCCCCGGGGAGCCGTCCTGCTTCCCCGGGAGGACTTCCAAGAGTTTCTCAAGAAAAGTAAAACAAAAATGATGAATGTTTTTTTTTCTGATACCCGTATAGATTTGTAACTAAATACTGGGAATCATTACAACTTATTTGGAGAATGGACACAATTAATTTAAAATAGAATTATTATATTTACATTCAGGGACTTTTTGCTTTTGAAACACCTCTTTTACAAAAAATTTTAAAATGTGTTTTAAAAATGATGACGATTGTTTAATGATGTGGTATATAATGATTTCTTTTTTTTTTATATATATTGATGTGTGTCCAATTGATACTAGAAGACATTGCACAAGGCCTATAGTCTTTAAGGAAGTTATCCAGACCAGCCAATAAAAAAAACATTACAAATATTCCTTTATGTCTCTATTTTACCATCGACCGAGTGTGATAACTAAATTCATTATCTTCAGAAATATCGCAGGGAAAATACAAATAAAATATGACAATGATTTTAAGAGGCAGCATTGTTCTCAACAGATTTTTTTTTTTTTTTTATCTTTGGCCAGTATCATGTGTGTTTACAGGAATAAATACACGAAGATACAAAACCGTTTTAAAAAGCCAGCACTGAGGCAGATGTTTGAATGCCGGAGTTGACGAGCCTAAATCAAAATGCAGATAGTGTAATTTGTTTTTGTACATCCAATTGTATGATGTAACAGGTAATTAACATGGGAGGATTCAGGTTAAATCCAGTAATCCAAACATCAAGTTACATCAAACCTACTCAACCTAACTTGACCCCAATTGTCACATCAGCTGCTTGTTCTGCAGCATGAGTCACATGGTGCGACTACACAGACTGAAATCTCTTGCAAGACTGAACATAAATGTCGGAGGTTTTCTGGAGGGGTTTCTAGTGTAGTTTGCATAGCGTCCATTAACCTTATGTGGTTACACATTACGGTTTACCTTATAATTTTACCTGATGTTTGTCTGTAATAAATGACAATTATTACTTTTCAAATTGTATTTCTTTAGAAAGAAAACGTAAGCTTCTCTGTATGGTAGAATCAAGATGAAAGCGTTACAGGTAGGTAGGTAGGTAGGTAGTTACTTTATTAATCCCCAAGGGGACATTTTTTTCGCTACAGCAGCATTTATAGATACAGGAAAGATGAAGATGAAGACTAGAACCCAAAGGAAGACAACAGTGTGTGTGTGTGTGTGTGTGTGTGTGTGTGTGTGTGTGTGTGTGTGTGTGTGTGTGTGTGTGTGTGTGTGTGTGTGTGTGTGTACTCTGTTGTCTGTGTAAACGTGGGCATGTAGCACATTTATTATTCCCAGGATTTTTAGAGCGGTGTTGTTTGGACAGAGAAATCAGAGGCTCCGCATGGTTTTTTACATCTAACAAATAGCCACTCAGTGAAACACATTGGATGAATGTAGGGTTATTAAAGGAGGCTTCGCTATATTGGAAAAATGACTGAATGTAACTAATGATTAAATATAGGCTGTCTTTTTTTAAACCTGTATTTTTAAGATTTGATTAATTCAGGGATCAATACAGTTAACTAATTTCATGATCATTAAACAAGCAAGTGAGATCAAATCAGACATTGGACCTTTGAAGAAGCAGCGCAGATTTGAAGCATTTCTACATTCAAATATGTACATGTGGCTAAAGATTAAGGAACAAGAGGGGCCTTGTTGCTTGAAGTCAGGCAGGTGGTGTTTTTGAGTTATATCTTGCGCTGCTGCGGGTTTTATTCATATTCACCTCATTTAATTGTCCATTTTTTGATAGCATACATAACCCAATTACATATGCTTCCTGCAACTACAACAGGTCACGACACATGTTGGTGGGTGTTTTTGCCACCAGTGACTAATGGCCTTTTAAACTGGCAATATATTCTCTGGGCAGCTGTGGGAGTGCAGACTCGACCACATGGTGGCACCAAAGGACAGCTTTATTCCACCGCCTCCTCCCTGAGAGTGGGCGGATGTTATGAGTAACCGCCCCCCTCACTGTGGTGACCTCAGCTGCACAGCATCCTCTACATCATCACATCTGCCACATCACAGACATTTAAGGTGCCTACAAATTTGAGCTGACTCAACTGGTTTTTAATCACGACTTTGTTCTGTTTGCATTTGTTTATGTAAAGAATCCTGAGACCTGAAGAGAAAATACAACACATATTTAAATCTTTGCAAATTAAGCTTAAATGTTTAAACTGTTGACGTTGATTGACGTTTGTAAAAATTGAACTTTAAGTTGCTTGCAATCATGGTTGTAGCTTTCCTCGTTCTCCATGCGTGTACAAGATTCTGGGCAAGAAATATAGACCACAATTGCCAATAACGATCAAATTTGAGGACTTCTAAGGGAATATCCCCTAATGTATTTACATCCAGTACATCATGTGCCTGTTCAAATGCATACTGAATATAATAAATTCTTCCAAACTAGACAATGTCATATGTATGTATGATATTTTCACACATTTACAAGGAATAATGTAGTTTCATTTCATTAAATATACATTTATGATATTTCAACTAGGTAATAGTGCAAAGCTGAACTGGATGGAAGCTGTGATATTGTCATGCATAACCTGTCACTATTTCTCACACTGTGAATGAGGGAAGAATTGCAATGTTGGAGATGCAGGTGTGCCACTTGTACCGTACACCTCGGACACGCACGTCGTGATCTATAATTGATCACAGCCGTGAGCCGTGTTGCTCTCTGAAAATTCAGGCAGATATGAAGCCCCTGCCTCCATATTTCTCCAGAGTGCAAGCAGAGATTTGAGGTATATTCTGCTCAGACGTGATAAACCAACATGGGCATGAAACGTAAAAAGTCTAGGTTATACAACACGTTGCCGAAAATAGAAGCCTTAATAGAAGCCTTTAGAATTCAGTGAAGTCTCCTCCTCCTCATTGACACTGCTATGTGTTTTCTTGTCTGATGTGGGACTAGCGGGGAAAAAAATGTGTGCACTTTGGAGATTTCCCCACAAAACAACCATAATAATTCCTTAAATTGTCTAAAGGACAGGCCTCAACATGGAACACATTCCAAGACGCAGCTGCCACAGACCTGGGACATTTATTTCTTTGTTTAAAAGTGCCTTTACAGTACCCCATGAGGTATACAATTTTGATGAATAAAGTGAGGTTGTCAATGACTGACAGGTTTTGTGCAGAGGTTATTATAGATGTACGGAGTTACACAGACTGCATGAACAACAAGGTTCAGAATCTCAGTTTCATGGGATGATCTCATGAGAATAGAAAAAAAAAAAGATAATTATTTCCAGAATCAATGTTGTGATAGATGTACATGATAGAAAATCCTGTAGGTTGATATTGCGGACTTCATTCACAGTTGTGGTCCTGTTTTGCATTTACTAATGTTCCAACAATCACAAGGATGTGCAGCACCAAAACTTAACCCTTAACCACTCAAAAATCCTGAAGCATAAACGTCTAAACAACCAAATATAACATCCCTGGAGAGGCGCTCGAATTTTCTCAAATAAACCTTCCTATATATTGCTTATTCTCTGAATGCTTTTGTGCAAAACAAAATAAAATCTCAGTGACAATTAACATACACCAAAAGGTAACACACACACACACACACACCCACACACCCACACCCACCCACACCCCCCCACACACACCTGGGACATCACTAACTCAGAGGTTTTGTTTTAGGAGTGATATTGCACTGCTTTCCTTTTTCTTTTCTTTTTTTGACAATTTTTTTTTTTTTTTGGCATTTATACTTTATCAGCGAGAGTAGAGAGAGAGGAAAGGGAGGGGAGAGGGGAGGACATGCAGCAAAGGGCCTGGGCTGGATTTGAACCCAGCTGCTGCTGCTGCAAGGACTCAGTCTTTATATGTGGTACAAATAGCAAGCTGTTTGATCATTCACAAAGCCAAGTTTGACTATTAATTATCAATGTCGCAGTTACTTTGTGACTTGTCAGAAATTATATTCAAAATCTGACATCAGTCTGACTGGTTAAAAACGACAATGTCCCTGAAAACAACACTCGACTCGTTGCACATATTAAATGACAATTGCAGATATGTGTAATTCAGTTTTGACTAGTCCAAAGATTTGTTATTGATATCTCAAACTCCATTATGACGTGTCTCCAGACTTGTGCATGGCGCTGCTCATAAGAGGCTTTCCACTGCATGTTGGGCCAGCAAATCTTTTGAGCAGCAGCAATGGCAACGGTGTGTATGATAGTTTGAAAATACCATGAAATCAAAAGAACTCATCATCAAAGAATTTGTGGCTGCTATCGTGCTCAGTCAAAAACCCTGTCAAAGACTTTAGGCTGCTCTGACATGGTGGCGATGTCATGTTAATATGAATAACAAGCCACTCCCACCTGTTGTAGCTTCTGCAATTGAACTGTAGACGACTGATGAGAAACCCCATGAACAGCAAAAGTGACATCATTAGTCCTAGGAAGAACGTCACCGTGGATATCTGCAATGTTCTTTGTGACTAGGAAGAATTGAATTCCAGATATCCTCAATACACATCCAGTGTAGCTCTTTAATGTTAAACAGCTTGCCATTAGTACGCCCTCTACCAGGTGAGCACTGCTTTTCAACAAACAAAATAAACACCTCTCAGTACACCCAAGATACAGGCACCCACTGTGGGGTGGAGGTGGCACACTCCATGGCCTCCTCCACTCCTTTTACACTTTCATCCACGTCGTTGTTGACGAGCACCACGTCAAAGAAGTGTCTGTACATGGCCAAAATGGCGTCCGACTCCTTCTGGATCATCTGCAAGTTTTCAGTCTAGGAGAGGAGGAGACACAGGAGGTTAGTTTGCAGCAGAAGCAGTTTGGTGTTATTAAGGTACTTAAAGTAGTTCCAGATGAAGATGTAGCACCTGAGGAGCTGTGTTGGTCGGAGCAATGAACACCACCAGCGGTGCAAAGTCAGCAGTCCGCACGATTTTCAAGATCTGCAGGAAGAATTAGTGTTAGATTGATAAACTACAGTCAAACAGCTGGTAGAAGGATCGTATCTGACATTTTAAACAAGAAAAAGTATTTTAGATGGGGTTTCAAATGTAATGAAAATATAGAGTATATAATACATATATTACATATGTATGTTGTAGATGTGTGTGAAAATCAAAGAGACAGCTAGTTTTATGCATTAAGTATGTGCACAAAAACTATAATATTTGATTATTTAAGTGGAATCAGTCTTGTCTTAATTACAGTTGGCTCAATAAATCATTTTGAAAAGATAACTAAAAGTGAGTTTTTGTGATATTTTATTTGCCCATCAGCCACTACTTTATTCTTGCAAATGGTCAGAAAAAAAAATCATGTTCAAGTTTGTTTATTAGTATTTTATTACATTCATGTGTATATGTTTTCTATTGTTATTGTGTGATGTACACTGTATTTTTGAGTGTCAGCTAAGAATCATCTTTACGAATCCATTTTCACCTTAAGTTGTGCATCTATTATTCTAACGGTATTGCTTTTTAAGTGAAATATTGAACAGAATAATTAATTTTGGGGAATCATCCTTCATAATTCCATCTTTACAAACATGTACCTTTGCTATGCAGTCCTCACTGCATGTATATGGGAACAATAGCAGCTCAGTGGAGGGGATTATTAGTGTTACAAGCATTGAAGGTGCACCTTCAAGGGGAACCATCAGTATACGCGTTTCTTTTTTTCTTTTTTTAGATGGTTTCAAATTCCTGAAGGAGGCATAAAAACATCGACTGACTTTATGTGACTCTGGCTGATATTGGAACAGTACTACAAGTGGAATAGCAGTGATATTTTCCTTGAGTCACATCTATTGCTTTGATGTTATGTGTCAACCTGTCAAAGCTAACCTGTGGTTCTATATCCAGCACAGCGATTTGGCCCTGCTCGTGGATCTTCTGGATGGTCTCAATTTTGGTACCAAACATAAATCCCTGGAAGCTGCCGTACTCCAGCAGCTCGTTCCGAGAGATGCACTTGGTCATGGCTTCATTGGAGATGAAATAATATTCCTGTCCGTCCTCCTCGTCCTTGCGCTGGGGTCTGGTCGTGTCTGTGCAGGAGGAGAGTTAAAGAATTAGCCTTTGGACAGTTTGGTAAACTCAGCTGCTCTTTGTGAAGAAAAGGCAGCGGGTCTACTTACGTGGTGCAGGGTAGGAAAACTGCTCGGGGTATTTTGTCAACAGTGCATTTTTAATATGGCTCCTTCCTACACCAGGTGCACCTAAAAACAGCAGAATTTTCAAAATAAAATTACAGTTTAAGGCCATTTTAATCAAACATTAACCTTAATGTCATTTGCAGAGAACAAAAAATTAAACCAGTTACACTGTCAGCAGCTTTGGTTAAATGTAAGTATAAAGGTCTGTTCTTATTTAGTTTGACCTTTGTAACGATTAGACCAAACTACATGTGCACTTTGAGATAAATTGTGAGACCAAAGTTCCACAAATGTACACATGGATCAGCGTTGATGATCAAAAATGTCACATAATGTTTTATAATGTAACAGAGTTATGAAACTTACCAATCAGCACCAGTGTTTTCCTTTTAAAAGCAGGGAGCTGAACAACCTCCTCATAAGAAATCACATCCAGCTGGTCAAAAACTGCAAGAGAAGATATATTGTTTTAGATAAAGTCATACTAGAACACAACTGTGTGAAAAGAACAAAAATCCTGATTATACTCACTGGAGCTGTGTTTAGCGAGGTACTTGTCTTTGCACTTCTTTTTCTTTCCAAATGGGCTGCAGGACGGAGTGCCCTCTCTGGCTTTGCTTTTACTGGCCACCCTCCTGCAGGAACACAGTTATTTAGGTTAAGCTGAGAACATTTAGCACAGTTCTTACATCTTTGGCGTGTGATGGTGACTTCATTCTGCAGAGGTTAATCTTCACCATTCTTGGAGCTCCGGGGAGGGTATCAGTCCGGCGAAGTCAGTGGCACTTCTATCCACTCTGCCCTGCCACCAGTTGGGATCTTGCTTGTTGATGATCTGAATGATGTCACCGGTTTGAAACTTCAGCCCTGCCTCTTTGCATGGGATGAGGTCGTCCTTGGCAGGATCATAGTCAAACTGGGCCCTCATGTACATCTGCAGAGGAAGAGCACATCTGGTGAACTCCCTCTAAACCAAACATCTGCAGTATGTATTTGTTACTGGACATTACTGATAACCCGTTGACCTGTTCAATAATCTCTCATCGCCTACTGTAGGTCAGCCATGAATATAATCTCTAACATCCACAAATTTGTTGCTGCTGAGCAAAAATTTTGACCCGACTTTTTATACTTAGTTTACAGTAAACAACTTCTACAGTTTCTCCGGATTTCATTCAATCTCGTCTAAATAATACCATCCTACTCTGCCAGTTGAATCACGGTCATCCTTTTGAAATGCTACAAATATACAAATACTTCACTTTTAAAACTTGAAATACTTTACAATTTGTTTTCCTTAAACATTCAAGCAAATTTAAGAAAACAGTTAGCCTGGAGTTGAGAAGCTTTTTGCCAGTGTCTGCAGAACATGTTGCTGTAATGGGGGCAAAATATTATGAACAATATGTACCTGCAAATGATGGACTCGTGTACATACACATGAATAGGATTCCCTGAGAATAAATATTCACAGTGGGACTTTAAACACGTGTATTAAATGTGAAATTCACCCTTAAGCATAATATACGAATTGATTATATGATCTTGGACAGCTCAACTGAAATGGTGTAAACAGTACGTTTTCAAGTCGAGACACAAGCTCTATTTGTGCGGACCACTATTTGGTGTCCGATTAAAATCCTAAAGTATCCTTGAATTCTAAGTCTTTAAGTACAAACCACGGCCAAGCTGTCAAAGACCACAGCAGGAACACGTGTATATTCTGCCCAGGGTGAATTATTACCAGTGTTAGTAGCATTCATGAACATTTGTGGATTCCCCAAAGCACTCCAGTGGCCGTAAACACAAAAACAATACAACAACTGGGAGCACTGGAGTGCTCTGGATCACCAAAAATGATCTTCTCTGAGCATTAGAGTGTGCAAAGCGTGTTAACTAAGCCTACATATTAATGGACTACAAGCTTTAGAGTAAGATTGCCATCACTGACCACAGCAAAGACAGAGCTTAATGGAAAGTAGCAACATCACTGAAGAAAATATAGTTTCTCTGTGCGGTTATCAAAAGCTCTTTTAAATTCATGTCTGCTGTACTTGATCGTATTTCACAGGCTTTTCTCTAGTATGTTGCTAAACCAAGAGCAGCCATTTATATTCCCCATGAGGTCCCTGATTGGCTGCTGGAGAAACATGTTGTGGCCAGTAGATAGCAGAATGAAACACACTGCCAATGTGTTTCAGGTCAAACTAGCAAAACTAAGGTGAGAGATGTTCTTTAGATTTAAACTAATTTCATAGTCACCTGGGTCGGGCACTGACTAACAGAAGAGTCACCTAAACAAAATCATTTTAAATAAGTGAGTGGTACAATAAAAGGCTGGTAGCAAAGTAATCAAACTAATCTTTGACTGGGACTCTGAATGGAAATGGAAAGTAGGGATTCCTGGTTTACTCATCCAATTTTAAAGGAATTTGGAAAGAATAAATGTGAAACACAAAATTCACTCTGAACAAAAAAAATTAAAAAGCACCGCAAAACCAACGTGTTCTGTTGGTCACGTCATTACCTCACAGACCCGCAAGGGACCCTGCATGTTGGGAATGATCTTCATTGTGACGACTCCATTGGTTTCTTTCTGTGTGTGAAGATGACACAAATAATGAGCAATGATAGGTAAAATGAAAATAAAAATGTACCATACATAAAATTGAATATAGCACCAAAATTATTTGCGATAAGTTATAATTTCTTAACTTACGAGGATCTTTTGGAGCTGATCCACAGTTTGGTTTGTCACACTTTTCCCGTTGATTTCTGCTATTTCGTCTCCTTCATGTAAAGATCCTGGAAAAAAAGAAGCCAGTAGAAGTGGAGTCAATCCAGATATGCTCTTCTGTGCTTTAGATCAGTTTATTATTATGGCTAAAATATGTGTTAGATAGCACATATTGGATGTGCAACATATCTCTATCTATCTTATCTATCTATCTAGTACATATCGTATTTATACAGTATATAGCAAGATGTTTTATTAAATGAGAAAGACTTCTTCCACTAAACATAAATGCTAATGGAATGAAGCGTTGACTCTCTGGGTACAGAAGTTTTCTTTCACCCCCCGCAGGTCATCACACTCCCCACCAACACTCAAACCAGATCAATATGTGATTAATTACCTTGTCTGTGGATCATCCCTCCATGCAATATTCTGGCCACCGTGCACCGCTGTTTGTCGTTCACTTTAAGAGTGACGCCCTACAGACAAAGATTTGGTCGGTGAGGAGGAATCAGCAGCATCAATTTTGAAATAGAGAAAGTTTAAAGGATGTTTTTGTTTTACCATTGGCTCAGAAGGATTCTTTTCAAATGCTACTTCTTTCATCTTGTCGAACTCTGTTCCGTTCATGTGTCGAGCACTACCATTGGTGTAGATATCAGCCCCCTTAATCTCATAGGTTTGCATAACCCCCTGTTGAAATAAAAAACAAACATTCATTGTTTAATCTCACATAAAATAAAATGAACTTTACTCAAAACAAACATAACTAAGTTTAAAGCTCCTATTAAACAAGTGATTTAATCCACTGTTCAGTTCATGTGCACAGTTTTGATCATTATCTCACTTATATTTCCAATAACTGCAGCAAACATGTTCTGCTCATGTGTGCCAACAGCCATGTTTCATTTGCAGTTTCAACATATGTTCAAGGTTGAAAATTAACCCGGCGTTATAACACCTCATTAACCATGACCAGTCATCTGGTCTGCCAGGTTCATGTGGTCATGGATACCACCTGGGCCATCAGGTGATCAAAGTCAGCAAAAGCATTAATGTAAGAAAACTAATTCTCCTTTAGAAAAATCCTACAATGTAAAGTGTTTGGATGAATTTTCAAAGTTTTACTTAGAGGTCAAAGATCTTTGGTGGGTTTTTTTAGTCTAAAAGCAGAAAACCATTTTTTGATGCTACTTCCATAGTATCAACAAAGATAGTCCACATCACTGTCAGAGAGGAGATCCACATACTTTTAAAACCCAACATGAAAGAGCTCCACTGGCGCATCAAGAAAACCGAGGAATCACACTAACTGTATGAGGTACGAGATAAGATAACCTGCAATGACTCCTGAGAGAGTAAAATGCTACTCTGTGAATGGAACAGAACAATGAGTGCACAATATCAAAAGGTTTATGAATTAAACGACCATCAGAGTTATCTGTATCAGCACAAACTTTCTGCAGGAAATTGACACATCAGCACTGCTTCAGCAAAAGTTTATCATCTATCTTCCAGCATCAGCACTACAATAAACCAATAAATATCATCATCGCCCGCTTCCTCATCTGTGAACCCACATGCATGAAGGCAGTTTGGTCTGTAACGCAGACAGGAACTTCTACAGTAATTCTTAGTTATAAATGTATGTTTCTGGTACATGTTTAACATATAAACATGTTCACGTTATTATTAATATTATCTGTTTTGGCAGAAGCAACGTCTGGAAAACTGATTTAGAAAATGATTGTCCTATTTTTACATTGGCGAGTCAGAAGATCTGACAGGACACAGGAGTTGTCACAACAGCCACCCGGTTGCTTTTCTGTGCAACATG
The DNA here is from genome assembly GCF_029030835.1 of Brachyistius frenatus. Taxonomy (NCBI): domain Eukaryota; kingdom Metazoa; phylum Chordata; class Actinopteri; family Embiotocidae; genus Brachyistius; species Brachyistius frenatus. Next base: position 2,127,786 of record NW_027210633.1, read on the forward strand.
ATAGTTATTTACCAGCCTTCATGTGTCAGGACTGTACAGCAACAGGAGGGACTGCTCAGATTGTAAGAAAACTAATGAAATGACATCCTCTGAGAAAACATATCTGTACAGCAATAATAACAAAAAACTGAATCACCAAAAACGTATTATCTTACTTTTGGATTTTACTTTCAATCTGGAGCCGCCCCAAACGCAAAAAGAAATTAACCTTGAGAATACACGTTTGATTACTGCAAATGTAGTACATGAAATTGCATAAACGTGCCAGAAATTAAGACTATTTGGGTGATTGCCTAATGACAATTATTGTTTTTTATCTTGTGCCATAATAGGAGGTAATAACTGTTAAACCTACATTCAAAATTGTTTTGGATGTAGCCAGAGACTTTGTCCTCCCTCTCCTCTCATCAAAGCGCTGACCTTCAGCACAGAGTAGGAGGGAAACCGAAAGGGTAAATCTGAATGTCAAATATTATCTGCTTCAGCACAAAACAGCTGAAGAGCACTGGCAGGTAACAGAAGTGTTTCTTCGACCTGTAAAATATTTGCATGATTAGATTTATAGTCGCACTAAAAGGCTAATTAAACGTGTCTCATCAGGATGGCGACAGAGAGCTCTGTCACTGAAACCGCTCACATAATTGAACACATGATTAAATGTTATTCGTCTGGTTGATTGCCGTGTTCCTGTGACTGGTGGGAACGACAGTGCTACAATGAGTGGGGTCAGGAAGTCCTTTCAGAGACTTGAATGCCAGTTTTGGGTGTGGAGAAGTAGCAGGATAAACAAACAGCTGCTCAAAAGGCCAAATGCACTCAGGAGGAGAGCAGAGCGTCTCTCTGCTCGCGGTGGATTTGGCTTTATTTGAAGCAGATTAAGTGCGTCAAACAGAATCTGATGGGATGCTATCTCTGTGTAAAATAATTAAAATCCACAGCTATTCTTCCATTTGCTTTTACATGCAATCTGTCTTTAACTGCTATTGTTCTTGAAAGGATTTTGCCTTTCAAGTCAAAAAATATAATTAGAAATCCACCCTCAGTGTAAGATTTAGGATGGATCTCCTTTGTTTGCTATCGATCTCTTGAAGAAACACCGTATATTTGACCTCTATGTGGCACACTATGGGTAATGGGCTTATCACAAAAAAAAAAAAAAAAAACTCTAAGAGCTACAATGTCTTTGCACTCTGGCAGGAATTTGTACATATTGTACAGAAAGAGCTGGGAGGGCCACTGATGATAAAATGTTATCTTGACTCTCATCTGCCTGATGCCTGTCTTGCTCAAACCTGTGTGAGTCCAGATTTGGACTTTAATTTCCAGGCTGAAGCAGTGACGGTGATAAGTGTGGCTATAATAACAAGTTTTAAGGAGTTTATATGCATGACTGAGTGTGTATGTAGGGCAGTGCATAGTTCTGATGCCTAAAGTGTTTGCAGTGGTTTCCATGAGGAGCAGAACTCAACTAGAACATGTAGAGAGCAGAACAGACTTCTCTCACTTTACTCTTCAAGATAAACGAGTCCATAAAATATTATTAACTGCCCACGACACACACACACACACACACACACACACACACACACACACACACACACACACACACACACACACACACAAGTTTCCATAGGGAGATAATGGTCCATGTGACCTGACTTAAAGACACTGGTTTTACTAATCAGCACTGAGCACAATGCGTTGGCAAGATTGTAACGCAAGGCTATTGAACTGTAAATTGCTGATGTCAGGACAGGAGTTTCCTCCCTTTTCCCACTTCCCTCAGTTGCTCAATGCTGACTTTTCAAATTCAGAGAAGATGTTCAGCACAAAGAGTTCCCCCTCAGTATCACTGGCTGAGTCTGGTTTCACCCTAGCTGTCTCTCCTAATCATCCTAAATGTTTCACTTACACTGCATGTAGGGTGTTCAGCCGGCTAAAGGGCTAAGTCGCTGGTTTCACAACATTATCTGGCTTTATAGGTCAAAAGTAAACACGTTTAAACAAAAGCCAAGGACATTGTGATGTAGTAAACAACCTGGCTGGTTTCAACTGGCTGTTGACACCAGTTCCCCTATGGTGGCCCTTAAATAGCTGAAGGCTAAATTACACAGCACTGTTTACAATTGAACGCAACACCAATAAGTATTATCCATCTATCCTATTATATGTTGCATAACACTCTCCCAGAAACTAAAGTCGGCAAAGTGATGTTACTTTAAGATGACTTTACTGATGCAGTATACTGTACTATGTAATAATATTTGTATGGATCTATAACACTTTGCTTACAGGAACACTGACTTATGATCACAGCTAAAAATATAGATGCGATGTAACCTTGTTTCCCTTAAGTTGTCACATGACTTTCATATGTATATTAGGGGGGGGGGGGAATGCAGAAGTGAAAATTGTCAATGCAATGTCTACTAGATTCTAGCTGACATACTGATCAATGCAGGTGTTGCAACACAGTCTTGCTATTTTTACATTAACATCCAACTGTCTTTGGAAGGCAAGGTATTCCGCTGGATTATGAAAACATAACAGAGTCTATTTTTAGAGATATTACGGAGGCACAAACAACAGTCATGTGGCTCGTATCTGCTTCCCGGAAGCAAACATGTACACTGAAATGTGAGGGGGTCCAGAAAAATAAAAGGTAAAAACAAAAAAAACCGGACACCTTACCTTGTCAGACTTTGGTTTGTTTTGAAGGAGCTGCTCCAGGTAGAGATCGGAGAGGGCTGTCCGGACGCTGGTCGCAGGCTCCAGTATGACAGCAGCTTCGTTTTTATTGGATTTTAACGTCATCTTTCCGTTAGCTTGAAAAAAAAAAAAAAAAAAAAGTGAACCCGACGTGCCCCCGCTCAAGGTCCGCAAGAGGCTGGCCACACAAATGCTATAATAGAGGACTGCGCTGATAAGGAGCTCTGACGGTTTGATAAGACTTTCTCTGAGATAAAAGTCCAAGGTTTTTGATCAGCAGCAGGTGAGATACAGGAGATAACTGCAGCGGGGACACCGCTGACAAAGCAAGTAAACATGCAACTGACTGCTGCTGTGCTCATAGGGGTAGGCTCGTGCTGCGTTCAGGTCCCTCCTCTAAGCTCCCAAATCCCATCACTCGTGTTGTTTATGTGAGCACTCATTGGGCGGAAATCAAAGCACCAGGATGTAACACAGATGTTTTTCTTCATAAAAAAAAATATTGATACTAAACTTAAAATCGGCACCAACCAATTATATCATCGTATTTTTGTGTGAGCTGAATAGAAAAGAAAATAGGCCCTACTATTGATGATTTAAACTGTCCACAAGCCTGATTTAAATCGATGTCATTAATTACAATTATATTGTATTACCCTTTAACATCATAAACTTGTATACTAATTTTAATTTCTTTTAATTTTCAACCGTTTATGGACGCTCCCAACTTTCCGACCGTCATGGAATGCGGCATTACCGCAGCAGGGCTGCCCTGTCAAGACTACAAGGACGCAAAAATAACGTCGTCTATCAGACGGTGATTTCCGTTACAACCGTAAGCACCCAGCAGCGGTATGCTTGTCTGTATACTGATTTAAAACTTGACGAGGACAATCGGTGTGGGAGAGTAGTCCGATTACATTATAACGCTCGGCCGCTTCCGGCATACGGACGACAGACAGACGGCAACAGCGTTGCAACGTTCAGGTTGCATGTTTCAGAAGATGAATAAAGTGCAACATTGTATCAAGTCAACAGAGAGACGATAAAGGACACAGCAGCCTCTTCAACTCCTTATTTATACTGTATACTGTTGGTCCTGGGGCCCGTAGCAAACAATAGACTTTATTCTTCAATTTGAATGTGTACAGATGCAACAATTAAAAGCATGTATGCACTTTATGTTAATGACGAGACCCAAGTGTAACTGTATGAAGTCATATCTGAATTGATAACCTGGCTATTTCCCTAAAATGGCTGTGCCCCTTTCCCTGCATTTCCGATAGATTGAATTTGCGTACCGCAAGAAGAATCATTTTCAAATTGATCAATGACATGTATAATACGGAGAACGCCTAATCGTCTAGTACCTGATGAGAAAGAAAGAATATGTCTGGCAAAAGGCGTTCTTTACTTTGATTGCATGTTGTTGTTGTTGTTGTTTTTTAAAGATATACGGGCCCATTATGTGCTCTACAGACAGCTGAACGTCTCCACTCTTCATTGTGAGGAAGTGCAAACCACACTGGTAGTCATGGGAACAAGGAAAACCGGTATTCAGCTGGCTGAAGAGCCTAAACTCCCTGATGAGCTGTCAGTTTCTAAGGGAACTCCAGGGGGAGCTGTCGAGCAGGTTCATATCGGCCATCCACCACGAATATGACTCTTAATTTCTGCCTCTCGTGCTTAACAGCCATCAGCAAAGTGCTGATATCTCTGACCACACTGGACAACAGACATGAGCGGACTTGTCTCATCCTGGATAGTGTCAAATTGATGCTCCGGAGATATGCCCCTGAACAGTGGAAGCACATGAAAGTATGACAATGGCTAACCATGGCGATACGACATCATTCTTGCGTGTGTCCGTGTGTCTTGTTGCCCTCAGAGACTCCCACCTCTGCCCGTCACACGCCTTTCGTCTCAAGCCGCTCTTCCTACTCAGGAGTTCCTCTCCCTCTCTCTTGGTGGATTTGTGCTGTGATTACAGGGAGTAGATTCAGGGGCCGTGTTCATAAGGCGTCCTGTTACAAACAGTTGTTTCCTACAACAAAAATCTGAAAAAAAATTCTTAGAATTATTTAGTTTTCTTAAAGTTAAGACTAAATCCTGGTGAAGACCAGAGTTCTTCACGAAACATCTCGGCCCTTACGAGAGCCCCTAAGGTGAAAAACCTGTTCGAAGCAGGGAGGACTTTTAAGAGGCTACAGAATTTCTTAAGCAGAGAAAAAAAAAATGGGCAGAAAGACTAAGAAGTAGCAGAAATATACTTCAGATGCTGAATGAGATGGAGTTAAAGAACAGATTTAGATCGTGTGGTCAAACTCATTAGGGACATTCTCACATTTCACACTCAACAAAATAATACAATAACTCCAGAAGTGAAAGTGATCACAGCAGGAAGACGCAGAAGAGAACAATTCAACAGGGCAGCAGCGATGACTCGAGTCTGTCACAATCTTCCATCAGCAGAATGATCACACAAACAGTTACAGGGCTTTCACAGCCTCATACTGGGTCGCAGTTCATTTCATTGCCACTAGATGTCACTGTCCAGGCTGTGTCATTATCCCAACAGTGTTTTTTTTTTTTTTTTTAATTGTATCCACCAATCACATCTTTTAAAAAGGATGCGTCACACCATGCAACAAGGTCAACGACAGCTCCTCACCAAGGTAAAAGCTTCTGTTCCTTCCTTACTCAAAGTTGCTCTGAGAATTTTCGTAAATCCAGTTCAGACTCCTTGCCCAGCGGATCCTCAGGATGTTGGTGAACACGGCTCTGAGGTGTGCAGGTGTCGGGCAGCTGCTGCTAAACATCTCAGATCATTCCACTCCAAGTACCAGGCTTTAACTCCTGCGTGCCTTCAGATCGTAGACTCAACTAACCAGTTTGTCATGCTCCTGCTGTCTTTTGAAAAAAAAAAAAAAAATCCAGTTATTATTCCTGAGTCATCTCTTTTTCTTGCTGTACTCCCAAACCCAACTCCTGCCTCTGACCTACTCCTGCTGTGTCCCTGGAGACAAGTCAGGATAAGCTCTAACACGCCACAAATCTCTGCTAACTCCACTGCCTGGTTCTGCTCTGCTTCTCTCACGTGCCTCCACCTAGGACTCCCGCTGCCACCCTAAAATGCACCATCTCTCTGGACTCCTACTGCAACCCCCTCCAAACTCAAGACTGTCCTGCTCAAACTACAGCACTTGGTCAATAAAACTATTCTTGGTTTCTCTACTCGCTGTCTGTCTCTGTGTCAACATTTGAGGCTCTAAACTGGGTCCACAACACCACCTTTCTTATCTAACTGACTTTGGCTCCCTCGACAAACAAAGACCATCCCAGCGGACATTCAAAAACACTGATATACATGAGTATTAAATCATTGACTTTCAGGGCAAAATGGCTTAAGCACTATCTCATTGTGAGAATAGCAAATATTTAACATTGAAGATAAAAGGTTTAATGTCGAGTGCAGTTAAGGGACTTTTTCCACAGAGGAAACTAAAACTCCAACAAAAATCTATCATTTTAAGAAGGAAGATATTAAATTGAATGATTAATTCCATTTAGCTGCTTCAGTTTCAGTGTCCTGCTAATGTTCACACTGGTTCACTGCCACATGTTCCTGGCTCACTGTGAACATCTTCAATAACAACAGTGCATTTCCCGTTCTGAAAAAAGCCCCTGGCTTACACCGTCTTCGAATAAAATCGATCATGAGATGAGATGTGTCAAGTTGGCCATCAACAACTTCTTAAGCGGAAACCCTTCAGATGTGCGGTTAGGCTGCACCTCACAAGCTGAACACAATCTTTTGCAACTCAACTTCAGCGGGCGCTACAGAACCCTTCGCACCAACACATGCAGACACCGGAGCAGCAGCTGCCTTTTCCTCCAGGCCTTGCTCAAAGGCTTTGATACATTCTCTGTACTGCAACAGATCCTGTTCACATGTGGCAATATCTCAGGAATATCCCCGCTGCAGCTATTTCATTTTGCCTATGCATGACTGTAGTCTCCAGTTGAATTTTGATTGATTTGACGATGCCGTGTAGATGACCTTTCCTCGGCAATTACCCGAGCAGTTGTTGATCGGCACCGAAAGTGCTTGCAATGCCCCAAACACATTTCTTTTCTATCTTTGGTCACTGGGGCTGAATTGATGTTTAGTTCAGTTTGCTTTGGACACCGAAAGTGGTATGTAGGTTAGTAATGACCATTTTGTCCGATCGTTTTGTTGTTTATTTTCGTGACCCAGGCTTGTATTCCTCTGCCATGTCAGGTTTAACATATTGACTGATTCTATTTTCCATTTTAAAATAGGAATTCAATATCATTTCAGTGTTCAAATCAGAGTCCTGCAATACTGCTAACTTAGCCGTGGATACAGCAAGTTCAGCTTCCAAACCAAGAGGCTCCAAAACCATGCCTTTCTTTTAACCCTGCAACAAGTGCAGCTCTATTAGTCTCCGCTTTTTGAGGAAGTGGCACTTGATGGACTACCGTTAACACTCACCAGATTTGAAACATTGTCATTTGGAGTAACATCTTTAACATTTTCACGTGCGTGATCATCAGTGCATGAAAGCCACATTTTTGCATCAGCAATAATACGCCCATCATTAAACAGCACTTTCGCTTTAATCCACGTTTTTCCCTTTCGTCACAGAAGACCCAGCAGAGATGAACGCATACATTTTGCACATTCACACCATCATATTCACGCACCTCAATCATGCTCTTCAACCCTGCGCAATCACATTTCAACGAAAAACTCAAATAAACAATAGGCGTTATTGTTTATTTGAGTTTTTCTACCATTTTGCAACCCGTTTCTCAGCCAGCGAATCATTCAACACCACCCGTCAACACCGCTGTGTTTCCACTACGTGCCACACCACTTCATAAACAGTCAAATGCAAATTTTGTCCGACCACTTCGACATACAATACGTTGGCTATATAAATTTGGCGGTATAGCGGTCAAAAATCTTTGCCCTTCCGGGATCAAACACCTGACACCAACAATGACCTCCCTACATGTGCACCTGAGCTACATATTACTACAGCGACACCTAATAGAAGGTAGAAGATGGCGCCGCGCTAGCGGCAGCCTGTTGCGGCAGCTCCCCTCCCCTTGTTATTAGTATTTTTAAGCCTTTCTCCTCTCTTCGGAGTTGTTGTTTTTTTCTTTCTCTCGTGTTCTCTCGTAATGGACCGTAATTTTTCCACGTTTCTGGCTGGGGGCTCTGTTATTGTTTACTCGCGTGATCAGCTGATCGCGCTGAGTAGACCTCTACTGCTGCTGCCCGGAGCGAGGCCTGAGATCCCCGTTGAACTTCGGAGAAGACGGCAGGGTTGCAGAGCCGGAGCTCAGCTAAAGGCGGAAAGGAGGAAATACAAACCAGCGGTACCGGAGATCTTAATGGGGAACGTGAGGTCGTTGGCCAACAAGACGGACGAGCTCGGCGCGCTGGTAAAGACCCAGAGAGAGTACCGGGAGTGCAGCATCATGTGTTTCACCGAGACATGGCTGCACTCACATCTCCCGGACCACAGCGCGGCCGTACCCGGCTTCAGGACTGTTCGGGCGGACAGAGACGTTGTGCAGAGCGGCAAGAAGAAAGGTGGAGGGATTGCAGTCTATGTGAACAAGAGGTGGTGCAATCCCGACCATGTGTGTGTGAAGGAACGTTTTTGTAGCCCGGACATTGAACTGCTAGCCGTGGGGATGAGCCCCTATTATTTGCCGAGGGAGTTCTCGTCCACCATTGTTATCGTTGTTTACATTCCTCCATCAGCTGACATAGAGGCAGCAGTGGACACCATCCACTCCACTGTGGCTAAACTACAGACTAAGCATCCCGGTGCATTTTTGGCAGTTACTGGAGACTTTAACCACACCAGTCTGGATGAAGTACTGCCAACTTTGCACCAGTATGTTAACTTCCCCACAAGGAACAATAAAACTCTGGACTTACTGTGTGCTAATGCCATGGATGCATACAGTGCTACTGCCCTTCCTCCCCTCGGTAGATCAGACCACAACCTGGTCCTGCTGACACCAAAGTATGTTCCTCTGGTGCAGAGGCAGCCTGTGTCCACCAGGACTGTGAGGAGGTGGACACAGGAGGCTAAAGAAGCCCTGCAGGACTGCTTTGGGTCCACGGACTGGGATGTGCTGTTTGGACCACATGGGGAGGACATCAACAGCGTGACGGACTGTATCACAGAATACATTAAATCCTGTGAACACTCCACCGTACCATCCCGGACTGTAAAATGCTTCCCCAACAATAAACCGTGGATCACCAGTGACCTGAAAGTTCTTCTTAATCAGAAGAAAGCAGCCTTCAGGTCTGGGGACAGGGACGAGCTCAGGAGAGTGCAGCGCCACCTGAAGGAGAAGATGAGGGAGTGCAAGGACTCCTACAGGAGGAGGCTGGAGGCCAAACTCCAGCAGAACAACGTGAGGGAGGTGTGGACCGGTATGAAGGAGATTCCTGGGTTCAAAGGGAGAGAGAGACAACCAGGGGAACCTGGAGAGGAACAACCAGGGGGAACCTGGAGAGGAACAACCAGGGGGAACCTGGAGAGGAACAACCAGGGGGAACCTGGAGAGAGAGACAACCAGGGGGAACATAGAGAGGAACAACCAGGGGGAACCTGGAGATGAACAACCAGGGGGCTCCCTGGAGAGGTCAAATGAACTAAACTGTTTCTTCAACAGGTTTAGTTCACCACCCTCATCTGTCTCCTCCACACCTCACACCTCCAAAACACCTCTGCTGCCTCCCCCCCTTCCCCCTCTGCGCCCCCTGGTGAGCTGCATGGACACAGAGCCCTCAATCTCAAAGGGCTCTTCCTCCATCGACACCTCGACCCCCCCCACACACACACCCCTCACCCCCCTCTCTGTGATGACTGGCCAGGTTAGGAGACAGCTGGAGAGACTCCACCAGCGCAAGGCTGCGGGACCTGACGGCATCAGCCCCGTGGTCCTGAAGACCTGCGCCGTCCAGCTGGCTGAGGTCCTACAACACCTCTTCAACCTGAGCCTGAAGCAGGAGGAGGTCCCGGTGCTGTGGAAGACGTCCTGTCTGGTTCCTGTCCCCAAGAAGACGACTCCATCTGGCCTCAACGACTACCGACCGGTTGCCTTCACGTCTCGTGATGAAGGTGCTGGAGAGGCTGGTCTTGGCCCACCTCAGGCCGCTGGTGAAATCTTCTCTGGACCCTCTGCAATTTGCGTACCAGCCTCGTGTGGGAGTGGACGACGCCATCATCTACCTGCTGCAACGAGCTCAGTCTCACCTGGATAGAACCGGTGACTCTGTGAGAATCACTTTCTTTGATTTCTCCAGTGCATTCAACACCATCCAACACTGCTACTGAGTGAGAAGCTGCGGGTGGTGGGGGTGGACATGTCCACCGTCTCCTGGATCAATGACTACCTGACAGGCAGACCACAATTTGTCCGTCTGGGCAGTGTGCTGTCTGATACGGTGGTCAGTGGTACTGGAGCTCCTCAGGGAACTGTTCTGTCTCCCTTTCTGTTCACCTTATACACAACTGACTTCCAGTACAACTCAGTGTCCTGCCATCTGCAGAAGTTCTCTGATGACTCTGCAGTGGTGGGATGTATAAGGGACGGACAGGAGGATGAGTACAGGGCAGTAGTGGAGGACTTTGTGGAGTGGGCGGGTAGAAATCACCTGCTCCTGAACGTGGCTAAGACCAGAGAGATGGTGGTCGACTTCAGGAGGAAGACGACGGCTCCACAACCGCTGAGAGTTCTGGGAGAGGATGTGGACATGGTTGAGGTGTACAAGTACCTGGGTGTGTCCATCGACAACAGACTGAAATGGAAGACCAACATCAACGCTGTCTACAAGAAGGGGATGAGTCGACTCTTTTTCTTGAGGAAACTTCGATCCTTCAATGTGTGCAGCAAGATGTTGGAGATGTTCTACCAGTCTGTTGTGGCCAGTGCATTGTACTTCGCTGGGGTCTGCTGGGGGAGCAGCATTGGAGCCGGAGACACCAACAGACTTAACAAACTGGTGAAGAAGGCCGGCTCCATCATCGGCTGCAAACTAGATAGTCTGGAAAAGGTGGTGGAGAGGAGGACGCTGAACAAACTATTGTCCATCTTGGATAATCCTGTCCACCCTCTCAACCACCTGCTGCAGGGACAGCGGAGCACTTTCTCTAAAAGACTCCTCCAGCTCCGCTGTCACAAGGACAGATACAGGAGATCATTCCTGCCCACTGCCATAAGACTTTACAATAACTCACCTCTGGCAAAATCCATCACAGTACAATAACACTGTTGACTGTGTTTCTTGGTTGCTTGTATATTGTATGTATATTATATATATAGACATATACTGTACTGTATGTATATATAGACATATATATATATATATGTTGACTGTGTTTATTGGTTTGTTGTATATAATATATATAGATATATAATGTACTGTATATATACTGTATGTACTGTGCATTTTATATTTATATTTTTTACTGCTATTTACTACTATTTTATTTTATTGCTTTTCTGTTATATTATTCTATTCTATTATTATTTTATTCTATTGTTTCTATTATTGCTTCTGTATGTATGCTGCTGTGGCGAAAAAATGTCCCCTCAGGGATTAATAAAGTATATACCTACCTACCTACCTACCTAATGTACAAACAATGAATAGCAAGTCAACTCTGCATAGTCCGGGTTTAACTCCTAAAGCATTTGAGGGGAAGTAAATGGAAATCATTATGTAACGCAAATCATTCAAGTGCAGAACTTAAATAAACTACTTTTCCCCCCACTCCTAATTTATATCATGCTTATTTATAAAACGTGGATGCCGGTGTTGTTTTTTTAGTTTTTTTTTTAGCCTGTTTACATTTATAGGCAACTGTAAAGTGCCCAAAGCTGGTATATGTTGTGAGATGTGAAATGCTGTCGATTAAGAAAAACCTCATTCCCACTTTGAAATTACACGTGAAATCAGTGAAAGCCGAAATGTCCCAGTGGACATTGTCTATTTGTTGCCCTGTGTGTAGTTGGACCTTGAAGAGCCTCAAAACGTCACACACAAATTTAACCTTTAACCTCATCCGTGTATATGAGACAATCCGTGCATACACACTCAGTATCTGTAAATTTATGCCAAACAATACCATAAATAATTTTAGACATTTGTAAACACGGGAGCTTTTTTTTTTTTAAAGTGAAAATGATCAGATCTGATCTGTGAGGTTCAAATTAATTCAATCGGGGATGTTTGAATTTTGTTTAACGTGTGTTGTTTGTGTGTGAACTGGAAAACATTTGTGAGCAACCAAAATTATGCACAAATCCTAGAACACATTTCCATTTGGTTTTTCATTTGCAAATCATCTAGTACACATTTGTGACCATTTTGAGTCTATTTATCTCATTTCTCACATACGGGTACTATGGTCAGTTAAGCGCGCATGCGTGAGACAATGGCGGCGTAATACAGCATTAAACTCCAAACTCAGGAGGAGGAATGCAGTGTTTAATCATTAATCTCGGACCTTACTAAGCAATGTTGTGAGACTAACGACAAATTTATGCAAAGTGAAGTGCTAAAGGAGGGAAAAAAAAAACCACACACACACACACACACACACACACACACACACACACACACACACACACTGCTGCCTCCATATGATCCGCTCTGCGATTACACGGTGACTTCTCAGGGAATTACGGTGTAAAGTTTCGGATTTCTATTTGTATTTTATCGATCAAAACCCCGCTGTGTTTACACGTATAATGTTTGTCACGTTAAATAGGACCGTGCGAACAGCGCTGCGACAGTCTCAGCTGCTGTCCGGTGTCAGAAACGAGCAGATACCGTGGAAACACAAGACGCAGGTCCGTGCGTGTGCTGCCACTTCTGCAACTTTTCAGTTACTTGCTGACTGTCTCGGTAAGTTTAATGACACTAATTTATACCTGGCTGTTTTTTTTGTTTTTGTTTTTTTGTGTTTTTTTTTTTATCTTCTCACTAAACTGCCCCTCTCTACACATGAACTCTCCAGAGCTCCATCATGGAGGCACACAGATGCATTTTGACTACACCTGGCTCCGGGACCACTGCCGCTCCTCTTCTTCATACAACTCCACAACTAACCAGAGAAACCTGGACACAGCGAGTATAGACCTCACTATCCGTCCCGACAACACAAGAATGGAAGATGGTCATCTCATCCTCACATGTAAGTCCGTCATAAGCGCAGTGAATGTCGGGACCTACTCAAGTCATAATTCCTGAGTCCTGTGCATCTCTGGGTATAGATCGTGCAAAAATAAAAGCATGGCAATGACTCTAATGAAGGCATTATCACAAACTGCTCATTGCAATGGTTGAGGAATTAGCACAAGGACGACAAGGTTGGTCCTGCAGAATTGAACAATCTTCTGGTTTTGCATAAGAATCTACATTTACAGCTCCCTTTTATGTGCACATGCGGGTGATAATCTTTAACAAATTGTTTTTAAATAAATCTAAACCCATGGCCAAGTCATACTCCACTGTAATACTCATATACATTCTGCTGTGTGGATTGTTTTCAGAAAGCACTTTTTTTTTTTTTTTTTTTTAATAATTCATCTGTTCATGCATTTGCAGCTCTTATTCATTACCTGGGTTTTCAAAATCGTTCTGCATGGTTCTTATACTGCATCACAAAAAGTTGTAATCAGATGGAACAAAGAACCTGAAATGCAGTTTTTCAGGGAAAAAAAAACATAATGATACGTCAAATTAAGTGAGACATATCACATTTAGGGCCAGTCAAATGTGATGTATTTAAAAAGATGATGTCAACTTGGTTAGCTATTCCAATAAATCAAAACTTGTTAACAATCATTACACATCTGGAGTTCTCTCCACAGGTAGTGGTGAAGTGGTTTTTGGCCTTTGGCTTAATTATGTAAAGATTCACCTTGTTGGGTAATACTCAGGGTGTAGTCACGTAAAGGAACAACACCTTGGACTGTTTAAATTGTGTACCATAAAATATATATTCACATTTATGGAACTTGGATTGAGATATCAACCTTTATCTATTGTAACATTTTGAACAGACTTGCTCAATAAACATTCAGATACTGTCGCAACAAGATGAGACCCAAGTTATACCTTTACTGCTCATACATAACTGCTCATTTAATAGACACATAAAAGTTGCCAGTAGTTCAACAGAATGAAAAAGAAGCTCAGAACTTGCATGTGCTATTACACTGCATGCAACACAGCTGAGAAAAAGATGCAGGTTTCACTAAAGAAACACCTTTCATGGTCACTCTCCCCCTAATCCCCTCAGTCATCGCTCACTGTGCTGCTCCCCAGAGACGCCCCAGCAGGCGGAGATGAAATAACTTAACCACCTCAAAGCACCGGCTAGCTGAAACCATTCCTTATTCTGTCCGTCTCATCCTGTTCCTGCGTAGGAGGAATAAACAGTCCCACATGTAACCAGGTGTGGAACAGGAAACAGATGGTACCTGCGTTGTTCCTCCATAATGAAATCTACCTGCATAACGTGCAAAATGTGAATCTTCTCTCGCTTTAAAAGCCAAACTTAACCAAAAAAAAAAAAAAACCAGACTAAAACCCCAGACCAGCACCCACCCTCACACTTCCTCTGCCTTGTTACTGCACAGGTTCAATCTCAGTGACCTTCGGAACCCCGAAACAAGCAGGAGTATGTTTTTAGTGCTGGATTATCCGCTTTTTAAAACAAAGTATGGACAGGAGATACCGTCACTGGAAGCTTTTAACACCACAGCAGTGCAGTCAGAGTCTGGTCGCTCTGAGATGTCTGGGCTTTTTACCTCTAAGGCCGTTTGTCTGGATTATACGCTACAGTTCTGTCCTGAAGGCGGACTGATGCCTCCCTGTGGGTTCCTGGGCTCCACCGGTTTCTGTCGCTGTGTATTTTTGTGCACACATAAGAGTGACACTGTATCTTACATGAAGTGACAAATGGGGATCTGCCTGTCCCCGAAGCAGGGGGTGATGCACATGCTCCTGTAGGCTCTCTCCCTGTTAGTGGAGCATATTCAAGGTCAGCTGAGTCTGGGAGTGGATTTACCATCCATGAACACAAATCGTCACAGACATAGTTTAGCGAACACTCAAACTCAATGGTGGAAGTGCCAACATGGGTACTTGCTGCTCGGCTACTCATTTGCTGCATGCATACGTACAGATGGAAAGGCTTTATTGTCTGTTGCTGATGGACACAAATGTAGAAAGGTTACTCTTCCATTTATGTTTCTGTTCAGAGAAATTCAATTCAACTTTATTTATATGATGCTGAATCTCAACATAAGTCATCTCAGGGCATTTACAGCCTTATAGAGAGACACACAACAATTCAACCACTCCCACAGGTGTTTTAATATGCGGTATGAACGGACCCAAACGCAGCACGCACAACAGCAGGACTTCAGGTAAGAATGTTTATTCAAACACAGGACAGGAGATAAACAGTCTAATGAATTGTGCGTATGCACAGAACCAAGTCCGGGAAAACCAGAATTCCCATAATCCTCTCTAGAGGGAGTCGGACCGGAGCAGAAGCAGGCTGATGCAATGGCGGAGTGTGAGCGCCTACGTGCTCCACACCGTCGCAACTTGGATCCGGGTGGATTTGTACCAGCTACCGACATGCAGGCAGGTGGTCTCTTGAGGACCGACGCTGAGCGGGAGGGCAGGATCGACTGTGTGGTTCCCGTGGACCGACACAGGACATCAGGCTGGCAGGCACGCTGGTAGAACTGCGGCAGGCTGGAGACAGGCAGGAGGGTCAGAACCGGAATTGCAAGATATACAAACTGACTTACGGGACCGCAGCGTAGTACCAGGTGAGGTTATTGTACGGACTGACGCAGGTGGAGTGCAGGACCGGGGTTCATATACTGCCAGGTGGTGATTACTGGACCGAGAGACAGCTGTGCCAACCTGATTAGGTGTGATAGTGGGAGGTGCCAGGAGGCGGGCAGTAAACGAGTCCGCACCCTCCAGACACAGACTAAAACAAGAACACATGACAGACAATAACAAACAGGGAGAGACACAGGAACATGTGGAAGAGGAGATAGGGGAGGACATAGGGACAGACAGGGATCCTGACAACAGATAGTGAAGAGAAGGAACTCCCTTTTAACAGGAAGAAACCTCTTGGTGGTGAGATGTAACAAAGTAATACTAATTGGTTAAGTATTGTTTCATAGTGTCTGTACTTGAGTTTTACATTTCTGTCAACTTTTACTTTTACTTCGATAGATTTCCTAAATAAAATATATACTTTAACTCCAATACATTTCCCCTAAGCAGCTTAGTTAATTTTCTACTGCAAAATAAAATTGGATGAAAGTTGAAAGACCGATTATACAGACTGCACACAAGCAGGTCTGATGAATCAGTGGTCCTAGCTCGCAAGCTACATCATTGACAAATCACCTTCACGTGCAAGTACAAACAAAGTCCTCTCAAAGCCCTGGTTTAGTTTATTTTTCCACTCAAGTCAAGGCATGGCAGATGCAAGTTGATGCAACAATATCATGACAGCTGAATGACATCACTTGTAGCCACAGTGCTCCAGTTCAAGTGTTACTTTAAAAGAATAAACTACTTTCTTTTTTTTTAATATATAATAACAGCATTTACTTTCAATACCTAATTACATTTAATATCAAATAAATACATTTGATAACTTCAGTACTATAAATATCAGATACTTTAAGACTTTTACTCAAATAATTTCCAAATAGGTTTTAACTTAAACTTTTACCAAAGTAATTTTCTGGTAAGATATCTGCACTTTTACTCAAGTGTGACTTTCAGGTACTTTCTACTTTCTTTTCTATTGCCTCCAACAGAACCAGGCTCAGAGGTGAGCTAACATCTGCCTCGACTGGTGGCTCACTGTCATATATGCTTTTGCTTTTCATGAAGAATAATCAGATAGTATTAAATGCACTTACAATGATATTCTCCATGTCTGTCTTCCAGGGCCCGGTGGTCATGTGTCGAAGTTCAGCCTCAGCTGGCTGGCTGAGAACAGCTATGAAAGAAAGAAGCAGAGCACCGTACAGCCGCGCATCCTCTGGAACTCCGACATCTATAACAAGGCAAACGTATCGTCAGCTAAATGGGACAAGTTCATGAGCTGCGATGATGAGCTAAAGAAGTTTCTTCACAACTATCTTCTGTATGGGATCGCTTTTGTAGTGGACGTCCCAGCCACTGTGGAGGCCACAGAGGCAGTTACCCAGAGGGTCAGTCTCATCAGGTACTGAGTGCTACGTTTTGGCAAAACAACACATATCCAGCGGCAATGTATGGTCCAAGATGTTAATCTTTGTTCATTTATTCTCCTCATTTTTTGCGTGTTACTCACCAGAGAGACGACATATGGAAGAATGTGGTGCTTCACTTCAGATTTCTCCAGAGGAGACACTGCCTACAGCCAGCTGGCCCTGGACCGCCACACTGACACCTCGTACTTTCAGGAACCATGTGGGTAGGTGCAAGAGAGATGGGCTCATGTGGGATTTTAAAACAGAAAGAGTAACATTTGGAAAAGTCTGCAGCAGTTTGTCTTCCCAGAAACAATGTTACAGTTGCACTTAATAATCAGAAGACATCAGTGTCAATAGATTTCATTATACTGACTTATACTTACTTGATACAACTGATTGTCGTTGCAGAATCCAGGTTTTCCATTGTCTCCAGCATGAAGGAACAGGGGGAAGGACGCTGCTTGTTGATGGGTTCTATGCTGCAGAAAAGCTGCGGCAGAAGTCGCCTGAAAACTTCGAGCTGCTCTCACGTGTGCCCATCAGGCACGAGTACATCGAAAACACAGACAGCCACCGAAACCACATGACCGGCATCGGCCCTGTGCTCAATGTCTATCCGTGGAACAATGAAGTTTACTTGATGAGGTATGTTGGTGCTTATTTTGATGTAATTTCTTGCAGAGATTTTCACATTTTCAGTGTGCGTCTTTAAATTCTATCTAATTATCTTCACTGTTGTTTTAAATGTTGCACTATTTTCATTAAATGCCAAATTTTTCTTTTACATTGTTTTATACAAACATTCACCATGGCACACTGTAATAACTGCCTTTCTAAATCTCCTGTTTCTCCTGAGAAACATTATCGATGCACAGCAGTTAGAATAGTTACTTCATTGCTGTTTCTATAGTTTTACGGGATGATAAAATGTTTTTAACTTTTTTTTTTCCCACAGGTATAACAACTATGACCGATCAGTGATGAACACGATCCCCCATGACACTGTCCATCGATGGTATGTGGCGCATCGACAGTTGACCACAGAACTAAGGCGGCCAGAGAACGAGCTTTGGGTGAAACTCTCTCCAGGAAAAGTACGACTTCAATGGCGTGCCTTATAAATCTTAAATCTTAAAACATGTCCAGGCCAGAAAATGAGAATATAAATGCTTCTCCAATTTTCAGTTTCAGTGTAATCTAAGGATTTTACCCTCTTTCCTTCCTCAGGTGATTTTCCTAGACAACTGGCGTGTCTTGCACGGGAGGGAGTCTTTCACCGGCTTGAGGCAGCTCTGTGGATGCTATCTGACCAGAGACGACATCCTCAGCACTGCACGCCGCTTCGGTCTGGAGGCCTCGTCCTGAACACGAAGTTTTATTTACGCGCTTCTTCCTCCGGAGCAGACGTCGCATTTACGCTGTTTTTGAAGTAATTACTGGATTGATTAAAACAATTACAAAACATTTGTACTCATAAACCTCCATATTCTCATAGAAATGCAATTTATGTCTTTCTGTAATTTTCACACTTACCAAAGTCATCCGGCGGGCCGAGCTGGACCCCCTGGTGGGCCGGATCCGGCCCACGGGCCGTATGTTTTACACCCCTGGTCTACACCTTTCTACAGACACCAGCTGGTGTTTGCTGACAACTTGATTCTAAACTCATTCATTTATCTTTTACTTGGTGGATTAAAAATTATCTTTATACTCACAGCCAGTGTACAAAGCAACACACATGCTACTCTGTTTGGACTTTGATGGTATTCATTTTCTAATTACAGTATATCCAATTCACATGTCCCAAATTTAATTTGAATACATTTTGACCGATAAATGATACTTCTATTTTCTTAAGTTATGTTGCTACCTCTACAACTATAAAACCATTATTGAGGCCTGGGTCAGACTCAGCCCTGTCCATCATGAATAATACTGTGTGTGGATTACGATGGTTGACTTTATGTATTTGTTGGCAGGGTGATGACAACTTCATAAGTGTGAACTGTCCCAAAGAACCTCTTAATGATTTCTGCTGTGAGTGTTTTACAGCTGTTGTCCCACTGCAGCAATATGAAATCAGACTCCATTCAAATCACCTTGGCAAAAATCTGCTCTGAGCTCAGGTCTCATATGTGTAAACTATGAAGCCATAATCAAAATTAAGGTGGGGTTGTAAATTCTCTATTTGGGTCCATATAGACACCCAGCAGCTCTTTAATATTGCTCAGTTATAAAGGAAACATATCGGAGGTCTCTGTGCTGCCTTCAACACTTGCCAAATAATCATAAATTTATGGTTAACCAGTTTTGGCATTGGCAGAGAGCGGCCAGTTTGCTCTGTATTAGATTTACTGTTGGGCCAAAGAAGGAGCTGTTTAATATTTGCTTTTTCTAATGGGCAAATAAATAATGTTTGCATTACTTTATAGTACAAAATGCCCATAATTCATCTATTAATAGAGGTGGCGATCAAACCGATGACCCAACAATTTCAAGCTTACTCTTTTTTCCTATGAAAAAAATAGTTATAGTTGTCATCAGTGCATTTAAAAAAAATATATTATAATCTGTACAATAATCTGACGAATGCACATGCACAAGAGTCTATTATTAATATGTAAAAGTAGTGTCTATCAGGCTGGGCTGCTGCTACAGGTGTGTGGAAATAGTTTGTATACGGGGCACTGAAGGGTTGCCCCTGTTGTATTCATCTATTCAGTTAAACACACAGTTTAGCTTTAAATTAAACTTGATGCCATTTTAACCTTACAATACTTAATATAGAACGTTCCTGAAACCCATTAATGTTTAGATTTCATGGACTCTGATGGCGCTTCACTATGTTTATCTCTGTCGATTGCTTGTATGTTCCTAAAACATTACCTAACAGTTCATTAAAAAAAAAATGTTTAGATTTCATGGACTCTGATGGCGCTTCACTACGTTTATCTCTGTCGATTGCTTGTATGTTCCTAAAACATTACCTAACAGTTCATTAAAAAAAAAAAAATCTATCGTAGCTTTTAACATATTGGGTTTAAAGGTTTTCCATTCAAAAGAAACCACAACAACAACAACAACCAAAAACTAGATCACGCAATGAGGTTGCTGTGCCCAATATTAGTATACTATAACCCTCAGTATTAACAACCTGCCACACTGATTGTTTGTATGATGCATAACTATGATCATATCTTAATAATGTAGTCATGTTGCCTAGTGGCTCAGATATATAGTCTAATGTAACATACCCCTGCTGTATAAGAATGACAATTTCATTTTCACTCCATCCTCTTCAGTGGAAGATCTAAATCTGCAGTCCAGCATTGTTTAAGTAAAAAACAAACAAACAAAACAATAGTTTTTCAAATAAAAAAAGCAGTAAAAGTGATTAAATTATTGTAAATACAACTTCAAACATGAAGATGAGCCTCATCATATCGATTTAAATCTGAGAACGTCACATGTTAAAGAGTGAACGTACCGGACATCCTGTTAGTCACATTAGTGACATCACTCCAGTTGTTTTCAACATGCCTTTTTTAGGCCTGTGGTTCATCTCCCTCAGCATGGAGGCTGCTGTTTGTGGTTGCCATGGGAACACTATATGGGGCCTGAGGAGGGCTCCTCTTAGTGGACAAAGAGAGAGTTGGTTAAACCAGAATGATCAACACCACACCATAGCAATGCTCCAATCACTGCACCAGCAATAACTCCATCTCATCCTTCAGCATACCATACATATCATATCTGTGAATGAAGTTTTTTTTTGTATTATTTTACTCAATATACACTTCTGCTCACATTTTCAAAAGTTGAATGCATCAAAGTACACACATGTTCATAAAAGGATGACAATGCTAACATTTACAGATACAAGATTCACACACACTCATGTAGGACTCGCTCCTTCCCACAGATCTCCTTTTACTGATTCTGATCCAGTCTGGTCCCGGTGTGTGCTGACTGTGATAGGTCAGAGTGACCAGGTGACCCCAGTCTATGTCACTGTGGACGGAGCATTCAGGAACAGAGGGCTTCTCTCACAGACTACAAGGAGCATGCAACAATTTAATAGATGAAGTTATTTCGTTTATTTAGTCCACTAACTGTACTTGACATTGTTAAGACATTTTTTAATGAGCTTCTGACAAAATAGAACAACCTCAGGGGTTTAGTAATAGAATCTGAAGTCTGTTTCCAAATAGTATACTGTACACACATGAGGCAAATTCAAATACTTAAGTACTTTTCTGTCTTAAATTTATTCCATTATAAACAGTAGGACTAGATTTCTTCCATCACCAATACTGACACAATATACTGCTATATTCCAGTAAGAGGTACTGTGTATTTATGTGTATATTTTCTCTCCTGTTTCTGTTTCTCTCTCCAGGTGCCATCAATAATTTGCTTCCTGGCTCATTGGCTGATTCTAATTTTGAGTGAACAAATCAGCAGCCAGAGACATCGACAAAAATGTAGATCTCAAGCATAAAGGTCTGATGTCCTCTCCAGCTCCTGTCACTGTACTTGTACTTTAGAGACAATTAGTGTGAAATACACTGAAAGAAGTGAATAGTGGGAGGTTAAGGCAAGTTGGGGTGCCCTTCATATTTTCAGTCACAGAAACAACATTTTGTAAGGCACATTGAATGTATTGGTTCCCCCACTGTAACATCTATTTTGAGGGTTTTATTTTCAGAGGTAGAGCTGAGTTAGACCAAGGTCTACTTTGTTTATTTAAAACAAGTCATAAAAGTCACATTAAAGTGGGAAAAAACAAATTGTGTAACAAAGACTGTCTACAGGCTTTCTGAGATGGCAATTCCTTCACTTATTATTGATCAAACAAGACATCACATGTCTGTCCATTTGTAATCGTGCGTCAGGAAATGATGGAAGTGGCCTTGCAACTCTGCTCTGATTTTTTACTGTGTATTTAATGGTGCCTGCCTACTGATCACTGAACTTCACTACAATGATTTGACAGTTTTGATAAAATTGCATGCCAACTCTATATTTGACACCTAATGTGTTTTCACATTAAAAAATATATTGATCTAACTGCAGGGAGGAAAGTTTAAATACATATTTGTAATGTATGATAGACTGCTCATATGATCATAATTATATGCAGCAGTAAGTGATGAGATAAATCATCCCGGATCCCATTTTCATCAGCATGAGAGCACCCATACATATTCATGGTATGCATCACATTCAGTGTGTAGAAACTGTCCCCCTAACATTTTCATACAGGTCGAGGTTCGGCATGGCAAGACGTGTGGTTATCATGCAGCAGATGCTGATATACATTCTGTATGCAGTACAAGGATGCAGTCACAGTCCTCCTCTAATTTCCAACACTGACAATGAGGAGACTGCTGCAGTAACCATGGAAACTACTGAGGATACTGAGGCCTGCAAGGTTGTCCTGGTAACTCACTGAATGAGAGGATTCGAACTATTCAGGGCCACTGTTTTAATAGGTTTTTTTTTTTTAATGTCACAACACTGACAACAGAAATCTCAGATGTGGAAAGATCACTGGAATAAATCATGAATACAAATCACAAATTGGCACTTATTTCTGTTGTGTGAAATAATACCAGATGATATGAAATGATACCAGAAACTTCCACTAGGCTGACAGTGAGCTCTTGTCAGGCAGTCGCACCCTGACTTATGAGCAAGAGAACAGCTGGAGCAGCAGCATGAGGCTCAAATTAAGTTTTTCTCCCTTTTTTGTGCCATTATAGCTGTTGAAACAGCACCAGCAGCTCAGACTACACACTAGACTCAGACTATACAAACCCAACTCTGAACACTATTTTGAAAGAGGAACAACAGAACAGCATGCTGACACACACACACAAAAAAACAGCTACTGCTTTTCTCCCACTATATAAATATTCAACCAATATATTGGGATACTGTTTTAACCAATGAAAGATTTTACTAAACCTTAAGCTAGCAGTACTCTACCATCCCAGTCCATAATTCTACATCTCAGGCCCGTTAGAGCAGAAGAAGCCTGCCTGGTTTGGTGCACAGCTCAGATCTGAGCAACAGTGTGTATCTACCTGATCTGCACACAGTATCTGCAGGATACTTCCACCCACCGTAACATTGTGATTGTGACCTTTTAAACACATCCTGGTTCATCAGGTTTCAAGTAAGTTTCCATGAGATTTAAACTTACTTGAAAAAAGAACACATGAACAAGACGAGGAAGTAGGAATAATATATTTTCTGCTCATTAGTACCAACAAGCGCAGCATAGAGCTCAAAACAGAGGAGTGAAGTTACAGTTCTTGTCAGGAACTGAACTGTCCACTGTCCTGTCCCACCACTGACTCCTGCAAGGAGCACCAAAGAGAGGATGAATGCATCACAGTATAATGGGCAAGGTTAAGGTGTTCTTTGTAATGGACTGGCCGACACTGTGCATGTTTGTGTATCACTGTTTGCCAGACTGGCTGTTGTTTTCCAAAAAAATAGCAGTAAATAATGTTGAATAGGGGCATATGAGAAATAATGATTGAACCATTCATCTGTTCAAACACAATTGGCACCTTAAATGGCCACAGTCTATTGCGTGTTTGTTTTACATTGTGGACTGCACATGGCAGGTAAGGAGCACACTGTGTTGTGACACTGATGTTTAATTCATTTTTCAGAACTTTGGCAGTAGTTTCACGACAGCTCATCCTCCTTGTCTTGTAAGTCATTCTGGGTCAGGGTTTCTGGCGAAGGAATTAATGTAATTTAATCTCCACCTGGCCTTTATCGCTCGCCTCAAGGAAGTGTAAGCCAAAGCACTGCAACATGCTGCTTATCATTGGGGAGTTCACTCCCTGGTGCTGCTGCACACTTAATAAAGGCAGTTTCACCTTTGTCGTTTCCACTCAAACAGCGTAGAGCACAACACTGACGGAGAGAGACAGCGAATCACACATGATTAATTGTCTATAATTACCAGAAGCTGACATAAGTGATTAACAGTGTGAAAAATGTTGATCAGGGGTGACTGTAGAGAGTGGGGGGTGAGGCAGTGGAATAATGTGGGGAGTGAAGGGAGGCGTGTGGAGCTCATTATCCACAAGACACTTACGTGAT
The DNA here is from genome assembly GCF_029030835.1 of Brachyistius frenatus. Taxonomy (NCBI): domain Eukaryota; kingdom Metazoa; phylum Chordata; class Actinopteri; family Embiotocidae; genus Brachyistius; species Brachyistius frenatus. The sequence continues at coordinate 2,151,975 of NW_027210633.1, forward strand.
AGGTTGGGAAGTGAGACTATCTCAGTGCTGCAAGACTGTGTCTGAACAAAACAACATGTATTGGCAACTGTGTTTGGGCAAAACTACAGTGAAACAACAAGCAGCCAGTGTGACTCATGACCAACTGATTGGAGTCCAAGAGTGATTCATAAAGTCAGGTGGGAAAACCATAAAATACAGAATAAAACCATGAATAATGCAAACATTCAGTTACATTTTGTGAAATATTTATCTATTCCGACATGAGTTGAGATAGAGATTGCATAAATACAATAAATACTCCAGTTATACACTGTAGTTAAACCCAAGTTAAACTTGGGATCTTAGGACAGCATATTGATATTCTGAAAATATTTGAAGCAAAAAAGACTTTAAAAATGAACCAGCCCATCATTTTTGAACATTTTGATCATATTTGTTTGTGAGATTACACTCTAAAAATCAACCACTATATTTTTTAGCATTTCATATGCAAATTTATACAATTGTAGGGAAACAGAAAAATGTCAGCTTAAAATAAAAGCACATGAGGACAGCACAGGACGTGTTTTGTTGAAACAATGTGAATGAAACAACCCGTTATGAGGCCAAAGTGACACCAACCGTATCTTCCATTGGACAGACGGGTTAATTACACGCTTTGGCGTGATGACGGGCTGCAGTGAAACCGTGCACTGCAGGAGTCAGCAGTTAGGTGCAACAACAGGCCAATTTTGTTAAACACTTTTCAATGGAAGGCCAAAAAAGTTGAACAGCCGTAGTATAGTATATACAGCGGTGAGTGTTTAGAGTGACAGAAGCTTACAAAACTCATTTGGCAGAAAATGACTTAAACTCAAATGCATACTTTGTGTTGGAAATGAGAATTATAATAGAACTGGTAAATTGTCCCCACTAAATTATTTGTACCCCATGTCTATTAGACTGACCCTTATGCATGTTTGAGCCACAAATCCTTTGCTATACGTGTTGTTACAGGGTCATGTTTAATGAGACTTACGCAATCCTGTTATTTACACTGCTACTTAAAAATAAATCATGCAGAAGTTGAAGAAGAACTTCAAGAGTTCCCTCTTTCATTTAGGGGGCCAGACATTTCAGGGCCGAATGTGGCCCATGGGCTGCTATTTGCTTACCACTGATGTACTGTATGTAAAAGTGGAACCAATATGGAAATGCTGTGCAGGCTTTATATAACACTAATACTAACTAATCTGCAGTTATGTTCACAGCTCTGTGAGGCAGTACAGCACAGTTGTGTTTTGAACAAAGTACTCACCAGAAAATTAGCAAGAGATTTGGTTGATCATACAATACGTCAACAACATGAATATTTGTTTGAAATTGAAAGAGAATCCAACCATTAGCTGTTGAAACATTTACCAAAAGCACAAAATATTAACCTCACGGTGGCATGAGAGGAAAAGTCAGTATATTTTATCCAATTTGGATCATGAGTGCCTGTGCCAGCCAAACAATAAACATAATTAAACATGCTTAAATCTACAAATAATACAGGAGACTGTTTTACATTCTCTGACTGATTCCCATCTCAGCATATTATATTATACTCTTTCATATGTTCGAATCACATCGATAACTCTTCAGTCACTTTAAATGTGCGTGGAGGGCCCATGATGAATCCGACCTCCAGCATGCACCAAACCGGAGAGCAGTCTCACAGTGAAATGAAGCTCAGTGGGGCCCAAAACTGTTTCCTCTTCAAACCTCCAACAGTTCTTAGTGAAATACCTCCATACAGACTCGTTCATCCACCCACTACGGCCAGTGTTTCCCTGTCGGCAGACTGTGAGGGGGAGTGATTCAGAGCTCAGACAGAGGGAGTACACATTGGAGCAGTGGTGTTTTCTTTTGCTATTTTAGACCTGTCTGAAGATAGCTGTTACATTACACCAGCTGATTGTTGTTGTAATGTGTTTATTTGCTTTGTCTGGTAGCAGTTACAGTTTGGATGACACACTGCAACTGCTGCTTCTGTTACGGAAGTCAGGGATGCAGATCAGACGTTGGCCAGCAGATGGCAGGCCAGTCTGTTAGATGTTGAGTATTTCTGTGTGCTTGTGATTGTGTTTTTGTGACTGTGTGTGTGTGTGTTTTTGTGTCTTTCTATAGTTATGTAAACCAATTAAAGCTAATATATATATATATATATATACACACTTGATATAGACTTGATTTTAGGGTGAAGGTTCAAATTAAGTTAGGTTTAGGTTTACATTAGAGTTAGTGTAAGGATTTGGTTTAGGCACTTAGTTGTGATGGTTAGGGTTACAGTAAGGGCCAAAGGAATGTCAATGAGTGTGCTGACAGAGATAGGAAAAAGAATGTGTGTGTGTGAGTGTGTGTGAGTGTGTGAGTGTGTGTGTGTGTGTGTGTGTGTGTGTGTGTGTGTGTGTGTGTGTGTGTGTGTGTGTGCGGGGGGGGGGGTAGCTGCGAGCATCATGCAGCCGATGGCAACAGAGTCGAGAGCATTCCGGCCTCGCTCTTCTTCACCCTCCTCTTCCACTTGGGAAAAGTAAATAAACAAATAATAAATAAATTAACATGTATACATATATATAGATATATATATATATATATATATATATATATATATATATATATATATATATATATATATATATATATACATGCAGCAAGAATTCACTTCATGTCCCTCCAGCTACCAAGTAACTATTCCACTTATAAAAAAAAACAAAAAACAGCGATGGTACAAAACTAAATCATATGCGAGAACACAGAACACAAAACAGAAAAAAAAAAGCCTGTGGAGTAAAACATCATCTGACTGGCCCAAAAGAAAAGGTCTCCTTTGCATTGTATTTTTTTTTTCTCAGCACTAAAAGCCAAACCCAGTGACACTGAACTATCATCTCACATTGGCATCAAATACCAACATGAGACACTGCTCGCACAAAGACTGACACAATTGTGCAAATAAACCTAAAAGAAGTGGGACACAGGCAGTGAGAGGGAACATCTCCTGATACTTTTGTCATCACAGAAACTCGGAGTCTGTCAGTGGAGAAGGTGACCTATCATGAATTGTCTCGGGAAGAGAAAACAAGGGGCAGAGGATGGTAGTACGACTACATCAGCGCACAGTCAAATCAACAGCCTGTCAGTGTTACATTTAGACGATAACTTTCATAAAGTACTGGCAGTAAAAAAAATTAAAAAAATTAAAAAAAGGAGCAATCTCACAGATGACCCTCACTGGCACAGAGAAACATTATGCTTCCCTAAGACACATTATGTCCACATATCCATTTTGTCTAATGGCATTTCTAAAAATCTAAAATCTGTCCTTCAGCAACAAGGGAAATGCCAAAATAAATTGAGTAGAGGCAGACTGTTTAGATTCGTCATGAAACTGTCATTTTATGTGTTTGACTTGTGATCTTCACAATATTGAACTGAAACTTGGCAGGAGGACGTTTTTGTGTTTTCCACGCAGCACACAAACGTTTTAAAGGGCTTCTCACTGTGGTTTCCTTATGTCTGCTGTAGAATACTGGAGAGAGATCTCAATGTCTTCAAATGAGATCTTGAGCTGATTGTTATTCATGGTATAATGCAAATGTTGGAGGGGGGTGACGAGCTCAAACGCGGCCGAGGTTAGCGACGCTGTATCAGTTAATTGTGAGTATTGACTTTACCACTGATGGCATGTGTGCATACGTTCATATTCACCACACAAGATGCAGTGTTTGCATTTTCTTTGCCACATAAATAACTATAATCTAACCATCCCACCACCTTTTTTTTTTTTTTTTTTTTAAATTTTTTGCTATACTCTAGGATTTTCTACATGGTGCCCCTGGGGGAGTTGGATTTAGTGGTTCAGCCGTGGTCACACTGCATAAAAGAGATAGGTCTTAATATTTTATTAGACACATTATGTTTCCTCTCTTCTTCATCTCTTCACTCTCTTTTTTTCAAGCCCCAAACAAGAACTCCATGGCAACACTGATGAACATCCTGGAAGCGGGACATAGATGGACTCGATGGACAAAGCGCACCACGGGAGAAGCATGGCTCCACATTTTCTCATGTCAGAGATGATGCCCGAAGAATTTGTGATTCTCGTTCGAGGTAAACCGCCAACCGATGTAAATGTTTATTGGCTGAATAATTGATTTTAGTGGACGTAATCTTCCCTGCCAATCAAAGAAAGTAAAGCAGTGACAGTAAATCCCTTATCTGTTCCCTAAATCAGCTGCACTGCTCTGTACGTTTGTTAACATGAGCTTTTCCTTGAAATCCTGGACTGATTTAAGTGCTGCATGACCGTGACATTCATGAGCGCACCAAAAGCTCAGCAGTATCGACCTTTTTTGAGAATGTCTTTGCATATGAATAAATGTCCGAATCAGAGCTCATAAAGACTGCAGGCCAACCTTAATGCGCTGGTTAGAATCAGTAAAGACAGAAAAGCACAAGCTGGTATTCTAAAGCCACAGCATCCGCCACTTTTTGACCACTTTCTCCTTTTTTTTTTTTCTCTTCCAGTACAGAGGAACAGCCATCAATTCCTGACCCATGTTAATGCACCCTTTCAATATTTTATGTTTTTTTTATATGGAGTGCTGACAATTGAACACGGAAATGGAAGGCACATTTTGCTGAGTTACTTCACTGGCTCTGCATCCATCTTCTCAGCGGAGCTATGCGCTCCAATGCAGGGGGAGCCTATATGCATTGAAAGACAGGAAAATACAGGCAGATTTAGATCCAGCAAACCTGCACAGACTGTGCTTTTTATCCTTCATTCACATCAGTGTTGAAGTGAATCAGCTAAGTTGGTTTTCCAAAGGTGACCCACAGCACACCCCAATAAACTGCAACTGGACTTAATAAAGGTGATCTCTCTACCTCATTGCATGTTGGACACACAGTATGATTTACATACCTCAGCTCCTTTCAAGGTGAACTCACTTAGCAGTGCAATCAGCTGCTGAAGTGCCCAGTGGAGTCGACTGAGAGTAAATTCAAAGAAATCAATTTAGGAGAGACAAACATGTGCATTAAATCTGCATCGGATCTCAGGGAGGACACGTCAGCGGAAGATCATTACACAGGTCACAGCTCCTAAAGCATGATGAAATACAACACGCAACAACAACAAAGCAGCTCAGACACACTAAGTCTGCCACGGCAGGAATCAAATCAATGTGGAGAATATGAAAGTTGAGGGTCATGTCTTCTTGTACTTTACAGTAAATGACATGCGGTCAGTGTGAACTAAATCTCACCTCTGAAGCAGAAGTGAAAGCAGCCAGTGGGACAGAATGGTGAGGCGGATCGCTCAGGGATACAAAGATTGAAAATAAATCCCAGAAATATTGAATTCGAGAGTGGCTTTCTAGCAGACTCTACATAAACTAAAACAAGATCAGGTCACAATAAGAAAAAAACAGGATGTTTCTCAAATGTTTTCCAAATGATGAAACCACTCTGTTACGCTGCTGGGAACTCAGCTGCTTTACCACAACGTGATCACGCATTAGTGGCATTGATTGTCAGGCCCCCTGACTGTCTATTAAGTGATTTTCATTCCATGGAATCAATATTTGACCTTTGACCTCAAATCAGTCTTATTAATATTAATACACATATTTGGCAGCTCCAAAGCTTAAGAGGATGAATTGTAGATACTTATAGTTGTTAGATTTGGCACAGGCAACACGTGCTGGAAAAGCAGGGTTAGGTGCATAGATTACTGAACACGCACATACGTTGTACAAGTAGTATTAATGACAGTATGGTAGGCCTCAAATAAAGTCATATTGGAATGAATCCACGCCGACGTTTGCTTTCTCACAAACTCGAACATCAGTCTCGCGGGTCAAAGTCTTGTTTGTTCCATCCAACCACTCCCGGACTCCTTCTACACAAACTTTGTCACTCTTCCTGCTCTGTCACATCACTTCTGTCTTCAAACGTTGTTGTCACGACAGCAAAGGCCATCGTGCAAATCTCTCTGACGCCAACAGCTCTGACAAAACGTCAGTATTTGACACCCTGGGAATGAGAACAGGCTGATATGTTGAGTTCTTGGAATTAAACCATCTGCAATCAGAGTACTTGTTTAAGATCACCTGCCTCAATATAATTCATTTAATGTCACCCATTAATATTTTTTCACCTTACTTCACAAAATGTGCGATTGTTTCTTCTGCATATAACTGGATATTCAACAGATTAATGTGATAAAATATCAGACTTTTTTTTTTCTTTTGAAGGCTTTCTGTTGAGAAACCAACCTGTAAAAGTGGAAATACCATTAATGTGACTAAATGATGCATCGACACTGATGCTACTAAAAACAATAATCTGTTGTGTGTAGGCTACATTTTCTGATTAAATATTCTGCATGAAATATATAAGTATTGACTGTATGTTGTATACACTAGAAATTTAGAGAACGATTTATTCTCTTAATGGTGTTGCTGCATGCCTTTTCTTGCCACCATGTATTATTTATGGTAAAACGGCCATGTCTCAAAAAAGAACTGATATAGAGCAGAAAAAAAGGGGAACGGGGGAAAAACACAAGTGAAGTAGGCTGTAGCTATTATTTTAATGGTTGGTAGGAGGCTGTTTTGCATGTTTGAGGAGAGGCTTACAGCGGTTGTCCAACTCAGTAGCTTAGGCAAAACTTTCTTCCTTTCTTTCTTTCTTTTAGTGTTTGAAGAAAAATTAAGTGGATCATTGTGCATGTGACTAAGCGCAGCATTGGCAGCTTGTTGAAACCCCTTTTTGAATACCTTAAGAAGTTTTCCAGAGTACAAATAGAGTTCTCAGTCAAGCCTGCCTTGGAAAACAAGGAACCATATCACAATCAACTTTAGCAAAAATGTAGATCAAATTTAAATGCAGTGCCTTGGTGTCCACAAGTTTAAAAGAAAAAACTAAACAAATGGCTGAATGCCATTTAGCTGCTTCAGATTCAGGGTCCTGGTCTTCACCCTGTTATGGCTGACTTAACACTCGTGCTTTTCCAGCTGTGACAGGTCAAAATGTCGTCTGTGAGAAAGGCATATTGGCTGACAACACTCTGCCTCATCTCTTGAAAGAAAAAAGCAGATCAAACGAGACCAATTGGTAAACAAGCCTTAGATGATCAATCCTGGTTTTCAGTGGACGTCACACTGGGGGGAAAGCTCTGATTAGCTTGTTCAAATGCTGCTGTTTCATTGTACAAAAACAGGATATAATGACGGATTATGTTTTGGCATTCCTGAATTCATTGGCCATCATTCATTTTCATATATCCGTATACTATAAATCACAATTGGAACACAATTGGGATTATGACAAAAAACAGATTAGAGGTGGCAGTCTGAACAATGCTTTAGACATTAGGTTATTTCTGCTCTAAATTGATTGTATTTAACCAATTGGCACTCTGTTTGTATTTTATCAGTCAGGTTCTCAATCTATAATGTTTTCAGTTTCATCTCTTATGCCTTGGAGAGCACAGTGGCATGTTATTTCCATATCATAAGTGGCTATTGGATAACAAATGTAAACTTTGTACGGTAACACCACAACATCACTGAATTCTTTCCCGTATCTACATTGTCATGGTGTTCCTGATGTTCTCACACATGCACTTTCGTTTGTAGCTATGCGGTGAAGCCTGAGTGTCGCGCACCGAGCTGTTTATGTGTCATCTGTATGCATGTGCTCCATTTACACATGAGGCCGCCGGTCCTGCTCCTGACAACATTGAAGTATTAGTGTCTAGAGATGTCACCACTCAAAAATCATTAATGAATTGTGGAACTGACGACTGTTTAAACCCATCAATGCATGATTAACAACACACACAGGAATGTGTTGACTCTGTTTAAAGACTTCAAGGCCAAATCAGTATTTTTTTCTGATCATAAATTAGAAGCACACCGACAATTATACATAATTAAAAAGTTTGGCATGTGAAGTAAAACCATCCATTCACTTTCTAAACCGTTTATCCTGTCCAGGGTCACAGGGAGGTGGTTTCCATCCCAACATGCACAGCGGCTCACCCTGGACACGTCCCCAGTCTGTTACATAGCTAACAAGCATGTAAACAGTCACATTCACACTTACAGGGATATTATGAGTCTCGAGTGGATCTAAGCTGCATGTCCTTGGACTGTGGGAGGAAACTGTACACAGACATGAGGAGAACATACAAAATCCACACAGAGGCGGCCCAGCCAGAGTGTTGTGAATGAAAGGTGGCATTATTGTGCTTTCTGGTATGTGACTACAAAAACTGCCGATGTAAACGGACATCTGATAGCATTAATAAGTTTATAATTTGCATGAAAAGCCTTGTCTGGTCATTTGGAGGTGGCAGCATGCTCCTGCCATGTGATTTAATTTAGGTGCGTCTACACTGTTTACATTGTTTTAGACCACAGATTGAATTTTTAATCAGGTTGTTGCTTCATTTGGGAAACAAAGGTGTGACAGTAGTTGCACCCAAAGGCCCCACTAAGCTACTTCTGCTTTAAAGCTCATTCATTCATAAAATCTATAGGATGATTTAGACGGTAAATACGTGGTTTCCTAAAGCATAGAGGAACATAATATTTCATCATTACTGTTGTCTGTGCTCCAGGTGCAGTCTCATTCAGAGGCCGTTCTCTTCACCTTCACCACCTCAACATTCGCTGTGGTTCAAGCCCAGAGAGCATGCCGAAAGAAAAAAAAAAAATCAAAATGTGCGACCATTTATAGCCTCATGTCCTCTACCAGAGGACAAAAAGTCTCAGCAAAGTTACAGCAGCCTGACAAAACAAATTAATTATCTCGTACTTTAACGATGCTGAAGTCAAACCGCCCCACACAGGCCAAAATAATGTCAAATTTTACATTTGCCAAAAACGCAAACAGAAAATCTGTAAAATGAATAAATACTAATTCATAGTTCCTGAATTGAAAAAGGGGCAAATATTACACTTGTCAGCAGGAGTCACTTTGCGTCTTTATTCAGGAAATAGGGTATGAAAGGAGGTATATTCTCATAAACGCGCAATGTTTTGTAATCAAATTAAAAGAAGACACTGGAGTTTTCTTAAATTTTGTTTTGCGGACTGTCTTCATATCCTACAGTCCTTATCAAAAGCAAGACACCAACTAAGAGGTGAGAGCTCTGACAACAACCTGGAATAGCAATGGTAAATACCTGATTTTATCCTCTTATTTTGCAACAATGTATGCTATTTACCTTTTGGGGACTAATATGTAAAAAAATAAATTAATAAAAAGTCAAAAGGAAACCACGTTGTATATTAGTCCACAAAGGGCAAATGAAAAGACATTAGCTTTCTTTACTGTATAAGCCTTTATTTGTAAAAAGTCGGTTGTTTGAATGATAACCCTTTTTATACCACATACTTGAACACCTTGTATTTGTAAAAAACACATTTTGTTCAAACACCTAAAAAAGCTGATTGACACTATAACATTAATTTGCACTGACAAAAAAAATACAACTTCATACTACACAAATGTTGATTCCATGAGTACTGATACTCCAAATGAAATCAAACACCTTAGTAAACAACTGAATCAAATAAGCGCCCAATGTGAACAAAACAATTACAGTACAAAAAAACAAATGCATTTTTCTTCCAGTGCCAGTATATCAGATGAATTACATCTCCTTCTTATGATAAAACAACAACAACAATAAGAATAACAATCCATAACAAATGCAACAAATACAATAAATCAGAAATGAACACAGAAATGAATAAAACCGTTTACTAATTCATACTGAAAAATAAATGGGCTGTTGATCTCGTGGGGTTCTTTCTTTCTTTTCTTTGCCAAATTTGATCAAATGTTGGAAAATGGTTCTGATCTACTGGTTAAACGTGAGAGCGACTCCCTGGTAGGCTCCTTCAAAGAGGGAGCTACAGTATACTGTTGTGTAGCTGGGGATCAGCACAGCTTCTTGCAAGTCTCCTCATACAGTAATCGACAACAGACCATAACCAGAGGCAACTTATCAAAGAGAAAATACAGGGAACACCCACTCAGTGTGCAATCACATGGCTTACGTTCAGATGCTACTGGCGAGCATCCTTTACATCCTTTGTAGTTGAAGGGTGTTTGATGTTAATGCTTATGCTGAACCTGATAAAACTACAGCATGCACTTGGTGCATCTATTCCAAATTACGTGATTTACAGTAAATACATTTGTGTAGAAGTGCATATTTGTGATTCGGACGAATCACGCCATATGCGTTCTACGGTTACATTTGTCCTCCAGTTTTACCAACAGTTTGTTTCACAAGTTTTTTTTTTCCGAGTTGGCTGTAAAACAAGTGCAATTTGGAGCATGTAAACACTGGATCTTTCTTTTTCCTGGCTGTGGAGATGAGTCAGATGGTGTGGAGTAAAAAATATATGAAAATAAACCTTTCAAAATTCAGGTCATGCAAATCAAAACCTACAAGGTACATACAAAATAATGAATGCACCAACAAAAGTTCTCCCGACAGTGAGGAGTCTGTCCACTTTTTTCTGGTGTTTGGTGGGTGACATTTGCTCAAATGGGGTTGTGGTTCACTCTTTGAGTAGAGGTGGCCTCAGAAGACCCAAGAATGATTTATAACCTTTCCTATGTAAGATCCCAGCTGGTAATTATGGCAAATATGAAATGACCTCTAACATGGTGCATTCAATCAACATCAGAGAGAACATTAGCTACAGTTGAACCACACTTCAGGATTTGGTTAAATTTACTTATAGGGGTTTTGTTTTTTTTAAATCTTTCAATTTTTTTCTCAGGGAATGATTTTCTGTTTGCACAAATTTCTGCAACTGAGCAGCTGCACTCGGGCAACCGGCTAAGTGCCTTGCTCAAGGGCACGTGACTGTCTTATTGAGGAACAGGAAAGAACATCCCACTCGCCTTCTTAAGGCAACCCTGCTCCTCTAGCCTCTATAAGCCAGCCCGCCGGTCATGCCCTTCATTTTCAGAGTAGACTCGTGGACGACAGAGTGATCTGTTGGCTGCTGACTTTAAATGCAGCCGTTGAACTGTGCTGAAATCTCCTGCAAATCCTAAAGTCAGATCGAGATATGCGACGCGGGAAATTTCAGCAACAGGCGGTGCACCAAGGCATACTGTAATTTCCAGGCACCTTTCGACAGCATTAGCATCAGCCTCGTTCTGGAGGGAACAGGTGAACCAACACAAGCTCAGTCACCAGAAACTCCTTCACTGTGAGAGGACTTTGCGTTGACTTCTCCATTATTTTGTTCACACCGTGTATTTCTTGTGTTTCATTTTTTTAGGTTTCGTTTGCAGAAGTATGCCAATGCTAGAGAAGCTGTCCATGCCATTAGCAGTGAGGCTAGCTGGTATTACGAACTGCCATGTTTTTGTTCATGCATTAAGAACTATTAAGTGAAAGATATCATATTTACAGTACAATTCACATGTAATTACACATATACACTGGAGGCAAGAAAATTCACATTGAAATCAGTTCAACACTTTTTTTCTCCTCCTCCTCCTCCTCCTCTTCCTCCTCTGCTACTCCTTGAACATATGTGTCAACAGAAAGGTATCTATCTCTCATATAAGCAAAGATCCGAAAGTAAAAGCGTAGAACAGAAGATCCTCACAGCTTTTGGGATGAATGTGCTGATTTCATGTCCAGAAAGCAGGTAATACATGTTCGGATTGAAATGAGTGGTGGATAAATTTACTGCGAGCGTACAGGGGCCGCTAATGTTTCTCCTCCATGTGTGATGGGAGTTCAGTAAAGATATGCATCTACTATCTTATAAACCAATCTGAAGGAGGATTAGATTTTTGTGTTAGTTTACACACTATAACTGCATCTCATTGGGTCCTCAGAGTAGATGGATTAGGCTTCATTTAAATCAAACATATTCCATTGATTTACTTATTAAAAAACACTTAATAGTTGCCCGATACTATGTGCTTGTTTTGCACCAGAACAAATCGTATCCTGTGGCCTCGCAGTCTGACTGAACTCTGAGTAAAGATCCATCATATTCCATCTGAACAGTTTGACAAGCTGTTAGTGTGCAGACCGGGATGAAATGATGCAAAAAAGTACAAAAGTAAAACATTGTAAAGGTTGTTATTTGTATGAATTTGCATTCGTGACCAACTTCCTTTGTTTTAATTTGCACAAAAGAAAATCTACCTGTAACTTAAATATGGATGTGTACATCTGAAATAACCCTAATTTAAAGACCACTACCCACATCTAACATCATATACTGTATGTTATACCAATCACAGAGCCATCTATACTGGGAGCGCAATCCACATCTGATCGCAAAAAAATGACTGAAAATCACAATGTATCATAATAGTGTCATCAGAGCGTCTCACATTTAAACTTCAATTTTTTTACGTTAGAATTGCAGCATATAACGAGTTAAAGGGGAACTCCAACAGTTTAACACATCAAAGTCATTTCACAGGTGTTGGGGAGTACTGCACATATGGAAAAACGATGCCTTTGTTCCGCAAGTGATGTCACTGGGTGGCGTTTGGGTGATGAAGGCGCCAGATTTTAATGAGGAAGAAGACTGAGAGGAAGAAAGAAAGGCAACATATCTGCTTGTTTTTGTTCTAAACGCTCCATCCAGAGTCTGACCGTGTTATTGAAGGTTGAAGCTACATTTGTGGAGTGCTCTTTTAAAACTGGTATTGGGATTTTTTTGTTCAGGTGTGAAAGATCTGTCTGCTTTTAAGTTCATTGCACTTCAGCCCATTTGAGCTTATTTAAATATGTATTCTACATATTGCAATAAAAGCTGCCTCAGAGCTTGGAAATGCTCAAATTTAAACTTTTTTTTAATCATAATAATTAATTGTCAGCTTTGGCATAAATAACAACAACTTCCTTAACTTTACATTAAATAGCAATTATTATATTTTGGACTGACAGATGACTGAGACAACAGGATGCTCAGCTGCTGACACATCATTGCTCTCAGTCTTAAACACTTCCTTTATATATAATGTATACATATATTTTCTTTTTTAATGGATTACTGGATATTTAAAGGCAATCTTCCATCTATTGAACATGACGATGATGCATAAAATTTAAACAAAAAGAAATGCTAAACTCTGATCAGAGCTCGGGCCACTCACTGTACAAACTTCACTATGACTTAAGGAGACAAAGTGGTTCAGAATTCCTTTTTGAAAACATGTTATGCACACGACATCCTGCGCTCCAGAGGGGAGTGGATATTTGTGATGACGAGTTGTTTACTCCTGCATCTCAATCCTCATGTTGTTGCTCTGCAGCTTCTCCATCTTTTTATTGTCTTCACGTGTTTGTGTGTATGACAATTTATCTCTTTTTCGAGGATTTGATAAGGGCGACACTGTACGTAATGGTGGATTTGGTTGTGGAGGTTTTTGCTCTTTTGTCTGTTTGCCTGAAGAAGAGGTGGCACTGAGGAAGAGGCTGAAATGCACTTCAGTTGGAGCTAATAAAATGATTTTTTTTTTCTCTTTCCTCTCTGTTCTACAATGTCCACTGGCCTCTATAAACTTATTTGGTGGCTACTTAAACCTCACTTGATTCCACAACCTATGTATAAGATTATCCCGTCACACTTTCCAAAAAATAAATAAATACAATCAAATATCAAAGTCCTACTGTACATTTGTTTCCTTTGCAATTAAACCTGAGCACTGGAAATGCTGTGTGTGCGTGTGTTTGTGTTTGTGTGTGTGTTTGATAGCAAAACAACAGTAATGCATATGAATTGTAGGCCTTTTGGTCGTCGTTTCATTCAACTCATGGCTATTTTTCGGATGTCCCCCCCCCCCTGAGAATCACGATGTCGTTCCTGATCCTCGGGGGTTCGAAGCGTTTGTGGGATGGCACTGACTGAGATCTGAGTGTGAAATGCTGAAACCTTTCTCCCCCACACCTTCTGCCCGCACGGTCCTTTCCTATCCCAATCAAATCATCTTGCCTTCACGAACGACGACTCCAACACTGAAGAAATGCTCAACAAACAAAGATATACTGTATACTGAATGACAACTGGTCAAACTGTGGGCGGATATGTTGACTCTTTTTGAATATACGTGTTCTTACATGTTCACTGTGGAATAATTTTCAAACAAATCACAAAAGCAATCCCCCCATTTTCCTTTTAGCAAACACAAAGCAGGATATGACGTCAATGAACGCTGCATCTAAAGAGCATGTGAATCAATCATTAGGAGGAAAGAAACAGCACAAGTATACTTTCATGAAAATACTCAATGATAAAATGTACAGAATATGTTTTTTTTTTTTTTTTTTTCAAACAATCAAAATGAGTAATGCATACCGTTGACTCTTTTACCTCATAATGCCCTAGCTCTAGAACATGTTCTGACACTCTCGGAAATCACAGTATTTTTCAAGACAAAATCATATCTACAAGAATCAGTGTTTGTTTTTAAACGTAATGAAAAAAGAGCCCCCCCACCCACGAGGACGTGTTTGCTAAAAAATCAACATGAAAAGTGAAAGGAAATACAAGTATGCGTTGACTCTGGGCGGGAATGCGGCGGTCAAACATCCCATCCACGCCGACCCGCTAAGGGAGCCCATCAGGCCGGAGCTGATGTCTGATAAAGAGAACGATATCACTTCAAAAAACCCAAGGAAACAACACATCCAAATCCAAACAAGGTTTGCTGTACAGAGGAGAACCGGAGGTTTTCCGTGCATGTTATCCATGGGTGATGGCAGGAGGGGTGAGCGGGGATTGGGGGTGGGGGGGTCAGGGGTTGTCAAGGATCTCACTCAGCTGATGCCTAAACAGACAAGCCACCACTGATTTCATGAGCTGCAGTAGAGGATTTTTGATTACAATAAGTATCAATAAAAAGTCAATGGGACTCTGAGACATCGTTTCTCTCTCAAGAGCTTTCACTTCCTCTTTTTTCTTCTTTTTTTTTTTTTTTTTTTTTTGTAGCAAAAATATCATGCAGTCTTTAGTTCCAAAAACCCCTAGTCGGGATCTCGTGTTTGTTTGTTTGTTTGTTTGTTTGTTTCAGGAGGAAAAAGAAACTCAAAGCCTTGAAATTCTTCTCACAAATTCTTCTTAAACATTCAAGTCATCCTATTAATACTTTGTACAGCAGAAAGGTCCTTCAGATTTCACACGTGTATATATAAATATAATATATATAAATATGCATATACATATGTTCAACTTGTATATGTGTATACATATTTTGGAACTGTATCAAAGCCAATTTAATGTGCTCTCAAAATATGGCCCATGATTCCTAGTGGGATGCACATCAATTCACATAGTACAACCAGTAGATTAGGTTGAAAAATCCAAAGGTGATGGGGAAAATGACCCGGGACCACTTGTCAATGGTGCTCACATCTGACAGGTTTGGGATTTTCAACTTGAGCTTGGAGGAGCGTCGTCGTAGCCGACAGTTGGCCCGGCTCCGCATGGCGCTCCGGTCCAGCGAGTGGTGGCTGAAGCCATCGCGGGGCGCCATGGGCTTCCTGAATTGGACCCCGGAGCTGTCGAAGGACATGACCGAATTCCGAGAGTCACTGACGCTGCTCCCCACGTCAGAAGGCATCACTTCGTTGTTCATCTCCAGCGTGGTGAGGAGGATGTTTCCATAAGCATCCACCTGCGAGGAGGAGGCGGGAAACACAGTGAGAGTTAGTGAGGCCTGAAACGTCCAGCAGCAGCAGCCCCGTTTCCCCTTAAAGCTGACACCTAGTTAACCCCCCTCCCATCCCACAGGCTGTCAAGCTAAAGCAAAATGCAGGGATGATATGAAATGTCATTTCTCGCATGCGACAGAAATAGTTAACAAGAGTTTCTTTACATCTATCGGTGACAAGTAGTTTCAACAGCCTTAAATTGTCTGACTTTTACTGTGAGGGCTGGCCTACAGCTGATATGATTGCTAAATACATGTACCCCAACTTTTCTTTGTTCCTCGAGATACAGATTTCTTCGCTGTGTAAATGACCTGAAGGTGTTGGTTTGAAACGGCACGGAAATGGAGTCCTTGCAATGTGAAAGAAAAATGAAGAGAACATTAAAACGGCTATAAAATACTGGCAAATAAGCACATTTTTCTAAAAATTACACAAGGCATAAGACACAAAGTTAACAGGAACAAGTTTCAAATAAGCATAGCATTTAGTACAAAGAAGAACAGTGAGGAGGAGGGAGGTGTGGGGGGGCGGGGGTTGGGGGGGGGGAGCTTCATTCAGTCTGACCATTTTTAGCATCTGCCATTGCCAAATCGTTGAATTTTCTAATGTTGTGTTTTTTGTTGGATTTAGCGGGAAAACGCGTGTTAAAATAGAAGGTAGCAGTGAGAGTGAATAAAGCCTACAGCATAAACATAGACAATAACCTAAATAAGAAATGAGAATGTTTACACCACTGTTGAGCTAGATGAATTGGTATCTCAATGAAAAAAAGGCTATGCTCGATCAAAAGCAGCCAGTGCTCGAGGGAGAAGCAATGGAGGATGGTGGGTGAATGCACATTGGGCTGTGGTGGCATTAGTATGCTTCTGAAAGATTACTCAACGGAACAGTGTATATATATATATATATATATATATATATATATATATATATATACGTGTCTTTGGATAAAATGACTATGGCTGGAAATCTTATGTGCACAACATAGTTGTTTTGTACTTGAACTCTGACTGACACAGTAGAAGTGGAGTAAAAAAAAAGAAAAAAAAAGAGAGAGAGAGAGAGAGAGAGAGAGAGAGAGAGAGAGAGAGAGAGGCGGCGGATGAAGATGCAAACCTGTTCCCTCAGGCGCTTCTCTTCGTATCTTGTGCGCTCGTTGTTGGCTTTGTTCAGCCTCTCATTGATTTTCTTCTGTTGCGCAGGGCCCCGGCCAAAGAACACGTAATTTACAAAGGCATATTCAAGCAGGGCCAGGAACACAAACACAAAACAGCCCATGAGGTAGACGTCGATGGCTTTCACATACGGAATCTTTGGGAGAGTCTCCCTAAGGTGGGTGTTAATTGTGGTCATGGTAAGCACCGTTGTCACACCTGAGGTACAGCGGCACACACAAAAACAGAAAGACACCAATCAGAAGTTATCATGTCTTTCATCACATATTTACACTTCACATTTACTGTATATTCAACTTACTACTGTAGTAAAGGGGCGGAAGAAGATTACTGAACTGCACTGTAAAAATACTTGTACCGCAATTCTGTGATACGTGTATATTTATCTCTGAAGAATAACAGAGGAGATGAGCGGAAGTCTACGTTCAGTAAGTACAGTTGTTGAGTAAGAAGTCACATTCCACCATTGCTGTAATTTTACAATATAATGCATAATATTTAACAGTCCTCATCAAACCAATTGTACCGACACACAATATACAAAGAAGGTTTAAAAGTTGCTCTTCAGCCTTTCATTTAAAGAACGATTCCACATATTAAATAACACGAATGACAATATGAGGAAAAAAAGACCATGTTATTGTTTACATCTGTCAAGTTATTTACATATTACCTCAAGTTTTTGTTCAAAAATGCTGACTAGGTTTTTGCTTTGAACAAGAATCAAGTTCACTTTGAAGTTACATGACTGCTCCGTAGAGCCAAAAGCCTTAAATACTGCTCGTATGTGGTTGTTTTGTGCACACGGCTCTTATTATTATATTATTAATATTTGGACCCACAATAATTCAGACATAAATTGGATCATTAAATGGATAAATGTCATTAAAGTCATGAGTAGAGGCAGTGGAGAGTCTCTTTTGTGACATTCAGCGTACTACTAATTGATTGGGATACATTTTATATGAGTCACGATTGATTAAATGCAGTAAGTGCTCTTACTTTAAAACACTTCTAATCACTCTGTTGTACACCATTGTTTCTGCTTTTGAGGGTTTACACAGCATTAGTGAATTTGTGGGAACCAGAAGCAAAAGAAACATCCCAGAAGCAATAAGTCTACATTGAAATAACTGATGTTAGTTGTAGCCTCTTTGTTGTATTTATTTGGTGATTCAGGAAACCGCCAAACTGAATCTTCCCCGAATCCAAAAAAGAGCTGATAATTCTGCATCACGTGCCATCAAATGCAAACATTTAACATGTGTGACAGCTGTATGTTGTTTGTTCCACTGACAACAAATTAATTTGAATGGGGAACAGTCAGAGGTTTAATAATGCAGCGGGGGCTGTGTCTTACCCAGGGCCACCCGCGCTGCAGAGGCATCGTAATTGATCCAGAAGGAGACCCAGGAGAGGATGGTGATCAAGATGGAGGGCATATATGTCTGCAAGATGAAATATCCAATGTTCCTCTTAATCCTGAAACTCAGTGAAAGCCTCGGATATGAACCTGTAAGGAGAAAGGATGGAGTGATAGTTCAGGGCAAAAGTGAAAAAAAAACATCAGTGGGACATTTTTTTTTTTTACAAAAGGAACGGGGGGGGGGGGGGACCGTTGGCACAACTTAAAGAGTTCCAAAGTCTGCACTTTGACAACGCGTAGGGGTAGTCATTTCTCCATTTGTTCAGATGGAGCACTTAATTTCCCCAAAGCGATGGATTCCTTTCCAGGGACAAGTTCGATTCCAATTAAACATGGCAGAAAGTCGCAAACACGGCAGATTTTTCTGCAACCCCCTATCTCAGCAGGCAGCTCCAGCATCCCTCTGAGAATTGTCACAGTGAGCTGCTCTGCTTTTTTTTCTCACACTTTCTCTGTCCTCCAAACATTACCAAAAGGGCATTTTAAAGGTGGGTAATTGCAGCCCGTGCCTATACAGAGAAAGGGGAAGCGGAATATATGTTGCCGCGAAGCGTATTGCTATTCATTGTAAATTTTGCAGGACAACATCTGCTGGTTGTGCCGAGAAATGAACGGCTCTTTTGATTGCACTTTAATTCAAACTACCACAACAACACAATGCTGACGCCGAACGCAATACAAACATCAAGGCAGGATCTCTGTGCTCTCTACTTTATGAGGCCGGAAACTCTACAGATTGTTCTAAATATAGTTCAGTATTGTATTCTAACAACAGTTTTATTTCGAATTGCTTCAGATAAGCCTGATGGTTTTAATCTAAAAAGCTATTTGCTGTGGGGAACACACCGTGATGAATGACCTCATCATCTCCAGGTTCCTGTAAATCTTTTAATGAATCAATACCTTAGCATACATACTTTATCAAATGTGAGGCAGACGACTTAGATCTCCCAAGTACATGTCAGATTAATGGTGGCAACAAATGTTCTCAGATTTCATTAAAGTCTAACATGAGAATTATTCATACATTTTACTTTTGTCTTTTTTTTTTTGGGGGGGGGGGGGGGTTGTGCGGTTGCTTAGGGGTACCCTGGATTCGATGAAATAAGATTAATAGTACATTCACACAAAGGCTGTAAATTCCAAACACATTTGTAGCATGTCTGAAGTCACATTTAGATCGTTGTCAATAAAACGCTCAGCATTACTTTCTTCGCTGAAAGATCGATGCAACTCATCCGTTCGTATGTTGAACATGAATCACAGAGCCGGGAAAATGTTAGCTTAGCTTAACTAAAAGACTGGAAACACAGAGAGTGACGAGCTCGGCTCTTTTCACAGATGAAATAAAAAAACACTTAACAATAAAATTAACTAACAATCTGAGGCTCACTAATTAACACATTATATCTCATCCTTGGTTGCCTGGAAACATCCTGGCGATAACACAGGAAGTTAAGAAATAGTCCAGCACATAACCAGCTGTCATTTTTATACTTTTTGTGCAAATTAAACAAACTATATTATGTTAATAACTAAATTGTACATGTGCTGATAGGTATTTTTGTTTACTTTTGGACAAAAACTAGCTATTTCCCACTGCTTGTGCTAAGCTAAGCTAACTGACTCCTGATTGCTGCTTCATAGTTCACATTCAAACTTCAGTGTTATCAAATTTTTCATCTGATTTTTTAGGAATGAAGCAAATAACTGAGCTGCAAAAGAAAATTTGCAATATCAAATTGTAAACATACTAAAACAGTAAACATAGCAAACAATCAGTTGTTTCAGATGGTGCAATGTCAAACCATTACATACTACCATCTACCATATTTGTCATTCTACTGTAAATAGTTTTAGGTGATTCAATCAAGTAATGCACCAAAGTATCCAGGTGTATCACATTTAGCATGTTAAAAGTCCATTTGGAAAATAACGGACTTATTAGCTGTCGATAGTACAAAACCAATTAAAGCATGTCCCTATGAAAGGTAGTGAGGTTGATGTAAAAGTATAAACAAACCAAATTTCTGTACATTTGTTGTGCTCATCTTTTAGTTTAAGTAATTCTAATTCTAAAACACTGATGATGAAATACATCACTGAATTAGTGAAGTTATTGACAATAAAAACTAACTATGTGACTTTCATACTTCAGTGGTGATTTCATTTTTTCTGTTAACGTTTTAGAAATATGTGAAAATGGCTACCTACAATCTGCCCCCCTGAAAAGGAAATTGTCTTTCTGCCTGACCAGATATAATTATATTCCCCACAGAGACAATGACGTATTTACTGATGCCGGCACTCGCAGAACTCACAGTGGGGGAAACAGAGGCAGAGGTTTTTATGGAACGTGTTATAATCACTTTTATGCAGACTGTAATTGGGTCTGAATCGGCCTTACCTGTGGTGAACCGGACCTCCCTGGACACCAACCGGATGTCCACGATGGAGAACTGAGGTAACTCTAGCTTGTCAACGCCCGTCACAGCGTTGTCTCCCCCTTGCCAGAAGAACACGATGTCATCCGTGGTATATCCGTCTGTGTCAAGGTCAGAGCAAATGAGAGAGAAATAAAACATGGAGCATTTGAAGAGATGACCAGCGTGATAAAGAAACAACCATTAAAGTTCACAATGTTTCTATTTTAAGTCTCTTACATGAGTTTGGATAATGAGTGAGCGTCACTTTGACAAATTAAACACTTGCTTCTGTGTTGCTTTAAATTGATTCTGAGCTGAGCTGCATGCAGTAGTGGTCTTTATATCTTTATTTGTTGACTTATTACTTTGTACGAATACTTCACTTCATCCTAAATGGTTTCATTTCGATAACTGTAACCCTTTAATGGTCTCATCAAGAGAAAAAAACATCGGAAACTTAATTACATTGTTTTCAATTATTTGTATCAATTATCAATTATTTCCTTTTCATCTGACCACACATATAAGCCTTTTTTTTGGTATCATTTTTAAATTTGAGCCTCCAATTAGGATGTATAAAAATAGACTTTCAACAATCTACAAGTTTTTTTTATTACAGTGAAATTTTAAGACATTTTTCATTTCTTTTTAATGACCAAAGAAATGTGTAACCATTTATATTGAACATAAACATGTTTTTTTTTCATAAATACACTTATGTTGGGGCCATGGATCCTTTTGTTTTGTTTTCTGTAAACCATCACAGACTTGCTTGCCTTTATGTATCTCCTATACACTTTAACCATTTGGAGCTGCAAAGCAAAGTGATGAGAGTGACATTTGTCAAAACTGTTATGGTGATTGAATATTCATTCATTATTGCCAGTATTTCCCAGGATTTATTTTTTGAGTTGTAATGTCAGACTTTCTGCAAACTTCCCGGTAGAAAACCCCTTAAAATGGATCTGTAAAATACTGATCGAGATATATATTTTTTGTCTTTGCAAACTTGAACTGAGTGCTAAGTGTTGGGTAAGTCAGGTTGTACAAATACAAGTTATTTTTTAAGAAGTTATCACAAAGTTATCCATGAACAAAATCTGTGAAAGTACAGAGTTCGCAACAGACATTCTGAACTTAAATACCATCAACATGTGAAAGTAACACATTCATTCTGTTATTATATGGCATCATGTCCCAATTTATTAAATCTATGATTGTGTTATTCAAGTAAAAGCTGCACTGTAGTGAAACAGTGGGAGGAGAGTGGGTAAAGGAAGACATTTTTCCGACAGAACTAAACAAACTAATAAAAAACTCCATCAGAGGAAAACATTTCTGCCCACGATTTAAATGTGTCAGCCCCCATTCAGATGCTTTACTGTTCAGACTCCTATGGAGCTGTACCACTGCATGCATTACTACCTGCATGCATATTCATGAGCATGTGTCTTTGAGTATGACGCTCCCACACATCCTCAACCGGCAGTGCAATTGAAAGTGACCACAGCAGTAGATTTATGTCAACAGGCTGGTATGCATTCACTGCAGAGCCATTTCTCAGTTAGGGAAGTGTTACCGCATTTCACAATCTACTACCCCACGTCCAGACCTGGATGGCATTAACTCACTAAGGCACCAGGATTCATTACCATTAAATCTCTCTGAGGTTATAGGTTACGGAAATGTGACATTGTCCATGAAATTGAAACAACTGCCTGCCAAATCAATCAAACCGATGGTTAATGTGCATTATTCGCTGGTGCATAGCATTCCACGGGCGTCTACAGCAGATATTCTTGCAACTTTTTAATTCATGGCCTATCCATATTTCATTGCTTACTGAAGTCCCCGAGGATAAACACTCGGCAGTTTTATCTCGAACAACAAGAACCACAAAATATCTGGTGTATTGAGCAAGTGGGTTTGATTGATGGAGCGGTCAATGAAAATGATCAGGCAAATACAATTTTTAATTACACCACAAGCATATTTTACTCCTGAAAAATGATTTATCTAAATTGAAGGGTTTGGAAAATATGATGGGAACTATAAATTAAAACATTTTACTGTATGAGACAGTGTCTGCATTTTTCCTTGTTTCCTCCATATGGAGCTCTATCAATTTTATATTAAATGTAGGATTGCTACTCATATGGGGTACTACACCGTATAATATATTTGAGGATCTTTTGAATTTAAAAGAGAGTGAGCTTTAAAACATGAAATTTACTCGGTAGATCACAGAAAAAGTGCTGCAATATGGGAAATTAAGGCTTCAACAATTTATAGCCATAAAAGGAAATGAAAGTCAGAATATCTCAGCCTCAGATTTTTTTTTTCTTGAGAATTAACCACCTTCATGGAAATACACCACTAGATCCCTGAAGAGCCCATTTAATCATCATTTATGTTTAAAAAAAAAAGATATAAAAATGGTAAAAGATTGTCATAAAACAAACAAATAAACCAGGAGGTAGACAACAGGGAAAGCTTCAATTATGCTAAGAATATGTGCTGGGCAGTTGCCTCTGTCTTTGAGGAAAAAGCTGAGTTTATGGGGTCAACAGTGATGCTTCTACGAGCATTCTCCCACCCTCACGGCCACGAGTCCTGGCGCTGACAGCAGCCCACCGAGCCAACAGGGAGAGGCTGAGTCTAATGATAGCCAGGAAGTGAGCACAGGTAACATGAGGCAGTAATGAGGTTTTATGGTTAAATTCACTTTGTCAAAGGAAAAAAATTAAGTTTTGCCTTATGACAATTGTTTTGGCATACTAAGTTACCACTAACACAATTAGTTTGCAGGATTCATTGACTGATGCAACAGAAAAAAAAAGGTGTTATTTGGAGGTGCATCTCAATGTGGCTGTTTTGTGACGTTTCCTGGTCTTTCTGCACATGCTTTAGTTGTTTGTATTTATATGTATCCGTTTTACATCTGTTTATGGTTGTTTTGCATCCTTTTGTGGTTGGCGCATGCTTGTTGGTTGCTTTGAGTTTTACTTTGGTCGTTTGGTAACTGGCACCAGATGGTTTGCTACACAGAACTGTCCTGAGAAGTCATGATCGATTTGTGATATCAGGCTCAAATCCAGCTGCTTAGCAAAGTACGTTTTTTTTTGTGTCTCTGTAGAACATTTTGCAGGTAAACACCAGGGACCCCTTGACTCCTTGAGTCCCTGGGCCTGTTCTCACAGGGCCTGTTTGGTGTACAGGCCATCGGGCATACTAGGAAAAATCCTTTCCCTGTAGGTAGGTAGGTAGGTATATACTTTATTAATCCCCAAGGGGAAATTTTTGTGTATGGGGGCATACACAGTAGGTTTTAAATAAGTCAGACATTCCTTTTTTTGGTGACACTGTCTAACTCACTTTAAAGTAATGTAAGAGCAAAACTGATTCTGGTCTAGCATTATAGATGCAACTAAAACATGACTGTGAAACTGGCCCCACATCTTCTCATCTAATTCAGCAAGAAAGCAAATACAAATATATCCCAAAACGTCAGATACAAATCCCCTGAAGATAGAGCAGATAATGATAAGTGCCTGTATTTGAGAACAACTCATTGAGCCAGACATCTTGGTACTGATCACTTTCTAAATGAATCATTCCTAATGAACTGTGAATCAGGTGCTAATGTCACCTACCCAATATCTAATTATTACTTTCTAGTTACTGACATATTGATTATCATTTACATGTCCCATTTTATATCACATATTCATTAAAGTGTCTATGTGGACGTGGTGGGCAGAGCTAGTATTAAACTGTATTCATCTGTTCAGGCATGACATATCGAAGGTCGAGTTAATGTTATTGTTTTGCCGTTAGCATTGAAAGTTCCAGGAGTGGCCCTGTCCATCAGTCACACTGAGGGGGAACTGATCGATGTAGATCATCACACACTGTGATTTCTTTTCTTTATTTCTCAAGGCAATAATCAACTCTGGCGGTAAAACACGTGACAAATGACACATATGGATCCCAAACAGTTCACTGATGTACAACTGTAACTACATGTAATTGTTAGAGGTAACCTGCAGTGATTTTAAGGTGGTGATCAACCAGTAAACATTTGAAGGTTGATGTGTTTGTTGTCAGCGATAAAGTGGTCACCAAGGTGTGTTTTCATCTGCATTACTCACAGCTTTCAATTTCCAGGGTGCAGTTCTGCTCATCAAGAGGGTACCTCCTCAAGTCCATCATGCAAGCAGCAGTGGTGGTTATTCTGAGGAAAAAAAAGAGACGAGACACACACAGTCAACAACTCAGACAATTATGTCTATTATGATAGAAGAGGTTAAGAGAGAGGTCATGGTTTGCCTGTTGCACAGTATGAGAACCACCAGTGTGCCCCTTATGTGCTCAAGCAGCACTTTAAAAGTAATTATTTTGTGGTTGTTTGCTGAAAATGTGAAAGCACTGCAGCAGCTCAATAATTCATGGCAAGCTTTTAAGTTTATATTATTGTGAAGACATTTTGCCATTGCCAGTTACATACATGTGAAGCCATTAAGACAGACGTGGTGTCCGTCTTAATGGCTTTGCATGTATGTAACTGTGTCGGCCATTTTTCTTAAACCTCTTAAACCTTTTAAGGGTCATCAGATCTGGGAGCACGTGGCAGAAGGGGCGGAGAGAAAACCATCGCTTCGGTTTGTTTTTAGGGGGAATTCCACCATTTTTCCAACTTCTCCAGAGACTATTAAATATGATTTATTTTTTTCTGTTCCAGAGAGTAGTCTGGAGATGCTATTTCTTTTTTATGTGGATCACTAACTGCTCAGCCTCTGTATGGGATTTTGTCGATATGCATTATTTATTGGTAGTTCCCAGATATGCATTTCTGCCAGGTAGCTTTGGAAAAGATATATGCATTGCAGTTTATTAATGTCAATAAATTCGGGAGCCCAGGAAAACAGCTTTGGCTACAAATTACACATGCAGGGGTCTTTGGCATTTAACGGAGATATTTACCGGTGCAGCACATTTTACTAATTACATTTCTGCTGTTCATACCAGCTGGTATGTGTTCATCATACCAGCCTTCATTTGCTTATTGCCCTCCTGTATAAATTAAATAGAAAAATTCATTTTCAGCTCATCATCTTGTATCAGAAGCCATCAGCACATGCACAGAGGATTTTGGAGACACACCGCGTGTGGACGTTGGAGCATGATGACAGTGGTATAAAGTTTTACCCTTAAAAGGATGCAACACATTTTGGCTACATTTTTAATCATGGTATAGCCACAGTCTTCGGTTTTACATTGATGCAGTAAGCGAATGCACACAACCATCTACAATACCCAGAATTAGTAATACAGTAGAAAATAAGCTGTTTGCGCTAGAAATATATTGCTTGAACACAGAGTCTGTAAATTGGTCACGGCGGTGTGAACAGAGTTCTGTCAGCAGGTAATTGGAAAACAAAATATGGTCTGCTGAAGCTGATTTGGTCAGATTAACACACAGGCATGTGGCACTGCTGTGTGTCCAATGTCGGCAGAAGGGGGAAAGAAAATTGCACATAAATAACACGTGTGACAGGTATGTGTTTATTATTCACAATGACACTGAGCTGCATTCTGCTGCACAAGCATTGAGCTGCTCCAACTGCATTCTGCTGTGCTGCACCTCCCTGCTGTCGCTGCTTCGCTGAGAGGCTGAGAGGATACAGCAGGGCTACTGCTGTTGCACACTGTGACGAGATAACATCACCCCTGATTACATTGATAGGAAGCATTGCTTGCAATCATGATTAAAGGCCAAAAGTTTAAAAAAAAAAGAGCAAAGTTACCATTTATAAGATGGCTTCGAGTTGATTGTACATATGTATGGTTCCTTCAATCTGAACCACCATGAAGGTCGTTTGTCTCGTCCGAGTACGAGAGTCACCGTTGTTTGGTTGGATGTAGGTACAAAATCAACTTTGTTAACGTTGCAGAAAGATCAGGGTTTAAATAAAGGATCTTTGATTCAATTGTAAACAGGTTGTTCGGGTGATTGTTGCAATCAGGGGTAAAAGAAACATTCGTTTTGTTTGGGACAAGAGCAGCAGTCTGTCGTCGTCATGGTTACACTAATAAACACGAGGTTGATGTCGTAGACCACTCGTGCCTCATAGAAACGACAACTACCGCTTTGAAACAGGAAACGAACAGAGGTGTCCTGTGTAAAGTCCAATGTCTTGTGTTACGTTATGTTTTGAAACCCGACCATCTCCATATTTGGGCTTTGTGGTTCTATACCCGCGTCACCTCCACAGGCGTAGTGCTTCCAGAGTGCACCAAAACGACACAACGCCTGATCATATTGTTGACTTTAACAAAACAATTAAACTATCAATAGATTACATTATTGACTATTAGATGTAAAGTAGGGACACACAACCTTACAAAAGAGCCACAACTTAACAATGTACACTGTTACATGAACTGAAAAATGGAACAAGACTAAAATATGGAGACTGCTTTGAACCTCAAGCTAAAGTAAGGTTCTGGGTCCTCTGTGATCATAAACAGGAAGACATATCCAGTCAAGACACTGTTACAGTTCTTAAAAGACAATACCCCTGGTACAGTAGCACGGTGAAGCAGAGACATCCAGACAGCAGCAGCTTGGAGTAATGGACAGAAATGAATTCCTCACCCCCTGGCAAATGAGAATAAAAACCCCACTAGAAATAAAAATTGACTTTATATGTGACAGTTAACAAGTCAGGAGAGAATCATCATTGAGTAGGCACGAGTTGGGACGGCTCACAGCGAAGGGTTGGGGATTTGGAAATGTCAGCAGATGTAGGTCAGCAACTTCCAGTCCCACCAGAGACAGCCAGCAGCCTCAGACCTGAGCCGGCACTGCAGTCCGACACTCAGCAGTCTGTGGACTTTCTGGATTTCAACATGACATGTGAGTTTTTTTCCCTGAGACACATTGGAAATACCTGTAGGCAAGTTATAAAGAGAAACCTTTTGAGAAATAAAGAAAAAAAAATACTGGGTTTTGCTTCACATTTAACTTCTTTGATACAATTCATGACATAAGAAAGAGCTGACTGGCTTGTCTAATGCCAGAGGTAGTAAAAAAAAAAAAATACAATTAAAAGGTACATTTCACACATTTTTACAAACTACTGTTGGCGCTTCTTAACAAATATCATGCCAACATAACACCACGACTATACGCAATCTGGAGGTGGATCTGAAAGGCTCCACTACAGACAGCGAGGCTTTCAGACATTTGAGCAATAGTTTTGACGCCTACACAGTCTACTCCTGTATCCTCCTCTGTGTGGTAGCCTGCTTACCAAAGCAGATCATTGTACTATCACAATGCTTGGCTTAATAAACAGAGGAAGATTCACAGGAATGGGAAGAGAGAAAACACAATCTGGCGAGAGCTTAGCTCAACAAAGCCCTCAATGCTCTCAGGACCCGGCGCACTATCAAACTGGCTCGTCAGTTTGCTAACGATGATTCAGCCTCTCAACTCGCTGGCAAGTTAGAAAAAACTGCACCACACTTTCTACTGACTCCGGCTGCTTTTATTGATATTCGAAATGGCTTTGTTTGCAACACCCAAATGCTCCCCTGCACTGCTCCTCAGACTCAGCCTCTGTTCTTGATAAATGTAAACCACAAAGTGTCTGAATGTACACAAATGACAATTTTGAAATGAGTTTCAAAAGTCACATTTCATAGTGATGTTTAAGGGGTGTTTTCCTGATTTTATCTGAACTTTAAACCTGAATATGCACCATCATTCCTCCATCTTTGGAAATGAATTACGGGCAGACGTACGGCACATTTAAGGATCATTTATAGTCTCTCATCAGTCTCGTGAAAGAACTATTAATGTCCTGAAATTACATACAAGTAATATAATACTCCATTTTAATGAGAAGCTCTGAATTCAAAATCAAAACATAAAAGTGCAAAGTGTTTTCTCCAAAGTGTATCAAAAGTATGAGTGGTTCTGTCGCCGAACAACGTGATTAGAATAATTTGCTGCTATGAAAATTCTTCTTTTATTTGATTTTTTGTTGAACTTTTTTTTTAAAGCCTTTGGTCCTTAAAAAACATCAATAAATCAGCTTGAGAAGTTTGAATCACTCTTTGATTAAACTGCTGAAAGGGTCCAAAGCTAAAATGGGTGGAAACCAGTGGTTTAACAATGCATAAGTTTATTATATGTAAAGTCTTAACAGGAAATGTAACTTGTAATACTATCTATCAAATGAATTTAGTGGAGCAAAAAAGTGCATCCCATTACTCTGAAATATAGGGAAGTGTGTGAAGAAGCATAGCATATAAATGTTTGAGTACAAGTATTTCAAACATGTGCTCACTTACAACTCTTACAGTCACTTACTATTCACTGGACTGTGGGACAAATCTGTGATATAGAAAAACACATAACCACAGGAACCAGTCATCTTGGAGTGACTGGTCCACAAAGTGAACCATATAACGTCTTGATTTTACTAGGTTTATTGCAATTGATTGCACCATCTGCAACCCCCAATTACAATCAATTCAATAAAACGTGGAACTGTTTGAAAAAAAGACAAATATCAACTGTCATTTTACAAAATTAGATCAGATTTTCATTGTATTTGTTTGAGGAAAAATATGACAATCTTTTGTCTGATCTGACTGATAATGTGACAGAATAAAGACTGCAGGTACAGAGAAAGCACCTTCAACACTCAACACCAGATCAGTGGATAAAAAAGTGAGGGTGCAGCTGTGAAGCAGTGAGACTGCCAGCTTGAACTTAAAATGACTATTAAAATAGAACTGGTTGATCAACACAACTCAGATTAAAATCAGAGTGAGTGGTAGGAATCAAGGTAAATACCCCCCTCCCCCTCACCACCCCACCCACCAAAAAAAAAAAAAAAGACAAACAGGAGTAGCAGCACATTTCACAGTGAGTGGATAGAGCACAGCACAAGGTGCAGCAGTGTGTGTAATGTGATTGTCCACAGTTTGTATTCTGCTGCTCAGGAGCAGCTCAGGGGAGAGATTCAAACAGGCGGTCTTTACAAGAAAATGCAGTTAAGACAACAAAAAACCTCGAGCGGTCCGACTCCAGAGCCACAACATTCAAATGAACTGAACTGGGACTACAAACGTCTATTGTTAAAGTTGCGTCTTTTGTTCTGGGGAGAAAAAAAAAAATGTCCACACAACCCTTGGGCAAAGTCAAACATTTCAACAAAGCGATTTAATTGCATGTTTACGCGAGGCTTGTAAAGGGCCTGGAAATCACCACTGCATGTAGATTATGCACTGCTTCTAATTACTGTACTCCGCTGAAAACACGGTCTCGAGGACAAACCCGACGCCATATGCCAAACACCATTACAGCAGTGGGTAATGATAACAGTAAACTCTATGTTTGAAGTTTAGATGCTGGAGAAACAGATGATGCTGTCCCTTGCAATAGTCTTAGTTTCCTGTTTCACGCATGAATAAAGAGGTGTGAATGTAATGCCAATTCCTTCTGGCCATCCATTTCACTACGCGTGTGCCTGTTTGGTACTTTTCTGCCTCCAGAGGAACATGCTGGTGCCGAAGTGGGCTGAGCGGAGCAGCTGGAGATGTTTATTCCGTGTAATTTTGGTACCATTTTGGCATGCGACTCCCCCCGTGTCTCCACCTGCGTTAATTGGTGGCGGCACAAAGTTTTCTATCCTGAACACACTGAAACACTATCAAAGATACATTTTTAACGGGCTGAAGGAAGACTTTGCACTTCTAATATTACCCGCAGCCGCGTGTAGGATGTAAGAAATCAAAACACTGGCGGGAGTCAGGTGAGAGGAGCTGGTCTGAGTTGTTCAAAAATGTATCTTTTTTGTTGTTGTCCTTATTGTGATGAATTAAACATATCTAAGTTAGCAATTTTTTTGCTACAGTTTTGAAAAAAATGTGAGGATGGGTTATGTATTTAGAATCACTTGAAATTTGGGTTGTTGTTCAGGTTCTACTTTTTGTCATTAATGGTGTCTTGTCAGCCTATTTATGCTTGGTATGTTATTTATGCGTGACTCTAATAAAATTAATCAATTCAAATCCTATAGAGGCACATGTCAACTGTACATTTTGAAATAACAGACTGTATTGCCAGTAGGATTGCGATGGCACGAGTTTTTCACAGTACAATAACCACCTCAGAAAATATCAGGGTCTACTGATGTGTGGAGCTCAGGTCCTCTAAAAGCTTACTTTGAGAGATTTAGGTGGACCTCTAAAACATCGCCCATTTTCGTAGTTACAGGCTATAGATTCAGATGTTCTGCACAAGGTTGCTGAACTAAATAATAATAGTAGGAAAATGTCAATGTTGTGTGTTAATTTGCTCCTTACGTACCAGTTTTCGAACATTTTGTCTAATAATCACAATGCTGAGTCTATTCCTGCTGTGGCCATCCGTGCACGGTGACGCGGCACTCAAATCACCACGTTTACGTTGCCACTTAAATTCTTTTCACCGAGACAGATAGATGTCACTTCATTTGGTTGCCTGCCTGCTTTTAGTGGTTGTAAATAAAACTTTTTTTTTTTTTTTGGGGGGGGGGGGGGGGGGGGGATATGACATGAAAAGTGAAGCGGTGGCCAACCGGAGAGAAAGAGAGAGAACATTTGCTCCACACTTCCATGTGCACGTGCATCTGACATGTTTAGTTGTGGTGTGCACTGGAAAACAAGGCTCCCCTCCAACAGCCCCTGGGTCATTTGAACTCTGATGGTATACTGTATTTTACAATTAATATGACTATTTTCAGATAAAATGAACTTCAACAGGATTTTACTGCTGCAGTTGGTTGAGGTGGAGCTCTTTTGAACTGTGTTGTATCCAGCTGCAATTAATGATGAATTATGAATGAATCTGCTAATTTGTAAAATTTTGAAAATGGTAGGAAATGTCTTCTGAATTGATCTATATGATCATCAAATTAGTTGCCAGTTTACCAGAGATGTGTGACAGCTCAGCTTGATGGATCCTGTCTGAACCTTAAACTCACTCATACACACTTGTTTCAGCAGCCGAGCCGCGACAGTTGTGTGTGTGTGTGTGTGTGTGCGTGCGTGCGTGCGTGCGTGTGTGTGTGTGTGTGTGTGTGCGCAAGTCAGAGGTGAACAAACAGACAGACGATGCAGATGTAGCCAAGAGCTGGGATGTGGATAATGCATTTATTAATTGATGTATAAACGTTCAAGTTTTTTTCATAAGGAATTCAAGTTACAAACCGGATCCGTACGTTGATCTGCCAGACGGATTCTCGAAGAAGAGTTTGATGTGTTTCCTCCGTTGGCAGACACTTTGCAACCAAAATGTATGCAAACTGGTAATATGTCCTCTTTTATGGCATGTATATGGGATGTTATGAGTTTCACTTTCTCGGCTGCATGTGTGCGTGTGGCGCCTGTTGTCGAGTCCAACAAGCAGCGGAGGAGATGCGTTTGGGAATTTTCATTTGTTGCATGTTTTATGAATACCGCTAACAAGCACATATGCATGTTATGATAACCATCAACTTTCCTACAGTTATAGTAGTAATAAATTCAGCCTACCACTGACCTGGTAAACAGACAAAGACAGATTGTATTCATCTGGTCACCTGCTAAAATTAGTTGCCATGACTATGCGCAATTGTCCCAGAAGATAAAACAGAAACCGTCTCCCAGATATTTCTTTTGCCACTTCTACATCAGTGAGGCTGCTTTCTGTTGGACTGATAACTTGTGAAGCCTTGTGAAGAGTCATGACAGGGAAAAGAAAAACTTTTGCCATCACATCTCCTTTTGTGTCAGCATCAATTCAGTAATTCAGAGTGTCTGAATACTGATTATTGCATTAATAATTCATTACTTGATATGATCTAAACCTTGTCACTGCCGTTTGTCTTTTATTCATGGAACAAAACACGTTTCCATCCTCTTTGCCTCCATCAAACTACTTTATTTTAATGACTTGTGTTAAGAAAAGCAGCGATCCATTCTGGGTTTGAACAAACCTCAGGACGCTTTCTTACTTTTAGCAGTGCCCGAGGGATTTTAGATGGGTCCCTCTGTGCACATTTACTGTTGACTGAATTGTCTGGTTTGTCACAGTGATCTGGGACACTGAGGTGGCGAGCATTTGAAACCTTTTTTTAGCCTTTCTGGGTCACTGAACCTTAGCTTTAATGTACCCTCTCACGCCTTTAAAGAAACATCGGGACTGTTTGTATCACGAGTCACGATTCCAACTTTGTAGACTATTAACTTTATAAATAAAACTTTAAAGTCTGTTTACTGTTACCAAAAATACATCTGTCATAATTCATCCTGCCGCAGGACCGAATGAATTATACCAGCAGCGGAGACCTCGTTCTTCTGGTAGCACGTGATCTCAGACTAGCTTTATTTCTCTTTACTCGTTAACTGCCGCTTGATCAGGGCAAATGACAGACAGCACATACAGTATGTAGCCTACAATAATTACAGTTATCGTGAGTCCTGTATGTTTGGGTCTTTAGCAGCTACACGGTGTGCAAAAAAAATCTTCCTGTGGGAGCAGTTACTTATTTTCCCCTGGTCTAACATTTAATGGAGTATTTCTAAATAGTGGTGACACCATCCATTCATTTACTGTATATGCTAATCCTGTCTCGGGTCGCAGGGAGGTGAAGCCTATCCCGGCATGCATGAAATATTTTGACTGTATATACACATTTTTTCTGAGGCCTCAGCTTCTTGCATTATTAAAGCTTTGCAGGAGTAAAATTGAAAAAGACAACTAAAATCCACCCAGACCCTTTCCATACTGTGCTTTCCTGCACGCACTGGGTAAAAGGCAGAGAAACATCCTGGACCGGATTACCAGTCAGTCGCCGGGGCAACAGGAGGACACGCAGTCACACTCACATAGGAGACTTTTAGAGTGTCCAATTCACTTGACCTGTTTGCTGTTTGGACCATGGGAGCAAACTGAGGTCATGTGGTATCTGAAGCTGTGAAAACATAGTTACATTAAAGAAAGGCTATCAAACTTTTGATTTATGGTGTCTCCTGCAGCCACAAGTAACAATTATAGGATAATGCTCAATGCTAAAATGTAGTGTAACGGCAACAAAATGAGAGACATTAAACCACTGAACCACAAAGTTTGCTACCATTAGCCACCATAAGCTACTGGTCATACCAGACCAGTATGAAGTAAGGCTGTGGCAGAATGTATTGAAGTCAGCAGTGGTGTCTTTGATAACTACTGTAACACATTTATCATTTTAGTTGTTCAAGGAAAAATGTGGCAGTTTGTGGCCCCTTATTTTACTACAAACTTGTGGTATGTACTAATAACTAACACTGACTGTCTATTGTCTGGCAATGCAGAATATCAACAGCCACATAAGTCTTTTTCCAGCTAGCACCAGGAGTTCAGGTTTACCAAGTAGATACAAGTTGACATGGAGAAAATAAAACCAAACAGGATTTCATACAGCAAACATATTAAAATGAGGAATGCTGATGTAAAGACACCAGGCAGCCATACAGTGTGTATGAAATGAACGCACATATTAAGAGAACGCTTCGACATAAAGCAAAGATTGTGCTGCTCTTACCTCAGCCCATACAAGACGGTGCCGTCAGGGTGCAGTCGGATCATTCGGTTTTTTACTGTCACGCCATGAAGAAAGGACTTCTTATCATTAAGGAAGTAGGTATCGGGGAGCCACAGCTGGTCTGCTACACGGTTGTCCAGAGTCAGGTTTAGGTTCAGCTCACCATAGGCCAAACGCTTATCTCGCCAGCTCTGCTGGAAATACATTGTGATGGTATAGTCCTGGGAAGAAGGAGGGAAATACAAGCATGAACTCATAGGCAAATACACTGTTCACATGTATACAAGGCTGTGAGCTGGTGCTAATTTACAAAAAGCACATCTGTATGTGAAGACATTTTGCCTTTATTTTAGTGTTTCCTACCACTGCTGGCAAAATTTTAAAAATAAAATTAAAAAAAATAATAATAAAATATATATATATATATATATATACACACTGTATATGTTTATGTTCAGATAACAGAAGGCATGAGTGATCAAACTGTTCATAACACATGAAAACAGATCTGATCAAAGACATGTTACTTCTTGATTAAAAAGTGTTTCGTAATTAGTCAGTTCTATAATCACAATTGAAAGATAGCACCATAGGTTATGTAGAAAACAAGAACAAGGTGTTGCCTACTAAAAGACAAAGATATTAGAAAAAAAAACTTTACGATTAAAGAGAAAGAAAGAGGAAACAGCAAGAATATGTCAGCAATAAAGGAATACATAAATGATCCTCAGATCAGGAAAAGTGTTTAATGTGTCTGTGTAAAAAAAAAAGAAAAAAAGAAGCTCAACAGATCAGCATTTGTAAAACAGGATGGACAAGGATTCGGCCAACAAACAAAATGGGACCTGAACTTCCGTATAACTGGAAATGCACTCAAGTGGATGTCTTTTCGCTAATGCATCATTGTGCCTCTACTCAAAGTGTCGTACTGTTGACAGTGTCATAAAACACACGTTATTATACTAAAGTAAGTTAAAACCTACACAGTCCAAAAAAAAGCCCACAATACATCTCAGATTACAGTTAATTATCAAGTTAACCTACACTTCACATGTGAGCATGATAAATATCAAGACATTCTGATGTATTTTAATGTTATAAAATGTTCTGTGCTGAAAGGTGTGTGTGAACAAGTGAAGGGTCGCAGGGCTCTTAATGAGCACTCAGTCGTACTACTGATAACAAATCAGTCAACCCTCTCAGCAACATTCGCCTTTAAAAATGATACATTTTAGATGCAAATGTGTTTTAGAATAACACAAAAAAGTCAAATATTACAATTACTTTGAAAACCAAAGTTTAATTCAGTATGAAGAAGTGTAAAATAATTATCCACCATCACTGACACCCTGAAGCAACACCCCCCATCCTGATTCAGCCATACTGAATTGTCCAAAACACAATTGTCAGCGTTTGTGTCTGGGAGGCCAGTGAGAGATCACAGCTTTGTTGATGCATTAGCAGCTCCCTCTCGTTGTTCCGGTGACTGTGTGGATTAGCGTGAACCTGCTGCAGAGTCCCTCACTGAAGTTCCTCGTGTGCAGCCCTCTCCAGGTCATCAGTAAAGTTAGCAGCAACAAACACTGCAGTCTGCAGGTGAACTGGACATATTTTGGATGACGGGGACAAACACAAAAGACAAGGAGATCTGAACTTACCATGTTTACTTCTGAGATGGAGTCGATGCTCGCTATGTTGATGCTCATTCCTACGATGACTGGAGCACCTGAAGGAGCAAAGGAAAATTTGGTATCACCAAAACGGTATTAAAACAACAACATCCATGTACAGTACTACAGTAACTTGATTGACTAGTGATCATGTTAAACTACCTTTACAGAAAAAAAAAACCCAAATATTTCCCATGTTTTACACATGGGACACATGTATGACGTACGTTTACCACATGATGCAACATATGATGACATAGGAGAAAATATGTGGAACATTTCTCAGATGGGAATTGACATGGGCTTCAAACATTAAACCATGAAACTGTTCCAAAACCACACGTTTCACACGTGCACAATCATGTGTCATGTGGTCACGAGTTTTTTGCACGTGAAATTCACTTGTTTTTTTCTGTAAGAGTAGTTAAGATCTCCTCAAACTTACTTTTCATTCCACTGAACCAAAGTTCTAACATAAAACCATTCAATAAATTCAGCTACATATCCAGTCACATCAGATTTTGTATACAAGGAAATGCAAATCCGCTCATGCTTTATTCTTCTTGCATATGAGAGCATCTATCTTCTCTTTACAATGCACTGCACCCTGCTACTCAACAATTATTTTTTTTTGGCAAACTACGGCTCAAACACAGGCTAGTTTGTCCAGTGTACCATAAGCCAGTGGGAGTGCAAGATGTAATGTAAAGATCAGTTCCTCTCCGAAGTTTATGAAACGTCAGAGACAAAATGCACTCATCCATACTAATTTGTAGGCTAGCAACTCATGTGAAGGAACAGGAAGAGCAAAGCACGCCTCATTTGCGCGATTACAGTGCGTGTTGTAGATATGTAAACATCCATGCATGTTGACTCCCTTACATGTACAATAAACACTTAGCCTACTTCAATATTGAGACAACTCTAGGTTTACAAAGATTATCCATTTGCAGTGCAGCCAGCAGATCAAGACGGTGTGACTGCATCATATGACCATTAACAGGGAGACACAGATTTGCCAACATGCAACGTCTCAAATTCAGGAATTCAGGAAATATATTAAAAAAAAAAATGCACACTCAACATCTGTGTGCTTACAATATACTTTGGATAATTGCTGTGATAAATGACAGTGTACCATGTGCGAGGGTATTCCCTGAGTTCACTCAAAGTTTATTCATTTTGTTGGCGTCAACTCTTTTCAGATTGGGTTTCATCCAAACAAACTTTGGAGTTTTAGCAACCACATTTCCTCTCTGGCGGAGACGCACTGAAGAGAGAAGACGCAGAACTGCAGAGAGAGCCATTCACGTGACGCATTACTTGTTTTTTTTCTCCTTCGTCTGTTCTCTCTGCGATGCTGTTACAGCGGCCTGTGGCCTTTGGGAGCGAACAGATTTGCTGCCACCGATTCTCTGTGTTATATTAATACAAATTCTTTCTCTTTTTATGCATTTCCCAACGCCTGAACACCCTTCTTCATTCCCTTCCTCTTCAAACCATGTCACCTTTACTTTGCTTGATCAGGCCACAAAATATGAATTGCTGACACAGAGAACAGCACAAACAGTTCAGTGATTGGTTTGGAGCTGAATCAGTATATTCAGATAACGTTCCGCGGTTTTATAGTGGAAATGGCATTTATATTGGAGCCATAAACAACACGGAAACTGTTGTACTGCAGTATGTACTATCACATATTCAAAAAGGAACCAAACCTACGGCCTCCTGCTTAAATGAAGAGAGCAGCGGATTTGTGATTGTGCTGCTGTTCTTGTATATTACAGCTTTTCCTCTTCCATCTTTCTTGAACCATTTTCTTTCTGCAGCTCGACATTTACAGTATATCATTCAATGAATTATTGCAGAAAGAAAAAGGAAGATGCTAAGGAAGAGACAAGTACAGTTTTTATTCCATACTCATCAGTAGAACCTACAAATTTGTTTAGAACATTTTCTTAAACCTTATTTTTCTTTTTAAAAATGACAGAGGCATCATTTTCTACCGTCTTATCTACTTTCCATCGGCTACCAACCTCTGTTAGCCATATTTACTGATTGTAAATCCGACTTGATACATCATTTTGAAGCTCAAGTAGTTCTCAAGTGCCAGGTAGAAGTCATCAGTAGCATCTTGTTTTTTTGCTTGTAATGTGACATCATTTGGTACAGACGGTGATGGGAGAATGTGACTCCCTGAACACGGGGTGGTTGATTTCAGGGTCCAGATGATGGATGTGTTGCACAAGTTCACGAAACAGACAGATTTCTCTTTGACCAGAACAGATCAACAACTTCTCCTCTGAATCCTCCTCATTATACAACGCTTTGAAATGCAAAAATAATGGATAAAAAAACAAATCTTGACAGCTGCTGTAGACAGCAGGAGTCATGATGATGTTTATGGGTTGCAGACTTGCACAGTTCAGAGCCCATAAGGGTTTTTGACAATGTAGAAAAATCACGAATATGACCCTAATCTGTCCAAACACCGTCACCATGCTGAGATAAAGCCTCCAGGTGCATGAAAAGGCTATATGAATACCTTTTTGATTATTGGATATGGCTAAAAATACAATGCAATCCAAGCTGTCAGTCTTCCCTTCACTCTCACTAACTATACTGTAGTGTCTATCACTGCAATAATAGCATCGACCCCTCAAATTGTTTGTCTGGCTTCTACTACAGAGCTCATTCTACATGATAGTGTATAAAGTAAGACCGGACTGAGCACCTTTGACTTGGAACATTTAGTTTGAACCAAAATGTTAATGAAAATAATTTAATTTAATATTAATTTTGATGACTACTTACCCGATTTAAACTGCTGCACTGATTGGTGCATCAGTTATGGTAAAATCACACCGCAATCGGCATTAACGGACCAAGTTCTTTGTTGTATTTTCAAACTAGTACCTTCATGTATTAAATATTTAATTGTATTTTACATTAGGACACTTCAGCGTACACCCACACCCAATAGCAAATAAAACGTTGACTTTACAGGAAGTACAACAGGTTCCAAGCAACCCCGAAGCAATGCCAAACCAAAGGCTCACTAACCCGCAGCGATCAGGTAGCTAAGACCACTGTTGAATATGGCTCACACAAATGGTTTAACATGCAGTTGTTTGCATGCTTGGGCAGACTCAGACAACCTCCTGCAGGGCGCACTGCGAGGATCTGACCCAGCGTGGGACCACAGGGATTGTTGTGTTGTCTGCACCAAAACTGTTCCCACTGAATCATGTTGGGCCTCATTCATAAGTGATGAAGTGTCTCTGCTGCACTCAAATATATATATTAACATCCCCAAATACGCTTATTTCACACATCTCAATGCCTAAACAAACAGCAGTGGTGCAGATTGTAACTGTATTGGCACGGATGCATGTGCTAAATATTGCTTGTAGAACCCTGCAGCAGCTGTGCGTGTGGGCTATTTACACATATGTTAATAAGTGGACGCTGAGATCTGCACAAATCAGCAGTCATGAAATTGTGCTCCAAACTGAACTGCGCGCTTTCCTGTGGCATCCTCTAACACAATCACAATGTTGAGGTATTAAGGTCAGGGAATACTCCCCCAAAGCCTGACTGTGTTCATCTATTACATCACAGAGTGAAGAGAAAAATCAAGTTTCTACTGTTTGAGTTCAAAAACATAAAAAAAACAAAAACACAATCAGTCTTAAAACTATAATATGAGACTGTGATCGATCAACTGTTCTACGTGTACTGATCCATGCACTTTAAATACCTGAAAGATCACTTCTTTCCTGCAGATATTAATTCATTATAATGTTTAAAATCCTGGAAAATATCAACCTGCAAACCACTTGAGTGAAAAGGCCCATCTATCCTCTCGGTAATCCCTTTTTTCCCCCGACTTGTCCCACTACACTAAATGCCTGGCAGCTTTGTCATATTCCCTGACCCATCTTTTTCTAGAAAAAGAGGGGGGGTGGAGGGGAAAGTAGGGCCTTGTTCCATCGCACTTTGTGAAAGCAACCAGTAACAGTTTTCCCCAGAGATGTCAAAGTACATTCGTTCGCTACATGAAAACAGAAAGCACCATCTCTCTCTCTCTCTCTCTCTCTCTCGCTGCATTTTTTGACCCAGCTTTAGTGAAACAGAAGCAGTCACTCCGCCGTCACCACAGCTTTCTCGAAATAAAACTGTTACCTGTACTTGCACTTCACAAGTTGAAAGAAGAACAACACTTCCCTAAAAAAAAAAACTGTCAGATCTTTAAATAAGCATTTTTATGTTCATTTTTCAACCAGCGTTTAAAACATTGCCAACTACATTTTTTTTTATTTTTCTCAACACTACAAAGTTGGTAATTCTTTAAAAATAACAACTCATGACCGCAGAGCTAATTACTGTCATTTGTTTTTCTAACTTTCAGATTTTAAAGAGTGATTGAGAGGAAAGAGATCATAATGTCCCGTGGCAAATCTTATTGTCTGTTAACAATTACCAAACTTACATTGTAAACAGTTATCCAAGAAGCAACTGAATGTGTCAACCTGCTCCGGTTTGCTGATGGTTGTTGGCCAACAACACGGTAGGGGCAGCTTAAAACAGATGTGTGACGATTGGCTGCATACAGATGTGCTACATTAAAACATAATAGAGGACTAAATGAGGAGAACTGATCTTTAATTGCCTCCCAGCATCGCCTCTTTCGGCTCCCTGCAAAACTGAGCACACGAGCGTCACTCGGAGGAAAAAAGAGATTTACTCAAAGTTTTCTAAATTAAAGGTGCCCTGTGGGAGTTTTGATGACTACCAGCGTGGCAGTGTAATGATCACATGCTCGAACCGCATGAACGCTCTCATGCTATGAGCACAGACGGACTGCAAAGGGTGGTGACAGTTGTTGGTGGTGAAGCACCGGTGCACAAATAATAGAGAAGGAAAGTAACTAAACTAAATTCTGTTAAAGCATTTACAGTTTAGTGTTAATCTACTTCGGGTCAGTAGTAGAGACTCTGGGATTCTTTATTTAAGTAAAGGGACAGGTAAATGTACTCCTTTATGCATCGGTTTTTTAAACTGCTTTGTATTAAATTTGTTTTCTGAAAATGTAGTTAAGTCAAACATAAACTATTTCCTGCTGAAATGTACTCAGGTAGACGTTTAAAGGAGCATAAAATATAAATATTTACTGGTAAATATACTCATGTACTTAAATAAAGTAAATGTACCACAATTTATCCAGACCCTCCTACCAGCACTCATATCTCATTTCTTCATTTCATTCAAAAATATAAGCATTGCAACAACAATTCGCAGCATTACAACTTAGCACTACCTCTACACAAGCAACATTTTCAACCATTAACAAAGGCTGATGCTTCACATTTATACTACACTATACTTTTCTACACTATAATTTTATAACATATGGCTGACAATAAGAAGAAAAGGGGTGAAATTGAAAAAAAGAAAAAAAAAACAGCGAGATGACAAAGTTAACTTTCCTCGTTGTGTCTTTTCCTGAAGCCTTTAGCCCACAATCATATACACTTTCACCAAAGTTAGTCAAGACAACAAGGAGGCTCTTCATATGGTAGTTTTGGACTGTAAAATTCACTCAGGCCATATTTGTATATTTGGACACTCTTCATTACAGCGGTTTAGTATAGCAACAGGGCATCTGGAGGTGGGCATTGAGGCAGGATGTCCAACATGTCCCCTTACTGTCAGTGTGTGTGAGGAGATTATTATTGTTAAATTACACATTGAACAATGCCCACAGTGAAACTGTCATAAGCTTGTGAGCCACAAGAAACTGACCATCATATGTTGATGTTGTTTTTTTTCCCTGCCAAAAGGATTCTGATAATTTAGGGAAAGTGACATTTAGCTTTCTCACATGACGGAAAAGTTCCATCTGTGTCATGTCAGCTGAGCTTGTTAGTATTTCATTAAAAGGGATTTTGCTTCAGGTTTTCCACATTTACTTTTATCTCTTTGGAGAGATTCATTTAAAGAAATACTTTAGCCTTTTGAGCTACAGCCATATTTGCTTTCTTGCCATCCATTAGTTGGAGTAATTATTAGCATGGGTGGAAACTTCATCACAATAAGTGCTGAATCCAGAAGACTCATGAAATGACTAAAAAACAGTCAGTCATGCAGCTTGCTTTGCATATCATGTTTTCACTCCTTGCTGACAGTTGTTTTGTTTTTTGTTTTTTAGCCCTGCTGTCTCTCTCTCTCGCTTATTATCTATGTATGCTGTCCTCTCAACTCCGACAATGTGTCGCCACATTTAGCTTCCAGTCTGGCAGTCTTATCTAGCCCCCGGGTAGACAAGCTCAACTGATGTAGTGGGCAGTGAGGCTGCCCCATTTCATGTTTTCCACCATAATGGCAGTTCATTGCAAAACAATGTAAGTTCACTGCTGGGGAGTGGTCGTCAGATTAACAGGAACATCCCGACTTCAGCTGACGGCAGCGAGGAAGAGTCTGTGGAAATGATCTCCTAACTGGTTGCTTTTCCACCTACTACAGTGGTTTATCACCTTCGAATCCCAGAATATCTGTCATTGTTGTAGAAATCTGCCAAATCAGGGATCATTGTTGGTTGGAAAGAGAATCAAGCAGGTTTAAATGTTCCTATATGAACAGTGCCAGTGATACACAAACTATAAAGAATGCTTGTGTCAGTTTATAGCAAATGTGTTTAATCGAGAGCACTAATCTGAGGGCGTGCCAAATTAGCAAAAATGACTGACTGCCTGTGTTGTCAATTGTCAATAGCGACCAAAGTAAGCTCCTACTGTACACTACATATTCATTCTTCAAAGATATACTTATTGTTCTTAGTGTGTATTTAACAGATTCAATTAAGTATGTTTCCTGTAAATGTATAAGAATGCTGTGCATAATCAACATCAAAATATATCTGCATTTAAAATTAATTTAATAGTTTTTATTATATGCAGAATTTCCCATTGTGAAGTACTAACCTAACAAGGATTCCAGAGTGAAATGCTGCATAATGTTTCATATGGATCACAACCGTAATGCAATTCCTTTAAAGCATCCGCATATTGTGACTGTGATTTTTGAATAGAGTTT
The DNA here is from genome assembly GCF_029030835.1 of Brachyistius frenatus. Lineage (NCBI taxonomy): Eukaryota > Metazoa > Chordata > Actinopteri > Embiotocidae > Brachyistius > Brachyistius frenatus. The sequence continues at coordinate 2,195,125 of NW_027210633.1, forward strand.
TGTCATTCTCTGTGTAAAGTACAGTTAAGTAATAGTGTTAATTTTAGTCCAGTGAAATGAAATAGAAGGTTTGTCTGCCACTTGAACAAGTGCAGGCTTCATCAGACGTCAGGGGAGAGGTGTGTGTGCCAGGACACGGGGAGAACAAAGGTGTGTGCAAATGTTTCATTAAGACTACTAACATTAAACTGACTACACGCACAGAAAGCATGTGGGCGTGTGATCAAGTCAGAAACTGAGCCAGGAGTCAGTTTAAATTCATTGCTTATTTTATTGTGTAATGTGCATTGAATTTTCCTGGAGTATAACAAATATTAAGTCCACTTTAGACTTGATAGCAACGCACCTTTTTTATCCGATGACTGAAAACAAAGGGCCTCTGCACAGAGGAAGAAGTCAATAATTAAAAAAAAAAAAAAAAAAAAAAGGTGAATAACTCCACTAATAAAAACCTCGATTAGTCTCATATCTGAATGCAACCACAAGAGGGCAACGTGATGATATTCCCTCCACATGTCCACTGCTTATAGATTGGATTATTTTAATAAATGAAGCTGTATAAATGACCTGCAAACAGGTACTGAGATGACGGGATGAATTTACTCTTTTGGCTTATCTGGAATGATTCTGTGCTGTTTGCCAAAAATAAATAGTTTCCAAAAGATGAACACACCCCATACAGCATCAGCACCTAAATCAAATTTCTCCTGAAGGAAGCTAACAGTCACGGTTTGTTGTGGCACATTTAAAAAAAGAGAAGAGTATATTTTACCCGGCATTAATGTTTAGCAGTGAAATCCTCCATGATGTTTTACATTTCACGTTAAATATTCAGTTCAGATTGTAAACATATCAGTCTGGATATATTCCATTTACATTCAGGAAAGCGTTATTCCACATATCCTGTCAGTTGTACAGCCTTCTGAAAACAAATTTGCTGGACAGCAAAGAAAACACCGCCTCTTATATAAAAAAATAAATAAAAAAAACCTCTGATAATCAACCCATTGCCTAGCAACAGAGGGTTCCATAGCAACTGTGCAGCATTTTCCCTACAGTGTTGCAAGAGAAGCATGATGATTTATCCAGTCGAATCTGTGTTTGCTTTTGTTTTCAATAGCTGCCGCTCTCATGAAGCCCTTTTCTCAAGAAATTAACAAACACGACGACACACGTATGTTAGGCTGCAGCCCCCCCCCCCCACCCCCACTCCTGCATTTAATACAGTTGCCTCAGTTATTTCCATGACGGCAGAAATCAACCAAAACACAGACAGAAACTGCATCAAAAGCACGTTTGCTCACAAAGCCAAAGAGTGTCTTTTAATACTGAAGGCATCAATTGTGACCAAAAGCAGGGAATCACATCATAACAACGACTCCTTAAAATTCAATTATTCAACACACGTCTGTTGAATTAAACCTGGTTTTCATCTTTTTGCGCTGCTATTGTTGTTGTCTGTTATTGTTGCCAGTATGATCGATCAGGAAAAGACGTTTAATTTTGTGTGAAACCTACTGTATGTATTCAAATTAAACATCACATAGATTCCCAAAGACGGTACCAAACCTACAGTAAATTTCAGCGATTGCAACAAGAAACATAATATTTCCTTTTATTAAATAATAATAAAAATAACCATTAAATAGCTTGTATAACACCTTGTTTTCACTGATTATGTACTAATGAAGTCCTACTGTCTGCTGTAGGATTTTGTTTTCTTCTTGTTAATGAAAACACTTCTTCATGACTCCAGCTGTACGTTTCATGCTGTTGTCATGCTGCAGAATGAATTTGTAACCAAAAAAGACACATTTACTCTCAATACCTAAAGTCTAAAAATCGTATCGAGTATTGTGGGCATCTAAATGATGGGTACACACTTGAAAATAAAAGCAGAAATTTTGCAAATCCAGTGATCAACACAAGCATGAATAATATCTGACTTAAAAGGATTTTTATGTGAACGTCAGGGGAATGCATACAATGAGAAGGAGCTAGTTCTCACAATATTGTGAATGTAAAGTAGATTGTCTTATGAGTTAAGTTATTTAGGTCAACACTGGGAACTATTGTTGTTGCCTTTACTGGTCAAATTAATTCACTGTAAACCCTCAGGACCTTAAATATTCTCACAAATTCACAAATGAAAATAAACACACAAAGAAATCATGTAATAGATATGAACCACACCTCTACAAACATTATTTAGTTGCGGTTTGATCCACTAAATGTTTCTAGGTGAGGTGTACAGGCTGTTTTCCCTGCTATACTTGATGATGAATGTGTTTACTGTAAACTAAGACTCCTACAGACAAATCTCCACCAGCAAATTTGTTGATCATTTAATAAATATTCTTCCAGTTTTTCTACAGGCTTCAGGGCTGTGAGGAGCTGGAGTCTGTTTCCCAGCATGCAGTGGGCGTGAGAGTAAACCCTCGGCAGGTCAACAGTCTATCACAGAGCCTACACACACGTAGACTGATAAACACATTCACACCTACGGGCAATTTGGAGTTTCCACTTGACCTAACCTGCATGTCTCAGGACGGTGGGAGGAAACTGGAGCATCTGTTTGGAAACCAGCGCAGACGTGGAGGGAAGCACCCACAGTCCACGCAGGAAGATCCCACATCTGAACAGACTGCCAGATTTGAACTGAGGACTTTGTTGCCGTGAGGCTACACCGCTACAGTAACTACTGAGCCTGCATGCCGCCCTCCTAAAGATACACCTCACACTTCTTCAGACTGATACTGTATATCAAAACTTAAAATGCCTGTATAATTGTCTCTTTCCTGACGTAACACCATTCAACAACTTTCCAAATGAAACGCTTGCTCTCTTCTTTACTTGCTCCCCTGTCTGCAGCCACCTCGCTATCACAGCAAAACGTGAAATGGCCACACTTTACGCTGTCTACACGTGAAAGTTACACGTTTTCCTGTAGTGGATGAAAATGAAACCTACTGCATGTGATTTACAGGAAAATTAAAATGTATAGCTGGAACATGTGGTTGGGCTTACTACATAAGCACATGGTTGGGGTTGGGAGAAAGAACATGGTTGGGGTTGGGAGAAAGAACATGGTTGGGGTTAGGGAAAAATAAAAACATGGTTGGGGCTAAGAAACAAATACAACTTGACAAAAATGTCAGCTCTTGGATTCAAACCTCGCCGTGCCACTGTGTGAGTAATGCTGCCATGCCACCCCTCCTACCTCACAGTGCCGCTATAAAATGCCTTTTGTTGGCTCTGTTGCGGGACCTTGGTCACATGATCCCATGTCACATGACATTTACATGCTTGTAAGTTTCACGGCTGCACAGCCCCAAGTGGGACCATTTCACGCTTTGCCATGATACTGGGTTGCTGCAGCAAATAAGCTGCATATAAGGACATACAGCAACCACTGGTGTTAACATCGCCAAAGGTTTTCCTTCCAACGCAGAAAGCATGTCAAACATTTAAATAAATAAATATTGTCTAAAAAATTGTCTGAAGGATTACTTCCATTGAGGTTTACTTTTTGCAGTGTCTGCATGTCCAACCAGGTTAAGACTGTGTGTCTTTAACCCACAAGATGTGTAATTTGATGTATGTCTATTGCAGAGTACACAAACAGAGAGGATGAATCATCAGGTGACCGTGTAAGGCCGGCTGGCTCATTCATGTCAGTCGTATTGGAAGCCTTGAGAAGGTGTGTCTTAATTTCAACGTGTCAAATTAAGCCATCTGAGTGACTGATGAGACTGATAAAGGGACGTTCACATGGACAGAGGTGACCAAGCTGAGGCAGAGGCGCTCACGAGGGGAGAAGAGCTGCTAATGAATTGTTTGGCATTCGTCAAAACCTAATTTTAAAAAAGGAGGAAATACGTTCTTATATTTGTCTCTTCTCAGTCGAGGAATACACAGAACAAAGCTCTTTATTTAATGATTAAAGTCTGCGGTAAAAAAAAAAGAAAAAAAAAGGTGAATGCTGGAAATGCTATGGCAGATATTTCAGCATAAACGTGTCCCCAGTGTGATTTTACTGCTCAACAGTCCAGCAGGAAACAATTCATCCTGCAGTCCTGCTTAATGTTTTGCTCGAGGCTTCACCAATCGTGTCAAATACTTCCAACTTCAGCTATTTAATGTGAACGCTTCCCATAACCATTTACTATTTTTTGGAGCATTAAATAATTATTGAAATCAACATAATGTTGTTTTCTGAAAATAAAAGTAGTCACCCTCAAGTTTGTTTGAAGTCCTCATGGTATCTCTTTTTATTTGTGTTTTAGCTAATAAAACCATGATTGCTCATAATTGTCTTTAACATTTATTTGTCACTAGACTATGTAATTAAAACATTTATGGTGAAAAACATTATTTTACCTTCATACTTTTCTAATGTTTTTATCTTCTCTAGTTTCCTGTATTGTTTTTTACATTGAAGTTGGCCTTAAAAATAAAATCTCATTTACAATTGTACTGTCCTGATTAAGTAAAAAAATTATTCGGTATCAACACAGTTTCTAAAATTGTCGGACAGTAGTAATATGTAAAATGGGTAACACTGACACAACTGAACAGCTCGGACTACGCAGTCAACTGTTAGGACAACTGTGAAAGAAAACAAAACAACACATTGGTGAATAAAGGGAAATCATTAAAGCAGCTCTGGCACGAGGACTGAAAAAGGACAGAGGAGAAGACAAAAGAAAATGATGAGGTAAAACAGGAGAGCAGAGGCAGTACATCACAGGAAGTCAGCGAGACAGAGGATAAGTAAAGGTGGCCTCATCTTATCGTCCTCTCCTGTCACAAACCTCGGACCTGATGTATGAAACCTACTTAGATTCCACACTAAAAAGCTGAAAATGAACAATCCTCCCTACTTACATACACAGATTTTGTCAGTGAATTATGAAACACTGCACGTATTACCAGCGGAATTTCCAACCCATAAATTACAATCCCACGAGGAGCATTATTAAAGTACTCTAACGGGATGAAGAGCGAAGGAGACGGTTTAGTTTAGTAGACTTCAGTTCACTCATGAAACTAAATACTGTTTAAATGCATGACGCAAGTGGAATTGTAATGTGGGAGATGTTAAGTAATTTGAATCCTATTTTGGGGGAAATATGTAATGACAAAAGTAAATCATTAAAGAAATGTGTAGGTCAGACAGTATTTAGATTTAACCCACAATTTCTTTACTGGAGAAATGGATCTAAATATTCAACATAACATTTAAAATGATGCTTTTCACCCCTCAAAAGACGAGCAGAGCTGGATCTGACGCACCACTACTCCACAAACAGATGATGGGTGCGCACAAGGGGAGGTGCAAATCATGACTTTGAAAGATAAACAGACTCTTGAATGTCAATTACATGTCCATGTATGGGAATTTAAGACAAAGTGTGTCCACTGAAGGCTTTTTCCTACCCCTTAAGCCATTAGCAAACTATTGGCTAAAAAAGTGTATAATTCATTGAACAGTTCTCAGTGGTCCAGCTTATTATTTATTTACAGGCCATAATTTATTCAGCAAGTCACACATTGACAGTTTTAATCAATGCTATTATTTCCAGGCTCCTTTCTAATCTTGAATTGAACATTTTGGAGGGAAAAGTGGAGAAGTACAAAAGATTAAGTTACAGAAACAGATGATTTGTTTTCCTCTAAAAAGACATCTGTCTTTGTCTCTTTCGACTGACACCATGTCTCATAGCTAATCTCCTGAGTAGCCCTACATGTGCAGTAAATCCCAGTTGTTTCAGTAGCTTTCCATGTGTCTGTAAGTCCTGCTGAAGCTGCCTGTGTAATTACATTAACCTGCGGTAATTATGTGTGGATCCTCCTCACCGATCATGGCTAATATGTCTCAGGAGAATAGGATTCGTGAATTAGTTCGTTAATAATATATTAATTTGTGACCCTAACACTAACTATGGTGTTCAAGCAAGTGAATCGTCCATTTGACAAATAGGTTTTTCAAATATCTCTGAGTCTTTTTGCTGTTTTGGTCAAAGCTGCTGTGAAAATTACAGCAACCGAATAATGTTTTAGGAGTGACAGAGACCCTAAATTGTGAAATATTTGGGCACCCTGGGAGCACCGCAGACATATTTTTCCAATACTTTCGCTTCTTCACTGCCATCTAGGGTTTAGAGTTCATTTATTTGCACATGAAACGATGTCACGGCAAAAGAAACAGACTCACATTGTGCAGGTGTGATAAATACAGAAACTTCCATCTCAAACAAAACTGAGTGTGACAAACAAAAGTCAACAGAGCTGGATATCAGATTCTAAATGACAAACTCCAAAACAGGGGAAAAGATAGTATATCAAAAACATAAATGTAAAGGAGAAAAACAAAATAAAGTCAGCGAGACCAAACCAAAAAAACTAAAAAAGCTGGAATCAAAAGGGAGACTGACAGCGTGTGCTGATGTGTGTTCAAAGACTTAAACGGAAGAAGGAGAGAAACAGAAGAGAAGGTGCAGTGTGCTACGAGAGGAAAACTTCAGTCGGTTTAGCTCATCAGTCAGTTGACACGTACATCTATATTTGAACTGCAGAGGCATGTGACCTTATGAGAGAGTGGACGCATCTATTCTAGATGGTTGCTTTAAATTTGGAAATGAAGACAGTCCAGTAGATGCTCCTGTTTAGACGTAAATCTACTAAACGTCTGACATATACAGCAATTCTATAGTTATTATCGAGAAGCCTTTTCATGATAAAGCAGGAGAGAACAGGCTGAGAGTAACACATGCTGACATCATGACTAAATGTTTGCATCGTGACTTTTGATCGATGACTTAATAAGAGCGGCTAAAGTGTACACCCAACGTCAAAGCCACAATGTTCCCGCCCAACAATAATAATAATTAAAAAAAAAGCTTGAATAATGGATCATTTTTTGAAAGCATGCACTTAAAAACATTGCTAACAAACGGACATCTACAAATTCTGGACTTCTTGTGACGACAAAGCTTAATATTTTGAGCTTCAGACTTGTTCTGAGGTAATCTGCATGGTTGTAACACAGCTGTTATAGCAGGGAAGTAACGGGATGTAGATCATATGTTGGAAATGTGCATTACAGTCCAATAAGGTATCACAATAATTCCTTCAAAATCCAACCAGCCACTTTAAATGGAGCTCAGCGCATGTTCATTCAGGAGGACCATCGTCACGTCCATTCTTAATTCTCTCGCACTCTTTTTTATCAGCTGACTGCAGGTGCGACCAGTAAACCAATCAGCTTTGGCTCAATCTCAATCAGCCAATCATGCTGTGCCTGTCAAACTTTAAAACTGTCCTCCTCTCTTCTCTGCTCTCCTGTTCTCCCGGCTTCTCCCCCAGGCCCAGGCAGAGCCCATCCAGGTCCCCTTTACATTTCATCCAGATCTCCAGCATCCTCCTCTTCACGTCACCACCACCAGTGTCGAGACCCCGGCTGTTTTCCTATTCAAAGCTCACCCTCCTCAAACAATATCACGTTAGGGTCTAATCGCCAAAGACTTTCACATTTCTCACACTTCTTTTCTCACGTTTCTGCTGTGCACTTTGCAAATATAATTCCTTATTCATTCATTTGTATAGTCTCTCCTGATTGAAACAGTCTGATAACTAAAATCTCTCAGACATGAACATCACTCTTCCTCCTGACAAAGAACATCCGCACTGTACATAAGTGCTGATGCAGAACAGCAGCATATATACGAGAGCACCTGAGAGTGTATTACCAAGATTACACCATGGTCTACGCAGCATGAGGCAGAAGTACTGTTGCTATGGTTATCTGCAGTTCAATAAACATTGTGCACTGATTTAAAAAAACAGTTGACTCGAGCTGTGTCCGAAGTCGCATCATTGTTCCCCCATTCCCTACTCCCTGTACAGTGGACATCAATAGTGAACAGAGATTTCCAGACACTTACTAATTATCATCAGTGTCTTGGCGCATTGCATTGTGGGATTGACATCCCACGGTAGCCTGTATTCAATGGCTACTACTTTTGTCATTCTGTTGGATGAAGAATTGTTTTGTTATTATTGTATTGTTTTGAAGGGGCACTTACAGTATCACATTTACATAGTGAGAATTTGAACACTGAAATAAAACATCAGACATTAAATATAGTGCACTATATTGTAAATATGGAGGGATTTCAGACTGTGCAGCCATTTGTTTAAAGCATTATGTTATATGACTTTAATGGATCAGCATTTTGATGTTATCAAACCAATCAGCAAGGAAGATTTGGCTGTTTATTTTAGACATGGTTCTGCATGCGGATTAAAATCAAAGATGAATTACACACACGCTATCTTTGCCTATTTCACAAAATGTTCTTGTACACATACGCAACACTGTATTAGAACTTGCAGTATTTCCATCCCAATATGCTGTAAAATCCTTGAATTAGCGATAGATGTAGTCGACGAGGCCATATGTAGGAAAAAATACAGCAACAAAGACCAATTATCATATGATAAATCTGCCATAAAGTCTATCTTTTTGTATTTTTAATACTGTTGCATTCAACATCTACGCTCTCCCATCTTGTTTTTTCCTGCAGCCCTGCATGATGCACACATAATTTTTTATGTGGAAACCCATTTTATACGTCTGGCTGTTGGAGTTCAATAATGAGATGGGCTTTTAAGCGTGCTTCCTGGTAGTGAGGCTGACAGCATCTCTCTCCAGATGCTGTAAATGAATCCCCCTCCCCCCCTTGTTGAAACAATTGGATAGCTGCATCTTGCCCTTGGGCCAGCCTATCCTGGCCTTGTCAAGGGCACACCTCCCATCAATCACTGCGGGTTCAAAAAGTGAGTCACTGGGGACCTTAGGAGGAGATTCAAAAAAAAAAAAAAAAGAGGGTTGGAAAAAAAAAATGCCCTGCATGCAGGATGCCTCACCAACGCCTGACCCAGGGTTTTTATACTTTGCAGTCCACTGTGATACATTCTGGTGCAATTCTATCAGCATTTTTCTCCTTCATTTCAAAGTTGCTGAAAACAACACTTTGAATGGGAAGATGAAGTATGTCCTTTCTCCTGCATGCTATCTCTCACCACCCTTGCCCCCCCCCTCTGCCTGCCTACATACACACCTCATTTAATTCAAATAGAAAATCTAAGCGAAGGGAAAAGGAAAAAGCGCCCAGCTCGAGCATTTTTCCTTGTGTTTTTTTTCTGTAATAAATCACTGGGCATTCTCTCTTCATCAGGATAGATATCACTTGTACATACCCCAACATCCATTCTGTGATTCTGACAACACACCCACTGTTTTGCGCTGAATAGGCATTACTTAAAGACTGAATTACGATGGCCTCTGCTATCAGCCCATATGCAAAACAGCCCACCATTTGACATGTGGCAGCATACAGACTAAGAGATTGTTCTTCGTATTGCAAAAGTGTCCGCGGGCCTTGATAGAACTGCCGCCATATATCATGTAGTAGCGGCAGCTGCCAAAACGCAGGTTGCTACTGATGTCCTGCACGCATCAATCAGCGGTCACACTCACGGAGGGTAAAATAATGGTACGGGAAGCGATTTCTGCAAATAGCTGCACACGTGTGTGGACAGCGTTTAGTCTGTTATCTCACAGGACACAAAGGATAGCTTCAGATCAATTATACATGCATTACAGTAAAGTACATTACAAACTGAACGGAGAGTGCTGCGGCTCCTGCTGGTACTTACACGTCCCGGCTCTCCCTTTCATATTCGGTCAATTAAGTGTCTATTCTACTCGCCGGTACATACTGATCTGCAGTTTCACGCCTACATTTACTGCCTTTCCGTTACAAACAAAATCAAGCTGCAGCTGCGACTCATTTGGGTCAATGAGATCAGTGAAAAGCCAGGCTGCATATGGCAGACAGGGACAGGTGACCATATACTGTGATGACACGGCCACAGGCGGAGCTGCATCGTCACACTGGTTAAATGACCGCCACCTACAGCCAGAGATCAGGTGCTCACAGTTATGACCACAAAGCTGCCGTACGTAGGTTCTCGCATCTGTGTGGTCCTGGCACGTGTTGGTGCTTTTTAACGGTCAGGATCATTAAACTGTGAACGTGTATCCACTGATTCCTTAAAGACTCATCTCAAATTCGTTAACTGTACATTGTGATATATTCCCAGTAATTACAGAGCTTTCAGAGACGGCTGTCCTGTTGTGCTGTAACATGAATGCAGAACTGAGCAGCTACGGAAGCCAGCATGACTTTTAACAATCTGTACATTATAGAGGTGTTTGCATCTGATCTGAGGTTCCCAGTACATACAGTGGGCATATATACAGAAAGTCCAAAGGTGAAAATACACCATGTCATGAGGCGTCATGTGTCGTGCGCCAAATGACGCCTCTATAGGCGCACCAATAGGATGCACAGCAACACGTAAAGACATCACACAGCATGGGGAAAAAGACAACGGTTTCGTTGCCAATTGTCCTGGTAATTACAACATTGTGGGTCGCCCAGCCCAGGATATTGTGCGATCACTGAAAGAGGTGAGGAAGTCGAGCTGCAACAGAAGCAGAGAAGAAGGTAAAATACGAAGCAGCAAAGTGCAAAAAAGGTTTTTATCTGGTTTTTTTTTTTTTTTCAGGTGTGGCGGTTTTAACCCTTTGAGCCCTAGAGAAGGGAGAAGACTTAGCAAAACTATTATTAAAATATGGACATATATACTGATATTTATACATCTGAACAAATCTCACAAGTGTTCCCTTTATCATTTAGGGCTGCACGGTGGTGCAGTGGTTAGCACTGTCACCTCACAGCAAAAAAGGTTCCGGGTTCGAATCCGGTCCTGGGCCTTTCTGTGCGGAGTTTGCATGTTCTCCCTGCGCTTGCCTGGGTTCTCTCCGGCTTCCTCCCATCATCCAAAAACATGCACCTCAGGTCAGGTTACCTGGCGCCACGCTAGTGGCAGCCTGCTGCAGCATCTCCCCCCTGAGAGCCCCCCTGCTGTAGTGAAGACATTTCCCCTCGGGGATTAATAAAGTGTATAAAATCAAAAAATAAATAAAATCATTCTTTTTTTTAAATAATTTTTTATTGTGGTTCCAGAGATATAATCTTTTTATTATGGGTATGCAATTTTCGAGCAGAGGCCTAAAAAAATAGGTGTGTTTTACAAAATCCCACAAAGTCAAATAACTAAGTGGCTAATGATATTCTGTTTTCTTTTCTTTTTCAGGTGCAACATCGTTGCATCGCTGTTCTCACTGCTGGTGGTTCAGCTGCAGTCTTGAAAAAAGAAAAAAACATTCATAGCTGCTTTAACTCTTTAGTGTAATTTTTGTTATTTTATTGCTACATATACATGTTGATATATGTTAATGATGATGTTGCATCAATATGTTGACATAAAGCCTTCAGAGCTCTGCTAAAAGAACAAGGTAACTAGTTAACAGCACTGAACACACACTAATTTAAATATGGTACCAACATTTATGTCAATGCCTGATGTTTTGATATACAGTAAAGAGGTATTTAATTGACAATGCATGGGCCCTTGTGAGTGTCTCCATCAGCTTTTCAACTTAAATAATTTTCTTTCATAGCGCCAATAACCACAGTGAGCTATAGGACGGTATAGGACTATATATATATATATATATATAAATATTATATTTATCATATATATATATATATATATATATATATATATATATATATATATATATATATATATATATATTTTTTTTTTTTTTTTCAAATAAAGGAAATGCTCGACAACTCCAGAGAAACCCCTCGAGGATTCTCACAGTCACCTCTTTAATGCTTTCTGCATTATTCTCAGTGGAGCTATATGTCGCTGTGACACTACAGGTTGAGGACAGGATGTGTTCTTCTCTGCCCTTCCTCCCTAAAAGTGAACTTTCACTAACACATCTTGTACTGAAACATTTTCCACATAAAACTTTGAGGTCCTATATTCAAAGCTACCCAAAATAATCACAGATGAGATCATCACTTGCGATTTTCATCTGTCACATGGATTTCTAAAAATCTGCAGGGCTGGACAGCACTTCATAAATTACTCCAGTACAGTACCTTCTGTTAGACATCTACAGGCTCTCCCCCTTTCTTTGTCATCCTATTTACGCACATCCACAGCATACTCGGCAAAAATTCATTTTCTCTCCGCTGCACAGCTGACAAAATATCATTTAAGACACACTAAGCCAGTATCACTGTTCATTACACCAGACAAGGACAAAATAAGGAAGGAATGTGTAGCTCCGGAAAACATCGCAGAACTGTATTTGTGCCGATAATCGAAATTATTTTCCATGTTTGGAAAAGGAAGGACAGAAAAAACAATGCAAACGCTGACCTAATCAACAGCCACTGCAAAAGAAGCTGAATAGTATGAAACAGCCCCATGAACTACTGCACACACACACACACACAACAAATATGACTTCCACAGCAGTGTGTATTAACACTACAATATACTGTATATGCACATGAACAGTATTTAAAACAGACATGGCTGCTCCAGAGCATAATCATAAATATTCATGACATGTTTGTGTAACACTGTGACTTCATTTTAGTCTTGTAATATTAAAAAAGCAAATATTACAAAAATGTATTTGATGCTTGATCACCTGTTGTAACAAAATAAAAATAAACCAGGAGTTATACTTTGCCAGACTCCCTCATATATGACAACAGGGTCATTTAGCCAGTTACAACAGGAATAAAATTATACAGTGCCGCATCCTGGGTAAGTAAATCTAACATAAATTAAATAAGCTGTTTTTCGTTACGACTGATTGGTTGGAACTGATTTGCCTCCGTACAGATACACTTAGTTTCACATTAGAAACCTACCGGACCAGCTCAGTGGTTTTTTTTTTTTTCCCGTGACTTTCTTGCATGATAAAAAGAAGAAGATAAATGTGTACTTTAATCAGTTAAAGAGCTTCGATTCCGTTGCTGAGTGATTTCCCATTTAAAGTTGCATGTAGTGCAACGTGAAGCCGTATGCAATCACATTAAACACTGTGGCATGTACTTTACACTGATAGCCTCTTTAATGATGTACATTAGGGGCATTTTAGTTGCAGCAGTTTAAATAGTTCTAATCAGATTCAGGTAAGAATCAAACTCCTCATGTTACATATTGTATATATTTAAGTGGATTCATGTCTTTAGTCTGGTCTGGGGTGCTGAAGTATTGTCGACATCTGATTGGTCACTTGATAATATATTTTCTCTATGATTAGCTCAACTCAAAGTCACCATTTCAAAAGTGCTTGCATCAGAATACCCTCTGGACATTTGCTGACTATATTTAGTGGGTGGTGTTTTTTTCTATTTTACTTCATAATCATCACTTGTGTCATACATATAACATATACTTTATTCCTTCAAACAGCCGTGTACAGTCTGCTTCAAATAATTGAAAAATAAAACTGCACAGCACTTTTAGCTACATATTTATCCATAAAATCTGCAGACAATTAGTTTGAACACATTTGGCCCTTCGTAGTCTTGCACTTGGTCCGGGCTCAGCAGGAAGAATGGCATGTTCACAGCACTTGTGAGATGTCACCCCTTCATGCTTTGTTAATGGTGGAAGCTGAGATCATGAAAGCCATTCCCGCAATGATGACAGCTTGATTTGAAATATGTCCTCCAGAAGGACGAATGTGTGAATGAGGTGAGAGCTGAGCCGGGTCCCTCTTATCTCCTCCGACTGACTCTACGTTTGTTTTTGTTTTTTCCCTCGAGATCAATGCGGGGACTTGCTCTCACTAGAATCTGGAGCGAGTCTGCCGAGTGGCCGATTATTCGACATGATTCCAGGTCCATATATACAAATCAATAATGGCTACAGAAGCAGTGTCAGATCAACCCGGCCCTTTTTTTTCCTGATAGTATGAACTCTACTTAGCGCAGCCAATGACGCACATAGATCACATGCAGAAGAAGACCAGTATCATGACACCTCAATGAGTGGCACCAACTTCATGGCTATAGGTGCTACTTTATAATTCTGGAAACAAATGAAAGCGCATTTGATTTTTTGAAAATCAAAAAAAAAATCCTATATTAGACACCATTTGGGTGGCACGGTGGTGCAGTGGTTAGCACTGTCACCTCACAGCAAAAAAGGTTCCAGGTTCGAATCCGGTCCTGGGCCTTTCTGTGCGGAGTTTGCATGTTCTCCCTGTGCTTGCGTGGGTTCTCTCCGGGTTCTCCGGCTTCCTCCCATCATCCAAAAACATGCACCTCAGGTCAGGTTACCTGGCGCCGCGCTAGTGGCAGCCTGCTGCAGCATCTCCCCCCTGAAAGCCCCCCTGCTGTAGCGAAGAAATTTCCCCTCGGGGATTAATAAAGTGTATAAAATCAAAAAAACAAAAAAAAAAAATGCTGATGGTGATGCACACAGAGTAAGTTAACAGATGGTATAAAGGCAAAATTTAGGCTTGTGACAGGTTAGACTAAACATATTATGAAGTTGATTGTGCGGTTCTCAATACATGCCAAAGCTGCACGCCTGTCTTTATCACAATATAAAACAAACAGCCATACAAATATATTTTTTCCAAGGTATATATTCAATATATCCAAATAATATGGTCACTACAAGGTAACGGCGTATTTGTAAATGTACGCAGAGTCTGGTTAATAATTAAACAGGCTTCTTATGAAACTGATTTAGCTAGGTCATGTATTTCATTACTCTACTTAATAAATTTATTCAGATACATTTTATGGGTCATCACTTTATGAAAACCAATTCATCATACAGCGGGAGGCCATGTGTCAGAGAGACCCCACCGTGTGTTTCAAAGGGTTCGGTGATACCAAGGTGAGCTGTGTCATTCAGGACTGGGCCGTGTTTGTGGTCAAGACGAGGCAGAGAAATAATCATTTGATGCGGAGACATGGACGGTCTGGAGCCCTCTTGAATACCTTCATGTGTGCGCACGCATGCAAGGCTGTGTGAATGAGAGACGCGACATAAAAACGTGAGATGGAAAGAGGAAAATATATACCGAAGATACATGATGGCTTTCTAATTGCATTTAATTTGTGGATTCCTGTGATTTATTGTGATTAATCACCCATTTGTTCACATACATTGTTCAAACATACAGCACATATTGCCAAAGGACCGGGTTAATGTGAGACTCGGAGATAAATTGTTCCAGCTCGGATGCTTCTTTCTTAATGTGGAGCAAAAAGCTCAATGAGGTGCATGTAAATCGAGGAAAATGTCAAAGCTGCCAACCAAAAACTAAGAGAATCCTCTGAGTTACATGGCAATCTACAAGCATGTAAAAGAGCACTACTGCTGCATTTGGGTGATACATTACAATCAAAATGGCAACCACCGCAAGCGCCACCATCGACGGTCTACAGTAAAAGGTTCTGTTCATCATGTGAGGACGCTCTACTCTTTGAGTCTGAACTGTCTGTTGGTCGCTCGTCTTCTGGTTGATAACAGTTATGATACCAGGAACACTGAAGGCACGAGTGTTGCAGGTCTGGTGCAATCAGAACTCTTTCTGTATGGTTTGCATCAGCAGCTCGGTGCAGCTGTGCAGCACATGGTCATCTGCAGCATAAGCTGGTGTAGAAAACATGACAAATGTGTCCTGAAATATTCTCCAAACATCTTCCCAAGGCCCCATCTTCACTGTCTGAACTGCTTATTCTACTAAAGCATAAGGGGAATATGTTTCTATATGACATGTGCCATTCACTTCTGTGAAAGGTCACAGTTGAATGTTATCCCATTTTCTGTCAGTGTGGTATGAAGCAGGCTGTGGACTGTAAAAATTGCTGTGATTGGGGCCCTGAGTTCACTTTGAGCGAGCATCTGCAGCTCCAGGAAAAGATGACGAACACCTGCCTAATGAACGGACTCGTAAAATGAAAGTCAGGCCAGAGACGGTTTGGGCCCTCCCAGGCATGTGAGGAAGTGGAGGAGCCAATCTTTGATTTGCTGAACACTGGGAACAGGATTTCACTTTGTTCTCCTACCGCCTTGTTTATGTTGAGCCAACAGACAGGCAGGGCTTCTCAGATGAAAGTGATCCAGATTATTCTCGTGTATTTCCTCCATGATTTGTGATCGGTCACAGAGGAGGTATCGCTCTGGTCCCTAACAGAGTGCTTCCATCTTTCAGACAATGTTTTTGCCACCATAAAGCATACAGTATGGGACAACAAAGGGGTCCCTCCACTATCCAGAGCCTACATTTCTGCGCAAGCTTACATGATAATTTACAACAAAAAAACATTGTCTAAGGGACACAAACATTGTAACAGGTGTATGTTGTACGGGTGCAACTGAGTTGTGAAGGTTCAGTTCTTTATTCTACCTTAGGTTATGGACACAAAGGCCCTGAAGCTCATCAGACATTTTACAATCCATGTCATAAAGGTGTGTCCATAGAGACCGTGGGGTTTTTCTGTATGATGTATTGACAGCACAGGAGGTTATTATGATGTTTGCATCATATAGTAATAACCAAGCAGTCGAGCTGAATGTATGACCATCAGTGCTTCTGGAACAGCGTCCTATTTATAGCAGGATCAACTGTAGAAATGCCTCTAAAACCTTGCCAAAGAAGTTTACCATGTGCAAAAATGAACTGAGCTCAAACAGGGTCTTGGGACCAGTGGGTACAAGCCCACTGTGATGATTGTGCTTTCCCACAATCACTCTATGTGTCTGAAATATATTTCTCTTTTAGCATAGCCCAGTATCTCAAAGACTCTCAAGCACCTGATCCAGTTTTGCAAGAAGCTCTGCCCATTGTGACTCTGGTAATCAAAATGTTGTAGAGACGCACACACATACAAGGAACCCCTTGCAGCAGAGTGTCCACCGATCACTGAAAAACGGGGCTGGCTGCCACAAATACAAGGCCAAGTGGCCAACTGTGTGCCATGGAGGGCCGACAGTCTGTTCTCCCCAGCTGGTGATTTTACCTGCGCGTTCTTTCACTCTACTCGTGCAGAGTGCTAATCAGTGGGAGGGTTCTTTGATTTGATGGAAAACCTGCGGTTGCACTTCAACAAATTCTTTTTAGTGTTGGGGTCACCTGGGAAAATGCTCTGACCCAGTAAACCAAATTCAGTGCAAATACTCAATCTCTTTCTTCCTGTACTTTTCTCCTAATGTCCCTCAGGGTGCCATGTGACGTTTCTGACACTTGTAAGAGCATGGTGAGGCCACTGGGTTGACTTACAGCCTCAATTTGATGCCAATGACGGTTCACAAATCCTCCGTTAGTCTTTGGATATTATGGTGTACTGGCCAGTAACATGCGTGTGGGAGTGAGGGGGGGGGTAAAGGGGGGTCGATAACATGTCCATATTGTCTACTACATCTCCTCAGTGGTGATTGACAGTGACAATCCAAATCCGTCTCAAATGTGACGACCCAGTACATTTATAGCCCCGCTTATATAATATATCCAGCATGTTCTGCAGTCACCTCCAGGTCCTCAAGAAATCTCCCGCATTGTCCTCAAAGTCAGAGAGGGGGACTCCCACAACAGATGGCACAGCATCATCATTAAAGCTTTCAGACCATCCCGTCTTAGAGCATGTCATCAAACTCAACACTAAAGTAACAGCGCTCTGACAACTGCTGCAGCCCTGCCACAACAGAGGCTGCTCTTACGTCCTAGATTGGCTCCGAACTTTGAAACTCCGGACTATCAAGGGGGCTTCAGACCTGTAGTCCCCATTTGCAGGAAGTACTGCGTCCCATTTTCTGCTTACACGCTGTCCGGGTTTTAGGTCTCTCCACACATTTACTGACACTCCCAAACTGGGTCATACTGCCATGAGCTCTATTTTCCCATTCATCCTGAGACAGCCTCACACATTCACTTGAATCATCTGCCTAACCAGCTGACGTGACCAACAAAACCATGCGCTCGACCAAACTGCTCAAAGGAATACTTTTCAGGGACCACAACATCATTTTCTTCATTTTAAGCCATGTTAAATTCACCAAAAGTAATTCATACCTCGATGTCAGAACAGGCTTACAGGAAGACAAGAAGTAGTTACAAAACTGTACAAGAAGACAAATGTTTCTAAATTTGTTTGTTGACAATCATGTAAAGTTTTGATATCATGCGGGATCCACTTCTTTAAAAAGCATTTGCTGCTGAGTTAAAGCTACTTAAAATGTCATTAAAATTTAGTAAACAGAAGTAGCATACAAGAGGCATTAATGAATCAGAACATGACAGTGAGAGACTGGAACTAAAATGGGTTTCATTCTTATTTCATTATGGTGCAATATTAAATGGGAGAAGATAAACCTCATCAGCACAGAGGCAGCAAGCAAGCAAGTAGCAGTGGCAAACACTATGTGACTGACTATAGTGACATGATCAGCCAAGCATTTCTTAAAGGTGACATGAGTCAGTTTTGTCTGTAAATGGCTGTTAACAAAAACCAACAAACATTTCCAACATGTAGCCTGACGACATAAAGCTCACGTTAATGACAGAGGCAGCGTGCAATGCAAACATGTATGTCCTTTTTACTATTGCAACCCAGTTTTTACTTTAGGTATTGGATTAAGTAGTCGTAATTAGTATGAGGCAGCATTTTTTTTAATTTTACTCTCTTATATCTCATTACTCCCAAAGAATATAAGTACACAGTAGCCTAGTGTCATAGTGAAGTTAAATGACTCCAAATAGGCAATTGTCAGACTCTCCAGGAAACCATGCACTTGCGATATCAATAATTAATGCAAATTCTACCAATCACGGCAATACTTGCAAGCCCTTTCATTTTTGCAAAATTTACACAATTTCTTCAAAATAAAGATACTCAATAGAAGGTCTGCTGAACGTATTAAGGCACAAAGTACGCTTTTAGGAAACCTCCTTATTTACAGTTAGCAAGGCTCTTCAAACCACATGTTGGTTGATCGGAGAAAAAAAAGGGGGAAACGGGAAGTGACGGGGTTTCTGGGAAATGTGGTCTTAATGGGAATTAGGCTACCAATTGTTAGACTTTCCTGTGTTAGTCTAATAATACAGTTAAGTTACAATTGTGTTAAATTGCATGAGTTGTATACACCCTTCTACTTGCAGGAGATGGCACTTAGTTTTTGTGCATGCAGTGCGTGTTGAACTGATATTATTCATAAAGCGTTTAAAGTGCCTATATTTAAAGAAGATGTATTCACTACTGCATTCAACGCTTTTATGACTCTGAGCCCTATGGTTCCTTAACCATAAATATTTCCATATATTTCTATAATAAAAATTCTCATTAAAAAAAAAAATTCTAAATATTTTTCCGGTCTGCAATGCTCTGGTTTAACTTACATAATTTAAATCCATGTAATGCATCATTTAGATTTTTATGAAAGTTGTGTACTATCATTCAGCTCTATGAACATGGACAGTTTCTTAGGATGTTACAACTAAGAGCTATATAGAAAACAGATGCATACATCACGTATGATCAAATATCACAAATCCACCGTTTTCCCTGCAAGATTTAAAACTAAATTGAAAAAAATAACAACGATAATTACAGGAAAATTCAGTTCCCCTTCAAAATCCTGAATGATGGCAAAGCTGCCATCTGGGTCTCTTGACCATTTCAGAGCTCTTCGACTGAATTCCAGTTTGGCTCCCAGATCAATGGAGGGAGGAGGGCAGTGTCTGAGCAGAGAGACTGTAGAGTGGGCTTTTCATCTGGATGTCCTGGTGCTAAGGCCACCACACATCAGTAAAACCATATGGCATCACTCTTGGCAACCTCTCTCTGGCCATTCAAACCACAAGCTTTTTACATCAACACACACTTTTGGGCTAGTTTTTTTTTTTTTTTTTTAATTATCATTACTATTATTATTTCAAATATGAGTGTTGGGCAGGCTGTGAGGAGCCCCAGTCAGTGTCCAGCAGTGTGCCAAATTAAAACCCTCTTTGTTGAATCTCGAGCGCTGAAGGTCGTCAGCAGTTGTGTCACAGCAGAAGTAGCTGACTGATGTTGGAAATATCAAGACATGATGGACTACAGCTCGCTGGCCTGAGGGTAAAGCACAGCTACTCTCTGCCCGGGATACTCTCGCTTTAAAACTTGCTCTACCCATTCGAACACCATCACAGCCTGCAAGACAATAGCAGCCTAGAACCAACAGATCTTCAATAAACCATATATATTAATGATGATTAAATGGGAAAACCAGAAATCAGCACAATTCCTCATTTATTTCCTGACATTTCCTCTTTGAATTTACAGTGATAAAAGTAAGTGTTGCATGATTTCTGTTACTCCATTTGTTGTTTGATATGCTCTTAAATGTGTTTTAACAGCAGCGCAAAGAAAAAAATGACATATAAACCAAGGCTGCCAATATGTTGTTGACTTGTTTACTCCGTGAAGATATGAGTTTTCTTTTCTTTCAATGTTGCAGAGGAAGGGTAATTGAGGCTACTTTGTCCCTTTGTGTTCATACATAATGTAATACAGTAAGTATGCACCTTTCACCCGATCTTGTGCTCATAATTAATGTATACTTTGGTAATTTACTGTGGACATTAAGTGTGTTTTGAATTGCTGTGTACGATATAATGGCAAGGTGAAATCATTTTTAAAATATTTTCTGGTTGTTGGTCAAATCTACAAAAGAGCTTTCTGTGCCCTTTTCTCTGCTTTGACTTGTACAAGTGGTGTGCTGCATCACTGTCGCCGCTGAGGAGGACAATAAAGATGAGTTCAAAACAGAAGGGGAAAAAAAACACAAAAAAAACCTCTTCAAAGTATTTTAGATTTGCCCAAATTAGTGCCAACTGTTGCAGCAGCACGAACGTAAACACCAGAGAGAAAACACAAAGACTTGGCATTGTTCATGCAGCAGGTACACAGGTATGGAGCTACATGAATGGGGCAGAGGAATGTGTGACTATGTGACAGAAAAACTGACTTTAAACACAGTTTTTTTTGCATCTGAGTGATACATAATATTTTTAAAAGGGACCGGGTCTCGCTCACTGATAATACGCCAACTAAAACTGGCTGCAAATGTGAAAACTAAATGTTAAATGTTTAAAACTACCATTAAGCATTATGAGACTGTTTCAACAGTCGGAAACAAAAATGATGTTTATTTGCTCTCGTTTCCTTCCACCGAATCTAAGAAACAAGTCTGGATGGGCAGCGCTCCAATACACAGAACGAAGACGTAACGTCGACTATAACATATTTTTACAATGGTTAACATCCGACTAACGCATCTTGGCACACAAGCCTTCATCAGAGCATCTGCTTTTGGCAAAGCACCCAAACAGAGGAAGGTTAAATGAGGAGTCGCACCCGCTATATGTTTTTCAGCGCTTGCTCTCATCCTCATCAAGTGTGGTGTAGTCGCAGGAGTGACAAGCTGCTACCTGCAGCGTCATTTAAAAAGATCCTGGTGAACAATATTCCTTATAATAAACACAATTTAGACCGTGTCTGTTAAACATAATACTTATTAGCCAAACAAAATGGAAATGTATACAATTCTACATTTAAAATTGAACTCTATAGTCTACAAACTGCACAGTGATTGTGGAAGTTCATGTATCCTGTAATCAGGACATGATTTTGTTTTATGTAGTCTATGTTTTTACACACGACCTGTCTGCACAGCATATTCACATATTTTGTCTCTGCCTAACATTCATTAAAGATTGTTTTCAATAAGCTGATCTATTTGCTAACTTTAATAAGTTATACACATAATCCACTGTTGCACCCATTAATGTAGTTAATTGGTAATAGGGATGCTTTTCTTTCCTGTTGACAGACATATGATGATGATATGATGAGATCCTGGTAAAAACAGAAACATTTGACAAGTAAGTGGGGACCATCATGAATTTTGCAAGCATTTTTTTGAGCCATGCAACACTTGCAAAATTAATTGAGGACAGACATCTTATTATGTTTTGCTGCTCTCCTTAAACCGACATCCCACTCATGCCCTGAGAGCCTCCTTCGCTCTTTGTTTCTCAGACAGTAACAAGCAGCCATAGTAGCTTTTTCTGAATACAAAGTTTTTGGAGTGTGTTTACTGAGAACAATGAAGCGGCTGCTGAGATGAATTAGTGCAGTCTTGAATACTGTATTGAATTAAAGAGTCTTCACTATGGCTGTCAGTCAGTGTTGAGCTGTGACGTAATTGGTTAGCGGCCTCGCACAGACCGGGCCCCACATGCTAACGTGAAAAACAACCAGACAACCTCTCTCTATTCATCTTCTTTTCTTTTTTTTCCTCTCCAAACTTTTCCAAACCTTTTTTTTTTTAACATCAAAGTGTCCAAGTATTGAGGTAAAGCACTAACAATAAGCTAGAGTGCTGTTCAAGTGTCCAACTACTTTTACTCTGCTTAACATCTTTTGTGGTTAAATAGCTTCAGGAAAACAATCAACCCAACCGACGAACACAAAAGTTGTTCCCTATGCCATACACAGTTTCCAGTCAAAGTTAATTGGGCAAATGTATGAGCCATAAAACATCTGCGATCATAAGGAAATTAGAAATCTATACATTCACTCTACTGGGTTTGACTGCTCTTCTCCATGTGCGCCCTACTTCCCGAGGAGCAGCCATCTTCGATATATGAATAGATGCATAGTAATGACATGGTGGCAGTCACTTCAAAGCTCTCCCCTATATTTCACCGCAGGGGCCAACCCTCGGACGGATTTCAGAGGGTTGACTCGTAAATATCCTCACGTCCGAACCTCGACTCGTAAAAGACCCCCCCCACCCCGACAAACGGAGCCCGAGCCCCCAAAATCAGGTGCGAGTCGCAACACGTACCTCCAAAATCGGGCCTTAATCGGATGTCATATCCCTTCAGCAACTTGTCCACGGTGGCCTTGGCCACAGACATTCCGGAGCTTCCAGTGGAGGAGCTGAGGGGCAGAAAGCACAAGCCATGTTCAAGCAACAAAAACAGGACAGCGTGACACTTTTGTCACACATTTTGTGTCTCAACAGCTCACCCGCTGTATAGAGAAGCATGGAAATTATTCATGCACAAAATCTGCGCTTATGACACGAATGCCACCTTTAAAAAGGAAGCCGCAGTGAGGCTTTACAGAGAGGAGGCATAAAGCAGCACAACATACAAATGGATCCGTGCGCGCAGGGCTTCAACATATTTCGTCCACTCTCTTCTCAAGTCAGTCAACCTCACTTTTACATTCTTGACCGTCGCCAATAAAACAAGACAATCGCACCACAAAAGAATGACAGCAATTTTCAAGTGCATCCTATATAATTGTAAAAGCATTCTGACACCTGTGCTGTTGTCATAGGGACGGTTTCAAAATGTGACCCCTTGCCGCCCCGCCCACAGCGTATTCATCTAATCAGCTGAGAGGATGCGATGATGATACACCTGTCAAGCATCTTTTTTTTTTTTATTTTTTATTGATGTCAGTCCTTCAAAACAATGACCATAAAAGTAACAATGTCACAGGTTCTTTGGCTCAGCATCAGTTAGAGCCCCAGCCGTGTATCTCGTGTATTTAAATAAGCGCGGGGTTATATCACAGCCTCCCATTAGGCTGTCAGCCAGCCTCGCCGGTCTGAGCCCGGGGACAGACTGTCTCCGGGAGGAGCGTATAGTCCGCTCGAGTCTGACTGACACCTATAACATTGGTGCCATGACCTGCATCACCTGACCGAGACCAGCTCTCCAGCTGAGGTTCCTCCTCACGGGGGAGGGTGCGGAACGAGTGCCGAGGGGGGAGGAAGTGGGTTCAAATCGCTCCCTTGGTAGGAGCACTAGCCCCTCGGCTCAGGCAGGGAAGCACTGTTCAATTAGTTCATAGGTACTGCAGCTGTTCATCAAGCCGGCCGGCTCCACGACTTTGTGGGTTTGACACCTGAGAGCATCGTTACGGGGGAATATGTGAATAACACATGCAAGATAACGCCCCTTTTTCTTCCCCCTGCCATTTGTTATTCAGGGGTGTTATAGTAAAATCCAAAAAAAAAAGTGCAGCCCAGTTCTCAGTGAGCACTTAAATCTCACAAGTGAGGTTGCTGCAGACGAGGAAAGGGAGTAGGCCACAGGGGATACACATCAGTGCCTTTATCATCACAAGAATAAAGGAGCTGATCAGGAGATTCTGACTGTGATCATGTTCACGAAAGCTCGTGCGGTCATTAATGCTGTAAACATAAAAAGGCCTTGACAGGAGCTTATTTTATTGGAGCTTTGCTTTCTGTGTGAGGAGCAACAGAAGAAGAGGACCTGCTGGATTTTTTTTTTTTTTTCTTTTTTTTTTTTCCATTTTCATTGATTTGGTTCCGGTCAATAAAATGGGCAATTAAGACAATTATATGAATAAGCACATTGTAAATAAGTACGCTTGCAACCGAGTGGCTCCAGCAGCAGCGTAGACTCACATCTCGCTGTTTACCACAGCGTGATCAAAATCGATGATCGGCTGATTGATCCTATCATTTAATCATCACTTAAGCCTACTGGAGCACTGAGGGATGTGGTTTGAAGCAGGGAGAGTCGCTCTATCCAACACACACACACGCACGCACGCGCACACGCACATCGGGAGCAGGCTACGTTTCACAATAGGCTTGATAAAGTGCACGCGCATGTTTTTGCGCGCGCCACAGCTCCGTCTAATAGAGCATATATCGGCAGCGATGCCCCTAATAAGTAGGCCTGGGTACCCCATTAATGCGATTTGCCACATCTCAGCCTTTTATTGACCGTTAATCACGTCTATTGGTTTGAAAGGTGTTTTTTTTTTTCCTTTTCTTTTTTTTTTTTTTTTTTTTTTTACTTCAAGCGACGTTTTCTTACCTTTGAACAAAGCATACGAAGGACAAAGCCGCCAGAGCAGAGAAAATTCCACATAATTTATCTTCTTGACGACCCAACATCTCCACAAATCCTTTCATATAGTTTCTATAATCCAACCAGTCCTGTGGTCCTCCCGAAAATGCACAAAGTAAAAACTGGCAATCAAAAAATAATTGCCTTTTAAAAATATCGAATAAACTAGCCTACATCTACGCATGCGATGTCTTCATTAAAATCGGCTTCTGGATTTGAAAAATCTGGTAATTGGCCCCCGCTGTTTTCCCCAGCTATGGAAATCCGTGCAGGTCACAGAGCCCCTCGACCAACACCAGAAGATCAGACATCTTGCTCAAAAAACTGCATACACAATACTTTTAAAAGTGATGACAAGTATTCTTCCCCTTAAAAAAACAAACACTGGCATGAATGACTGAGCAGCAGCCTCTTGATGATCAAATTGGTGGATGAAATTTCCCAGTCCAAATCTGCAGAAGAGGCATGGTTCCAGCGATGCTCCGGCGCCAGACTATTCCACAACGTGATGTTGTTAAAAGATATTTGTTTGAGCTGGATACGCTGGTCGGCTGGAGGGGAGCGGTGGGTTTAAAAAAAAGAAAAAAGAAATCTTCATTCCCTTTTTTTTTTTTTTTTTCCCCCGTTGCTGCTGCTGCTGCTGCTGATGATGTAGATCAGCGCAAAGTCACTGAGGGGAAAATGCACATTGAAAAAAAAAAAGCACTGGGTAATATCTGATGCAGACGTCAGAGCAGGCTATATCACTCCTCTGGTGAAAAAAAAAAAAAAAAATTAGATGCCGAGAAATATGGATGGCCCCTGATACGCCAATGCATGTATCACACCGGCGGATTACATGTCAAAGATGCAAACCTATCTGAAAAGTCCACTTGGCTCCGCTGTCCAGCGGTAAATGGCGTTTGAACGCGTTAATGTGGTCCGTTCGTCTTCTCCTCGAAACACTGAACCAATGTCCAAACACTCATGGCGAGGGAATCTCGTCTCCTTTTTCCTGCGATTTTTTTTTTTTTTTTTAGTTTTTAGTTGAAATTTAAAATAATGTCCTAGAGGGGGTGGGGGTGGGGGGGTGGGGGGGGGGGGGGGGGTGGGGTGGGGTGGGGGGGACACCTGAGGTGAATTCCTTAGCGACAGGCTGTTGATGCGCTCAATTGTCTGTCTATTCTCTCTGAAGCGCATTAGGATGCTGGGAGTGTGTGCCGGTGCGTTTTCATGCATTTCTTCCACTTTGCCACTTTTTTTTTTTTTTTTTTTTTTCAAAAACACACTCTCACAGAGGCACGCGCGTAAACGCACTCACACACAGTTCAGATGCGCGCACACACACACACACACACGCGCGCGCGCGCGCGCACACACACACACACACACACACACACACACACACACACACACACACACCCAACAATCTTTCTTTATTTCTTTATTTTCTTATCAAGCAACAGGACTCGTTCTCTTTGTATTTGAAACATACAAACCCTTACTGGAAATTGCCAACACGCGCACATCACAATTCAAGAATCACACAAGCTTGTGTTTTATACAGAGGAGGAGGTTGGTTTTTTTGTTTTTTTTTCAGGGATCTCTGTGCTGTCCAGTTGCTAAGCAACCCAGCCAGCACTGATGCAGTTGTGGTGATTCGAAGGCTATGCGCAAAGGCTCATTTAAAGGAGTAGACCCAGTGCTGTCACCACTGTGGTGTCAGTGGGACAAAAGCAGACAGCAACTGATGTACCATGGAGCCATTTCTGTTACAATGTGTGTGTGTGTGGGGTGAGGGGGGGGCATTTACAACAATGCAAGAAATGTGGCGTGTCAGGGGTATCACACTCTACTTTTGCTCCATCATCATTGTGCTCCTCTTCATCATCAACCTCATCACCATCATTGTCAGGGCCTGTGACGAATCAAGACAAGTCAATCAGTCGACAGCTTCAGATATACATCTTATACTTGGAAACATTTGTTGCTATGCTGAATATTCGCTCCTGTCCTTCGTACAAAGGAAAATTCACTTTATCCCTCCCACAGGTGATGTCACAGCTGTGAATAAAAAAAGGTATGAGGTGGAAAATTAAAAAAAAATTAAAAAAAAACTATTTGATTTACTTTTCTGGAGATATTTTCAGATTTGAACTATAAAATATCGATTAAAAAAAAGCAGATTATTCATACAATAGTATCTCGGCTCGAGCTTCAGAAGAGACAAAGCCTATTAACTGGAGTGTCTTCAACCCTCCAATCATACGACTGACATAATGTGGAGATTTGAAATAGAATGGCATCGCAATTACATACTGTGCATCAAAGGGTAATACCATG
This sequence comes from Brachyistius frenatus, assembly GCF_029030835.1. NCBI lineage: Eukaryota > Metazoa > Chordata > Actinopteri > Embiotocidae > Brachyistius > Brachyistius frenatus. The sequence continues at coordinate 2,222,357 of NW_027210633.1, forward strand.
ACTGACCGTGACCTGGCACCCAAGGGTGGGCAATTAGCATAACATGATCTGTAAGGCTCAGACTGGCTGTCACAGTTCATACTTGTTGCATCACGGGGGTTAATAGTCATTTTAAACACACAAGCTTTGACAGTTTGACCGTTAGAAATCTGGTGTAAACTATCTGATTCAGTAAACCGAGTGTGTGAGTTGGTTTGTGAATTTGGAAACAGTTTGATCAAACAAACAAAAAAAAATCCTAACTCAATGTCTGAAATGCAGCTTGAAAGTCTTGATTTTTAGTGATTTATTTGTTTTTTACTTTATGTAATCAATCAGATCAATTCTGTAGGATCAGAATCAAGTTTTTTGAGTAATCAGTGTTTGTGCAGAATACTTTCTTTGAGATATCATAAACCTTCTGACTATTCTGTAACGACGGGTTTCTTTGCAGCAAAATGCTAGAAAGGAAGTATCTCTGTCTGAAGTTGTATTGTATAACCAGCATTGGGAAGGTTACTTCTGAAATGTAATAAGTTAAAGATGACTGTTACTCTGTTAAAAATGTAAAAAGTAACGCATTTATTTCAATTCATCAAAGTAATATAACTTAGTACATGCAACTTTTTTTTTCTTTTCCGTGTAATGTTTAAAACTGGACAAAAACCTGAACAGTCCTAAAAAATGGGTGTAAAATAGTCAGTGTAGACCTCCCAACAGAACTCAACATTAATTACTGTCATACTTGTATTAAAAGTTATTCAACATAACTTAAATTAAGAATTTAATGTTTTAAGTATTCCTCACATTCTGAATGAAGGCAAAGGTGTTAAATTACATCTAAGCCACTTTAATGGAAGAGAATGTCTTTTTCTTGGAAAAAAAACAAACTTCTGAAAATGTCATTTCTATGAACAGAATGGATTTTCAGAAATTTAATCAATGCCAGCAAAGGGACTTTAAAATAGTCATTTGAAATGGTCCGAGAAAAGCTATAGTTATTTAAAAACAATTATGTAAATTATAGGATACTAAAAGTGCAATCTCAATGTAAGTCAGTGTTCTATTTGTCAAGAAATAACTCAACTGATTTTATATGCAAAAGTTCCCTCTCCTCAAAAATGTGTTTTTCTTCTTGTTCCTACAGTTGAAGGCTTGAGCGCCACTGAGCAGAACAATGTATGTACAGAGTTTAAAACAAGAAGGCTGTTGTGACCATCAGCCGCTGAAGACGGTTTCTCTGTGCTCACTCAAAAAGCTGATTTTATGTCTCAAAAGCTGATTTTTGAGTGAGCCTACGAGCATGATTTGTGACATCACAAATCACAGTTTGGAAGCCAACTGTGGTCCAATTGAACTTATGCAAGTATAATGTGGAAACCTGAAATCTCCAGTGCACAAAGACTGAGAATGAACTATAAAGTTAAGTATTAGACAGTTTTTAATCCAGCAGCATAATAAGTGAAATATATTAGCATATTCTCACATTTTTAATGAGGGAGAAGAAGTAGATGTAACTTTAAGGATTTGTATGTAATAATAAATGTAGGGAAATTCTGAATTTGTTAATAACCTTGTTATTCATCCATTGGGCCTTCATCTTACAATCTGTGATAGACATTTAAGCTAACTAAATCCAAATTTTAAAATAGGATTTAGTGATTTAAATGCAAATTATTCACCAGGCAATCTGAGGCGAAGCTGGCTCGATGTACTCTCATTTGTAATCAGTCCATTTATGTATAGGTGCCGAGGCAACAGTAATTGTGTGCTGCATAATAGCTGAAAAAGCAGACTTGTCCATATGCATTCTCTGAAGGCAATCCATCTCCCATAGGTTGTGTTGGGGAGCCATGGCAGAACAGTGGCAGTACATAATGGAGTGTAATAAGGAGTTGGAGCCTGTGTGACAGCATGCTGGACGGATCCCTTCAGTCTCTGGGCATGCTCAATGTGCCCTGCGCTATAGCTGGTCTCGCTCACAACAATGCTCGCCTTCACAGCATTCCCTGTTTACTGCAATTAACACTAATTGGCATCTATGACAAGGAGATCCAAGTCCCTGAGATGTGCATGTACCGTGCTCTTTTTTTGTTCCATTCATATGTTGCGTAACACATATGAGTTACTGGGTCACCCTTGCTCCTCTGATATAAATAGCATCATATGGTTAATGCATTGGTGCCTTCCAGTCACTCGCTTTTTCCTCTTGCTGTTCATATCTGTCAAAGACCCCAATCGACTCGAAGTAACAGATTTAATTGATGCGTTTAGTGCTGCTTCATCCTCTCCTCAACAAAACTTCGCCATCAGTCTGCGACCAAAGTGAAAATGTGGGTTTTAGCAAAGGGGGTGCCCTTAATTAGAGTTCATTTAGCATTAATATGTTGTGGGATTCATGCACTCCCTCTGATTAGAGAACACAATCAAGGCTTCTCATGAAGAATTTAAGTTCAAAGACATTTAGTTTACGGCGATGAGGCCTTTAACTATGAAGGTGAAACAACAGCTCGAGTTCACGTTCGGTCGCTGTGAGAGGGGTTTTCTTTACGAGTTTAAGGAAAAAGGTTTCACCGCTGCCACCTGTGGAAAGCAGACCGGGAGAGACAGAAGTGGTGACATTGGCCTGATTCAAGTCTGAACATGAAGACCTGTGTCTCTACTACTACTAGATTGTGTTACACACCCAGACTTGATGGAGGAGTGGGTGATGAGACCTCGTCTGAACCGAAAAAACAACAACAAAAGAAAGAAAAGAAACCAACGAGGAAACCAAAATGTGTCCACACAAGTCTGAGAGCAGCATTTTAAGATCCACAGGTGAATTCAGGTCTCTAAATACAACCGGCTGCACACATGCCGAACGGAGCTTAGCTGACCTCCTGACTCATGGCCTACTTAAGAATGACTTGGACAACCCTTCAAAAGCCCCACGGAGTCTGAGTCAAGCTGAAACATGAGGTCAATGCAAGCATTGTGCCAGGTTTTGTTTTGGCTCTGTATGTATGTGACTTTGCTATGATTTTTAACCACATTATCGTACAGTGTGATCACTGAGGAGTGATCACGGAGGAGCGCCACCCCCCTCCACACCCCCTTGCTGTCTTACAGTGCACCTTAAAGCTTTGAGAAAAATGTAGGTCTAACTTCAATGTACATCACGCCACTGATTGACCACACTGATGAGATTGGAGGCTTTGAAAACACACAGCACACAGCTCTGGAGCACTACCTTGAAGCAGGCTACCAGGCAATTGTTGCTATGCTACCGCAGAAAGCCCAATCAAAGTGCAGCGTGTTGCTTGTCGAGGTTGAACTGCCCCACAATGGTCCAAATACTTGTGAGGAGCGCTGTTTACACTCAAACCATAGACGGCACACAAGAAAGGAAGAAAATGCATGCTAATGCTTCCGCTTTGTGCACATCAGGTTACTGCAAGGAACAAAAAAAAAACATGTTAACAAGCCAGAATGATGCATCACATGAATAATACCCACATGCATTATATAGTACAGAATGGCAGATGAAAATCCTGTTTGTGATTTATGCCCGCAGACTGCTGTGAGTGACATCCATTCACAATTATTACACATCTTCATAAAAATGAAAGACATCCAGCCTCAGCACTTGGTTTCATGCTCGATTGTTCATTTCTGATGTTATATTAGCTCACTGCAATGTACCGATGTTCCAACATAATTGGAAATTAATGAACATGTCCTGATTGACCGTAAACAAGCGAGTCATAGCCCTGGAAGGAAATCAGGGAAAATGTAACATGCATTTTAAAGAGATCCCAAAAATATGATGGTATGTGGTGCTCATCCTAAGGGGGTTAGAATTATACTAATCAGACTAAGCAAAGGTTAGATGTGTCATGCCAACCTCTGTAAAGTAATGCCCGTGTTTTTATGCAGTTTCATGTAGAGTGGAAGCCGGCAGCTTAACACACTTCTCTACCTGGCCATTCCTCGAAGTGAGGAAAGGAAAGGTGCGCCACCCTGCAGGCAGCACACAACTAACTGACCTGAAACGCTCATCTGTCCGCCACACCGGAGGAGTGCACAACTCAAACGGTCACATGGCTCGCCGGCTCCAAAATTAGCATGGGCGAGGCGCAACACTTGATGCTAAATAGCCATTGATGGAGGACAAACACCAACACGGATCTGTAATTCTGTGTCCTAACGCACCCATGTCCCTTTGCAACATTTGGGGGGGTGCATATTTAACCAGACCTCCGTGGCCTTTCATTGATACAATCAAAATGAATAATTAAGTGTTTGTACAGGTCTGGCATGAGGTTAATCTTCTCAATGGTTTATCAATATCAAAACAGCACGTCTGTGACGCATACGCCGTCCGGCAAAGTCTTTTGTCAGTAACAGCATTATCTCACTGTGCCTCTTGAGAATGAAAGTACGCAAGTGTGCTTCTTTGTCTTTGCATGTGTGAGTAGGTACATGGTGTTTGCCTGTGTTTGCCATGGATTCCTCTTTCCCCTTTATGCTCAATGTATCTTTCATATTACACTGTCTTTCAGCTAGACAGATTTCAGCATGCCATTGATTTATCTTTTATCAAACACAGCCTTACTATTCCTCCCTGCGAGCGTGGCTTGAAGCAGTGAGGAAGAGGCATCATTTGGTCATTCTGTTATTTCGCTGGCAAAAAAAAAAAAGGGTAACTCGTGTAACGCCCCGATGTGCATTCAAAGTGTCCTCGCTTCAGTTTTTCCTGAAATTCAAACGTCAAAGCCTGGTGCAACAGCCTTCAGTTGTCTATAAACAATGGGTGACAACACTACAGCAAACGTGGAATCACCACTACACACCAAAAATATGTAGCACTTCATAAATAGTAGCATTTTGTCAAAAATAGCTGTGTAGTATCCCTTCCTCTTTTCCTATCTGTATTCTACGTGGGATTTCTACACGGAACTCCTGCGAGAAAGGGTTAATGAATTCCTCACACAGATAGATATTGCCATGGAAACAGCTGCGTGACTGCTTGCAGCTTGTATACACACAGGAGGGGAAGAAAAAAACAAAAAAAACAATGGTGCCAAAGGTATTTTAAAATTCAGTGAGCAGAGGCTTTCCAGTGCACATAGCTGCATTTAAGAGTTTTTTTTTTTTTTTTTTTTTTAACCAGCACGGAGCCACAAAGAGTGAGGAGTAGCCACCTTGCACCCTCACCACACACCACACACACACACACACACACACACACACACACACACACACACACACCACCTGGTGCTCCTCCCTCCATCCCTCTTCCTCTCTCGCTTTCTCCATCTTTCAAATTCAAAGAAATGTGATTGACATTGGAGATGAATTTGCAGTAGCCACGGAGTTAATGCATTCAAAAATATGAGGTCTGGATGTGGTAGATGGGAAATAATACTCTGCTCTGTCATTTCCTTTGCAATAACAAAGCACACACACACACACACACACACACACACACACACACACACACACACACACACACACACACACACACACACACACACGCACAGACACTCACACACAAACACAATTTCAGCAGAGAATAATTAATTCACAATATGAAACAGACCTTAGGCAATGTGCCTGGCGGTTGAGCTGAAAAAGGAAGGAATAGATTGAAAATTGATCAAAACCACGCATGGCCACACACACACACACACACACACACACACACACACACACACACACACACACACACTTTTTGTCCACATGCACATGTAATAACTATTTGTTCCTTCAGATTATACGATCCTGCCCATGTTTTCAAAATAGGTGGTAGAGCACACGGTGTGCTGTGCTGGTGGGAAAACCTAATCCATCTCAGCACAAAAACATGTTCTTTTAGTGCCATTAGCCATCCTCCCAATAGCGAGTCAATAGTCTCTGCCCAAATGGACTTTTATGCTTGAGTCTGCAAATATGACTCTATAGGTTGGTTTCTGCAGCATTCACCACTGGCACTCAGTTGCTGAAGCAAACTAACTGTATTTAGATTCATAAATATTTTGAGATGCATTGAAAAGCTTTTAAGTCTATAGAGAGGAGTTGGCATAGTGATGCAAGCATGTGAGCATGGAGGTAAGTAAACAAATAAACAAATGGGAAAGATAAGTAGGCTTATTAACATTAAGAACACCTGGTTTTTTTTGTGACTTGCAGAAATCTGCAGTTTCCGGCCCATTTTGGTCTAAAAGGTTCTCATGCACTCGTGTTTGTTGTTGTTGTTTTTCTTTGTCCCTCCTCCAATCAGAAACGAGAGCAGGGAATTCTCCCAGGAACTGAACCATATTCCATCAGCATGTGTCCTGTCCATTACGCTGGATGTCGAGTGTTTAGTATGCCCCGTTTTGTTTTCATAAACATACACTATATAGTGTTGCAACAACAACATTCTAAGTGCTTTATGTTAAAAGCAGTACAGGCATATAACGTACTGCGGCTGGGAGAAAATGAGCGGAGACATTTATTTGCGTTAGGAGTCGAAGACAAATTTGTTGGAAACCAGTTAAAAAAAAAGTCTGATCCATAAACTGTGATGCTTCTGCTGTCTGCGATTCCTCATCATGTTTTCACCCAATTTGCACCGTGGAAACCAATAAATACAAAACAGCCGCAGATGGACACAATCACTTCACTTGTTCACATTCATTTAACGAAAATGAATCTGAGCTATTTTCAGAAATCCACAAACCTCGGCCATAATTAGTCAGGAAGTGTCGCAGGTCGGGGCTCACATGGGATACGTCATATTCATAGTGGGAGGCATCAGTCTGTCCTGCTGAAGTTTTTGAGCCACATTCGTCCAGGTTAATTAAAAAGAGACGGACTTCAGCAATCCCCTCGTCACACAGCACGACCAACTGTGGTCAAGTATAATTACACAGCTGTAAGCAGATCATAATTGGATAATACTTTTTTTGTAATTCCTTTTGGGATCCGATCCTCCGCTGGGAATTTGTAATTGATGAGATAGCTCACAGCTGCCAGAAGTTACAAGATTAGGTGACTATCATAGCTTATCACACAGACACAGAGAAGTAAGTCATAAGGCAAATTAGTGGGAGGCTCTGTGACTTTGTCAGGCAGGTACGTGAAGAGATATTATCTTATTTGCTAAATGAGTCGTGGATGGACACTATAATTTTTTATGGCAAGACATTACACGCCAGCCTTATACAGTGACATGGAGGCAAGAAAATCTTTAAATCTTAATAATTCGGAGAAATGAAATACACTCAATGCTGACAGTGTGACAGACTTCAACATGTTCCTTCATAAGAAATCAAATTAGAATCTATTTAGGTAAGGCTGCAATGTATCGATGACGTATAAATATCGTTATACGAGATAAGATTGGATTTATGACATCATAATATGGCACCGTTATTTTCTTTTCCTGATTGTAAAGTCTGCAGAACAGTAAAGGGATGTCATTTTCTGAACTTGTTCGAGGACTCTCTATCATTCTATCATCATCTTTAACCGCTTGTATCCACACAACTGATATATTAAAAAATGTACGCGTGTTAATATTTTGTTAAAGCACCAATAGTCCTTATTCGTGGTGTGCCATAATGTAGACTGAAGTTAACAATAATATCAGTAAAAATGTCATTTTGAGAAAAAAAAAATTGTATCTGGCTTGTTTACATAACGACATCATATAGACCGCAACAATATGATATATGCAAGGGACATAACTTACACACAGCAACAACAAGCAACAAGTTGAAAGTGGCTCAACAGTAAAGGAGTCTGTTCTACAAAGACAAGCGACTTCAGTGGTGTGGAAGAAGTTTGGTCACAAAAGCTCAGATGTACAACAAAGCACAGTAACGAGATGATGAATGAATATTGGAAGGGAAACTGTCACATTTATGATGACATTAACCTATAACACTTATTTTGTTGCAGAAATACCGTGGAATATTGTAAACCAAAGCAATGTTGTTGCTGCAGTATAAAAGGAACATTTCATGGGATCTTGCTGGGAGTGAGAAGATAAGATTGATGCCGTTGTCAAGACTGTAAGGTAAATGTGTAGCTGCAATAAGAAGCTCGTTAGCTTAGCTTTGTACAAACAATAGAAATGGGGAAACAGTTAGCATGGCTTTGTCCTGAGATAACATTATCTGCCTATCCGCATCTCTAAAGCTCATTAGTTAACAAAAAGTATCCAATTTGTTTAATCATAACAACTGAACACTGAAACATTAGCTTGATATTCAGCATTCACATGAGTTTGTCACCAATCTTTTCACTTCAACTGCAACAAGAGAACGAACAAGCATATTTCACAAAATGTCAAACGCTTCCTTTAAGCATAGAAGAAGTGATTTGTCAGACACTTTTTCTCCTGTTATCTGCTGAGTTCCTCAACATGCAGATCATGCATGTTTAAATTTCAAAATGTTTTCTAGTACATACCGTTCATTTTCATCAAAAATGGAAATCACGCATCAAACTGGTCATGTCCGCCCTTGAAACAATTGCTCTGATTAAGGATTTAATGTTTTAGATGTCAGACTGACAAAAAAAAAACCTCTATGATTACATAAGGAAATTATAGGTTTACACTGACATTGCTGTGACTTTTCTCAGTGTCTTTCAGCAGGCAGGAGGTTCTCACTAGCATTGTTAAGTCACAAGTCTCCATCACCCACACCTCCAGCATAATGACAACCAGCAGCTGTGACTGACATAAAGCCACATTTTCAGAATTTCCTTATTATTTCTGAGACACTTAAACCACCTGGGAGAGGAGTTGTTAAAGAAAAGTATCATGATTAGGTAATATACAGTAACTCGATGCTACATCACATGGCACTATTTCTGGTTTGAGAACAAAAAGTCTTGTGATGCCACTCTGTCGGCTCAAAGCATCGACCTCCGTATTGAAGCAGGTGAAAACAGAAGAGAGGAAATGTCTTGAGATTCCAATAAACCCAGAGCTTCATTTCCAAAACAGAGAGGAAATCTTTGCATCTGGTGAGTTGTGTTGATTCACTGGAATTGATCGATAATTCTATCAACGCGCCCCAGATATATTATGGTCATTTTGTGCGATGAGGCAGTAAAATCTTACTTATTACCCCTTTACAGTATTGTGGAGCTCTTATTTATTGCACACATTATTTAGTCTGATATTCGCTTTTGAATCAGCTCTAGTTGAATGCTGACCTTGAACCTCTGTGTTGTGACCATAAATATCTGCACACAGGGCGCACAACCCTGAAATGAATATACATTTTATTTTCCAAAAGAATGTATTTACCAACTTAAAATGCAAATAAAACCATGTCGGTGTTCTAGTAACACTATATGTCACTGAAATTGATGGGTAATAATTCAGGAGGTGTAAAAGCTATCGACTGCCTAATATGTAGCATCTGGAAGGAAAAGGGCCTCTTTTGGTTTTCGGATGCAAGTCTAACTGAGGCAGTAAGTAATGTATGTAAAGGAGACCTCTACTAACTTTTTGTGTAAACATTACTTTGTAATTGGAGAATTTGCAAAGTATTTCAATTAAGAAATCACAGTTACTGTACAGTGCAGTCCATCCACTGCATGTGATCGTGCCTATAGGAGCTCAGGATGAGGGTGTGCGCTGCTTTTTAATGGAGGTGGGGCAGTCAACCAGATGTACATTTGCCAAACCAACATATTAATAGGAAAATCACAATCATAAAGTTTTTGTTGGCAATTAATTGTCATACAAATAATTATGATTAAGAATTGAATTGTCTTTTTCTGTTGATTTAATGCCATTACTCGAGTACAATCCTAATCATAGTTTAACAATACACATACAATCATCTATTAGCAGTAATGTTTGGCTTGGTGGAGTCAAATGAAGCTCAATGATATGCCGTCGCTATGATATTAGAAGATAAAAGTTCTAAATTTAAATCATACAAATGTATCAAAATCTGCCTATGTTCGCTATCAAAATATACAATACAAGGGGCAATCAGAAAGTTCAGAGCCTGCTCCCGATGCTTGCGAACGGTACGCAACACCATGATGTGCACAGAGTCATTCCAAGTTTCGTCACGTAAACAGCATCAGGACCATAATTACACACATTTTTTTGTGACCACTGGTGCAGGGTCAACCACGAATTGACTAGAGAGTGCATATCAAATTTTGTGTCAAACTCGGAAAATCAGCAACAAAAACCCTGGAACTGCTTTACAAAGTCTAAGACAATATGGTGTTGTGAGTGACATTTGCATTTCAGGAGATGTAGAACGTCACTGTCAAAAACTGAAGAAGGCGTGTCAGGTCAGGAGCGCAGCCAGGCATCTTGAATTTCTCCCCAGAGTCAGACTGTCAACACCGAGTTCTACTGTGACGTTCGAGGCATCGGATGAAAACATTCGGCGCAAACCACCTGAATGTGGCACGTTGGCAATTTGGTTCTCCAACATGACAAAGCACCCACTCACAGTTCATTGAAAACTTTTCTTGCCACCACCCCTACTTGCCAGATTTGGCTCCCCGCAACTTCATTCTGTTCCCCAGGTTGGCAGCCACTGTGGGAGTTTGGCTGCCCCCTATTTTTTGTTGTAACATAACATCAATCAATAAAAAAGTGAGGTACTTCTGTTCTTTTTGTTGGAATAGTAATTTACAGCACGTGTCATGGTTCAAGGCACGTCTCCAGACACAGCTGCTTGCTGACCCCCGCAGCCTAAACCCAAACAGCCAATCACAGTTTATCTGTCAGCATGTGCATTTCTGTCAACGTGTCCACATCTGTTAATACACCAACCAGTTTGTCAGAAGGGGCTGCAACAAGCTGAACCTACACACCAAAGAACACACAGCCCCGGGTGCTCAGTGGTTCTGTAGCACAGAAATCCTTGTTTCTAATTTCTTTCCTGATTAAAACAAAGGCACATATTGTATTGCCCTCTATACTGTACGTATATAATCTTGGGGGCCAAATAATGTAACAGATAAATTTGCTTCATTTTGCTCCATTCAGAAATTACAATCTTGTCAGTTTAATAGAGGGTGAAGCTATTAGCCACATGTCAGCCTGCGGTACAACCTTGACCTTCACATGCTTTCATGTGGCATGGCCGGCTGCTTCACTGGTGCACCTCCACAGATGGTTTGCAGCATTTTCTTGTCTCCTTTACAATAATTCCTGTTTCCCTGCCTTTCCCAGCCAGCTAAAACCCATCCTTGGGTATTCCCAACAAGGCAGTTAATCCTTACTTGGCAGAGATTTGTATGATATTTGGCCCCCCAACGCCACCCGTATGATAGCAGGCGAACCCATGCCTTTTAACTCCTCAGTCACTCAGCTGGACAGATGAATTACTTTGACATCACACTGAAAAACAAGCCAAGTCAACAAGCTTAACTGCTGCACGCCGGACTTGCTACAGCACATCATGCTACTATCTGACCCGTACCAAAGGTCGGCCACAGGAGAGGACACCAAGTAGTTGTAATCCAGAATCTGTTAAATGCAACAATCCTTAATGGGTTAGGGAGTATTAGAGACTAACTGAGGGGGCTATTGTGACAGATGGCTTATGTTTATTTGACCCACAATAACCACTGCCATCAATGTCTTGTGGCGAGCCGTGGAGGAGAGAGTACTAAATCAGCCAAGCCATGGACAAAGTCCAAAATAAATATGTCAGCCCGGGGCCGCCCGTCCAGGTTGACTGTTAAATGAAGCACCATCAAAAAGGTAGTTGACTGTCCTCAGCTGTCACAGTCCACCCTCTGACAGCCTCTGCATGTGTCCCTAACTGGAGAAGCCTCCGAGCATTTCCTAGTAACCAATGGTTGCCAACCTGACTGCAACAAACATGCGCTCACGACGGCTGCCCCTGCAATTTGGAAATGCCACGAAAGCAGTATACTAACAAAATTACAGTAACTGTTACCAACCTGCAACTGTAAATGTTACCAGTCATATTCAACGTTTTCATTGTGCTCTTACTATAACACCATGAAGTTAAATGACAGGACTGTTATTCAATGGATTTCTGTTGACTTGCACCTTGAACACTGACCTTGCAAGATGACTGGTTCCAAAATGCTATTTGATCAATAAATTGTTGAAAGTGTTAAATGGTCCAGTCATTAAGCTGTCAAACGTATTTGTAAGATGACTTATAACTGCACAATTAGCCTGACTAATATCAATAGAAAAGTCTTTCCTCCCTGGTATGGACCAAACAGTATTTATCAAATCTGGAGGGTCAGAGGTTTTTCTGAAATACACTTTTATATTGAAAAGCACAAAACAGGCTCCATCATCTCATAATCTATATGTGGGTATAAACTGCTCCATTTATCAGTTAAATGCCATTGCCGATGTCCTGGATGCCACTATCTTAAAGCAGGTGGTAGGAGGCTGTGATGTACCAGATTATGCTGCATCTCTGTCATATTTCAGCCATGTGATCCCAGCTGCAGCAGGAATGACACAGGTGTCACTTTCAAAGAGGAAATCCCCCCTGCTGGAGAATCAGGAGATCAGAAACATTCTGACATCGATGTGACCATACAGCAAACATTTTCAGTGGCAAAAAGTATTCTGTCTGGATCTCTGAAACCTTATATTAACAAACAAAACTGAGTTAGAGAAATGGAATCTTTTGACATGAGGTCCAATGGTGGCAGCAGATGCTTCCTTCACCTATAGGATGGGTAGAGAACGGCTTCAGTCAACGGACTTGAGTTGCTCTCTAAATTAATTATGTGTCTTGTTGTCTCTCTTGCTTTACACGATGAGATTTGTTAACCTGACCACCACAGTTTGTCATGTACCAGCAACAAATGCAGCTGAGCGCAGATTTACAAACATAGAGGTACATCCTGTTTTCCCATCATACAAGCCTCTGACTTTGCTAAGACCACTCATATCACAGAAGTAAATAATTTAAAGACAGTTGCCCTCTCTAACAGGGATTCTATGAGCAGAGAGGAGACTGGAGCCATGAGCTGCCTCTGAGTGTCAGCTTCAAGTTGTTGTTTTCATATAGGCTGCTGTTTGGTTTCCCTCGAGGCCCACTCTCACCATCATCCACTCTCTAAACTGGGCTGTGTATGTCGTCCATACACACCCATAACGTCACTGTAATGTACTTCACATGAACCTTTGCTCTCACCACTGTTTTATGAAATTACTTTGTCAATCTTGTTGCCAAAATACAAAAATGAACATTAAAATGAAGTAAAATAAGTCCAAAATATTCACTTGTAGTCATCCTGAGGGTTCACTGCTATGACCTAAACCCATTCCTCCTTACTATGGAGCAAGTTATCAGACACAGTTACGAAGGCAAAGTTTAAAGACGCAATCAAAAAGATAGGATCCCCGAGCGCGGCTAAAATTATTTTTACTGTACCGTGACCCAACCTCTTGTCATTAATCTTACATTGCTCAAGCAAGCCCTACAAGCAGTGTGACTGGATGGCATCCATATGATTCAGATCACTGTACAAGCCAAACCACTAAAGCGCATCATCTGGCTCATCAAATCATAGTCCAAGTATCCAGATCCACCACTAAATCTGTCCTGGCATAATTGGATGATAGAGATTGCGGTGCAACAACTGAGGCCAGCATTGTCTGCCCATTTGACACTATGCTAACTATGCCAAGAGCTTTCATGTTTGACACCAGCAAACACATAGTTGTAGTGGCACATTGCCACTTGCAATTCTATTGTTGACACTTTATCATAGATTTTTTTTTTGCTGTCTTCTCTCTCTCTTCATCTGCATACATAATGAATAAGATGGTGTCACTTTGCAGCTATTGCTCTTGCTAATATAATTAGGTATTAGCTAGAAAGACATTGTGCGTGACTATAGAGTAATCTATACATTTTCCTTTCACACAGCAAGCTCGGATAAAAAATAAAAATAAAAAAAAGAAGCTTCATTTCCACTTGTGAATCTGCCTTCACTGTATTACAAAATTTTCAACATGCGGACACATATTATATTTGACGTTAACAGAAGCATTGTATGCTCCCTATAATATATAAAGTATATAAGTATAAAATGACCAGAGGTCAATGCCATTACAGTCGCAAGTAATCAGCAAGCATTGTACTGTTTATGCCTCATTGGTCCCACTGATTATGAAGAGATCAATACATGGATACGTTGTCTGTAGGAGAGGCTGGATGTTAAACATGCCCCTTCTTTTCCTTAAAAAAAAATCCATTATTCAGTAATGATAATAATATACTGACTGATTATTATATTGATGAACATAATTATTAACATCATTCTGTGACTGATTAATTGCAGGAATTGATTTTAGGTATAATTAGAAAGTATAAACATATTCTACACAGTGTGTACTATGTACAATTGTCATAGTACATTTTAGCAGCAGGTATTCAAAAACAGTTAACATACTTTGTCACATAGACTGTACGCAAAGGTGGACGACGCATCTCCACGTCGCCCCAACTGTATAAGAGTGACGCAACAATAACCTGGATATGTGCCCTGCCATCTTTAGCTGGTGATGTCATTTGAAGCCAGTAGTGGAGCCACGGTCTAAGTAACATCAATGTGTTCAAAAGCACTAAATGTAAAAGGAACAGGATTTGGGAAAAAGTGTACGAGTTGCTGTTTCTTTGTTTTGTCATATTTTAGTTTGACCTTGTCCTGTCTGCTAACATAGCAGAGGTGGGGTTTAGGATCTGTACTGCAACCAGCGACCAGGGGGCATTCCATAGGTTTTGGCTTATTATATAGTCTATGTTTTTCATCCTAATGAGGTAGTTAATGCTCAATACTGTAATTACTAAATATGTATTTTATTATTATAATAAACAAAAATATGATGTGTAAAGAAATACCTTAGTAAACATGAACACCATTAATAAATTGTTATTTACACATAAGTTAACTGTTAATTAACTGAGGTTAATTAATGTACCCTTATTGTAAAGTGTTACCAATATGACTTTGTGTATCGATCAAAAGGCAACTTTAGAATGAGACAATCATTTAAACTTCACAAAACGAAAGCAAAATGTTTTCTAATACATTTTGTTAGCACTTCTATTACATTCATTTACTCAGGATAAGCTGGCTGAGCTGATATTTCTTAAAAATGCCTATTTCATACAGTAACACAGTCACGTCAGGAAGCCCCCCCAAGTACAGCCAGAATCTAATGCATTGGTCACCAGAGATCTCCACTGGAGCAACATGAAGTAAAATGCCTTGCTTATGCACACTCCACTTACATTTCCAAACGCATCAGTGTAAAAAATGCCCTCGTTTGTTCTCCTATGTCTGGAATATACTCTATTTAGTTAAATATCACTCATACTAATCTTCCTTGAGGCACCTATTTTTTTCCAATCTCTCGTGTAGACTTTGTTCTGGCCCTGGTGATCCAAATCAGAGTCTCCCAACATGAACAGCTGTCGCGCTCACACGAGGGGAAGGGAGGTGTGTGTGTGGGTGCGTGTTTGTGTCTGTGTGCGTGTTTGTGTGGTGGGGTTCAGCCAAGGGACCTGAGCCTTCTCAAAGCAGCTGTGCTACTCTGTTAGAGGTGGTCTCTCAGAGATGGGAACAAATTCATCAGGTGTAAGCGGCGCATATCGCTCTAATATGTCTGTTCATCACAGTCTGAAAAATGGAGAGAGAAAAAAAAAAGACAGACCTCATTTAAACTCAGTTCTAAATGCAAAAGATGATTAAAATCATGTAATGTAAATTCACATAGCAAGCAGCTGGCTCAATCAGCTATTAAATGATGTTATGCTATAATTAAGCACAGGATGCATATACTATAATCACAGTCAATGTTACAAATAAGCACATGACTGACTGACTGACTTGTTCTCTCTCTCTCTCTCTCTCTCTCTCTCTCTCTGAGATGGTCAGTGCTGAATTAAGCGCACTTGAAGCCTGATTATGCATTCTTCCGTAATGCGGCCTTCAGTGGCCACTAATTTAGAAACCGAATCTTCCCCAGGGCTTCTTTCTGCTTTGCTTGGTATATATGGATTCCCATATAGATGATTCACCTCGCATTCCGAAGGCAAGGGGCTGTGAACTCATGGGCAGGTCCTACTGGGTCAGGCTTTGGACCTCTATATTTCCCCTGGCAGGCCATGCTTTCACACTGAACCAACCCAGAAAGTAGCGGTTGTTACTGCAGGCGAGCCAAGCCCTTCTCTCTTGTGGTGTCAAACCAAATGTAAACTAATCTGTCAACCTAAATGTGCACAACTCAGTATTCTGCATGTCTAACAGACCCGAGGGGAGAAACTCATATACTGTACAGTATCAAGCAGAGGCAACGACCA
Organism: Brachyistius frenatus; assembly: GCF_029030835.1. Lineage (NCBI taxonomy): Eukaryota > Metazoa > Chordata > Actinopteri > Embiotocidae > Brachyistius > Brachyistius frenatus. Next base: position 2,238,667 of record NW_027210633.1, read on the forward strand.
GAGCCAACTAAAGGGCCTGGAAAGCAAATCGAGGAAAGAGAAACGGAGCTTTGGAAGATGTTATAAACCGCAGGTTGTGGTTTCATCATTGTCTTATGTTATTAGTTATGATACAAAAAAATAAAAAGTGAAAAACATTACATAAAAAACATTGTTGAATTATATTCTTATCTGAACATTTAATTTAAAGACTTTCTGTCATTGTTAAAATATTTGTGAAACGTGTGAAGTGTGTCCAGCATCCCATCTCTCCTGGGTGTCCCATGGTTATTTGTGTGTGAAGATCCAGAGTAGGTGCATAAAATGTGACCCATTTGTGCCTTCTGATCTCATCTGACAGAGCTGAGAAAAAATGGTGGTGACAAAACAGTGCTGATTTGTGCAGATGTGAACTGTCCTAAGGGAGCCTTTTTGCACACGCGCTTCATTGACTTCCCAACTGAGGGTAACTGTGGAAGTGGAGGTCAGACCCTCGTGCCCCTGCACAGATATTCACCCTTTTAGGGAGAATGGGATGTTGGCAGCAAACGGGCAGCTATAGGTGTAATATCACATTGTCCGCACATGTCAGCACTCATGTCCACTGGTCCTCCTGCTTCTCGCAGAGCTGATCTACAGTCCTTAAAGTGAGGAGGGAGTTTCAGAGGCCGATCCATGGCTACACTGATAGATAGATGCAATTCCAATAAGTAACCCCTGACATCCTCTGGTTAGTCTGCAGTGGTCTGGAAAAGCTATTGGTTTCTCTTCTGGTGAAGAGAATTAGAAGCCACTACATCATTCGTTGCACACTGTCAGCCCAGAAGTGGCGTGCGACTGTCTCCCTGCCATTTATCATGCCATTACAGCGGAGGTATACTGAGCAAGGCCACCGAATGAAAAAAAAGAAAACGTATAATTTTAATGGCGTTTGGAATTGACTTTAGTTGTCAATGCCAAAACATCAAGTACTGTTCATTGGACCAGTAGTTTAATATCATGGCATATTCCATCATTGTCAGTCCGGTGTTCAAAATAATCAATCTGTTTGTCAAGTCCCATAAAAGTCTTACAGTGTAATGTTGCATTTCCCCCATTCAGCACTACCGATTTCATTCCTAAAACACTGTATATGCAGAGGAAAACTTATATCTGTTTAAAGCAGATCTGGGCTACACAATGGAGTAATTATTAAAAGTAGCAATTTCAGGAAATGTTATCATTATTTCTGCTTAGAGGGTTTGTTTCTGTTTGAAAATTAAAACAGTAAAGTGCTGACATGCCCTCTTGTCCTGCCACTGTATGTGCTCACATACAATCAGAATGTGAAAGACAGGATTGATTTATGAATGTACCTCCTTCTGCCCGGAGGTATTGATAGACCACTCATCACACCGCATGTCATTGCCAGTATTGGTTGCGCTGTATTTCAGGGAGGGGGAGCAGTGACCTCAGATACTGTTGTGGGATTGCCTGACTGTCACTCCCTTCACGTCAAGGGTCACACACAGCCCTCGTGATACCACCTTGAGATCTCTCCTCCTATTGTTGATAAGGAGCACTCTGTCTGATTATCAGCGGGTTTTTCTCTCTGATGCTCAAATAAACAGGGATTTCAATGTGTATATATTGTACATACGTAAAAGTTGCAATACCACTATCTAAAACAAAGTGGTCCAATTTAGGGCCTATGGACCGAGTTTGGCCGGCACCTTCTTTGTTTTGGCCAAAGTGCTGTAAAGTCCGAACTGTAATGGCAACGAATTATACATTTTGTGCAGCTAAAAATGACATACTATGAGTTTTACGGCAATGTACAGCATCATGCTGTCAAGCCTCGATATTAAATTACATTGGCCTGCGTCTTATCTTTGAAGAATGATGGCATTCTCTTTCTCTCCTGCTGATGCTTATGTGTTGTTCGTGTGTCCTGCGTCACTGACTTTGAGCTACCAGTCACTATGAGAAGTCAATGCAATGGCACACTAACAAGAGAAAAATTGGCAAAATTATAAAATTATCACACAAATTAGAGTGTTATGATGATAATGACATTTTATTTCAGATTTAGGAAGTTCATTTTCAGTCAGCTATATCACATCTAATGAAAAGTAACTCCACATAGCATTCTTTTTGCTCCATCTAGATTCATTTTTGGCTCTTAATAGGTAAGAATTTGTCCACCTCCCATCTAAAAATACTCCTTCACAAAGGCTTACTCAAGTAAAACTACAGAAGTATTGTCAGCAAAATAAGTAAAGGTAGTCATTATTAGAGAAAATTTTCCTTTGATAGTGGTGTATATGTAAAAAGAGGCAGAATAATATTATTGATATGGTGTCTAGTTACTGTTGTACTTGGTTGAAGGGAGTGGAGGCAGAACCCTTCATTTCATAAAGACATTTCTGTACATAAATACATCCTAAAACACATATTGGCCTAAAAAACATATAAAAAAGAATAAGCTACTACAGCTGCCACGTAAATATAATGGAGTAAAAAGTACAATATTTCACTCTGGAAAGTCGTAGAGTAAAAGTATAAAGTAGCAGAAAGTACAGTGTTATACGTAGTTATTTTCCACCTCTGCAACAGTAAACCCATGAGGAACAGTTGTTATGATGAAAGATGGGGCTAAGAACATATGCTGCTACAATAAAACTGAACTATTCTCACAAATGAAATTAGCTGTGAAATACAAAGAGACTCAGTTGGACCGGCCTCGAGATGATTCACTTGGAAACAGAGCTGAAGGAAAAGGCTCCTTTAAATTAGCACCTATAGGGTTGCATGTGTTAAGTATTGTGGTCTGCAAGCACTCTAATCACATGTAAATATGTTTATTTCTATCTGCCTGTGTGTGTGTGTGTGTGCAGCTGGTGCCGTGTGTTTTCCATAATGAAACCTGCTTGAAATATTGCAGCTTTGGACGGCTTGCGCCTCCGTTTATGTTTGTGTTGGCATGTGTGGCACGGCTTTGGAAGTGTGACAGGTGAAGCCTCCACCTGGCCCCGCTGGGTCCACCTGCTCCATCGCTGGCAGGTGACGCACAGGGGGGGGGCTGAATGTTGCCATAGGGAACGGGCGGACCGGCGAAAGGGTTTCTTTTAGGGGCAATCTGGAGGATCATGGGTGGGCACTTAGCTCCTCGGGGCTACTGGCATCTGTCGGCGCTCGTGGACTGGCACAAAAGGCAACACGTCATTAACTTCATTATCTCACCTGGCATTGTTAGTGTGGGTGCTAGCATATTCTTTTATTCTTTAATAGTGTGCAGGCTGTATCAAATATGAGGGTGTGCATCAGTGCTGCTTGCCTCCATGTTATTTTTCTGTCTCCTGCTCGTGTTTCATTGGAGCGTCTCCTCAGAAGCCCCCCCCCCCTTTTTTTTTTCATGTTGGTACCATTATAGCGCCTATGACTGCCTTCTACAGCTCTCTCTATGTGTTTTTGTGCACCTAAAGCGACTGAACACAGGAGCCCTCCACTGACAGCATATATTTGCGCTGCCTGGCCACGTGACGAGAAGGAATCCCGCATGTGGAACTGAATGCACGTCCTGTTTTTCAAACAGACAGTGTGTTACAATGGGTGGAAATGTTTTGATGAAAAGATGACTAATGGTTGGGAAATCCGGGATGCAATGATGTAGATGTTTGGTTTTTGCACTGCGTAATTTCGTGACAGCATTTTAAATTAGATTTTACATCCAGAAAAAAAAAAAAAGGAAAAGGGCTATAATTTGAGATCTTTAAGAAAAATATACAAATGCAATCACAATCCAAATGTATTTAGGAGCTGATATCAAACCGTTATAAGATGTATGTGAATTCAGCATCTCATCCTCATATTTTCAGGTGTATTTGTGTATAAAAAGCATTGTGAATTTGAGAGTGATAGATTTGCACTCCGAATCAAATCATAAACAAAGCAAGTAGTACAGCGTGTGTTTCAAAAGAGGGTGCCACACTGCAGTTATTGACTGTTGAAGGTGCCAGTGAATTTGCATTTCTCGGCAGGATCCAGTAAAACAGGGGAGAAAAAAAAAAAAGGGGGAAACCCCCATGAACCGAACAAAGCCCACAGAGAATTTTTGGTCTCATGAAAGTAGGCCTCACAGTGGTAGCAAGACGAACGGCAACCGAGCAGTGCCTCATGAGTGAGGCGTGGGTTAGTGGAGAATTACTCTACAACAGCATGCCCATTGGTTCAGAGAGGAAAAGACAGCTCAATCCGCTCCTGGGGGGGGAGGGGGCTGGTGAGAGGTGGGCAGCATGGAGAGATGAGGATCCAGGGGAGGAAGCATGCACGGGGAAGAAAAAAAAAGAAAGAAGAAGAAGGAAAAAAAAAAAAAAAGGACCTCCAGAGAGCATCTAGAGAGGAAGTGGTCTAAAATACGGACCTGAACAAATATGATGATAAGATAAGAGCAACAAAGGTAAACAACAGGGAAGAAAAGGCTATATTAGACAACGAAGGCTTGCAATATAGTTGCCATGGAGATGAGCAAGTCTCCTAAGCCTCGTCATTTCTCTGACTCCTCCTGTGAACGCTGGGATAAAAATAGACATGGGCAGAGAACAAAGACATATTTAAAAAAAAAAAAAAATAGTCAAGATGAATGAAGAAGAAAGGTCGTGGGGAAAAAAAAAATGGGACATGTGTGTAGAAGTACATGTGTGTTTCTGTTTTCTATGACTGGTGAAGCCACCATGCGACCACGCTTCAAATGGTGGAGAGCCGTGAGTGATGACTATAGTCTGCTTGTCTAGGCTAGAAAATCCCATCATTACTATTTGGCATTATTAAAGAAACAGAATGTGACGAGGCCGCTGGCTTGGTCTTCACTAACCACAATGACCACACACAGGAAACACTGGCAGCTCGTTTTACTCTTCCTCCTCTCTATTCTTGCCACTTCTATTATTGCTATGATTATTATTATTATTATTATTATTATTATTATTATTATTATTATGTATCAGGTAGTAATGATGTACAGTACATTGTGTGTGTGTGTGTGTGTGTGTGTGTGTGTGTATTGAATTTCTGTACGTGTTATTTTGCCCCTGAGCCCTTCACGTCTTATTAGATCTGACCAAGTGAATTAAAAATTGTGGGTGAAATAAGAAATAAGAGTGTTTAATCTTTGCTAATACGTCGTGAATTATATTTGGCAGTAGGTTCCTCAAAGTTGCAGTTTCACACTCATTGTAACATTTCCTGTAAGTATGAGATGCATATATTTAATTTCTATTTTAGCTTTTCCTCACACTGGCCTGATGTTAGCTTAATCAGGAAATTACACCAGGAAGTTGTGGACTGCTAATTCAAATCCATTGTTCAACCATGTATCATTCTTGTAAAGTTTATTGTGTTCAATGTAAAAGAGTTGGGAAATGCTGCAGATCAAAATTGTTCAAATACAACCCAGTTTCCAAAAAGGTTGGGACGCTGTGGAAAATGCAAATATTTAACCGAAAATAGAACAGAGGCAACATATCAAATGTTGAAACTGAGAAATTTGATTGTGCCATGAAAAATACATGCTCATTTTGAATTTGATGTCAGCTAAACGTTTCAAAATAGTCCAAAGTTTTTTGGAAACAGTCTTGAATAACTTAACGCCCACTAAAATTTTGTCTTAATGTTTTAACTTCTTGACTTTGTACAGCTGTACTCCAGTAAAGAGAGCTCTGACCCAGTATCTCCCATCAGTGACTCAGGAAGTGATCAGAGGTGATGCAGGCTGGAAACGTTCTGCCGTTAAATTCCTCTTTAGAATGGGACACCAATATCTGAAATGTCTCTGAAAGGACTCATGAGTGCAGAAGCGACTCTCTGGAATCCAACACGGACACGTCCCTGCCTGGTCCATGCAAGTTTTGTTTTCACGAGTAAGCCATCAAAACAACAAACCCAGAACAAAAATAGCTTTGCTGTGTTGACTCAGGGGAGAGGACGAGCCCGGAGAGAGACCCAGAGAGTGGCAGCTGGCCCGGGCTAACAGGACAACTGCTAATGGGACGCTCCATCGGCTGCTCCTCTCTGCCTGCCCACCGCCCAACCGAGCGCCAACCTCCAGGCTTCTAGAAAATGTCCCGAGCTCCCCAACTGTTTGGCATCTGAACAAATCACAACATTATTTACACACAACATCCACAACGCTATAAACACCACAACTTTGTAGTGCATGAAATAAAATGGCAAATGATCATGTTTGTGGAAAGCAGCAGCAGACTGTTTTGTGAAGCATTGCAAAAATTATATATCTAATTATATAATTGACTTTTACATAAGAAATGAACATGTAGTTTAAACTGCCTGATATGCAACATTACGAAGCTGCTTAACACAATTTTTTTTTAACTTTTTAACTTTATGTACATTGTATATGCTACTTCTTTAAGTTTACTAATATTTTAAATGAAGAAATAAAGAATAACAACCTTGGAGATGCCTTAAATTAAATACTGTGATTCTGTCATTACTCAAATGTTTTTAGCCCAATATTATTCTCATTAGCAAAATTTTTAAGAGCCTCAATTAAAAGTTGTATTTTTACATATTTGAAATGAATAAACATTTTCCATATTATATATAGTCCCCTGTGCACAGCAATATCCCATTCATGTGGTGCTCAAACCAACAAGTACAGCATGAATTGTCTGTGGTGATGATATGGTGTTCCCATTAAGAAGTGAAGAGCATCGCCCCCCTGGACCTCTCTAATTTCCAAAGTGAAACACATCACTCTCCTCAGCAGCATATATGATAGCCTCTTTTCTCTTGTGCTGGATATATAGCTGCCATCAGTCACCTGTCTGCATGCCAGACACCAGAGTTATGATGATTGTGTTGATGCAAGGCACCCCTGCACTTCCTCATTCCTTCATCCTCCGGCCTGGATGAGCAACACATGGATCAAACCTGCCTTTGCAGCACCATCTGGTGACCACTGCTGTGATTCAGGGAGCACTTCTCGCAGATGAATGAGAGAAGAAGAAATTAAACTCTTACCCTTTTTCTTTTCTTTTTTCTCTTCGTGTAATACCAGTCTGATCCTCTGGATGGTGTCTCAACCCTGTGTCCTTCATCCTCACTGTGGTCTGGTGGATTTCATATCATGCATACAGAAAAACCAACATAATGATTCTTATACTTCTCTGTTTCATTCTTGGCATGGTTCCTCTGCAGGCTGTCACGGTTTGCTACGACATCTCCTTGAAGAATTCGTGCTGGCCTTTGTGTGGTCCCTGCTATTATTTCACCTCCAGCCACAGCTCTAATTAAAGCTAGTTCGCTCTGACACTACTGGAGGCACACGTGGACAGAAGACCATACATTAAGACAACATCATGGACTATCTTTCCTAATAATGTTTATTGTATTTTTATTTTTAAATTTAAATGTCCCTGGATGGTTTATTCTTAAATTATTAAGAATTTAAAGAATAAATTGCTTCATCTTCAATTGCAATCTCCTATTTTGTAGAGGAAAACACATTAAGTGGAAAAAGTATTTTTCATATTTGAGTACTTTGGTAGTTTAAATTCCCCGTTTCACATTTATTTTGAAAACCAGCAGAGGGATGAGACGCCCTGACTTCTGACCTCTGTGAGAGACAGATATGAGATCCAGCTCTTTCTTTTTGATGAATAACACAGTAGGATATAACAAAAGTAACTTTGATGTTGGTAGATACTGGAACTGTGGCAAAAATGTTCTTTATAATAACACAAACCAGAGTGAAGATTTAGTTTTGATTGTTTAATGGAACAACTTGCAGTTACATCACGTATTCTGTTGAATGGGGAAGTAAAGGCTTCGATCAATGTCCTAAGTTAATGTTTCCTCACATAGTTCTTCTTGAGAAGGTGGAATTCAGGCACACATCTTATCATCGGCACTTTTGTTATGTATGTATTTGTATATAAACTGTATTTCTAACCAAGTAGAGAAAAAAATTGTATAAAAAAGAATTTGTAGATGCTGAAAGAACACAATAAAAAAAACAATTTAAAAAGGTGTCATTTGTGGTGGCTTTCACTGTCATTACAATTAAAGCATGTGAGAGATAATTATATTCAAATATTACATCAAAGCTGCTATTATTAGATTACACAAAGACAGGTGTACGACTCTGGTGACCTAACAAACCACAGCATGTACACACTGATTCACTGTGCCAAGGATTCGACCTGTTCCTTCGTCATATCAGAGACAAGCTGCCCTTATAACCATCTACTCCGATTAATCTTTATTTTCAGAAAGATAAAATTAGCAAACCTAAAAATATAAAACAAACTAAGATTAAAGATTTTCAAGCAAAAAAAACTAACTTTGATCTTATTCTTGGAAAGTAGACAATAAAAACCTGTCCCGTGCTAAAGGCCGAATCTTGATTGACAGATTAGAGACAACACATTGATTTGAGTTCATTTGCACAATTTATCTTATTATCATGAGGCAAATGGAGAAGATGGTCAACCTTTATGAAGGTGCAAACCATCATCAGGCATTATAGTCGGAGCTGAATCCTTAAAACAAGACATACAACACTGTCATCTAACATGGCAGTGCGTATGTAAGATTGTTGGGTTTAAAGTTTGTTTACTTCCCTGCTGACATTCCTCTCGCTCTAAAATCATGTCTCTACAGAGTGATGAATGTTCTAATCAACATTTTACAAATTTGAGTTTGATACAACATTTTCTGTTTGTCTTTGTGAAAACATTAAAAGCTCATGTTTAAGCTATTTAAGCTAAAAAAATATATATATATATATATAAACAACAACCATTATCGAGCAGCCTTTTCTATATGCACAAGCCTGAAAACAACATTCAAAATAACATTCTTAAACCCTCTGGATCACAGTGATGGAGTTTACAATCAGTCAAAATTAATGACACTGAACAGAAGCGTGCATTTGGTAAACTTTTTTTCTTTTAACCTAATTTATTCATTGTATTTATATTTTGTTTTTAAAACGGAAATGAGTCTCTGCATCCGTCCCTTGTCATCCAAGAAACATGAAAACATCACAGCAAAGTCTGCAAAAATCATTTTAGTTCAAAGGTTGGTGAAGATGTGATGACATTTGGGGGCTTTAGACCTGTAAAATAGTACCTTTGTTTTTTCAAATCCACAATTAGTTTAAACTTTAGACAGCACATAAAAGTGTATGTTGCTTCCGGGTCAGAAAAATGAGGCCGATGCGGAAGCTTCTTAAACTGAAACACCACCGACGGCCACTAGGGGCTGGCTCCAAAAAGGCTCTGGCTTTTTAGACTCCCATTGAATGTCTTTCATGAAATACAAAGTCAATCAAAAAAAAATTCTACCAGTCATTGTAGTGTCAGTTGCTAAAGTCACTCCTTTTTATTTGTTTTCTGGCGGTCCATTGGAAAATAATCCCTTCATTAATTAGATACTAACCACCAGCAGTATTTTGGGGGAATGTCTGTTTGTTTGACAGGCCTGTCGTGCAGTCAGGTTTCTGCTATAGGTGGGCGGGGCGCATCATCTCGGGTTCCCAATAACATCCAGTCAGATTTACTGCTCGCACCTCCGCAGCTCATCCAAATATGCTTGCTTCTGGCCCCAAATATAGCAACACAGCGACAGCCAAAGTGCTGAACTCGAGGCTTCAGAGCTGCCGTTCACAAACTAATGATTGACGTCATGGTTGGTTATTGCTCAAAATTGCTGGTGAAAATTATATTTGAGAAAACCTGAATCAAACTAAATTATGTGCCACTGCAAGTTATATCAAAGATATAAATGTAGAGAGATATTGCAAGGTTAAATAATCCTATTAAATCAGATAACAGCATTTCTATAAGATATGATTTACTCTTTAAACTTATTTAGTGCAATGACGATATAACAGTGACGACAATGAAACCTCTGATTTGAAAAGTGATTGTAATTCATGACTTCACTGGGTTGACCTCGAGGGAAATAAGTACGAGTTCACTGTTGTAAACTATTTTTCATTTTGCGGGGGCCTCCACACAGAGATAAAGAGTTACAGTAGCTGAGCTCTATTTTAACACATTTAAACTGTGATACTTTACACTGACACACAAACACCAACAGAAGTTTTACACATATTGGCTCTTTCCTCTGGCTTTCTATTTCTAGAATCGATCATGAGAGCAAAAAAAGGAGAAAAAAAAGAGCTGACTCATTATCAGTCACAAAATTCCATTTCATGGTGAACAGCTAGACTAAATAACTGCCTCAAAACAGCCGGATTCACGAGAACCCTCTCATCTCAGAGAATGTAAGCATTCACACAACACCTCCCTCAGTTTACTCTGCAAAAAGCCACCACGTAGCGTCTCTCATGACTCTGATTTCCCCGGGGCCTTTATGTACGAGGACGTTTTTCAGAGATGGGTACGAGCTACGCACTTACAGTAGACCCATCCAAAGACTTCTGCTGCCATCGTTTGCGCCTTCACATCTCTGCAGCATGTCTCCGATAACAGTCTGTCCTTTCTACTATTTGGTATTCCCAGCTGGAACCTCAGTTTGTCTTATTGTTTATGATGGTGAGTCACTCAGAGTGCACTCTGTGCTTGCTCTCTTTACGAAGGACACACACCATTTAAAAACAGCGCATAAACCTGTCACTCTCTCTGGAGACCTGCTCTCGGTAGGCAGATTCATTATCTGCGGTGCTTTTTGCACCCGAGGATTCGGGCGGTCCTCCTTATTTTTGTCCTATTAGACTGCATATGGCACTCTAATCAGCTAAAGGGGGACGTGATTTACATTCACTGTCAGCTCTGTTTTCTTGTGTCGCCACTCCAGACGCGGACATGGTCACTTTGTTCCCCAATCCAGCACAGACTGTCCAGTCTTTCTTACGAGGCCTTGGTTGTAAACATTGAGGACTCTTCTATTGTGTCCTGTAAGAGGAAACCAGCTGTTGTCTCTGCCCAGGATATTTATGACATATGAACAAGTTACACAATTACAAACCCTGCGCATGGTATAAGTCTCAATAAAGCAGATCTAATTATCAGATTTTATTGCAGTTATTTCTGCCTAACTGAGCATACAGTTTATTTTCTTACCATCCATATTATGACAGTCTTATGTAACGTGTGATGTTTAACACTGTAATCAAAGATATAAGCTGAAGTTATTGCCACAGCTGAGAAACACCTACAGCCAAAGATAATTAAATATCAATGAGGCCTGAACCTGTTTCACACAGATATTTCTGTACAGACTGGTCTGTAATGTGAGGTCAGTCTTAATTTTACTCTCAGATCAGTCTAATGTAAGTTAAATGCATTTTTAGCCTTAAAAGTGAGCCACTGGACTATAAAGCCATGCTTGTATGGTAACAATCAGCTACTCCTGCTGATCAGTGGCACTAAATGACAAAATGATTTGTGGTTTCCTCAAAATGTTGAGAATTTATTCCAAAGAAGGGAGATTTTAGAGAGCACAATAATACAATGACATAATATACACTGAAGATTTTGACAGTCATGGGAGCCAGACCGACAAGTTAACTGATGTAATGGCTTTTAAAACATTAGCAAGCCTCAGAAGCTCAGAGGAATTCCCTCATCTAACTGCTGTGTCCTTGCAGGAGGCAAATATTTCCTCATGGAGTGAACACAAAACAGTTTGAAGCAAGGGCTCTGTCTGTCATATTTTTTCATTCATGGGGAATTAGTCCAACTCGTGGTTAGATCTAATTTTTACAAATACTATCTCTTGACACACCATGTCCAAGCACACATTGTTCCATAAGTTAAATAAAGACAAATATTCACAGCCATCTGTTGCAAAGATCTCCAAGACCTCCTCCTATGGTGTGAACAGTCCTTTCTCTCCCTTTATGAGCAAAAGCATATTATTTGACAAAACTGTTGCCATTACCTTAATGTGTTTCAGGAAATGGATGTTCACTCAAGCAGAAAGTAAACAGGTAAAACAACCAGGGCAGCAAGTATTTATTTTCATTATTTTATTCTGTTTATTACTTCTCTATTAAGTGATGCATCATTTGGTTAATGAAATAGAAAATACTGTCCAAAGTTTGCAAACATCAAAGATCATGTCTTCCAGTGCCTTGTTTGGTTCGACTAGCAATTTAAAACCCAAAACTATTTGGTTTACAATCATATAAAACAGAGAAGAGAAGTTTATCCTCACGTTTGTGTAGCTGGAATCAGTTTGTGTCACTGTGTGGACTGTGCTGACAGGTCATCATTGTAAATGAGAATTGGTTCTCAATTGATTTTACCTGGTTAAATAAAGGTAAAAAAAAAAAAAAAAAAGTTTGACATTTTTGCTTGAAAATTCAAAAACTGCTTTTGATTGATTTTGTGTCACTCGGTACTCTAATTGACTAATTGTTTCAGCTCTGAAAACAACCAGCAGACTTTATATTGCCAAAGCTGATATTCTGCACTCAGGATGCAATGAACACCAACTCACCACCTCCAGTTTGTTATCTATGCCTGCTATTATTCCCAGTTGTCAAATGCTGTTGTTTTGTCAAAGCTGTTGCCGTCAGACATTCGCCTAAGATGCCTTGTGGCATCAGCAATGTGGCCGTTTGGGTCGAAGAAGGAGGTCATGTAACGAAGCAGAGAGAGAGTGACAAAATCTGTGCAGGGAGTAGAACAACTACAGGACTTTCACCTGGGAGACCGGTGTTAGAGTCCGTGAGAAAACAAAGCTCAGTGTGGATTTCTTAAGTTACTTACTCATTTCATTTACACGATGGACATTGACTACGTTATATTATCTACATATGGGGCCGATATGGACCAAATCTACTATCGTGATCTTTTTGAGCAAAAACCTTGATATTGACATTGCAACAATATTGAAAGGATGACAATTGGTCCTTTCAAAAAATATTTACATGATGAGATTTTTGATAAATTATCATTAGTAATGTGGGTTAAGGCAAAAAAGAACAGCTACAACAGTCTAAGAAGTTCAGAAAATTACATCACTTAACTAAATGCTGCATTCAAAACTAGGAAAAGACTATACTAATACCATATAACAGTATTGTAATATCCAAAATCTAAGACTATATCTGGTCTGATATTGCAATATGATATAATATCGATATATTGTCGCGCAATACGTACATAATGTGGCTTACAGAACATGACTTATTTGAACCCAAACCATGACCTTTTCCTGAGTCTAAATGCTTGGTTTTTGGAAGCTAAACTTAAGGGCACCTTGTGTGCATGATGTATGACGCGCCAGCAGGCTGTGACGAAAATGTAATTATTTGACATCCTGGGATGAGAACAGGTTGGTATATGTGCATGTTTGTCAGCAACAGACCTTCATTAACAGCTGACGTTTGTGTGAAAGTCACAGGCAATGACACTAATGATAGAAGCAGTGATTCATTTTATTATCTACACCTTCGCTTTTCCTTCTGTGACATGTGAAAATGTCTTTAAACATGTACTGCACATGCTGCATTATTTAAACTCCCAGCCTATTTGCACTTGCCAGCAACCAATTTGTCAAGGTGTTGGTGAATATATCATAACACTGAGCGCAGCAGAAGAATATCCATCACACTGCTGTCGCAAAAATGGAAGAGGGACGGTACAAAAAGCTGCCGTCACATCAGCTGTCCAAAAAGAGAGGGAGCAGACGACACAAAAGCCTTTTCCCTAATTCATTTTGGATGTTAGGTGCTGATAGCAAAAACAATTACTGTAGCTAAAGGAAGTGATTTCACCGAGTGCGCTGGTGCCACAAGAGCAAAAAATAACAAGGCAACAGACCCAGGCTGCCACTACAGATTAAAGTGTACCAATGAAAAAGGAGCCGAGCGAACAGGACAGACCAATCAGCCTGAGAGGACACAGTACTATGATGAGAGAGAGCTTTACAGTCAGGAAAAGGAAAAACTCACCTCTCCATTTCACACTGTGCTCAAAGCTAAGAGACACCGGGTCATGGGAACATAACATATCACCAGAATAGAGGTCGAAAAGAAGAAAACGACTGCCAGCGACAAAAGGTGCACACACACGTATAAACACACACACACTCTAAAATACCTTCAGCTTTGCCACTTTGCAGTGCTTCCCACAGCTTAGCATTAAAGCTGCACCAGCACACGATTAAATTATCATGTGTGTTAGGCTGCTGCGAGATCATTGAGGGGTGTGATACCGTAATAAAGAGCCAAAAAAGAAACAGGATATAGAGGGAAAAGGGAGACATACGAAGAAGTGGAAGAGCTTCTGTACTGTAGTGTGAGAAGGAAAAATAGGCCAAGGCTAATCCCCAACTTTACAGCTCAGCATATGATTATGGGGTGCTGGAGTAATTGCGTAACCAAGTGAAATGCCATTAAGTCCCGAAAATAATGTTATTTTCCCAATTTAACCAATTTCTCACTATTTGTTTTACATTAACACAACTGCAAATCTTGAAACGTGGTCAAATGTAGAGCTTAGGTGAATCCCTGAAACTAATTCATTAAGAATTGAATGCAAAATTTTGAAGGTTTTGGTGGCTAATTGCTAAAAACTGTAAGGACTTATAGTTCAACTAAAATGAGACATTATTTGATGCATTGCCTTTTATCAAATAATACCACATTATAACTTTTTTTTTTTAAAAGCAAGTAACACTACTATAAGTATTGGCGGTATTGGACTTCTTACTATGGCCTATGGCTCTATGGATGGCTTTGTTGGTCCTCCACTTTGACTGAAATATTGCAACAGCTACACAACAGGTAGCCATGGATTTTTTTTTAGCACCGCCTGCAAATCACAGCTTTTGTTTATCTGATGTAATACTCATCATCGAGTAGTTGGACTGGCACAGACTTTCTTGAGGAATCCTCATGATTTTGGCAACCACATACTGTTCATCTACTGCCAACAATTTCCTTTTGCATATTCTAGCAACTATCCCCGGTGTTGTTTTGTCGTCACATTTGGGTTGCCGTTATCTGATCTCAAACCCTAATACAATATCATCCATATTGATAATTGCCATAGTTTTTTCTTTTAATGCATCTGATGGGAATTGTTTTACAAAGCCCGTCTCCTGAGTTCAGCTGTTGGCAGGCAGAGGGGTTGCTCCAGTTAAATAAAAAGAAATGTCCAACATGTATTCTTACAGTTGGCAGGCGCTTCAGTAATGCTGCTGGAAGAGTCGTGCATGTAGAGCTCCTGTAAATCCAGTTTTGTGATGTAAACTGTGTGGGGGGGAGGGTTTACTTTTTTGAATGAAATCAAACTTTACAGAGTGTGATCATGTTGCAGATACAAGGCGTGGACTCTGAGCAGCCTCTGCCTGCCTTATCAAGCTGTGCTCACTGTTCCTGGGAAAAACACTAGACCGTGGTGGAACTCCAGATGAGAAAGTCAGTGCTCAATAATTCGGCAGAGCTTAACGGTAGGTAGAAGTCAAGAAGTAAATATTTTACACCTTCTATTATCAACTCTGAACCTTCACCAAGTTTTGGTTCCTTGATTTTATCATTATCTAAACCATACCTCAGTTGGCATGAGCAATACTTTATGAATAAGTGGCTGAAAAATGTTGGTGGTGAACATTTTGTAGTTATGTATACTTTCTATATAAAATTTACAAAACAATTGTTAACCAGGCAAGGAAAAGAACTGAAAGGCGACTCGATAACCGAGCAGGTAGGATGCATACCAAACGTAAATGCCAATGTGGGACATGTTCCCAATGGTGAGAGGTAATCGAACATTTTGACGTCCCTCCAATAAATGCACCCAATACACTATGCAGGTTACACGTTAAAGCTTTAACCATTGAATGACTAAACAAGTATATTTATTTGAAAGCAACTTTCTAAAATCCCACACTAAGGAAATACAGTGGCTACTGTTTCCTATTCTGTCTAGCAATCACTTTTGGGTTACAGTGTGAATGTACAATAATTTGTTACATCTCACATGTACTGTATTGCTTCGTGACGTATTCTCCCCCTTGGGAAGTTGGAAAATAACTGTGGCGAAAAGATCTCTGAGAATCGCCCCCCATTTGTTTTACCCAGTTATAAGTAGTTTCCTGTCTCTGTTGTTGCTGCATTTGCTCAAAATTGTGGTCGTTTTTGTCCTATTCTGAAAAACAATCTGCATAGTTTGTGACTTTTGTTGTGATTCACAGTTTTCCCCGTTGAGGGTAGCACTGGCAGCCAAGGTAGTGGCAAACTAACCTGCTCTTGACCAATGTATGTACATTTTGATTGATATCAAACAAACCCCCATGATAACATTGATCCCTGCTTTCTTCACAGTCTTTGGACAGAAGCCAGATTTTAGAGAAGGATCTGTCCCGCAGCTTTGAATTAGGTGGAATGCAGGACAAGGGATACTGGTCATCCTACTCCTGGCTAGTCAGACTTTTGCCACGTCATCCCTCTGCACTCGTCCCCCACAGCTGAACTAAAGACGACGTAACATTTAACACTGGACTTCGGAGCACCCTGGGGTCTCTATTTAGTCAATCTGAGGTTTTCACTACGGCTCATAAGGCATTAAAAGGTCTGAAATGTGCTTTCTGAAACAATCTGGAAACTAGTGTAGTGAGGCTTACATGGGCACTATATGATCTCGCCTGTCTCAGTTGTTTAAAACTAGAGGCTGCATGTTGCGCTAATTGCAGACGGTGGAGGGAATTCTGTTTGAGAGTGGAGTACAGGGGTGAGTTCAAGCAATCTAGACAAGAAGAGATGAAAGCAAGGAAAGTTTTCTTGAGGTCATCAAGGGATAATAAAGGAGAAAGACTGAACAACCCTTTTCACTTCATCATTAACGAGAGAGATTGGAATTGGCGTCCCAGTGGCTTAGCTCAATAGAGCGTGTACCATGAAAGCAGCATCCCTGGGTCAACTCCAGCCTCCGACCTTTGTTGCACGCCAACTTCCTGTCTCTCCTGATTCACCCTGTCCTGCACTTTAAGCTACAAAATTAAGCTAAATAGTCACCGTTAAAAAAAGAATAGATTTAAATAAGTATAACAGTCACATAAGCATAAGCTTTAAGTGCAGCAGGTATGAAAAAAAAAATCCAGTTATAATTAAAATGTGTATCCAAAAGTATGTTAAGCTTCGATGACAGACAGCTTCCCTGTAGGAATGAGCCCTCTCAGCCAACAGGAATCCACACTCACTATCAAAATTTATACCCCACTGCCCTAACCGTGCTGCTCGTCGTGGCGAGATCTCTGACAAGCCCTCGCAATTTATACTCTGCTTTGCCATCTGCACTGCTGCGGAAGGTTAGAGCACTTATGTTGTCAGATGAAATGCATCGCAACATGTCAGTTCTTACTCCGCACCAGAGAAAGATTATGTTAAGAAGACTGTATGCTGGAAGACAGTGATTCTAATAGTTCTTAACAGGAATAATGTCTCTGACTGTAACTCTTAAAACTTACAAAAGTCCAGTTTGAAAGAGAAGGAGGGGATTGACCTTTGCTTGACAAGGCAGGTCTTTGTATTCGTTTATCTGTTTATTTAAGAGTAGAAAATACAGGAAGTAGAAAAGGAGGGCCAGGGCAACCACGTTTGATTAAAAAAAAAAGTTGTAATACTTTCAACTTCTGGAAAGCTCTTGTCAGCCTAAAAACCATAAAAGCTGGATGGTGACATAAATATCCTTTTGGACGTGCTGTTTCAATAAGTTTTTAGAAACACTGGGAAGCAGTTCAAAACCAACACTAAAGACTGATCCACATAGAAGAATTTCTAGGGTCATAACTCACATCTCCCAGGAGATATACTTCAATGTGATCAAATATATCCATCCACCCTACCTCCAATCCACACGAGAAACAGGCTTGACACCACGACCCCTTGTATCTTTTATGAAGCTGTATTTGATGTGGATTCCCAGTAAGAGTTTACTTCTATCCTAGCAAAATAAATACACCAGTGCTAGGAGCCACAGTAAGTTAATACTAACAATAGTAACACGTTAACAATAACAGTGCTTATGGAAGGACATTGCAAAGAATAGAACTCGAGAAAAGAGATGCCCGGATGACCGCCACTGTTATTACAGCTCATCCTGAGGGGAAAGTGAATGTTTTTGTACTAAATTTAACAGCAAGACATTTTACACCAAACCACACGTGTGCACTTCATGTTTGAGCTGGAGGAAGAGTCAAGGGATCACTTACATCAGGAGACTTCACCCTCAAACTTTCATGTTTCTCCATGAGCTGGTTTTTCAGTTATTTTAGTCTGAACATAAACGGTAGAGGGACAGACCAACATCCATGTGGCTAAAAACTGTGAGCCGACAATAACAGCATAATGACCATTACAACCTGATTATAATTTCACTAATTGCAGCCTGTCAAATGCAACCTGTTATTTTAAAATCCACGGTCACTGCGCCTGAACTACACAAACAACAGAAGTACGCAGCAAACAGCATCTGGATTGACAGCAGAGTTGAACTGCTGCCCCAACAAATAGCCAACTGTGGGACGAATCAGCAGCAAACTATGTGGAGCCAACGCCTCAATTTCATTTATTGCTGTGGAGGAAGCACAAAAACCTTCATCATTAATACAAATTTTTAAAAAATCAGACATTCATCTCTCTCTGTTTTTGTGTGAAAAAAATAATGCTGTTTTCAGTGAGGGTTTAAGACCAGTCTTGGCTGCATGAATGCATGACACAGAGAGAATTCCCCACTGTGATTCCTCCAGGGCAGAGTGTTACTCATCCCCTCCTCCACACATATTTTCCAAGAAAATCTGATCATTAGTAGTGGATGTCTTCGAGATGCAAGTGCGCATTTCTCACCTTGACATTAGAGCTTTGTGGTCCCAATAGTAGGGGATTAAATTTATGGCAAACTAACTTGCTGCTGTACTCCTACTCTGTGCCAAGAGCAAACAGGGGGTTATTTTGTTCAATTTCAAATGAATTAATCAAAATAGTGTCCTGCACAATGATGGAACAGCCACCTCATTATCAAAATAATCATTTATTAAATTCAGAGGACAGGGACTCCTTAAATGTCAGGCCATGTGTGCACAGCGTCAGCTGAGTAAAAGTGAAAACCGGATGCCGCTTTCTGGTAATTGTCCCTTGTGGGAGCGTATAAAGAGGAATAATGGTTCCAGTGCGTTTGTTGGATCCAGACAGTGTTATTAGTTACAAGTTCTCTACTCAGTAAACAGAGTATCTCCATGCTGTGAGGTACTGTAATCAGAGAAATTAAAGCTTTGTGATCCACCAAAATAAAACCAGCACTCAGATCAGACTACAATCAGTCATCTAGCAAAAGTGTGAGCATTCGTTTAATTTAGTAACGTCATATTTTTTCACAGCAGATCTTCAAACGTAGAAATAATAGAAGTAGCTGACAGCAGCTACCTCAATCTTAAATTAAGAAATGAAAAGCTTTAGAGATGTTAGGGACATACTAAAGTTATTGTTTGACATTCTGTAAAATGTGCTTATTTGCTTTCTTGATGAGATTTAAACCGATATTCCTCGCACGTCTGTGAAGCTACAACTGGAAGGTGAGAACTTAGCTTAGCACAAGTACTGGAAACAGGAGGGGAAACAGCTGGTCTGACTTTGTCTAAAGCAAACATTTTTACTCTGAGATACCTTGACAAAACAAAAGTCAGAGGAAGCTCTCGGATTCACATAGCTGAACCAAACCAGCTGAATGAGCTCATTTTATATGAACTATAACAAATCAATACTCAACACACATACACAACCAGTAGTAGTTGGTTGGAGACCCCTGGTCTACAGTAAACAAATTACAGCTGACAACACCTCCAAACCTCATTACTTAACAAGTTGTATCTTATTCATTTAATTCATACAAACAGCAAAGTGTAAAATGGTGTTTCCAGCTGTTTTGCTAAGATAAGCAAGCTAGTAGTAGTTTAATACATAGCCTACAGACATGTGAGCATCAATCTTGTCTTTTTGTAAGATATCAGACTTTTCCTTTAAATGTACAGTGTCGTGACATCCTGGTTTCTACCTTAGTGAGGCTTGTACTTCTGACTGAAATGATGAATTAGTTGAATCCTGGCAGACTTCATTTGTCCCGTTGTGTTTTCCAGCTAATAAGTTCCAGCTACAGTCATCTGCAGATATTTGTTTGGAACAAAAAAATAAAGGCAGAAATAAAAACTTTCGACTTCAGTGTGTTCAAACTTCCATAACTCAATGCTAGTAGCACCTACAGGGATTCTGACAAATGAGGATAAAAGTTCAGCATTTCCTTTCAAGAACAGCTTACAGTTTAGTTTGGCTTTGCCTTGAATAGTTTTTAGATGAATTTTAATGGAATGTGAAGTAGTTAACAGAAAAGGAATTAGCAAAAGTTTTGATAATAGATGAATATTTTATTTATCAAAATAAAAAAGTAAAAATGATTCCGTATTTTTACATGTTTAAAACTAAACTCTTTTGGTTGGACTAAACAAGCCATTTAAAGATGCCATCTTGGGCTCTGGTATCCTGTAAAGTTCATATTTTATAGACTACATAATTAATTGATAATTTGTTAATGTTCAGTTTTGTAGTGTGATACCAATTCAACCGTTTGCCCATTTTTTAGCAAATTTATTTTGGTTTGTGTTACATTAGATAGAATTAAAGCTATTTAGTCATTTAATTATACATGAGAGAAAAACAATGAAAAACACTTCAGAAATTAAAAACTAAAAGCAGTATCAGGTGCAGAACACTGGGGTGTAGAAGAATCCTTTTGAGTGACAACAACTGCTCTTCACAACTATAGCTCTGCTTTCTGTCCAGATTGGAAACCAAAGGATGACTAAGACCAACCACAGGGTTGCTTTTGTTGATTTAATATGCTTCACTGGGAGCCTTGATACTGTCTTGGCTGCACATGGTCACACTAGCTACTTGTCAAACCTACGCATGCCTCCGTGACACACACAACCATTTCTCAAACCAACACATATTTGTGTGTGTGTGTGTGTGTGTGTGTGTGTGTGTGTGTGTGTGTGTGTGTGTGTGTGTGTGTGTGTGTGTGTGTGTGTGTGTGTGTGTGTGTGTGTGTGTGTGTGAGAGAGAGAGACTCAGGAAACAGGAAATTGTGACCACAGTTTAAAGGAAACTTTGTCCTTTAGGACGCGCCGAGGTTTCGCTGATGTGAGTCGTGACATTTGAATCAGGGCTTAAAGTCGCACAAATTCCTCCGTGTCGATTATGGCGCTGCTTACTTTGACAGGTAAAACACATTCAGGAGGCCACTGAAGACTTAAGGTGATTCCAGACATGGGGCCATATTGGTCCATTGATCATACAGAGAATCCCAGGGCTGGCGAGATAATTGTTTCAGAGCCTTTCATTACTATACCTCTTCCAGTCACTGAAAAGGTCGCAACCCTTCTTGTCAGCCTCTTTGTGCCATTGTGTTGATCAATCCCAGTCATCAGACAGCCTTTATTGATTGTTGGACAATGGAAGGTTATCAATCATTTTTTTATTTCCTCGAAATAAAAAGAAACAATTCCAAAACATTCATAAAAGAGCGAGCAGTGATTTATATTTATGTTATCTTTCAAAATAAAAGCTTCCAGCCAGTCTGACGAACAGAAATGGAGTAGCTCAGATAAAAATGGCCTGTTTGGACTATCAGCAGATGCATAATTACTGCATATCATAAAATATTGCGAGCCACCTATCCCGTGAGATGAATTTCCAGACTTTGTGTCCCTAATACAGTTGTAAAGTTGTTTCTACTCCACCACAGCCACTCTTTTCTTTATCTTCCTCTGAAGATGCCTTTGGCTGCTGATGAAAGCCCTGGCCACATTTGGGTTTTTTTTTTTAGCCGTAAACTGTTCACTGGCAGTCAGGTAGTGTTTTTACCGCTGTATTTATGGCTTTTGCTTTCATATGCCTGATCTAAAGCATGAGCTCTCCAATCTAAACAGAAAGCTAAATAATGGACTTGTGTGGCAAGTCAGGTTCTAGAAGACAGGGTTTGTTTTCTTTGGCACGCCCGCTAAGTTGATTTTTGTATGCGTGCATTTCGCCCTCCCTCATGTGCACAGGCTGACCTAACTTGTGGCTACTCAATAATTCTTTCTCATTCTACCTAAAATGCCATAATAATGTATGGTTGTCTCTCATAACACATCAATAATTCATTTCTGTTGGTTTACTTTGAATTACTACTCCCTTGCACTGCAGCAGATGCCCATGCTGCCGGTGCCAGCTGTATCTACAGCACGACCAACTCTGCATCCTTTTAGGATATATCACAAGCTCTCCAATGTCTCTCCTCTTTTCAGATAAGCTTCTTTTCCTCTTCATTTTCTGAATTCATCACATTCCCCCTACTTAACATGGGAAGCCTTGTCTACAATAAGGGATTCACAAAGAGGCCTTACAAAGTGATTCTTTGTTAAAAACTTTAACTTACTACTGCAGAGGAATATTTGATTAGCAGGAAGAAATTGTGAGCAGAAGTGTACTACCATTCTGTGCAAATACAAGAAAAATCTCATGTTGCATACCTCGCAATTCCTTTAGTAAGTAGTTGATTTTTGTGCAAATTAAGGGGTGATGTAAAAGATTAATTTAAGGAACTAAAGTTGCCGTGTCTGTATGACTGCTGCAGGAAATGTTCCCCAACACCAGTCTTTCTTTTGTGTTCTCCATCCCCGCAAAAAATCTTGAAAGTATAGTGTCTGCTTCAAAAAAAATCGACATCACAAGTGCAAACTCTTTGAAGCCTATAGAGCTGACAGGTAGGCAGGTTCTTTTTCAGTGATGCTCCTACTTGGACTCAACCCACCGGGGCCGGTGTGAAGATGTACATCTAAGAAACGGATACTATGTGAAGTTTTTACAGGTGCTTGATGAAAGCTCGGAACTCATGTTAAAGAAATTAAAATGGCTGGACATGGCATTCGTCTGTCCTATACAATGTACAGTCTGAATGTGTCTCTGTTAAAATGTTGATATAAAAGTAGAACATTTTGACATTTAGGGTGCTTTCACATCAACCATGTTGCGTCCAGACCTTCAGACTTTTCAGTTTGTTCCATACCAAAATAGCAGGTGTGTAAAAAGTGCCTCAGACCATGGTCCGGACCAAAAGACCAAATTTTGGTCTGACCTATCAAGGTGCTCTTGGTCCCTGGATCAAACTGAACCACGGTTCGGTTTGTTTACAGTGTCAAAACACTTTCTGGATGGTGCAGACTTTTGGACCAATTACAGGAAGTAATTGCAGTGTATCCTCATTCATTAAACAATAGAAGAAGAAAATGGGCTGAAGAAAAAAATGAGCCGCTGTGTGAAAGCGTGCATGTGTAAATGTTCTACTTTTATCCCAACACCGTCTTTAATAACAAAGACACATGCAGGCTATACATCATATAGGACAGACAACTACCATGTCCAACAATTTTAATTTCTTTAACACGGGGAGAGGGAAAGATACCGTAATTTGGTCTGAAAAAGCAATCAAAACTTTATCTGTCTGTCTGTCGATCGATTCATCTATAATTGTAACAATAATGATAATAATGTCATTAATAATAATAATATAGTGGCAACTAAACTAATCTGTTCATTAATTTTTCTCCATTCAAACAGAAAAAACAACCAGCTCAATTGACAACACGCCAACGTCAGACTCACGCCGTCCACAAATGTAAGTATGTCATTGAAGTTCTTAATTGTGCTCACAAAATTACAGAGTGAAAGCAAAACTGACAGGACCAAATGGACAGATTGTAACAAAAACATGAACCTTGGTTCACACCTTGGTCCCGACCTTCAGTAGTGAAACGCCCTCAGACATGTGGCTGGTTTAGTATGTGAATCTTGCAAAACTCCCTCACAGGACCTTCCATTGTTGCATTTCAACCTTCCTGTTTTTATCTATGTGACAAAGACAAATAAGCCAATTGAAAAATAAACACTTAACACGACTTTAAAATATTTTTCCAACACCAATCACATTATTAGAATATGAGGAAGATGTCTCATAACTCTCTGTTGGTTGAAAAAGAGACATTTATAATGTAGCTCCTCTTCCAACATTATTAGAATTTTATGAGCAGTGTCAATAGCATTCATCATTGTATAACTATTACCACCGCATTCTTACAGAACCACGCTTCTGCTGGATTTCCTTCCTTTAATATTAACATTAAACGTACATTATTCATGATGTCCTTATTATTCTATTTAGCTGCTTGAAGTGAGAGTTAGCAGCTGACATTGATGGAACTACACAGACAGTTGAACCGCAGCGTTATACAGCGGTACACTAAACATTGATTAAACATTTTGTGCTCGTGGTGAAATAAAAAAAATTCTTTATTTAGTCTTACGCATCTTTCTCAGAATTTAAATGCACTATTTCAAATATGAGAATTTGTCATGTTAGAAAAGGCAACAGATATTCATGACTGCATCATCTCATTATCAGTTTTTCTGAGTGGTGGAAAGTAACTAATTAAATTTACTCAACAACTCTACTTGAGTACAATTTAGAGGTAGCTGTACTTTACCCGAGTATTTCCATTTGATGCTACTTTATACTCCATTACGCCACATTTCAGGGGAAAGTACTGTACTTTTTACTCCACTACAGCTTTAGTTACTTTAACCTTAAGATTTAACATGATGGATAGCATAATAGGCTTTTAAAACACAACACGTTGTAAAAGAGTAAACCAGTAACGGTTTGGTTTCTGAAGTCTTATAGAAAGCAGTGTCGGGTCACATCTCAGATGTCTGAGTTGTTAACAGCTCAACCAAGTACAGATTTTTTTTTCCTCCTAACTTCTCACAAAGTTTAATTTCAATAAATATTCAAATGATCCAATATCTCAGCAGAAATCAAAGATTAGAGAGAAAGACCAGAAACAGATTTATGAATCGGAACTTAGTTTTTTCTTCATTTCTCTCTCAGTAATCATCTGATGACCCCTCACATTTATTTGTTTTCCCTGGATATAACGTAGCTCAAACCAGCTACAACTGCAGCAGCTACAACTTCACTAATAATAATGTAATGATGTCATATATAATAATATATCAGTCAGAGGAACCAAATCACTACCTCTTACTTTAATACTCAAATTAGATTGTACTGCTAATACTTGGGAACCTGTATTTAAACAGGACTTTTACTTCTAATGGAGTATTTTTGTTTGCTTTATTTGTGCTCTTAATTAAGTAAAAGATCTAAATACTTTTTCTAGTTCTGCCACACAGCTTAATTCAACCTTGACATTTAAATAGATTTTATGTAAGCCTTTTAATCCCTCACTGACATCTCTTGAACACCTTCAAATTGACTTTGTAGTATATCATGAATATGGGCATTCAGGAATTTAGACATTAGAGAGAAAAATGACCAAATTCTTCCACAGTTGTTGTCAATTATTATCTTAGGTTTGTGAACTGAGGGAGTGCAACACTAATCAAATGTTAGACTCCGAATCAGTTCAATCAAGTCCAGTCGTAGCCATAATACGGTGATGAGTTTGGAGTTGTGATCAGAAGTGAAAGCTTACGTCTGTCATCTACAACAGAATAAATGCTTAAGGCTTTTATCAAGGTTTTGGGTTTGGTTTGAATAATTCATTAAAAATGAAAAGTCTAAGAGTTTTGGAAGATGTCTACTTGCATTAAACACTGTGAAAATGTCTAAGATGGTTTTGCACGTTAGTTGTCAGGCGTTTCATTAGCATAAAGACTTCCTGTCTGACAGCCAACACAAAAACCTATTTGAGAATTACTCGACTTTCAGTTGCCTGAGATGTAACATTGCTCAGACACTTGATACAGTAGTTTATTTCTTTTGACATCTTCAGCAGAGAACATACAAAACATACAGAACCCTCTTACAGTATTAGTGCATTCACCTGCAGCTCAGACAACCATGGTGAAATGTAAAAGACTGAGCTGAGTTTATTAAAGCTTCAATTGGAGAGGTGTAACCAATCTCTACTTGACATGGACTCGATTTACCTGATAGGTATCCTGCTGGATATAAAGAGGAAATAGAAAACCGTATATTTTGACCAGTTTTTAACTGAGTGGATTCTCTTACCGATTGCGTACCAAAAATATACTAATATTTTAAGTCATGAAGGCAATTGGTTGTTGACAGGTACTGGCTATGTTTAGATTTAAAGTCACACCGCTACTGTATACAGTATTATCAAAATGCATCTGTTACTATAATTTAAAAAAAAAAATGGATAAAGCCAATATTCTTCTAACATGTATAGGCCACAACACAATTATACCAAAATCAGTTACTTGTATAGATACAGTATACAGTAGCCTCTAAATGTGTTGGGTAGGTTGAGCCACAAAGTGTGCTTGTATGCCATTTCACAGTAGTTGATAAAACTATAAATGTCTCAGTTCTAATCGAGGAAACTTAATGAAAAATCCCACTGATATTTGTAACAATCTAAATAAGTGCCATGTGACTCGGTTCTTATGTTTAGATAAAAGCAGAAAGAACAAGGGTCTTTTATGAAAGCTGCTCATACTAGTGCATAATTATCTAATATAATGAAATATACACATTCATATATACATATGTATATGTTTATAGATAGATGTGTTGAGACAGGGTTAAGCTAAAAAACCTCAGAGTATTAGTCCTTTGTGAAACAAAAAGCACAGTTACACTGCTGGGAACTTAAGTCAGTCTGACCCAATTGCTCGCCTGTGCAATCTCCAGAGAACTATTTTTGAGAGCAAATGTAAACTTCTGTTCTATTCTCGACAGTCAAACAGGCTATAACTCACTTCTGGAACAAGAAGTGAGTCCCACGAGGCCTGTAGTAGATATTGTTTACATTTGGGAAAGACCGTGCAGGGGTTCCATTTAAAGGTGTTGCTTCAGCAACCTAATCAAAGCCTGATTAAGGACCGGGATACTGAGGAAATGCAATGAGCTCCAATTAACGAGGTGATGGACTAGAAAACCAGCAGCACCCCAAGAGCCAAGAGGAGGGATTGAGAAGCATCGCTGTAGAGCGACCCGGTTGGCCATGAGCACCTCTGGTCCTCAGAGCAGCCACACATCTTGTGTGGAAAATCATGTGTGGAGTCCCATCTGGGATTATTTTGATCTGAATGCAGATTCCTACAAAGTCTTTGAGGGGATTTCATCTGTGCAGCGTGAAACTAAGTGGTAGTTGTGGTTTCATTATATATTTAAATATCACGCCAGCAAAAAAATTACTGACAAAATGAAACTAAAATAGACACATGTAACAAACAAAAAAAAGACTTACACAGCAACTGGGGCTCATTAACAGTGCCTAACAGGAAGTGGTGCAACATCCTTCTGTGCTGTTTTTCAAATGGCGTACTTGTGTATTTACATTCACTATTTTGAGTGCACAGGTGCCTTCACACTGTCAAATACAGAAACATGCAGTGCACTACAGGTACCCGGATGATTCACTCTGAACAGTCCAAAAAATAAGTGTGAAACGATGGACACTTTCCACCCTAAACGGTTGCTATCTTGGCTAGAGGAAGAGGAGGAAGACCATTCATGTAAAAAAAACCTTTCAACTTATGAGGAATCTGCAGCTGTTACTGAACATCACACAAAAGTGTTTCTTTTTCACTACTGCTGCTGGACAGAAGAATCAGTGTGTTTATTGAATGTGTTAAACAGAAGGCACAAAAACATGTTAATTTCTCTGTAAAATAATTAAAGCTGCAGATATGTTGGTGGGCGTTGTATTCACATGCGGAGGTTATTTCTGGTCGGTGCAGAATGGCAGTGTGCGATTTGAACATTGAGTATATATAAAAGTGGTCGTAGCTTCCGGGTCAAAACAATTAGGCAAATGTGGAAATGCCTTAAGCTGCAATACCACCAGGTGCCACTAGAGGTTGGCTCCAAGAGGCCTCCAGCTCCATAGACTCCCATTCAACTAGACTCAATTCTCAGTCAATAAACTTTCTCCATGATTTATCTCGGTTTGGCTCGCTAAAGTCGCTCCTTCTTATTAGTTTTCGGGCTGTCCATCTGAAAATAATCCCGTCATTAATTAGAAAATAAGCTTAAAAAAAAACGTGTTTTGGGGGAAATGTCTGTTTGATTGACAGGTCTGTGGTGCAGTCAGGTTACGGCTATCGGTGGGCGGGACGTAGTATCGGCGGGTTTCCAATCAGATCGAGTCAGATCCTCCGCTCGCCCAAATATGATCACTACCAGCTCCAAACCTCTCAGGACTAGCAAGATGGCCAAAATCCAAACTCGAGGCTTCATAATGGCCGTTTACAAACCAGTGGGTGACATCACTGCTGGTTGTCGCTAGGATTTAAAAACAACACTACCCTGTAGAAATCCCTGCACTATACAAGTAAGAGTTATAACATGAAAGAGCACTATTTATTGGTGTACTAAGTGAAGTATGTCATTTAGAACACAGCGCTGGTCATAGGTTGTGACTGGACATCAAGTCTAGCAGCAGTCAACTTTAGCTTCCCTTACCTGCCATGATGATGTGTATGTAACCTTAACAACCGTGGCTTATTTTAGAATTTGCTAAGGAATGACCTGTTTGTCACTGTGTTTACAGCAGAGGTTAAAAGAATCCAGGAGACAATTATGGAAAGTACAGAGATTGACGGATGGTGTGAGGACATGTCAACAGGATACACTATTTTCCAATTAACTATAGGGCTGACAATGATTTTTGTAGCTTGATTTTTAAGTGATGATCGCAGCACTTTTTCTGTACCTCGTAACTCCTTCTGCAGCATCAGGCAGCATTTTAAATGTAATGTTTTTCTCTGTTGCAAACACGTCAGTCAGAAACATTCCTGCATGCCGTGAAAGGGAAAACTATTACTGTAAAAATGTTTGCGTAGTTGTATTGGGCAATATAGATTCTGCTCTCAGTGGTTCTCACTGTCAGAATCCACACAGCTCAAGATCAAACGGGCCAAAGTGTTGCATGGAGCAGAACCCTGCAGACACATATACAGAGATCTAGAACAGCATTATGAACGGCAAGTCAGAAACATAGCCGTGTAACTGGATTTGATTACTGGGGAAACTGAACGGGAGAGAGGCTGGGGCACTAGAGTCACACAATGAGCAGTGTGGCAGAACCACAGGGTGATGATGATGATGATGAGCTGACAGCTTCAATGAACTGCGTGGCATTAAATGGTGAAAGTAATTAGCGCTAATTAGGATCAGCTGATGGCTAGCTGATGTGGCACGCGTCAATTCTGTTTCCCGCCTGAGCTCGTGGCGAGCTTCATTTGTGGCTATGCAGCCTATCGCTTCCTCATATTTAACACATGACATTGTTTTATGGAAAGTGATGGAACGGATTGTTGCCACAAGGGGGCTCCACGTGTGATAGCTACGCAGCGATGATCGCATCTGATGCGCACATCTGCAAGGACGTAACCGGCTGCTCAGTCTTCATGAAAGTAAAAGCAAGTCATGTCCACAAATCATCTTGGTTTTGTTTACCCACCCTGACAACCCTTGACCTGGACGGACGGGGGCACGCGCACCCTCCCCCCCCCCCCACACACACACACACACACACACACACACACACACACGCGTGCACGCACGCAAGCCACCTTTTCTGAATTTCCAATATATGATAATGACTGTAAAAAAAAACGCAGCCATAAAAACTCATTTTCGGGAATACAAAATGTCGAAAAGGTCACACTCATTAGGAGAAAAGAAGAAAGCGAGAGAAAACAAAAAAAAAAGCAAAAGGTTGGATGTAACAATGGGATTGCTTAACAACCTGACATTCAGATGTGCGTGTGTGTGTGTGTGTGTGTGTGTGTGTGTGTGTGTGTGTGTGTTAGAACTCCGGAGGACGCCGAGAGCAATCTTTTTCGGCCAGCAGCACCTCTCGAGGCGGAAGTGTCTCGCTCTGAGTGACCCCCAGCAGAAGTAGTTGTTATCAAGCGATAAGAATTTCTCATTCACATCCAAACTGCGGCAGATTGGCCACTGAACACCTCCGAGTCTGCCTCTCCAAGAGTTTGACTGCAGGGATTACAGATCTGAAATGTGCACACAGACAGTAAAGCACACTGTATATTTTTCTTCTTTCATCGAATATGTTTTTGAATAAATTCCGCCTCTTTTTCTGCATACAGTTTTCCTTCCAAAGCCAACACATCTATGTTCCAACTGGCTGGGACTAATTAAGTGAAGCAGCCGAGACGTACACATACCTCAGTGTCGGTTTTTCCAGAGTTTATAATTATTAGCTGGAGGACATGATTATACCGGCTCAAGGAATTACTGAAAGGAAGCGAACTGTGAGGCACTTGGTAACTGCAGAAAGCGTGGAAATGGCACATTGTGCTCGATTCATGTTACCCCCCCTGAGAACTGAAGGAAAAAGTGAAACGGGTGTAAAATGTGATGTTTTCAGCTCGTCACATTTGCAGGGATTCTTATACACTGCAGTTACATATAAGACAAGTAAAGGAAGACTAAAGAAGCCCCACAGTAGGTGGCATTGATGATACAGACTGGGAATCTTTCATTTTTGGGGTGCATGTATGATTTTCAACATCTTAATACGACACCAAAACTGTGTCTCTGCTCCTTGGCCAGCACCTCTCTTTCCCTCTTCTCGCCCACAGGAGCTCACAGCAAATCAGGTTTATTACAGTCTCTAATTACAATTACAGTCTCATAGGGGCCTCACAGTGGAACAATAAATGAAAATGATAAATGAAAATGGCAACCCCACCTCCAACCTTGGACCCTCAGCGAGAACAAGTAGAAGCCCTTTCAAGGGAACTTAATTAGGGACAAGATGCCAGAAGCCTTGGGGGGGTGGACGTCACAGAGAGGAATCCCCCTTGCACACAAGCGAGGGTGAATGTAGTGAAAGTTTATGTCCCGGATTTAGGTTTTGTTTTGACTTGCTGTTGCACAATTTCCTACTTCTGTCACAGATTTATTCAAGACAAATAAAGTTTAGATAACAAGGAAGAAGAGGTAAGTGAAGGCTCTGGACTTTTGTTTAGCAAAAAAAAAAAAAAAAAAAAGGGATTATATGGACTAGACACAAAATGAAAAATTATAGGATACTGACTGAAAAACAGTCCTTTAATTCTTATATTGGCTGTCTCGCTAAAGTTATTCAAGCCTAAAAGCTGCAGTTTTATTGGAGTCCCCTGAAGGTCCGGACCTTGTCGGAGCTGATATGATAACTGAAATCTCAGAGGTTTAGGCTGCTCATATATTACTCATGAAGTAAGTAAGTGTCTGTTTGGCTTACCACTTAATGTCCATCTGCATGAGCATCCAGCAGGAGCACAACTTTATAGGACCACCGCTTTATAAAGCACAATATTGTCAATTTTTGAATTCCAAAATGTAAAAAATGCTCCCGACATGTATCAAAGATGATGATTGACAGAACAAAACATAATTCAAGTCGATGCTATGAAAACTTTAGCTTTTTGTGATCCTTTTGCTAAGATGAAAGAGGCTAACTCTATTATGGATTTCCATGCCTAAGAATAAAAAAAAAAAACAACCACATGTAAGCAACATGTGTGCTATCTAACCTGAAATAAAGACATCTGGAAGAACACAGTAACTGCGCTCTGATATTCCTGCTACAAATCCTGCTGCTGCTGTAATCTGTCATTTGTGAGCTGAAATAAGTCTAGCAGGTCACTCGTATCAGTTTTGTCTATCCTTGACTGCTGTGATTTATTTAATCTTGTACGTAGCAGAGAACAAAATCAGGTCTGTTTGCTGCTCACACACACACACACACACACTTGGGAGTTGGCACAGTCTTGTACTATTTGCCGCTGCATGAGCAGGGGTTAGAGGTGACATTACCTGCCTCGCACAAGGGCACCTTCAGCAACATACTGAGACAAAGGTGATGTTTTTCCCTCTTCCCCAGCCCAGATTTTTCTTCCCCCCCCCACTCCCCATGCTCACCTCTCTGATTAGACCACACCGCCCCAAGGTCACAGGGTGGGAATGGATCTGCTCCCATTTCCTACTGCTGCAATGACTCAGATGAGATTGCTATATCACTGTCAGCAGCGGCTCTTAAGGCTTGGCATCTCTGTCAGTTGTGGTTGGACCTTGGGCACCTGCGTCAGTGCTCAAACCGCCAGAGCCCGCTAAATAAGTGGGCCCACTCACTGCTGCTTCTCGCCTGGGAGGCTTGTTGTGCAATAACGCACAAGAAGGAGAGAGAGAAGGGGGGGGGGGAGAAGAAAAAAATAAATAAATAAAAAGAGTCGCTTCCAGCTGTCGGGAGCATCACTGACAAGCTGGTCGGTTAACAGTGAGCCCTCCCGCAAAAACGTCCACCGCATGTCCATGTGGGCACTGATCGGCGTGACAGATCACCGCCTCTAAAGCAGCCCTTGGGTTCAGGGTTTGCCCCTCCTGCCCGGCACCAATCTGAGATGGGTAGAAGGAGGGGGCGGGAAGGTTAGTTTGAAGAGGGCAGAGCTTTGCGAGAGGACGCCGATTTTCCCTATTATTTCTCCGCTGGAAAGAAAGAAAAAAAAGACCCAAACCCAGTGTACAATAACAGCTGAGGGAGGAATCAGTCGGACCAAACGTCAGAACCTCATTAACTTCAAGGAAACCCAGCCGGGAGAGAGAAGAAACAGCAGGAAACACAAGTCTCATTGCTGCTGGTGAGATGATCTTTATTTATTTATTTATTTATTTTTTGTAATTATTGTTATTGCTTGTCATTACCTGTGGTGTGTTTCACGGTCTGGTAGGTTACGCACATGTCGCTGCCAGAATGATAGCTGGAGACGGATTCAAATGCGCTTAGTGAAAATGTTTCATTCACATGCAACAACTGCTGTTTGTGCAGCCACCGCAGTAGAATTGATGGTTTAACAGGTCTCCCTCGCATGCTGAAGTGGAGACGAGGCAGGTCGGAGGATGCGGTGCTGCATGCGTAAAGCCCGCTGTGATGGACATTCCGCCTGGGAATGAAGTATTGTTTGGACAGTGTACGCAACAAATGTGTCTTTCTTTTTTTTGTCTTTTTCTTTTTTAATTCGCTGGTAATGGCGGGTTTTTTTTTTTTTTTTTTCCTCGAGCTTGACTCGACTTCTCCGGACAGTCGAGCGGCAACACAATGCGACACTGTAAACGGCTCGAGCTGATTATTGCTACTTTTGCGTTAGTGGGCAATTAGACGATGGCGCGCGTGACGTTTAATAAAAAAAAAAAAAAAAAAAAAAAATCCCCACCTGCCACTGTCACTCCGGTCGCGTGCTGTGACCCCGCGTGCTTAAGAAAATCCTGTCAGAAACGAGGTACCGCAACCTGTGACAAGACTGTTGAGCCGAGGCTAACTTAACCTTGGAATGAAAGCCCCTGACAAAGCGAAGGGTCTGGCAGCTGTCTGCGTTTCCCAAATACAATGGATGACCTACTGCTGCCTTTCCTGTTACATTTTCTCCAAATGACAACTTGAACTGACAAAAAGCAGATTATAGGATGAGGACACTGAAAGAAAAAAAAAAAAAAACCTTCCATGTGGATGCCCGTTTTTCTATTTAAGTCATTTGTTTTTCTTAATAATTCAAACTCAATACTGTTGTGTGTTTCGGTCTAGCACATATAAAGACATTTTTCTGCCAAATATATATATATATTTTTTTAAACGAGTCCCTGTTGAAAACATTCCCTCTTCGTCCCCCTCAGCCCTCCTCTCTCTGCCATGCATGCTACTGTATCGACTGTCAGCAGACACATGCTGAGCAATGTCCAGCCGGGAGGATGTTCCTATCAGCCTGACGGCTTCAATAATTCAAATGTGCAGAAGTACATGCAACTCCTCTCCTCCCTAAAAATCAGATGAAAATGGGTCAACACAAAACTACACAAACAAAGAAGACACGCTGGATTTGCATTGTTGTTTGTTTGCTGCCGAGGAGGGTTGACACATATGGGCGACAAATGATATTCCGTCCAGGAGGAGTGCCGGATGGAGCCTCCGACCGAGCGTTTAACAGCTGATTATTTTCAATGCATCCGTGTATGAACAATGTGGTAATTAGCCCCTTTCCCATGCAGGCAATCATACTTCTGCATCTAGAAATGTTAAAAAATGTGTGTGTGTGCACAGGTTGAAAAGCAGGCTTGGCATGCAGGCACCTTAGGGGGGAAATATGGAAGAATTATGCACAAATTTCTTGCTTCATTTTTTTTGAATGCTTTTCAACTGGCCAGTGTCATAGGCTGTGCTCTGCTTTTAATTACTGGAAATCGTCCAGGTGGAGGTCACAAAACGTCATACACGCTGAAGATAATTCCACTCCACCCCACTCCACCTGAGGTTGCCACATCCTTTAAGGGGTTCCTCCTCTGCACATCACATATTGATGTTTTCACCACACTTCTCATTTAATGCAATGCACAGTCATCTGTGGCTCCTCACAGCTTGCTCCCAGCCTGCACGCTACTGCTCATAATGCGATGAGTCCCCAGACTCGTGAGTGTGACCACAAGTAAATGACTTTTCTCAGCCAGTTTCTTCATCTGTTGAGACATACGGAGCACAGAGCCCTCCCTTCCCCCCCCTCACAGTAAATGGCTGTGTGGTGGAAAGGAAGTAAACTCAGATTTATTGTCCAGCAGGGAACGTGTCAGGGAGAGCTGATCTTGCTGAAGGAGGAGGTGTTATCTTACCCGATAGCTACAGATGGATATGCTGTGTTTCCGTGACTTAGTGAACCTGCAAACAGCTGACGTGCAGTGATTAGAGAATCTGTTTTGTAATTGCTATTCTTGGGATTCTGCATGAAGATGCAGTCAAATAAAACACAGAGCAAAGACAGAGGCAGATTGTTGCAGGGATTTGCGTTATTGTTTCTCGAGGCACCGTTAAGGCATGATCCAGTAAAATGCAAAGTACCTCGAGTGATTACAAAATAAATGAGGGTAATGTCTCCCATTGTGTTAAGGGGAAGCGCTGTCTTATTTTTTTTCTTTTAAAGGAGGCAAATATTCTGCTCATAAATTAATACTAATGTTTACAACATGTTTTGGAAATTACTCGGTATGCTAAATAATGGGGTTACCCTCCACTCCACTGCTGTTTCACGTTTGCAGTTTAAGCTCGAGCCAGCCACACATTGCCCGACAGAGAAGTTGCCATTACGTACCGATATCCACCACACGGGTCAAGCTGAGGAGTAAGGCGTAAAAGCAACTGTCTGATGATGATCATGATAACAGCTGACAAGATGTAATCACGAGAGCCATCCACATACACTGAAGCCTCCACCACGATCATGTCAGTCGTGACCAATAAGCTCTGAGGGGGAGGTTTTACAGTTTGGTTCCACAGACTGAAAGATGACAAGAAGTGGAACAAAGCAGCACAATGAGATGCCATGTTGCCTTAATACAGACAGAGATATGCAGACACACTGGCTTCACTTATCCAGCGCAACCAAACATAATTTGTTGGATGAAGTGAAGAAATGGAATATGTTAAGCTTGTGGAGTGCTTAGAATTTTTCAAAATATTCCTCTGCTTCCAAGAATTTGACTTGCCTCATTCATTCCCTGCCGTGGTGAGCTCCCATCATTTCCCCGTTTGTGTGCAGGAGAGGGGCGAGATTAATCACTAAAGCTGCACTCACACAGGAGAAACGTCACCTCTGGACATCCACTGATATGCCATCATTTCTGTGATTGTCACTGATCTGATTCTGTGCAAATTTTCTGCCACACCTGTAATTTGTTACGCAAGAACTCCCCCAAACAAATGGCTTGTATTACTGTACAGGGACAGAGGAGTCCCAACAAGAACGATCTCATGTGACTGAACATCCCAGTAATTTAGAGAGGAAAACTGCATGCCAAAAACATCATAAAACATTTTCGACAAGTACATGAGCGGGGCACATCATCGCCTATTGTTTGATGAAAGACTGTTGGAGCTTCCCTCATTCAAATTGCTCGTTATATCATCCGAGGTCAGATATGTTATTTGAAAGTATATCTTTTTGTATTTAGCCATAGAGTACTTGACAAAGGCAGTTTTTCGTGGGCGTAGAGTAGCCTGCTCCGGGAAAATGATGAAAGGAAATTTGAATGTGTGCATTATTTTTTGCAAGATTTAGCACACGTGCATGTAAATGAATTCATGAGCGTTCATCCTCTAACAATAGCCGTCCTCCGGAGCACGTTGTTGTCGCCACCTTTTGTTTCTCATGCCCCGTTTGTAGTTTCTCGGAAAGAAGGGAAACCGACATGACAGAATCATAAGGAAAACGACAAATTGAAAGTTTTTCAGCTGTGGAGCCATTATGACACGTGCATGTTATTTTTGGAATTAAACTGTTTAGTCTGGTTTCATAGGTTTTGAAGCCATATGTAGCTTGAGGTTTCAGAAAACATAACACCACCTTGCTTTTGCTTATTTCCACCTACTCCCATAAACCATATACGTCTTTCACGCCGTCTGTGACCTTTAAGACTGAAAGTCAAAATCTCTCAAATGTCAGATTCTTCCAAGCGCCTAAAGCGTCCTATTAGGACCGGCTGTCCTGGAGAAGCAGGATGTCTGCAGGTCCTGAGAAACCACTAAAATGTCAGAGATTATTAGTCACATTCAGGACCAGAAGTGACGTTGATGAAAGATAAACGCTGCAGTTAAAACTGTAAAACCTCTAAAAATGTTGTTTGTCCGGTGAATAATTGCCCAAGTCGTGCATTAATCGGATCATCTGGCAGCGGAAGGCAATTAAAGCATTAAGTTTTGGACTTTTGATTGAAGCTGGCAGAGGAATAAAGGGTGTTTTAGTCCTTTCAAGGCAAAGACACTGAGTGGTCACATTTTGTTCCTGATCCAGATAAGCGGGGAAACATTGCTTGAAGGTTACTGGCAAAGACAGCCGGTGCACTTTTTCGTGAATCAAGGTGCGTGGCACAAATTGCAGTCGAGTATGATGCGTGCGGAGGGAGTGTGTGTGTGTGTGTGTGTGTGTGTGTAGGGGGGGGGGTTGCACTGATGGTGGTTTTGGTGCTGCAGGCACATAGAAATAGACAATTAAAGCTACATGGCCGCATAACCTCCTGTACATGTGTGTGCTGTCGTGTTCATATGAAGTGTAACCAACAAACTTCTGCTTTAACTACCATTGACCATCTTGGTCACAGCTCTACCTTGATTGCAATTATATATGTAATGCTTCAGGTGCTACTATTGTCAGACACATTGGGGGGGGGGGGATACACAACATCCCCACAGCTGTTGCCCTGGTAACCTGGCATTTTTGGCTAAAGATAGTGGAGGATTATTGGGAACCGAAGGTCCTGAGGGGTTTCTGTCCAGTCAAGAGAAGAGAGATGCTTTAAATGTCTTTTTTTTTGTTTGTTTAATGTACCTGAGTAAATTGTGCCAATTGTTTTAGACATATTCCTGACTGCGCAGACATCTGTTAAGAACACAGTGCAAAAATAATAAAAGTAAAATGATCAAGCATGTGAGAGCAAGGGCAAAATCTGACAGTGCCCTCTCATATAGGTAGTGTCCCTCGAGTTTGTGCTTTGAAGTGATTTGAACGACTGCGGATTATCTATCATAAAAAATGTGTACATGCAAATGACTCAGACATTTTATCTAACCTTTCTTTGCCTGGTGGGGCTGGCCTCCAGATAACACTCAGGCCTCACTTGTAATGTTAAATAGTGCATGCGGCAGTAGCAACGAACAGTACAGCACAAACAATTAATGTTTAAGTATTTTTTTTTCCATCATCTCCCTTTTTTACTTTTCCTCGTTATGTCATAATAAATAAAACATCTTTTGGTTTTTGACTGCTAGTCGAACTGCACAATCAATTTGAAGATGGGGCCTTGAAGTTTAACTTTGACTATTTATAGAGCCATCAGTCAAAAAATAAATCTCAGATTAATACATAATTACAATAATTGCTAGTTGTAGCCTTAGTGAAGAGTAATATTTAGTTGGAGCATCATAGTTTAAGCCGTCTTTAGAAGTCTTCATCACAGGTGACTGTTCATTGTTGGTTTCTTTTGATCGAGCCTATGTAAGAGGTCCCCAAAATGTTCAGACCATTTACCAATTAGTATAATAAAAAAAAAAAGCAGAATACAGGCACTCACAGATCAATATATAACCATTTATTGTGGGGAAAAAAAGACACGTTTTGCATTACAGCTATCTGTTTTTTTTTTTACTGATGATAAATTGTTATGTTGTGATCCGTGAGTCCTGGTATTTTGCTGGTTTTTTTTCATTCTCGTTACAACCATTGTGGTTCAAGGTTTGTCAACCACTTTGTATCAAACTACATATCACCACACTACCACTTCAGATATCAACAGTTTCTTTTATTAAATTATATTTACTGATTTAACCATGCAATAGAGAGGTTAAAAAAAACAACAACAGCACAAGGCTAATCAAAGACATCTCTAAATCAGAGTTTAGTCACTCAATCAGCAAGAGGAGGTGCGTAGAGAGCCATTTCACAATTTTACTCATTCCCATTGTTAAAATCATTAACTGACGAGTCCCAATACAACCGTGTCAAGCTAACGTTGCACTACGTCACCCTACGTGGCTAATCACAGATTCACAGAATCACAGCAAATTTTATTTCAAAAATATTTAAACGATATATTTTTACATTATTGTATTGTAATGTGATGCGTATATGTATTGACACCTGGGCTGGTTGGTGTGCAGTTGTAGTATAGTACAAGTAGTAGTGGTACAAGAGCTGTACTGAAAGACTTTTGTGCCCCCGTCAGGTGGAGCCTCATGGGCCTCTGGTGGTACACGTACCAGTTTGTGACTCACTGGCCTGTGCAAAGGATTGTAGCGTTTCTAATGTACATTTTTAGACAGAAACAACAGCTCCCTTCTTCATCTACTGTGACCACAATATTTATTTATTTTTTATTTTTATCACAAGCTGCCAGATGATGGAGGGCATTTCAATGTGTGTGGCTTGTGGCCACCTTCATGCTGCCTCAGCCCACACCTTATTACACCAGGTATAGAAATTTCCTTCACGGAGATTATTTTTACATCACTATTGCATTGCCATGCTCAAACATGCTGTAGGTGTCATTATAACCATTGGAACATATCTTTTAAACAAACAAGGGGATTTTTACAGTTTAAATTATTACATAAATTGTTCCTGTCAACAACAATAACTTGTACGATTTCTCAGCATTTGCCACAGGAAATTTGTTAGTCAAGGTTAGAGTGACTGACGAACCTAAATGCCTCAATAAACAGAGGGAGTCCGAGGGATAAGGATTGCAAAATACAGCGATCAGTCAAGGCAGTGGGGATGCAAGAAGAATAAATATGAAAGATGATGATGGAAAAAAAAAAAAAAAAGGCCTTAATTTCTATGTCGCGATGCTGGAACGCAGTTCATAAACTTTGGAGCTTTGACAGCAACAGCATGGTCACCTTAGTATTTAACCTTGACACAAAAGCCGTCAGGAGGCTCCTGTCTGAGGATTTCAGGCTGCACACGGGGCCCATAAGGAATCTGGAGTTCAGAGACAAGTCGGAGCGAGGTCATTCAAAGACTAGACAACATTAGCAGCTCTAAAAATCAATGCTTACACAGGCAGTGAGGAAGAAGATGCTAAAAGAGGGCAGATGTGGTTCTGTCTCTTTACTTGAAAGCATTGTAGCAGCTTGGATGAAGCAGGTGTTGTAGTATTAAAATACTCATTATGTGCACTTAAAATACTATTAGACACAACTTTAAAAAAAAAAATTGTGTATTGTTTTATATAAACTATAGAATATTCACAACTAACTGAAAGGCAGCAAAAACAGCAAGTACGGTTTCTAAAATGCTCTGACCCCAAAAGCATTTTTAACAAGAGAGCGCTGCTTTAGTACATTTGGTGTGACTATGAAAGCGCTTTGTAGACACAAAATATCATTCATATCTGAGGTTTTACCTGTGCCTGCCAGAAAAGCTTTTATTGACATGATATGGCATGAAAATATATTTTACAGACATGAAGGGCAGTTTCTAATACACTAAACATCCTTTACAACAGCCGAGGGGGGGGGGGCAAAACTATGAATACTGATTCAGTCCTGATTTAATCCTGAAGCTGGGGCCGTGCAAAGACTTGTATTCTGCAAAAAAAAAAAAAAAAAAAATGGTCACTGCTGTCAGCAGTGTTCCTTTGTCCTTCTAACTGCTCAAGAGTGATGAAAGAGGAGTGATCCCTTTATTAAACAGTACTTTAATATTCCTATCTGAACACATGTAAAACTCCGCCACAAAAGGCAGCTGACGGTTTTTCTGCAATCAGCAGGGATGCCATCCCGAAGTCACTGAGCTGACAGTCAGAGTCTGGCTTTGCCTTGACACACACTGTATCCATGAACATCACGAGCACCCACCCCCCCACCCCCACCCCCGCCCCTTGAACGAGCCTGACTTGAGGCCAAGAATGTGAACACAGTTCTCCTGGAGGACAGGATGGC
The DNA here is from genome assembly GCF_029030835.1 of Brachyistius frenatus. NCBI lineage: Eukaryota > Metazoa > Chordata > Actinopteri > Embiotocidae > Brachyistius > Brachyistius frenatus. The sequence goes on from NW_027210633.1 coordinate 2,279,194, forward strand.
TTGCAGCAGTGATTCTCTCCTCCTGTACAACCTGTCACAGGTTACCGTGGAGAACACGGCCTGTTCCAGCTCTGCTACATGGATATAATACGAGGGCAGGGGAGGGGCGAGATGACATTGTACATTTTCTGTCAGTGGAATTTTATTGCTGCGCGACTCTTTACTGATATTATCTAAGCAAATGTTTTGTTTAGATTACATGCGTCATTACCATATAGTTCAATGAATGGATACTGTATATAAGCCAATTCATCATCATATACACTGATGAGCCAAAACCACCGCTGCCTGAGATGCTGTCAGTCCTTTGTGTTACAGGTGGGCAATATAGATCTACAATATCACGATATGTCAGGGTGTTTCTGCTCGGTGTAATAAAACTCGATGTGTGTCATCAAAGTCACAATAAGTAGCCCTGAGGAGGGGGCCCTGTTGGCATTTCTACCACATACTTTTCTCTACTATCTATAATGCTAATGTAGCAAAACAATTTCCCCTTGTGGGATTAATAAAGTAACTAATTATCTATCTATCTATCTACTTCTTTCCGGTCCCTGCTGTGGTGCTCCCATCGCTGGCTGATCATTTCCTTCCAGTTAGTAGCCACTATAATGTCTCTTCAACTAGTTATTTGTTTCTGATCAGTTGTTATCCTTATATATGTTGTATATCATGCATCATCTTGCATTATCTTAATATATTCCCTATTTGCCTTACAATTTCAGTCAGATCATAATAATTTATTAAATGAACTATAAATATTTTGTTTACAATTCCATATTCCACAGAAGTTTCTGCATGTAATGGGCTTTTTGTTTACTCAGATCCCAGTCAGTTTTGTTATATTTCCACTAACCATGTAATGGCCTCAAAAAAATGCAGGAATAAGTGGGATTCAAAGCTTAATTATTATTTAAAAAAATTATAATAATAATAATAATTCAAATATGAACTCTCTTTCGGTCTTATTATTGCTTCTTCCTGTCTCTGTGTGCGCCCTCCTATTTTCAATGTAGCCAACTGAATTGAATTTTACCTAATAGGCGCACATGCACTAAAGTGGAACGGCCCTTTGCTCCGTGTTTAGTGTTGTGTGTCGAGTAACGGTCCGAGTTTTCAAGAAGTAAGTTTCCAGTTTTCAATTATGGATGAAGCGAGAAAGAAGAAAGCAGGACAGCTCCAGTGAATACAAACTCACTGGAAGCTATTGTTAGGAGCTTTACTGGCCTTGAAGTCTTATCAAAGAAAGTGCACGGAAATAAATTGTCAGTACCGGAGCTACACCACCAATTCAAACACAGTATCAATGGGGATGCTGGCCCATAATTAACAAAATGACAAAAATATTCAATGAGTGTTTTGTCTGTCAGCTGGCTAATTTATTGTTTCTGCTCTGGTCTCATCAGGCTGAGTTTTCTATTGATTGAGGTTTACTATTTTGTAATGTGTATGTTGTGTATAATTGTTTTTTGAGTACTTTTTGTGATAACAAGCTCCTTCGCGGCATTTAATTGCTTAAAATTTGAAGGAAAAGATGACACTGTTCTGTTGTGAACAGACTCTGCATTAAGTTGCCGTTGCCAAATAATGCATGCGGGTAGGACATGAAGGACTCAACAATAAACTGCAGAAACTCCTAGAAAAGTACAAATAGGACTCACAATATCTCTCTCGATCTGGCCTGGCTCTCCTCTGAATCATAAAGAATTAAATACTCCAGCACACATTGTCCACATGTTTTATTTTAGTCAGGGACTGTGGGGGAGAGTTTTGTCTTACACAGCCTTCATATTCCCTAATATTTCAGATATTGGTGTTTCTGCTGTGTATCGCAGCAGCTGTAAGAGGCGTTCATTTCATCTGGAGCACAGAACTTTGAAATGTTCACGTCTTTGAACTGATAGTCGAGAATGATAAGAACAATGTATTCATTCTGAGCAGCGCCTCGGGAATTGAAAGCACTCGCCACTTTGTTTGGAGCATCGCTTGCCGTTTATTTTGAGACCAGACTGTGATCTCACTAGTTTATTTTGTATCACTGGTACAAAAAGAAATGAAAGCTACCATCCCTATGAGAGACCACAAAAAAAAAAAAAAAAACAGAGCTAAAATAATGAGTGATGATTTCAGTACAAGTCATTACATCACCATGACTCAAACTCTAAAGATATGATTATAAGTTGATAACCTGAAAGTAGTAACTATTCTACATCTCAAGACCAATATTGATACACCATTTTCCTAAAAGATTGATACCCTTAACGAGCGTGTAAAGCAAATTCCGAGATTTGCTACTAAATACAATATATATATGTGAAATGAGTTGTGAAAAAAACATAAGTTTCTCATGTTTTACACATGGGACACGTGATTACGACACGTTTACCACATGTTGCAACAATGATAACATGGAGTAAATATGTGGAAAGGTTTTCACATAGGAATCTAAATGGCCTTCACACATTACAACATGAACATGTTCCAAAACCACGTTTCTCATGGGCAAAATACATGTTTCATATGCGCACAATCACGTGTCATACAGTCACGAGTTTTTGCTCATGTAAAATTCACGTTTTTTTCTGTAAGGGTAGTCATTGTGTGTATCGATGTGACCTTTATGAAGCGATATTATGATTGCCCTTCTTCAGCAAATAATAAAAAAAAAATTAAAAAACGGTGAGAGGGACAGGGTGATCTGTTTTAAGTCCCCATCAACCTCTAATACTATTTAGTATTCGATGGGAGTCAGATTCTCCTCACAAATGCTGAGAATCATAGTACAATGTTCATACTAGTCGATCACAAAACAATGGAGAAAACAGTCAAATGTATGACTTTAAATGGATGTGTATCATTCTGGAACACGACGTGCTTAGTTTAATATTTTTGAGCCGGCAGCACAAACATCTGTTAAACCCGTCGTTGATTGTGAGTTCAAGTCAATAAACATGTTCTCTCAATGTGACAGCAATCAATTCACTGTTCAATTCCCCTTTTCTAACTAGTCAGCTTAGATTAAGTCAGAGTTAAAGATATTGGAGTGACATGATGTAAAACAGTGATTGCGCCTCCTCTTCTGGTTAATAGTGTGTACTATGTACACATACTTTAAGTTATTTATGTTTATTATATCTAATCAAAATAATCCTCTTTATTTCAAATCCACTTTGCCTCTGATTGCACCACCAAAAACCTGGAAGTATGTGACCACATATGCGACCAGAGACGCACTCAGCAGCGGGCGTCCAGAATGCACGAGTGCTGGAGCTCATCAGTCACAAACTCCATTTGTGCTTGAAACAGAGTAGCGTGAACAATCCTGAACTGAGTCCCGCTCACCCCAGCTGCAGTCAGTCACACTTGTTGTAGCTGTGTTCGTCGCAGCCTCTGTCCAACCAGCAAACTCCACCAGAGTGATAACTTGCTACACCAGTAGTCAGAGCTGCTTTGATCACCAGAATCACTCTCACCACAGCCTGTCAGCCTGTGCAGCAGCAGCCCACACACAGCCCCCACAATTATGGCCGTCACCCATGCTCAGTCACACTCGCCACACTCGGGCTAATGCAGTGACAGTTCAAGTAGCCAGACGCAGCGAGCTGATGGTTGCGGTGATCTGCCACAAGTGTAGCCAGAGTGGTATTCACCCTTGCTGCGTTCAGCATCCTTCTCGCCTGAGACGTGCTTACCTCAGCCACAATCAGTCATGCCCACTGGAGTGCTCCGCAGCCCGAGCAGCTGGTGCTGTATGATACATGAGACCGAGCAGCCATAGTTGGAGTCACACTTGCCAGAGGCACCCTCACAGCTGCCATCATTCACACTAAGTGGGATCCTACTGGCCACACAAAGCCCCAGTAAACATCTCCTCCACAGAGACTCACAGCAGGACCCACAGCAGATCACAGCTCTGTTCGGAGTCACACACACACACCTCATCCCACCGGAGACAGAGCTGATCACCCTCCAGACCAGGGGGAAGGTAACTTACAGCGCTGAAGGAGACTGGAAACTCTGTGAAAATATTTATATACATGTGTTTATGTACCGTGGTAACATTGGTGGATCACATTTAAATGTGTCTTTCACCCATCTGTGTGTTATAATAAGAAGGTAATGAAACTTGATGTGCGTCTCTAGATTTGTGGAATCCACATTTGCAGCGTAAGGTCTTTTTTTTTTAATGCAGCGCATCTGCTCTTGCGATAAGATTAAATATTTCTTGCAAGCCTAATATACTCCGGGGAAGAACACCATCAGTAATATCGCTCTGTGTCACATGGAAAAATGGGTGGCCGACTCTTGCCTATGGCAGAACCAAAGCCTGCATATCTGGCTGAATGACTTCAAATATGTGAAGGTTTTATAAAAATTCAGTCAAATGACGACATTTGTTCAATATGTTAACATTTCTAATAACATGTAGCACCTACTTAAAGGGCTAAACTGTATCATATTATACCAATTCTCCATGTTCCAGTGCAAAGTGTTGAATTTTAAAGTTTTTTTTTATTGCTGCAAATACTATATTCCTTTTTAATCCATCATATCAGCACCTGTCACACATCAGGACTGCAGAATTCCCGTAAAATTGATTAAGTATAACAATAAACAATCCTGTATAATGTATGTCAGCAAGCTTCTTTCACATAAAACTTCACTATAATAACAGATCAGATTAAACTTATTTAAATAAATTAAACAAGCATGTTGCTTTTGAAACTGGTTTCAGCTGCACCTTATAGTATTTATCATATTGTTATACGGTACATCCTTGACTCCTTACAGTATATCCTTGTTTAGATAGGAAACAAGAGCACATTCAACACAATTTCCGGCAAAGTGGCAAAGACAAGCCTACAGAGTTTCAAGGTGAACCTCGGCATGGATGTTTGATTTATGGTTTAAATTATTGTGTTGGGCCAGTCGAATGCGTGTGCTGAAATCTCCTGCTCTTTGTATGGCTATTACCAGAAAGTGAAACCTTGCATTCCAATTACAGTTAGGCTATATAGCTGTCATTCATGTTAGTAATGACTATAGCTCCCTACTTACACTGAATCGTAAACCTGCCCGTGAATACTTTGCCTGTTACTGTGATCGATGGCTTGTGATCAAGCCACTTCAGAGACGTACTCTTTAAGTTGTAAGACCCATTTGACTCCGATAAAAAATAAATAAGCAGGGGACATAACATTAATGAATTTATTTTGGTCGCAAAAGTTGCCGTTTACTTCGAGGTCTATGCCAATATGTGATCGACCCGCGACCCTGAAGGACCTAACTTTTATGACTCAACAAATGGTTTCAGTTCTACAGCACTGTAGCTTTAGTTTAGTTTGTTTAAACGGGGCCAGATTCAGAAATGTTACAATTAGTTATTTGGAACGATGTAATTGCTCGATTGATGATATTCGTCCTTGAACGTTTTTTGACTAGAATCTGGTGAGCTGCAATGGGAGAGCGAAATGTTTTAACATGTAGGTGGCTCTAGAGAAAAAAGTCAACAGATTATCAAAGTGCCAATTCAGCCTCAGGGGGACATGCCAAACCCATTCAATAGCTGGTTCGACATATCCCTCAAAACCACGACTATCAACCTTCTCGTGATGCTGCAGGAAATGACAGGAGATCAGAAGTCATTAGGATTCATCATCAAAAGCCAAAGACTGTCTGTACAAATCTGTTCTTTCTGACCTGCTCGGGATTCAGAAGAAATGCCAAAGGATGTCCAAAGTCAGCAGGGCTTCATCCTCCAGGGACCACAGACCACCTAACAAGATTGCATGTCAAGTCATCCATTAGTTGTCGAGATATTTCAGCTTGAACCGAAGCAAAAAAATCAGCCGACAGACTGACAGACTAAGACCTTGCAGCTTGGCAGGTACAGCACACCTGACATGTTCGTGCGCAGGCCATCTTTGTTACAGTAGAGATAAAAAGTGACATATGGAGCATTTGATGGATGGCAATGACGTGGAAATCCCATCGGAGAATAAACAGCCCATCTCATGCTCCTGCGCTGGTGCGTCTTAAATCTTAGCGAAACCAGAAGACTGAGGACAAAATGAAGTGAGACAGATCCAGTATTTGCCATGTGCCCTCCTTTCATGCCCTACACTGTTTCACTGGTGACTGTGGAGAACTATCTGCCAGTCTTGTGAATGGACTCTCGTATTGAAATATTAATGATGTTACATTTCTCAGACTCACTTTATGACCTAGAAAGCTATGATTTACGTCAGGTTACACTAGGTTAATGGACCAACAATTAAAAGGCTGCTGAAGATGTATTCGAGTTTTCCTACGTGGCACAATACAGCTCATGTTGGCTTCAGTTGTGGGGACCTTAAAGTTCCTGTTATCATGTTCCACTTTTTACCTTCTTTTTTTTTCTCTCTTCTTCTTCTTTTTCTTTTTTTCCTTTAACAGGCTGTGGGTACCATTCTGTCCTTCACCAATTAGTAAAGACACCTATTGGCGAAACAAAGTGAAACTCAAAGATACCTCTGACCTCCTAAAATATCTCCTATGCAGTACGTTAAATTAATGGTTCACTGGTAAGATGTAGGTTCAGAGTAGTTTGGAGGAGCAGTTGGAAATAGTATTTTGCATAGCGCCTGAATACCCCGATGTGACATGGATGGTTCAGCTCATTAACAAAATAAGACGGTGTGAAAGTTTAAACAGCCAAGCTGCTGTTGCTCCTGGGCCCGTCTTAAAATGTCTGGTTTAGCAATATACTTTATTGGACCTGAAACATAAAAATGAACAGGAATTATCTGTATAAAGTGATTCCCTGTTCATAATTTATTGCTTTCTGGCATGACGCCATTGTTCTTTTGGGAGACAAATTTGATGGAGCGGTGACTCAGCGTCTAGCGGTAGATAAAAGTTTGTACGGAGCAGAGTGATGGATATTCATGCTAGACAAATGACTTAACGCCTAATTAGTCATGAAGTGAGTCCAAAAAGTCACCATGACTTTTAAATGATTTATGATTATTTTGCTGACAGCTGTTAGCTTATTCCTTGGGGTTTTTTTGGTTGTTTTTTTTGGTGTGTGTGTGTGTGGGAGGTGGGGGTGTAAAGTCAATTTTTTACGTTATTGTGAAATTCCTTGGGTAAAAGTCTAGCTAATATTAAGACCTTCCATTTCAGAGAAACACTCCAGGTGTTTCTGGTGTTGAGTCTGCTGTGAAATCCAACTTTGTACTGCTCGCAAGCCATTTAAAGCTAATAGGTTTTAGCTTTTCTTTATTTTCATAAAAGGTTCACGTGTTCTCCTGAATGTAATGTCAAAATACTAGCAACCAACAGCGGCCAACCAACCGAGCACCTCACGAACTAAATCATTCCACCAATCAGGTCCTTCAGAAAATGAATCAAGTGAAACAATCAGTATGTTAATCATAAAACAATTACTGCCACACAAACAAGTGGATCATGCTGTGATATGAATAATGCAGGAACTCCCCAGGGCCAGTTAGCGGGGTGCATCATCACCTCAAATGTAATTTTTCAGGCGTTAGTTTCGACACAACTGGGCAGGATTTTGACAAACGCTGAAGGCACATATCAGTTTTTCCAAAGAGTCCAAACTTCCAGCCTCAATTCATTATCTCATCCTCGTATACGCGGTCGACCCTATTTCATTGTATCTCAATTCATTTGCCCTTTCTCCATCGTCCAGGAGTTGCATGCTGTATCCCGTTGCATGCTTTGCCGGGCCGCGCTCATTTGTATTCCTATAGGATCATCACAGCAGGGGGTTACTATGCTGACCCGCGTAACAACTGAGCGGTGTCAACACCACTGTGAAATGATTGACTAAACATGTCTGACTATGTTTAGCTCGGTTTTGTGCCATAGCATCAATACAGATTAGGGATCCCTGTAATCTGACATTTAATTTAAATACATCGTCCCTGATTTTACATTCATATTAGAAGTGGGAATCTTTTCTTTCCTGATAAACCCTCTGCTGCTGCTCTGTCTGAGTGATAATGAACTGCAAATGCAAAACTTTCTGTAAGGACGTTTTTATGGAAGCAGCAGCAGAAATGTAAACAGTCACAGACATTAGCATCAGATTTCAAACTGCCACCACTGGTTTCTACACGTGAATAGATCCATTTTAAATATTACACTATGTGAAGGGGAAAGAAAAAAGAAGCTGCACATGTGAACTGATTACTATGACGAGTATCCTTTGTTTCTCAACATTTTTACTTATTCTTAAAATATAATTTATACATAACAACTTTATTCTCAAAATTTCAACTTTATTCTCAAAATCTAATTTTAACTTTATATTCAACATTTTGACTTTTTTCTCTGCCTTTCCACATTATTGTCAAAATGCTAAATAAAAGAAATCTTCCTCTTCTATTTGCATTTTCTCAATGTGGCCCTAATACTCCATAGTAGTAGATCACCATACAGTTGCCTATAACAATTATTAAATCGCAGTTTGTGCAAACTTAAAATCTTGAACAACGACCATTGCTTCTCCCTATATTACTTAACTCAGGCTGAATAAAGTCTTCTCCAGCCTAATGCCAAACCACTGTTAGCGCTGGACCAATTTATCAAATCAGGCTGTAGAGTGAACTGTTCATTTCACTTCCCAATCCCTTCTTTCTGCTGTCCACTTCTTCTGGTTGTCAGCCAGTTTGGCTACCCCTCCTGCTGGGCCAAAGACTTTGTTCCAGCTGTAATCATAATCCGTTGAGGAGATGCACAACTTGCCACAGTCTGAAGTGAGATATTAATTTCCCCTCCATGTGGGGCCCTGCTCCGCTGCCCATGTAATGCTATCAGCTTTGAGGGAATCTTGTCTGCTTAAGCCTTGTACAAATGTCTCGTTTGACATCTTATTTTCTTTGCTCGGAATTTATTTGAACTAATGGTGCCAGAAGGACGGTTTTCAAAGTAAAAGCATGTAGAATAATAACCTGTCAATTAAATATTTTAGATGTTTATTGCCATAACTGTACTTGGCATAAAATGATAACGAACATACAATTTGTTTGAGAAAATCAATGTCAGGATGCCCAGACAAAATGTTCTCTAGCTCATGTTTATAGATTAACATGCAGGTTAATATTCGAAGATAATAAGTTAATGTAGTTTTCCGAGGACACTGGTTGAATTTAAAATATTAAGGAATCAAACTCACCCAGGCAACATAAATTGTACTTTTACTTCTTAGTATTTGGTCTTTCCCATCTTTTTGCCCCTCTTAGCCCTAAAGCCTATACAGTGTACTGCATGTTTAGAATCAATGCTAATGATGTTATTGTACTTATTTCTCTTTATTTAATGTTAAAACTGCATTAGCTCAGGGATTTTGTGTCTTCCTTTCACATTTAGGGCATAAAACTATAGTATGAAACAAGATGTCGGTGTATTGCTCACATGTGGCCTTTTTACTTTGCTCCCATTGTGTTAAACACAACTTTCTGAAATGCAAATGTGAAGCTGTATAAGCCCATAGCCTTTACAGAGATTTGGCAACAAAAACAAAAAAAAAAAAGTAAAATATAAGTGTGAATGTGTGCAGTCTGCACTGTTCAGGCGCCGGGCTACAAACAGTGTAACAAGGCCCGAGGTAATACATGTGCACAGGTGGCGAGTGCTAGAAAAGGTATTGCTTTTCACCGGCAATCCTTGATGAACTCTGACAGGTCTCCCCTATGAGGCAGGCACCCTGTCCCTGGTTTAACAGCTGCTTTCCAGTGTTTGAAAATCACTCCTGCCACACCAGGACTTGCGTGTGCACATCTGCAGCAGTCTGGCTGTAATTGTGAAAGTCACGCTGATTTGCATGATTATTCTGTTTATCTGATCAAATCTCTTCCTCCCAGCAGCTTAATGAACATTATGCAGGTCCCATTACCGTGTCTTTACAATCATGTGCGGTTCCAGCGTGTTTTTGTACGTATCGGAGGTATTTTCTTGCTTACACTCTTCTGGCTGCAATTATTTCAGAAATAACTGATCGTGACCTGTCAAACATTAGTGGAAAATATTTCATGAACAATGGCGTGCTCGCTATGAAATATGAGCTTTCCTTAACCCTCGTGTTGTCCTCGGGTCAAAATGACCCGCAGCTGTGTTCAACCAAGTTCTATTTTATTTCTATATTTTTAAAAATTTGTTGAGATCATTGGTCATCATTCTTTAAAGAAACCCTCACAGCCTCCTTGTCACCAATGATCCCCAAAACATGTGAAAATAAAATAGAAATTGGTTGAACACAGCTGCGGGTCATTTTGACCCGAGGACAACACGAGGGTTAATGATCTGGGTTATCGTGTCAACACGGTTGGTCGAGCTCTGTCGGTACCACACTCCGGTCATTTCAGTATCGTACACTTTGCAGATTTGATAAATGGATATCAAATATTGTGGATTCAGCAGTCTCCATAGAGAATGACCCAGCTGCGTTCCGTGCGTGCAAAGGTGCTCGACTGGGTAAGCATTATAGATCTCTCCCATTTGCTTCTTGACAGCTGAGCATTGTTGATGGCTGATAGAAATATTGAATGGAGGTTTCAGTCAAATCAATCCCGACACAGAGGGGACTGTTAGACTGTCCTCCTGATAGTCAGTTCATTCGGCGCCCTCATTTTTACATGTGGAGGGGGAAGAAAAAAAATTACTCGAAGCAGATCTGACAGGCCAGAAAGCGATACGAGGTGACGTGTTAGCGGGTTTGAACATTACAGCACCTGCAGGTTCTTACAGGAATTTGCACTTCTCTGCAGTTTCTGTTATTGTTTCATCATTGGTTTCCTTGAGAGCCGCTGAAAGCTTTGCCTTGTCAAGTATCAAGTCGTATTTACACGTACAGTCACCGTATGCAGGCCGCCGTCTTGCGCTTGCAGTTCACATTTTGATCCAAGGAAGGTTTGAGTTCCTTTCTGAACATCAAATTACAAATGTTTTAGGGCTGTGACAGTGTTTTGCTTTCAACCACTTTGGCCTCATTTTGAAAACCAGATTCCCGTTATTCCCTCTCTACTGTCATGCAAATTTACGCAAACAGCATGAAAAGTCCAAATCTGTCTCTGCAAAAATAAAACTCCATCTGGTATATTCTTTATTCATTTCTTTATGCTAATAAAGGACTCCAGTAAATTTTAAGATGTCGCACAGCTTTCGGCCCCTGTTAGCGTGCAGACAGGAGAGAAAGCTTTTCCAAGTACATCTGGGCAAAAACCAGCAAGTCAGAGACCAATTCCTTAGACTCCTGCCAAGTTTAGCACTCACAAAAACATTTGTCAAGTGACTTAAATTCAGAGGACTTTAATTATGTTTATCTTTGATTAATCTGGACCATCAGGGCAACTCGGGCTGTTTTAGTCTACAGTTTTATCATTTCTTTTGGCACCTGTGAACGATCCCTCCGAAGATTAGTCAGCCAAGTCTTGGCACAGCAAGACGGAAACGACAGAGTGAAATCTATCTTTCGTCTGCCCTAAAAACAGCAACAGAAGCTTATTGTCATGTGGTGCTGTGTTCATATTGGAGCCACTCTACTCTCATTACATGTCTGTGAGGAACAAACCTAAATCTTGACAAATTATCACTAGTGTAGCAGAATCGTGACGGGCCCCAGCAGAAGCCGTTTTGCCTGGCAGCCCAGCACATTGATCATTTGGTGGAGATACAGCTTGATGATCGGAATATTGCAGCTGCACACAGTCCCACAGCAGAGAGAAAATGTGTCCTCCTCCCTCGTCAGAGATCTACAATGGTGCTTCCAAGACTTTTTGATCAGACGTCGGCTTCCCTGTCACGTGACCTCACTGATCCACCCTCCATGTTCCAAATGTGTCAATATGAACTGTTGTTTCAACACTATTACTTATATCAAAGTTGTTGCTCTTTTATTTTTTTATATACAATTTACCTGAAGTTTCTGGTTAAGGTCTTTGCAGAAACTTGAAAGTAACATCAATTTTACCGTTAATAAAATATTTCAATTATCAATTACTTTTGGCTGAGGAACTATTTCCGATTTTTTTTCAATTCCGGCATCTTTAACTACTGAGTTTACATATTTCAACCAATTTAAGCTATTTGAATTGTTTATTATTACTTTAAGCTCACATATACCAGATACCCCATTATTAATGTTGTGACAATATTGTAGGGATGACTGTTAGTGCTTTTAATAAACTATATACACATTAGATTTTTGATAAATAATCATCAGTAATGCGGATATAATGACTAACTGGGTAAAAGCCAATAAGAAAACAAAAGAACAGTCTGGTAAATTCAGAAAATGACATCATTTAACTCTAATGCAGCCTTTAAAACCAGGAAGAGACAACACCGATACTTTATCACAGTATTGCAATATCCAAAATCTATATCACAAAATCGATATATTGCCTTTTATCCACATTTTACAGCTGCAGCAGTAGAGACAAAGTAATCTATGATGTAAACATGTGTTGACAGGGATATTGTAACTGTTGTCCCTGGCGGAGGGAGAGGGGAAGTTCAGCACTGTTTAAGATAACTATCAAAACCATTTCCTCCAGCTAAATATTTCCATCAACCAATCAGACCATTAGCAAAATATACTGGTACTGTTAATTAGTACTATAACTATTCATAACAATACTGTGATTCTTTCAATCATTTATCCATCACTTTTTTTTATGCCTGGTTGGGATTCAAGCCTTTGTTAGAGTTATGTGGTTAAATGATGAGTTTCACAGATGAAGGAGCAGCAGCAGAAGCTTTGAAAACAAATCCATCCTCACTACCTGTTTTTTTTCTCCTTTTTATATATTTGCATTCTAATTCTGTGCTTTTGCTGCAATTACCTCTATTGCAATACACAAAGAAGCTTTGAACTCACGACTTCGACCTAAGTTATGTTGCAGAAAATGACTGACCTCCTGTCACAACAGTGTTTCCCTCAAACATTTTGCAAATAAGCAACTTTGAAATCGTTTTTTTGTATGCATGTGCTTAGATAACAGAGCACAAAGATCACTGGTGGATGCTCATTGCTTGACCGTCACATCAAACCAAATGTGACGGGATTTGGGGCTATTTTTAGTTAACAGCCACTTGGATTACATGGCTATAGAGCTGTGTCCTAAATTCAACAATTACTGCAGCCAACAGTGTTTATTGGCTGGTGAGCTCTCCTGTCATTCTTTGGGGCTGTTAGATGGTCCTTAACATCCTGGACTTTGTATTAAATGCACCATTGGGCTTCATCTGCATACAATTACCTATATACATGAATATTACAGTTTGAATTCTAGTTTTGTTTAGGCTGTGATTGACAGACTATTAAAATAAATTAAAAAAATAGTCTCTGACTGACATCTATCTGGAAGGAAACGAGGGCCTGACATGTCTTATTTTACCACGTCCTCTCTGTATTACTCACTAAATCACCGAGCAAAATCGCCCAGTCAGATTTATACATCTAACTTGCATTAAACGCATTCAGAGCTTTTAATTCTGTCAGATGTGATTAAACTATCGTTACATATGCTTTCTTGCTCAGTAGAAAGAAAAAATGAGAATAAACTGACAACAGAATTTAAAACAAATGTTAGAAGAGCAGGAAGTGGAGAGTGCTTTAGGTCTACTGTCACCGCAGGCAAGCTATTTTTAATTTGCCAACAAAAGCACCATGTTTTGTTTTTTTTCTCCCGCTTTTCCTTCGTATTCTGTGTTTCAAGCACAATCTGCGCCCAAGGGACTGCTGAGCCCCTCATTTGCATGACAGGTATTGGTAAATCGGGTGCAGAATTGTATACAATAGCCAGCAGCCACCCTTTTAATGCCTGTTAGTTCTCTTTTTATTGAAAGAATTTGTTGACACTCGGTACGTCTCATATGCCATCTGGATGATTATTTACTTGCAGCTCTCATTGGAAATATGGATTGAAATTTACAGAACAGGGATACTGGAGGAAATTTGAAAGATTATGGAGTTTATGGACTGACTAATGAAAATAATCACTTTTACACAATTTTATTCACTCTTTTGAAACTTCCATTTCTGTTTATTGAGCACCTTATTAGAGTGTCTGAGCTTCATCTTTTTAATGAGAACTCATCCTCCTCCTTACCAACCACAAACTATAAAGACGATCTGTAATGAAACCACACTGTGTTATGACTGAACCTCAGGGCGTAGAGATATTGAAGTATTTTCATAAGATTTATCCACCTTGGACATTTAGAGCTTCAAAGATGACGTACGCATTGACGAGTACAAGGGGAAGCGACTTGAATAGGTGGCAATATACGTCAGGAAATTAGCAATGCAATTGCAGACATTATAAGATAAGGAAATGATACCTCTGACACCGGAGGGCATCCTCTAGTTTTTATGGGGAGCATAAAATCTTTAATGGATAACGATCCGGGCTTAGTTTGAACAAAAACACAGATTGCACAAAGTGTACAGAGACAAAAGAGAGGAAAGAGATCAGTATGTGCAAAAAGGAGGTGAAAAAAAGAAATATCTTGGAATGGCAGTCGGCAGCTCTGTGTTTACCAGCGTTTGTTAAGCAACACAAGATTGGTATAATTTGACACAGTCTGGGACTTGGCTTCGCCTTTGAGTGTGACATCTGTTGAAAGGGAGACGAGAGCTGAAATTATGAAAAGTAACATTTCAGCTAATTTGCATGAACTTCACTCGATTCAATTGGCTACATTTCGAATTTTTCTCTTTATGTGACCACTCAAGCGGCCCAATAATGGGAGTACTTGTGAATTCTGGATAATATATCTTCTCGTGATGGCTGGAAAACCCCCGGATCACATGTTTGACTAACTTATTGGCACCATCCTGATTTCTGTTCCATGTTAAAGAAGTATCAAGCTGTAGTGTTCATCAACTAAAGCTTTAGTCACAATAAAAATACTAATGGATGACACCAAGTCGCATCTTAATAACCATTGAATATCTTTATATCTGTAACACCTCATCACTCCTGGATATACAATTTATCATTGTAAGTGTGACTGCATTCAGTAGCCAGTGGTCTCACTGAAAACAATCTGAACACTTTGGCCTTGAGGCTTTCGCTTCATTTCTTTCTTCTTATCAGCCCTTTGTTTACTGCAGTTTTATTGAGCATGGAGCAGGTAAAGCTGTATAATCTGACACACGAGGCCACGAGCGGTAGGAGATGAAGTATGACTTTGTTTTCAAAAGTTTGGGGTTTTAGGAAAATTTTAGTTACAAACTGCCAAGATTTATGCAGCATGTAAAAAAACGGTGAAATGATTGGCTGGTAATTCAGAGTCTCCCGAGCACCACTGCCAGTGTTAAGACTTCGATGTGGATCATAGCTCTGCTTGGTGCTCAACTGCTACAATCAATATTAAGACAGCTGCTTCAAAATGGTTTCAGCCCAGCTCCGTCACAAATGTAGGAACATGGTCATGGCTTGACGCATTACGAATGCAGGCTCCTTTTTTCCAGACTAACCTGAAGTATATCTTTACATCCATTCATTTGTTTACTCCTCCTGTAATGATCTGTGCTCTTCGGTAACAGAGACATCACCGATTCCCCCGAGGAAAGTGTTTGATCTTCCTCTTTGTGCGCTGGCAATAAAAGGAGGCTGAATCTCTCACAAAAGCACACTAAAAGCCTTTAAAGTACAACATGGCGGCTGCTGCTACGTGTGCGCGCGTGTGTGTGTTCACGCTCCAGTGGTCATGTAACTGCTGTACCCGATTAATTTGCTTCATTCTTCTCACCTTGCTGCTGCTTTTTAGGCTGCATTCAATAGCAGTTATGGCTATTTCAGAGCACATTTATCTCTATTGAGAGGTCATGGAGTCTTTCGGTAAAACTGCAGGACTGCAGCCTTTTTGAAATAATTATTAATAATAACAGTGCTGAGAAAGCTATGCAACATCGAGAGAGTGCAGCTATGTGTAAGAAGGGAACAGTGTAGTGCTGTGTCATGTGTTTGTTCCTCAGTTTTATATCATGTATTAATCTGGGGGTGTGTGGTCCAAGGCTATTTACTCAAAATCAAAGCGCAGTAACAACAGTACATATATATTCAGATTAATTTGGTTTGAGGATATTGAGTGATTAGTCATTTAGTTAATACTTGTATACATATATATATATACACACACATACATACATATATATATACTGTACATACACACATATATATATATGTATATATATATATATGTGTGTGTGTATACACACACACACACACACACACACACACACACACACACACATTAGACAAGTCAAAGATAACAGCTATATCCAAGTGCCACAAAATCCAACATGAGAAACTTCTCAAACACCTGCTGACCAAGTGGGATGTAAACTGGAAAAAAAATGCAACGTCTTTGACCCCTCGGTCCCGTCGTGTTGATAGCTAATTGTTTTGAACAACCTACAAAGAAATGCTAATGGTATGTAACAGCAGAGCCTAATGAGCCCTGTATCTCAAACTTGGTTAAGAAGACGTTGAACAGGCCCTACAGTACCTGTGGAGGAGGAGAGGAGAGGATGAATGGTGCCACAGAGCACTTTATGTGCTGAGGTAACCAGTAATTAGGCCAACAGCATGTTTTTTTTGTTTTTTTGATTTTATACACTTTATTAATCCCTGAGGGGAAATGTCTTCACTACAGCAGGGGGGCTCTCAGGGGGGAGATGCTGCAGCAGGCTGCCACTAGCGCGGCGCCAGGTAACCTGACCTGAGGTGCATGTTTTTGGATGATGGGAGGAAGCCGGAGAACCCGGAGAGAACCCACGCAAGCGCAGGGAGAACATGCAAACTCCGCACAGAAAGGCCCAGGACCGGATTCGAACCCGGAACCTTTTTTGCTGTGAGGTGACAGTGCACCACCGTGCCGCCCTCAATGACCATGTGAAGGTTTTCTAATGTTTTTGAAGCTCATACAGCTGCTTGTGAAGAAGCTGATGTTGTCTGGTCACTAATTAGACCCCCCAAAAAATACATAAGTTAATGCGCACCTAACTCTCGCTGTGTAAACATTAGCATTGTATTGAAAAGATCGAACATACTGTACATACTTGCATACTGGTGTCAAACTGATAATTCTTGGTCATGATTTACAGCTCTGGAAAAAAATTAAGAGACCACTCAAAATTTTTCTTCACCCTCCCATTGTCCTAGGGTCAAAATGACCCGCAGCTGTGTTCAACCAAGTTCTATTTTATTTTGTATAGGAGGCTGTGAGGGTTTCCTTATATAAACCCTCAGAATGTCCTTGTCACCAATGATCCCAAAAAAATATAAAAATAAAATAGAACTTGGTTGAACACAGCTGCGGCTCATTTTGACCCAAGGACAACGGGAGGGTTAAATCAGCATCTCTACCTGTATGGCAGCCATTCCATTCTAGTGTCTGTTGAATTCCAATACAGGCACACCTGATTCTACTTAATGAGGTACTGATTAGGTGATCACCTGAACCAAATCTTATTTAATTAAGAAAAGTATAAAAACCAGTGCTGTGGTCTTCACTATCCTCTTGCAATAGGACCAGCTGGATGGCAGAAACAGTGCTAGTAGTACCTCAAACATAATTGGAATTAAAAAAAAAAAAAAAAGTGACTATTGACCATGCCAAAAGAGTTAAAAAGAAAAGTTTTGAGTGAGGAAAAGAAGGGTTCAATTCTGGTTTTACTGGCAGAGGGATACAGTGAACGTCAGGTTGCTTCCATCCTTAACATTTCAAAGACGGCGGTTCATAAGAACGAGGTCAAGCAGCAGACATTAGGGACAACAAAGCTACAGACCGGCAGAGGACAAAAACGACTCTCCACTCACCGGGATGACCGACAACTCATTCGAATGTCACTCAACAACCGTAGGATGACATCAAGTGACCTCCAAAAAGAACGGCAAATGGCAGCTGGGGTGAAGTGCACGGCGAGGATGGTTAGAAACAGGCTCTCAGGGGCGGCTGAAGTCATACAAAGCTACAAAAAAAGCCCTTCATCAATGAGAAGCAAAGAAGAGCCAGGCTGAGGTTTCCAAAAGACCATAAGGATTGGACCATTGGGGACTGGAGTAAGATCATCTTCTCTGATGAGTACAATTTTCAGCTTTGCCCAACACCTGGTTGTGTAATGGTTAGACAGAGACCTGGAGAGGCCTACGAGCCACAGTGTCTCGCACCTACTGTGAAATTTGGTGTAGGATCGGTGATGATCTGGGGGTGTTTCACCAAGGCTGGAATCGGGCTGCTTTGTCTTTGTGACGGACGCATGAATCAAGCCAAGTACAAAGTTGTCCTGGAAGAAAACATGCTTCCTTCTGCTCTGACGATGTTCCCCAACTCTGAGGAGTGGTTCTTCCAGCAGGACAATGCTCCATGCTACACACCCAGGTCAGTGAAGGTGTGGATGAAGGACCACCGGCTCAGGACCCTGTCATGGCCAGCCCAATCTCCAGACCTGAATCCCTTTGAAAACCTCTGGAATGTGATCAAGAGGAAGTTTGATGGTCACAAGCCATCAAACAAAGCCGAGCTGCTTGAATTTTTGTGCCAGGAGTGGCATAAAGTCCCCCAACAGCAATGTGAAAGAGGTGGAGGACATGCCAAGACACATGAAAGCTGTGATTGTAAATCAAGGTTATTCCACTAAATATTGATTTCTGAACTCTTCCCAAGTTAAAACATTAGTATTGTGTTTATTGTGATAAATTAGTATGAACTTGTTTTCTTTGCATTATTCGAGATCTAAAAACACGGCATCTTTTTTGTTATTTTGACCAGTTGTCATTTTCTGAAAATAAATGCTCTAAATGGCAATATTTTTATTTGAAATTTAAGAGAAATGTTGTCAGAAGTTTATAGAATAAAACAAAAAATTTCATTTTACTCAAACGCATACCAATAAATAGTAAAACCAGAAAAACTGATAATTTTGAAGTGGTCTCTTAATTTTTTCCAGAGCTGTATGTGCAACTCGAATCACTATTCAGACTTGTTTTGGATCTGCAGCTGGACACTCAGAGGGGACCTCCTCCAGGCAGATGTCCCAAACAGAGGGCCAGCAAATATCCTAATAACCCAACATAATTACTGTCCAAAAATAGTCAGAGTCCAATCCTCACTGATGTATGTGTGTGTGTGACGGACACAGCTGTGTGTGCTCTTACACTGCGAAGCCAGTATAAAGCTCTCATTTTAAACACAAAGCGGTTTGGTTTTACGTGCACACAGATGAAGTGTGAGAGTTCAGATCACCCGTGGATGTGCAGTAGAGATCATTGTTACGAGCAGACGTTATTAACACATTTATCTTCACTGCTGCTCTGCTTTCTGTTCGGATTAAAAATAACTGTGTTGGCTTGTGAAAAAAAAAAAAAGCACAATGTTCAGTCACTAATTAGATCCACATGTTGTGATTTTGAAAACGTACTTATCAGTGCTACTTGTTTGAATGTGATGAGGAAAATAAATATCCCCGAGGCGCAGGATTACTGTCTCCTGCTCTGCCAAATAAGCCAGACCACCCTTTCTCAAGCAAAGAGAAAATCTATCCTCTTCTTAGGGCCACAAAACAGATGTAGTTTTTTCCCCCCACATTGCAGGGAAGTAAACCACCTTTTGATTCATGTTACTTAATAAAAAAAAGACTCGCAATATGATGGGCTGTGGTATTGTGTTATAAAAAATGTCAGTGTCAGTTTAAGAGCAAACAAACCTTAATAATCCCATAAATCAAATTTGGAAAGAAAGAAACGGAAGAGGAGCCAAGTGGAGGCTACGCAGGTTGACACACTATAATTGATAGATGTATAGAAATGATGTAAACCAGTTGATCACTTCTATATTTGCCTATTCAGCTATAAACATTTTATTATCACTGTGTCAAACCACGCCTGTCTTTTCTGCAGGACTCCGCGGTTTTATACTGATATGGCTGCTGCACTTTGGAAGCCTAAATCACTGGACTTGGGCTTGTGGATCCTCCTCCTGCTGCTCAACCTCCTTCCTCAAGCCAGGTACGACAACACCCAGTACACTCTATAACACCTCCGAGCCTACTGTTTGCTGTTTACCATCTTCCTTTCTCTCAGTTCATTCCCCTGACTCGGTCTCTCCTGTTGATTTCTTTTGTATAATAACTGTATCAATCAGGCTGGCTGCTGCAGTAGACAATATAATCTAACCAACACCATTAGAAGCTGAAGTGAATCGATGTTGGAAGCAGAAACAAAAGCAAGAAGTACTTTTTTTGTGATGGCCTCAGCTGTGACTGTCAGTTTGTCAAATGAAATAACAAGTCTGGAAATGTGCAAAGGAAAAAAAAAAACTGTTAGCAACAAATGATCAGGGAGAGGATTGCACTCAAGGACATCCTGGCAGGCTCTGTGACTTTCATTTCACTTTATTCCATTCAGAATTAAAATAGAACACATGGCACCTTGTCCTCAATTACACACTCCCTCCCCCCTTCCCCCCCCCACCCCTGGCTCCCCCCCTCCAAAAAAAATGAGTCAATTTAAAGTGAACCTCTCCTCCCATTTAAATGAGCTCATGTCAAGATTTTTTTACTGACTGATGAATTAATTTGCATTGTGCAGCACACCACAGCTATGATTGTCCATTCACAGCATTTTCACTCCTGCATCCTGGGCACATTTTTCAGTCTGCGTGTCCGAGTCAGCGAAAAAGAAGAAAACTCCGACATGTCCAGGAGTCAATTTAATCACACTCCTTGTAATTTCAAACCAAGAGATTGCACTGGTTGCCATGTTAGCATTGTTGATAAGGTGGGATATTGTGGCAGGCGAGACACAACCGAGTGTAAATCACTTTAAGGTTTTGCACACTGGTAGAGGCTCACCGAACCTGGAAGAAGGAAGGAAATCAGAACACTGTGACAGGGATTAACCCAGTTTGCTTTGTCATTGTGCCACTTGGCTCTCCTTCCTTATTAGGAGCACACAGTGCTTGTAATTACATATATTAAATAGAAATATGTGGCTAGGAGAAGGTGCTGGCCAAACCTGCCAAGAGATGTATTACAAGAATATGTGCCCTGGCTTTACTGTGCCTTTCCAGGGTAGCTTGTGGGTGGATGTAAATCCTCTGAACAGACAGACAAACCTACAAATGCAGGATGTGTGTTGGCTACACACATCATTTTGTGTACTTCTAGGTCAGGGCATTGGATCCAAAGAAGAGAAATCTTAAAATATTAATATCTCACAAGGACAGCTAATTTAAGAGATTATTCCTACAATCAAATCATCAGCCAATATTTTTTTCAGATTATCAGTTAATTGCCTGACATAAATTATGTCAAATGGCCATCACAATTACCCAAAGCCCAAATTGACATGATCAAATAATTGACTTAAATCCAAAAATATTCAGATTACCACCAGATCATTATTGAAACTTTCAAATATTCACAGTTGATAAAATTACACCAACTAATGTTTGTACTTTTTGCTTTAATAAATGAATTAATTTGATTGAGGTTAACAATAAATTTCTGTGGTTTCAGGTCTTACTTATAAAGGACAATTTAAAAAAAAAAAAAAAATAAGTGCAACAGAACCAGATGTCACCTACATCTGTTCTTTATTGGACACATGCTTCATCATCAAAACTACATTACCCACACTGCAATTCAACTGGACCAATTCAAGTGTGTTGCTCCAGTAGTGGCTAATGTAACCTCGAAACGCCTGCTTCAAACAGAGATGAGGAGTGGGCTGCAGTCTGGTAAACTCGCTTCTTCTGACTGAACTCGGCTAATTCTAGGACAGACACAAAACAAATTCTCCCTGTACCTGCAGAACTTGGCAGAGATTCATCCATTCTTATTTTTAATTCAATATCAAAGACTAACACCCATTTCTATTAGCCTTTTTCGTAAAGGTGCCAGTTTGACAAAATGTAATGAGTGATGAATCCCTGAAAGTGTCCAAACCTGCCCCTTATTCACTAAAACAAAAATTAGTTGATAGCTCATAAATATATTCATAGAACAAAAATTACAAAACTGCTTGCAGCCTGACCTTGGTGTGATCCTTCAGCGTGAGGCCAGAAAAAGAGGACTGAACAGAGAATTTCTTAGAATTAGTATTCAGGATGTGAATAAATAAAATAAAGGGGAATTCAAATATCAATCATTCTCCAATTAATTGAGATGTGGCGCACATGTGCAGTGTCCTTTCACAGCTTCACACATTTTGTTCAGTTTAAGTTGTACTAAATGAGGCTTCTCATTTATTCATTTGAGGAAAGACGCTTCTACGTGGTGCTTCTCGAGAAATTTCTCTTGAATTTTTGCATCGGAGAGTAAACGTATACGTTAACTGTAAAGTTTGGGAATAATCCTCCGTCCGTCAGCGTGCACATTCTCCCAGAATATCTGCATATCAGCAGAGCTGTTTCTCTCTGAGAAGTGCCACCTCCCTGATGCCCACCGATGCCATCGGCAAGCTCCAAATCGGCTTTACTACAGTTGAGGCAGGAGACTTTCCTGATGGATTAAGGTGTAACAGACAAATCCTCCATATAAGGGTCTGTCATTCTGCACAGCACCAAATTTTCTCATTTCCCGAAAGCTGAAATACGAGGCATGATTAAGCTATTATTCCCGGCAATCCATGTACTACATATGAATGAGAAGGCTGTGTTGAGGCAACGGGCCACGAATCCTTTATTTCGCAGCCCCACCTCCTCCTTATATTGTCAACACTTAACAAGTGTGGACGGTCAGGCCGTTTTGTTGTCCATTTTGTTTGCAATCTATTGCAAAGCTTCTGGCGAACGTGGCACATATTCAATAGCTATAAGCATGAGAGTGCTATATGTACATGTTCCCTATAGATTGGCCCTGAAGTTAGCTCTACTTGGCTTTCTCAGCCCGTCTCACATGAATTATTCACAGCGTGGTAGCGAGGGGTTTCACTTTGAGATGTGACCTGGTCAACAGATAACATTTTGTTTCGGTAGTGTTGTCAAGGTTAATGTGTCACAGGTCCGGACAAGGGTAATGTATTCATGGCTGAACCACTTTGCTGATTGAATGAGCAGCAAATAGTTTCTACCAAAGAACAGAAAGTCAAAGGTTCAGAGGCTTTAATTAATCTCAAATCAGAATTTAGCAGTCAAGATTTCCCCATTACATACAGCTGCTTTTGATGAAAAATCGTTTTTTCTTTTTACTAGTTGGCCCATGTGGGATTGTATTATTTGACTCCTTACCCTTATTATTTATACAGTTGAGTCTATGGACGTAGAGCAGCAAGACAGGTCAATGGTATATTTATCAGTAGCTTTGGAGAACTGCATGCAAACACAATAGGGATGCCTTCAAATGGAACTTGTGGTTACAACAAGGGAAGGTGTGTGCACCATATGCTTGGCATTCAAGTGGTTAAGCCTTAAGATCACGTAAGACGACGTCTAGGAGCTACAGAGGCTAACAATTTAGCAAGCAAACTGGCGTGTAACTTGCAAAGGCACAGAGGGAAAAGATGAGCTTGTTGGAAGGATCAACATTTTCCTCAGATGTAGGCTATTATCCAAGCTATGAAGGCAAAATCTAAATGACTAAACTTACAACATATTGGCTTAACATCCAACAAAAAAATGTACTTCCAAGGCCTCCGCCATTTCCTTAAATGCCAGCAAACAAGACACAACTGTGCATTGCAGCGTTCACATGGACTCTTCTCGTGTAAAATTGTAGATAAGACCCCATTTGCATGCAGCATTAGTGCAGGACCATAAATCAAAATGGAACAACAAACTGCCGCCAAGATTTAAATGATGCCTAAAATAGTTGGTCAGGTAAACCCATGCAACTTTGACTAACAAAAGGATAATAAATGAAACCGTTTCACCTGTCTAACTGCTCATGTTTGCCATGGTGGACCATCTGCAGCTCATTTTAGCTGCTAAACTGGTGAGTAAAATTCTCATAACTGATGGGAAGCGATAACCTTGAAAATAAAATCTACACTCACAAAAAAAGGAATAACTTTCTTTTAGTTCAGTTCTTCTTCCTTCTTCCAGCACTCTTAATTATTTTGAAGTTTTATTGATCTGTTTTCTAATTACCTCAAGTTCTTGTCGATAATCTATTTATAAAGTAGTTGCTATGTCAAGTCACTGACTTGGAAAAGCTTGATCTCCTGAAGTGCAGACTAGCTGTGAACAAGTAGAGAAATCATGCTCGTGGCAGTACATAATAGTGTCATTTGAAACCAGGGTCCGTCCACCGGCTCGAATTCTGTTACATTTCATTGATCTGGCCCTAATTACTTTTGAGGTTGAGTCATTTTTCTGTTGATATAGTGAGGATCTGACCAATGATCTTCAAAGTAACCAATTAGCAGACATCCCCAGCAGACATGAATCAAAATGAAGCAGGAATGGATTTTCCAGAAACTGTCTGCACACTGAACACCAACCACTAAGTCCTGAAAATACACAAATGCCACTAATGTCTGATGCCTCAGAAAACAACCCCTCAAGATATTACAAGTCCATGAAATTCTTAGATCAAATTGTGTTTTTGTTGTTCTAACATTACTCAAGCAGTATCTTTTTTTTTTTGGAGGGGTGGGGATGGCTCTGACTCACTTTCTAGGGAGCACTGTATATGAAACAATAATTTCAGTAGATCCCTTATTATTCGCCACCAGCAACATCCACCCCCGACTCCCTCTGAAGTTCAATCTGAGTCGGTAAAGCTACGGATAAACAAGCCGTTCAATACAGATTAAAATCCTTGAATCTAACGCTGCCTTTGAAAATGTCATGCAGACTAACAAAAGGGTTGGAATGGCTGTTCATGGAGAGTGTCACTGCAATTACACAGAGAAGAAGTCACCTTTTTCTGATTGACAGGGGCTTTCAATGTGGTTCTTCCATCAAACTGCATGCATTACATTTTTGTATTGCTGTTGATATAACAGTAATCATAAATACTGCTAAAAATGTGTTTGTGATGAGTATTTAAATCAGAACTCCTTTCCCTTTTGCTGAAAACTCAAAGCAGCTGAACAGTCTTACACAAACTGAACATTTTCTGCTGCTCAAGATTACATACATAGTTGTTTTTTTCTTGTTAAAAAATTGAACCTGCTTGAAGATTCCATATATCTATTTGTGAAATGTAAAGATAAAGAATGGTGGCAGTTTTGGGTCTTTTTTGGTGCAAGTTTTAGAAGACGAATTTGAGAGCAAATTTCTTACACTGCATTCAAATATCAAGTTTGTAAGTAAAACTTTTTTTGAAAAGTATTGAATAAAAAGTTTACTGTATTGAAAAATGAATGTAGCATCCACGTCTAAAAAATGAGGTCAAACTGTCTTAAACTGCAATACCACTGCATGCCATGAGGGGTTGGCTTCAAAAAGGCTTTGCCTCGATAGACTCCCTTTCAACTTCTCTCATTAAATACAAAATATGAATACATATATATAATATCAATATAGTTTTAATATAAGTCCTTTTGGTGTAATTAGTTTAAGTCACTTCCTCTTATTAGTTTTATGGTGGTCAATCTGAAAATAATACCATCATTAATTAGATATTATGGAGGGGGGAGGTGGGGCGCTTGTGACAGGATTGAGTGCAGTCACGTTTCTATAGGTGTGCAGGTCAAGATGTCTTCGGGCTTCCAATCAGATCGAGTCAGATCCACCACTCGTTCCTCCCCAGCTCCTTTAAATATGATCATTTCTGGCTCCAAAATAGCAAGATGAAGACGGACTCGAATCAGAACACGAGGCAGTTCTCAACACAATGGGTGACGTCACTGTTACTTGCTGCTTGGTAAAAAAAAAAAATATGAAATGAGAATCAAATTATTTGAATTGCAAACAAATTATTCCTTACAGTTTTGTTGGTTTTGGTCACAGACTTCACAATTTTGTTTTGGAAACCAGCATCTTTAGTGTGTCACAAATTCACCAATAAAAGCTCCGTTGGTCCCGCCCATCACGTCAAACCAAAGATTTTTGACCAAGCAGGCCTGATTTCAAATCAAAACGTTTCGTGACACAATAAAGATTCTTGTTTTATAAGCAAAATTCTGAAGTCACCAAACCAAACTACCAAAACTGTAACGGATCATTTGTTTCCAATCCACATAATTTTATTCTCAGTTCATATGTTTTTAATTTTTGATTGCAAGTGTGAGAAGTCGCTCTCAGAACTATCTTTTATGCTTGTATACAAAAAGACACAAAACCTTCCAGCTTTATTACATGCTGTGTTTAACAACCAAAGAAAAAGCATCAGACTTCTTTGGCAGTTTATTAAAAAGCTTTTTGGGGAGCAGGCAATTAAAAAATCCCTATAGGATGGATGCTTATAATTCTCCAGCTTGTGCTTCTAGAAATGTTTGGCAGACTGGATATGTTAGTTTTCCACATCACAGAATCAAAACAAACAATATCGGCACATTCAACATGCAATTACCATTAGATAAGACGATAAACATTTCATTGGCAAATATTTATCAGCTAGCTCATCCTATTAAATGTTGTGACTTTGGATCAAGAGCTCACACTGTCAATGGTGTTAAATTGGTAATAAGTGACTAATAATTATCCTCTGTTAAATATTGGTGTTGTACTCACAGCTTGACCTTCCTACTCACAACCACTCACGATGTTTGGTTAATGGCTTATGATCTGCTGCAGTTCGCTTGGCGCTTGTTCTAACAGTGGTGAAAATGTGGAACAGTTTGGAGAGAGATGAATGCAGAGTAGGCTTAAAGAATGAGCCTCATTATTAAAGCAAAAGTGGAAATATTATTCCAAGGCCACTCAGACTGTGACATCATGCTTGCCATTCTGTCTTTAGAGAAC
Organism: Brachyistius frenatus; assembly: GCF_029030835.1. Taxonomy (NCBI): domain Eukaryota; kingdom Metazoa; phylum Chordata; class Actinopteri; family Embiotocidae; genus Brachyistius; species Brachyistius frenatus. Next base: position 2,306,065 of record NW_027210633.1, read on the forward strand.
CTGGTCTGGTTTTGACAAATTTAGTTTTGGTAGACAATAAGTCATGTCAGATTTATTTCTATAGCGCATTTAAACACAACAGAGGTTGACCAAAGTGCTGCACATAATCAAACCGAATTAAACAATAAGAGAGACTTGAACATAAGAGGAAATAAGCAATATTATATTATTTTTTTAATAGCCAAAGCAAAAACAGGAGAATGTTGTAGCTGTAAACAATAATTGAAAAGGGCTTAATGTGGAAAAGCCAGTGAAAATAAATAAACAGGATCGAACAATGGTAGAGAGGTTGACACCCTGATCTAGAAGAGTTTTATTCCAAAGTTTTGGAGCTGCAATAGAGAAAGCCCTGGTGGTCAGTTTAAATCTACAAACAATTCAAAGCTGCCGCTCCGATGACCTGAGTGAATGACATGGGGTTTTAAGGGCTGCAACAGGTCAGACAGAAGAAGCTTTGTGGTTATTAAGCTTCAAAATTATTCAGTGGGTTAAGTGTTACACAGAGAAAGGACAATCTGTTCACCTTGTTTAATAGTTCTGGTAGCAAAAAGAGAAACTGAGTGTGTTTAATTGTACATTGAAAATAACTTGTAGGATCTTAGAGGAAAAGAAGAAAGCTCAAGGTTTTCACTGTTACAAAATGGCTTAGTTTCCTCAGATTTCCAATCAGATCTAGTCGGATCTGCCGCTCGCTCCTCCCCTATAGCCAAAATCCAAACTCAAGGCTTCAAAACCTCAGTTCACGAATCAATGGGTGACGTCACTGTTGGTTGCCGCTTGGTTTTAAGTAATAAATATCATAATCTTTCATTGCATTGAAGAAAACTTCTATAAATTTATAAAAATAAAACCTAAATCATTTTACTGTCTTGTCAGTTTAACTAGAGGCACTTACATTTATTCATGTGATATTAATATAATAGTGAACTCGGAGGCTGAGGAAATGATTTATTCTGCTGCTTTCAGGATAGTTGAACTTCGCAGTTAAACTCATCAACCCTGAACAAAAACTGACGCAGCAGACCCAAACTCTGGGAGCTGTGTCATTTTTGGTCTAATGTTGGGTGCAGTCCAGTAATTAGCTACGGGCGACAACTTGTCTTCTATGATCACTTTTAAAGTGACTTACAGCTTCATAAGCTGGTGGAGATGAACAGTTCTGTATCTACATGAGAGACTCAACATTTATTGGAAAGGAGTTTTTTGCTCCTGACGAAGACGACGACGTACTGGCTAATAAGTGCCAGCAGTGCAGCGGTTACATGGCACTTCCTTCACAGTTTCTCTAGTACCTGTGGCTTTACCACCTGAGAAGTGTCGCAGGTGGAAACGTAATGTTCAACTCCAGGTTGTTATATAGGTGTCTCTGTGGAAGTGGAGACGCAATGATTACTTGCGACAGAGTCCCAGGTGTGGAATACGCTACTTTTATTCTGGTTTACAGTCCACTTGGCCGAGTCCTGGATTTTCTTGCCTCATTAATCCAGTTTTCGTACCTGTTGCTTTCAGATGTGATATTAAATATGTTTCCATCAGCGTAAAAAAAACACACAAAAAAAACGTTGCAATTAAGTCTTTCAGCTGCGATTGAAAAGTTGGTTGCAAATGGAAACAGACTTGGAGAAAGATAGCAGCAGATCTGTGATAACATTCCTGAAATGAATGAAGGAACAAATGTAAGTCCAATATTCTTTCTTCTGCAATTGTTTAATGCCACCCGATCATACCACAGTATTTCTAGATGCCGCCAACGAGATGGAAACAAGTATTCATTTGCATTTCTTTTACCGATTTCTGAATATTTTGTAAAAATTGGATCTAAATTTGGATAAAAAGCACAAAACTTCAGCTCTCCTCCCCGTCCGCTCTTGCCTGCAGTGATCTCATATTTCTGACATCAGAGTCATCTTAATTTCAGGTCGCAGTACGGCTGTCAAGACGACTAAAAATCGATTTTGTGTAGACATTATCTCGGACTACAAGTCAAATATCAACAACGTCTTGTCTGCATTAGCTCCAACAGCAAAAGAAAGAATCTACCAGGATTCCTACCGTCTTCAACGTCGGTTCCAACTGAATCAAATAATCAATCACGGGAAATTGTCAATTTTGATTAGCATTTAAACAAATCTGCAGTTCCAGCTCATCAGTTGTCAGACTTGGCACTCTTTTCTGCCTTTTCTTTTCTTACTAAACTGAATATCATGTACAGTGCATCCGGAAAGTATTCACAGCGCTTCACTTTTTCCACATTTTGTTATGTTACAGCCTTATTCCAAAATGGATTAAATTCATTTTTTTTCCCTCAAAATTCTACACACAACACCCCATAATGATAATGTGAAAAAAGCTTTTTGGAAATGTTTGCAAATCTATTAAAAATAAATTAAAAAAAAAAAAAAATCACATATACATAAATATTCACAGCCTTTGCCATGACACTCAAAATTGAGCTCAGGTACATCCTGTTTCCACTGAGTGTTTCTACAACTTGATTGGAGTCCACCTGTGGTAAATTCAGTTGATTGGACATGATTTGGAAAGACACACACCGTCTAGATAAGGTCCCACAGTTGACAGTGCATGTCATAGCACAAACCAAGCCATGAACTCCAAGGAATTGTCTGTAGACCTCCGAGACAGGATTGTATCGAGGCACAAATCTGGGGAAGGGTACAGAAACATTTCTGCAGCATTGAAGGTCCCAATGAGCACAGTGGCCTCCATCATCCGTAAATGGAAGAAGTTTGGAACCACCAGGACTCTTCCTAGAGTCGGCCGCCCGGCCAAACTGAGCGATCGGGGGAGAAGGGCCTTAGTCAGGGAGGTGACCAAGAACCCGATGGTCACTCTGACAGAGCTCCAACGTTGCTCTGTGAAGAGAGGAGAACCTTCCAGAAGGACAACCATCTCTGCAGCACTCCACCAAGCAGGCCTGTATGGTAGAGTGGCCAGACAGAAGACACTCCTCAGTAAAAGGCACATGACAGCCCACCTGGAGTTTACCAAAAGGCACCTGAAGGACTGTCAGACCATGAGAAACTAAATTCTCTTCTGATGAAATAAAGATTGAACTCTTTGGCCTGAATGCCAAGCGTCATGTTTGGAGGAAACCAGGCACCACTCATCACCTGGCCAACACCATCTCTACGGTGAAGCATGGTGGTGGCAGCATCATGCTGTGGGGATGTTTTTCAGCAGCAGGAACTGGGAGACTAGTCAGGATGGAGGGAAAGATGAATGCAGCAATGTACAGAGACATCCTTGATGAAAATTTGCTCCAGAGCGCTCTGGACCTCAGACTGGGGCGAAGGTTCATCTTCCAACAGGACAACGACCCGAAGCACACAGCCAAGATAACAAAGGGGTGGCTTCAGGACAACTCTGTGAATGTCTTTGAGAGACACCAGGCAGAGCCCAGACTTGAACCCAATTGAACATCTCTGGAGAGATCTGAAAATGGCTGTGCACCGACGCTCCCCATCCAACCTGATGGAGCTTGAAAGGTCTTGCAAAGAAGAATGGGAGAAACTGCCCAAAAATAATTATGCCAAGCTTATAGCATCATACTCAAAAAGACTTGAGGCTGTAATTTCTGCCAAAGGTGCTTCAACAAAGTATTGAGCAAAGGCTGTGAATACTTATGTAAGCATTATATTTTCGTTCTTTATTTTTAATAGATTTGCAAAAATTTTAAATAAACTTTTTTCACTTTGTCATTATGGGGTATTGTGTGTAGAATTTTGAGGGAAAAATGAATTTAATCCATTTTGGAATAAAGCTGTAACATAACAAAATGTGGAAAAAGTGAAGCGCTGTGAATACTTTCCAGATGCACTGTATGCTTGTATAATGGATAAAACCAACATAAGTGTCACATTCTGCCTTAAAAATGTCCCTTTGACATGACTGGATTTTTTTTTTCAATGTTTTCTAATGATTTATAGGTCAAAACAATAAAAAAAAAAATATCAGCATATTTATCCATAATTAAAATAATTAATGGCCGTAGTCCTACAGTCTGTACTTTACATCACATGAGTAGGACCCCCTCCAGCATCAAGTGCTTATGACATTCTTAACACAAATTTACTAATTTGATCTTTTAACTGAGACTTTATTATCTTTATTCTATTTCCTGAATTGATTTGAGTCCTTTAGATGTGCAGCTGTGAGTTTGGAACGTCATCCAAATGTCCTTAACGTCGCAGTGTGTCGTGACTGACACGGGCCGCCGGAGATGGCTTTACTTCAGAGGCTACTCTGACAACACCTATGAAAATTCAAATGTAAATTAGTAAATGTTTACCATGCACATTTACCCTCTTATTTATACTCCTGCATAGATTTATTCTAATGCCGTATACCTGAGTAATATGTACTAGTTCATCAGAGTGAATAACATTTACATCTCTTTAGAATAAATAGTCATTTCTACTGGAGTCAGTCAAAAGGAAAAAAAAAAAAGGAGAAATCACGTTAAAAAGGAGGGAGAGGAAAGAACATGTGTTACCAAGATGGAAAACGAAATAATGTGGCTGTCGGGGATGCGAGAAAGAGGAGCTCCAATATTTCCATCCTCTTGTTTCACAGAGGACCAAACACAATGACATATGCTGCCCAGCCATATGGGGGATCCAGACGTTGGTCGTAAAAAACAGAAAATACTGTTGCATGTGCTCTTTACCTGTGGCGCCAAGATCACTAAATCACTGCAATTTAGGCAATATAACAAGAATTATACTCCCATTTCTTGGTTGGAAATTTCACAGTGTAGTACGTCACCTGTGCAGGCAGGATTTATGTGTCGAGCCGTTACAATGAACTCAGCAGAGTCCCATTCGATGTATTGGATTCTGCCCCCCCCCCCCCGTCCTCCTCTCGCTGTAATAACTCTGTATTTGTTGGAAACTTGTAATGAGATTTTGAATTCAAAAGGGGGGAGATGCCAAACTCAAGACCGTCAGCACTTGAGTTGTTTTTAATCTAGCTTTCCTGGGGCTTTCTGGGAAATTATTTACCATATGAATTCACCTAGTGGTCCTGTCCATCTTTTAAAGAGTCCGGTTTTAATGGCACTCGTGGAGCACTGTGGAGCATGCTTACAGTTACAAATGATATCGTCATTGCTGCTGATGCTGCTGATAGAGCTTTTGTAATCCGTGTAGATATCAGTGCTGCACGTGACACCGTGGGCCACAGCTTTTTTTTTTCTCTGAATATGCCTCAGAAAAGTAGGTTGGTGCCACAAACGGTGATTATCACTTGTCTCAGATCATATCTTTACGTTAGATCATTTCCTCCCACTGTAGTGAGGGTGTTGTCCTAGCCAGCATATCTCCACGTTTCCTCATGCAATGTGTCCTTTTTAACACCATTGCATGATTATTCAGAATGCATTTGTTACTTTGAAATGAATTAACTGCAGTAACATCTTGATGGGGAGCTCCCTGTGGAGCCTGGTGTGCATTTTCAAATCTGATTACACTGAAATAACCGTTATGGCAGTATTAGGCTACTGAACTAGGCCCACCTAACTCTCATTATTTTTGAAATAGCATTTCTATTGTTCTTCTTTTTGTACCGAACTTGAGGCTTTCGGATGACGGGTCAGTTTTCTGTTTGCAGCCTGAACAGACACCAGAAAGACATTTCTCTGCCCTCCCTCTGGCCTTGGTTGTCATGGTGGTGAATTAAAGCTAGTTAAAGATCAAGGACAACAAGAGAGGCAAAAACTGTTCAATTCGGAGATCAAGCAAGGCAGAGGCTTTACAGCGATGGACTGGGGAATAGAGACTGCGTGTGGGATGAGCACACAAGATGTGTGTGCACTGAATGGAAAGAGGTGCACGGTGCTAGAAAGGCTGGATCAGTGTTGTTTAACAAACGACTGAAATGGGCACCAAATGATGCTGTACATTAAAAAAAAGTACTTGACATTTCAGCAGATTTATCTTCCATCATGGTGTAATATTTGTGTGATTTGTCAGTGGATGCCAGAAATGTCACACACAGACATTTTGCTCAGTGAAGTTTCAGAAATGTGTCTATGAGGAGCTGAGACTGCAAAGTGCTACAAGCAATTATTGAGGCAACTTCCACAAACCATTACCGACAGAGTATTCTTTTGTCAACTGCATCAAGTACAGAGGAAAGGACAGCAGCATTAGTAGTACCAGCTGGAAATTAACATTTTCCAATTGATCCTATTTTCCTCCTCTTGCTCCACCATCTGAACAGATTGTCCCCAACTTTTACTTTCAAAGGGTGATCAATGGAGCAACGAGGACCTCAATTGGCCTCCAGCTCTTGCTGGAAGTGTTAAACAGATGCTGAGGAGGAAGTGCTGGCCATGGCTGTGTCACTGTGGAACAACTATTGAAAACCTTTTTCCCCCAAGTTGAAATATTTTTAGCAGTTCTCTGCTTTGAGCAAGAAATCCAATGCAAATCTCTCGGTGCCATCTGTAATCTGTAACAGTTTGTTCTCTCAAGTCAACACAATGGTGTAGCGCTCAGAGGAAATGTTCCCAGTGGATGCATAACCTGCCTTGGCACCTACTGCAAACACACATTGCAAAGTGTGTCCAATGGAAGTGGTTTAGGCATTTGCTAAAAACGCCCCCCAGGTGCCTGCCTTAGAAGGAGTGCCAGGCATGGTACACTGGGAAAAGGCCCTGGGGCCAACCTAGAACATGCTGGAGGGACTCCAGCCCAGCTGGCAGGGGAGTGCCTGGGTATCCCGCAGGAAGAGCTCTGGAGGAAATCCCCAGGGAAAACTGAGTGTGGCTGGATGGACGGATGAGTGGGAGGACTGGGAACAGAAGTTAAACACTTTTATGACGCCTACCTATATAAAAATGCCTTGTTGTTCAGTAACAAATTCTGAAAACTAGACTACATCCATATTAACATGTTTGGTTTTTTTAAACGCATACATTTTGCTCCATTTATGCTGAAGTAAATCTCTTCGCTAAATAAACCTTATTTCATTCTTTTCAAGCTACATTTTGGCCACATACCTCTCTGAGTTGCGTGGCTGCAGTAACTGGATGCTTCTCTGTGTGCAGTGGGCTAGCATCTACTGTTAGCATGTGGAGCATTTGGGGAACATCTGTAAATTGTAGCTACAGAAAACAACCCGATTTAAACTCTCCCCCCAAAACTACATGTAAAGAAAAGATTTATTTCCGTAATGTAGTTTTCTTTTTCTTAAAATAGCTTTTATGAAATTGGTACAGAACAAAAAGTATCGCTCAGGATCCAGTATAAAAGTCAAGGTTCGAAAGGGTAAAAAAAAAAAAAAACTCAGCACCAGTGAACTGACACTGTAAGGTGTAGCTGTACAGGTCTGCATTGTGCAAAAGGCTTAGAAATTTAACATGTAACAAGTTTAACTTATGATCATTTGCTCCGCTGCGCTTGGAGCAAAATGTAAGGGTTAGCACAGCAACATGATAACAATGACTATGCTAAGTAGGGAAGTAGGTATTACAAGTTTGCCCTCATAGTTTAGCACAGTAGCACGCTAATATTTCATGCAATATTGAATTTATAAAAATGTAACCAAAATGAGTCAGTACAATAAAATTTAAAGGCTCAAAGTTATAGAAAATCATCCTAAAGGAGGACGTGATTTGTTTATTATTCAAAACCAAAAGTCATTGGATCATCATCGTTCGGATTCATCTTCTGGGCACGCTGAATGTGGCCATGGCAACCTATCCAGTAGTGGATCAGTTACGTCCATCTGACCAAAGCGGTGGACTGAGCCACATCGCTGTGTTTTCAGCCACACTGCCAGCATGGCTAAAAGTCCTTTTGTAGTTTAAACCACTCTGATTGTCAACAGTTCTGTCATATTTTATTACAGCTCTTGTTTCCGCAAATTCTAATATACAATTTTCAGAGCAGCTATTCTCAAATACTTAAACCAAAGTGGATAAAAGATGTAACTTGAGTAATTTTGTCCTCGAGGAACGACTGCAGATGATGCGGTCGCCCCTGGAGTCAGCCACAACTACTGTATGTAATAGCTGTTACAACAACCCCCTCCCACCCCCTCACCCTCCACCTCCCACCCTCCCACTCCATCTTCTCTCCGGTGCATATTATCTGCTCACAACAGGCAAGTGGAAGACAGAATAAAGAAGCAAACAAAGAAAAATCAGCCACATTGTAAAAGCTGTGAATGATACAAGGCATCCGTTGGTAAGAGATAATATGCTGCATAATATGCTGCTGCATAACATTATCAATACATTGTTGGTAGACCGGGAGAGAACGTGAGAGGGAGGATCTGGTGAGGAAGATTAGTTATGTTGCAAAGGTTACCTCATGCATAAATTCAAGCTTCAAATTTACTATTTATTAATCAACAATGGGCTAATTAGACGTCCCCTCCCCGGTGCCTCCTTCCTCTTTGTGGGATTTAGATGACAGGAATTTACTATGTGCAGCCATATATTTAAATAAATTTTAAAAAAAATAGCCACAGTCAAGAAAAATCATCAACTTCCAATACATCTTTTCCACAAAGCTCCGAGCAGCCTCACTAATCCCCCTCCATTCGAGTTCGGTGGCCCCTGGCTCTCAGCAGCAAGGCGGTTCAGTGGGTGCGTCGTCGGGGCATTTTAGCGGTGGATGCGTATCAGGATTCTTATCAGTCATTCAGCGGCTCGGGGGTGACGCACACTGAAGATAGAGACAAGGTAGGCCGGCCGAGGATGCCGGGGCATTTCCTGAGGTGCCCGCTTTGAATTCAGGAAGCATGAGCGGCGGCGGCGGCGGACAAATGTTAGAGAGATTAAAAGTTTGTTGGGAGGGGAGTTAATCACAGAGACTGTGTGTTCCTTCCTTCTCTCCTTTTATCAGTATTCAACAGCTTTCCAAGCTACCAACCTTTACAGAGTAACAGTTTAGTATTGCACTTATAAACGACTTTATGAAACTACCAAAATTGATGCAAAACAACTAGAGATATTGTTGCGTCTGCAATTATGCCCTGTGTACTATAAATACACTATAACGTTGCATGATTCTGGATAAAATAAGAATTACAACTTCAAATTGAGATCACGATTCTTTCAATTCTTTTCCCCAATATAAATGTTTATTGTTTTAATTTACCTGATACAGAAGACAATACAAAATGCTGTCTGATATGGGATAGAAGATATTCTAGTCAAATATTTATAATAATATAAATATTGAGATTAATCAAGGAAAACTTGTAAATTTCAGATCAAACGTATCAATGAAATGCTACTTCTGAGTCTAATCAAACACTGGTGACTTAAAATCTTCAAAAACTACAGACTACAGATCCTAACCCTGAAACATACAGGTAAACAATCCATGATCGCATTTGTACTGTATAATCATAGCAGAAAACCAGTGTAGGCTCCAATTATATCACGACGATACCGTACCAGATGCGGGCCGGGTTTTTAACTGCTGCTACGTCTCTCCTTCCCTCTCTGTATCGCTCCTCTGTCTTGGTGTGAGTGCCCTGTGTGTATATTGTGTTTCTTGCTCTGGATGAGGTAAACAGAAATCACATGACTGCTTTTTGGTTCCAACTTATCACTTGGCGGACCTGAAAAATGTAACGCCGATGGCCATTATCGAAGGGAAACCCATCGACTCAATGATCAGAGCCGCAGCACTGCAGCCGACACACAACCGGTGTGAATACATCCGCGCAACCAAGCTGCAGCGGAGCAGTGCGTGAAAGGTGTAGCAAGACATCCTCTTCAGCACATAGAGCATCAGGTCGTCCTGCAGTCACAAGAACTTACAACGAAGGACACCACTGGTCTACAGATAAACTCCCAAAAGCCTTCACGTCATAAAACGCACCATGCCGAATAAATAAACATGAACTCCCCTTTAAAGCTGGGGTTTGACTCTGTCTCATGCTGTGAACCAGCTGACCTCTGACCCTTCCATCAGCCCCACAAGGTGAAACTATCCAGACCACTAATGTCTGCTGCCCTGTGGTCACTGTGTCGGACACTTGACCCCGCCTCCAGCCTGGCCATTCATAAAACTGTAAACCTCAGACTGAAGAGGGTTTTTTCTCTTTAACCTAAATATTTATCATGATTCGCTGTCTGTTTAAATTAATCTCAAACTTTCCGATCGTCTTAGAGTTACCACGCTCTATATTTCTCATCAAACCCAAGTAAACTTTAAGCCAGGTGAAGAACTCGTACTTTTAATTGAGACTAATTGAGTTTAATCATTGCCTGCAACCGACAACGCCGTTGTTTTATTCTCTCTCTCTCTCTGCTCCGCTAATAAGAAGTATTTTTGGTAATCTAGTCAGGATAAATACAGTCATCTATCAGCCCGGACAAAGCTCAGAAGATCCTTTTTGCCAAATCTGACAGCTGCTTCATCACTGCACCCTGGTCGTCGATCCTAAACAACCAACGGGAGTGAGAGTGTGGGAGTGAACACCCACAGCACGACGCCAAACTCCAGGCCCTCAACATCTGCATGGAGGTCTGCAAGAAAGAGGCTCGTCTGGACGACCGGGACCACCTCCAGTAGGCAGAATCCATCCGAGTACTTTGATCCATTGGGTTGATATCTGTTAGCCGATTTATCCAATTCTAAATTCATAATCTCTCATTTACGTCAGGAACTAGCTTAATAACATAACTATTATTATGCCCACCATCACTCCGCTATAGTTCAGAAATCCTGTTAATGACATCAAATTCCCCTCGGGGATTAATAAAGTGTATAAAATCAAAAAAAAAATCAAATCAATGATCCATACACTACAATATATATTCATATAGTTTATTCTTGGTGTAAATATTGTTCAATAAATATCCTTATAGACCAAGCGCTGGTCTTTGTGTACTTCCAGGAAGATATTGAAAGAAATCCCTGAATGCAGAAGTCATGGTTCAGACTATGTTGACTGATCGCTTGCATATAGGCCTATACAGCCCATTCAAATTAAATCTTGATTATTTCTGCTAGACAGAAAGTGGAGCCCCGAATATGAATATAATCCACTACAAAGGTAACGTACACACCATGCAGGCAGTGTGTTCCAGGCCTTCGTCTCTTGTCGTTTCTTATTTAACTTTTGAACCAGTATTTTTGTGAGCATTATCCTTTCATCGAGGTCTTTCACTCACTCACTGACTCTCTGTGGTGTAACAGAACTTTGTTATTGGTTGAGGGAGAGTGGGAGCGCTTGTTTCGATGTAGCTGGTCTCCCAAATGACAATCCAGCAGAATCATTGTCATATAAAAATGAGATCGCACAGTAGCATGAACCAAGATTGTTTTTTTTGTTTTTTTTTTACGATTGCAGCTCTACTATATAGCGCATTACATTTCCTGTCGGGCACACTTTTTTTTAATGGGACAAACCAAAAGTAGCGTATACAGCGCTAGTGGCGCTACAGCCTATTAAATGAACCCAGGGGGCTGCGTTTCATTACATTACATTTCATTTAGCTGACGCTTTTATCCAAAGCGACTTACAATAAGTGCATTTCAACCATGGGGGTACAAAACCCAGAACAACAAGAATCAAGGAAATACAATTTCTTCAAGAAAGCCAAACTACAGTACAAAGTGCTATCAGTATCAGTACATCCCGTTTTACAAACTACAAAGTGCTATCAGTAAGTGTCATTTTAAGCGCTACTAAAGTTCTACTATTCAAGGTTTCCTGTGGTACCGCTGGAATATGAAATGCATTTCAGGAGATCCAGTTTCAGTAAGAAAACCTTCCTTTTGTCACAACTATTGTGGGGTTAACACTACAAATACAGTGTTTGTGTACTATGTGGCATATACGCAGCATCTTGTCAGATGATGTCTCCTCGTGTTCCAACCAAAGTTAAGCCAAGTACAACTTTTTTTTTCTTAATTCTTGGGACGAACCTGCTGCGTCACCAGACCGGCCTCATTAAGATAAAGGAGAGGGCTGCATGTTTTGTTTTTTTTAAAAACGGGGTTGAACACGGCCTTGTCTTGTTTAGATGTGTTGAGGTCAAAGCTAATCGAACCTCCTTGAAAACAGTGCATCTTCAGTGGTGACTCATGCTGCACCAGTGGGTGTCAACTATAAAGTCCGACAAATTAAGTCTCGACAGTTTTCACAACAGCCTCACCTTTCTGACCGCTCCGTCTAATCAGACTTTCTGAGCCCATTAGCTTAAATTTGAGATTAATCCCTCACTTTCTCATGTATTTCCCAGACACCCCGTTTTAAATAGAAACACATCACATTAAGGAGGTAATACCATTTCATGGGAGTTCTAGGTTGTAGCTCCAATGTGTGCGACAGAGGAGCAGAACATTCACCAGCTTAGCAACAGTTTTATATAAAGATCTTAATTGGCCACCTTTTCTTCCGTCCTCTCCTGATGCCACCTCAGAGCTCTTTAGCTGATAATGAAATGTGGGCCCCTCTGTGCGCGCAGAGGATTTAATCAAATTGTTTCAAACTGCTTCAAATATTCAACATGCCGCAGCAGCAGGATGAAATAATTGGCCTCATGAAACAGGACAGATCAGCCACTGAATGAAACACACATTTGTACGTAAGCAGCACACTTGAACTTTAAGCTTGCGCAATTACTCTTCCTCTCCAAAGTCTGTTTGCCGTCACTCTGTCAGCTCACGAGGCATCTTCATCACCGGCCGCCACCCGAACAGCTCTCATCACCGCTGACTTGCCTCCAGCTCCCCTCCTGCTCACTCCACACCACCTGGGTGGCAGCAGGCGCCTGTGTGCCCTGAGAGACCACCGCTACATCTCTTCCCCGGCCAAGACCGCAATCCTTCACCCGTCACACCGGTTCAGTGTACTAACCTTGGCTGTACGCCCGTCCACTCACTCCGTACATGCCCGTTCCACTAATCCAGCAGCGCACACGCACACACAAAGTCGAGTCTGCATCCACGTTCTCCTGTTCAAGTTGCCAGTCACCCATGCAGGAAATAGGACCTGACTACTTCATGGTCTGCAACATCCATGAGCACTAATAAATGTAGAGGTGTATCAAAGACCTTTGATGCCTACATCAACAATCTCCTGAATATTTTTTCCTCTCGTCTTTGAAAGAGAAACAATCTCCTTCAGTTGAGCTTTAAATCTGGAGCCTTTCAGAAATGGGACTGAGCAATAATTAATTAAAAAGATGACTTTTACAGAACATGGCTAATTAAGAAACAGGGTAGCATTCCAGTCTTCTTCAGAGAGAATAAACTTTCTCACAAAGTCTGTGAACACGGTAATAAATTGCTTCATTTTCCATGTGCTCCATCTAATCTAGTGATGCCATCAGAGAATCTGACTATAGCAGTGTTGGGTTTAATGTTCTCCTGCCTTATCCTGCAACCATGTCAGTGATACCACAACAAAAAAGTGCATCGAAATGAATTTAATTATAAAAAGGCAATCACACATTAGGAAAGACGCATTAAAATAAACTAAATTAAAACTAATTTACAATTTAAAGATTTTACTAAAACATGACTGTATGTATTATGATTTGTATCTGCAAGCGCACACACACACACACACACACACACACACACACACACACACACACACACACACACAGCTTGTGCAAAATATAACTATTTTTTGATTGTCTCTCAATCAAACTCTGCCTGAGGATGACACTGTCCACTATCCACTGCTCCATAACGTTTGAAGTGTTGTTGGACGTGGCAGTCGTTTTCCTGTCATGAGCTGTCAGTCTTTGTGAACTAAAATGCCAGACTTTGGTCAGTTTCTGCAGCACTGTGTGCTTTCTGCAAACAAACAACAACAACATGTTTTTTTACAGTGGAAAAGTCTGAGTGAGTCTGTTTCCGGCCTCTGGCGGCTAGCGACCGCATGCCAAACAGCCAATCATCAGACACGTTGACAGAAGGTCACACACTGGATAACAAGGTTAATGAGAAGTCTTCCAGTTGATTTGACCAATCAATTAAAAAATGAAGCAAAGCAGCCAGTTGTTTATCTTTTCAATATACGAAATGCAATCAAAACGTTCTGCGACTATTCCTGTTGCACATAAATGGAGCGCTGCACTTTCATGCGCACAGAGCAGGAGGAAGCAATAACTTTCTATCCATGTCACTTCATCAAAAACACTGTGTAACACGGGGGCTGATGTTGATTAACACCGTTCGTTGAAATACTTACTCATGACAGTTATTGCTTCCCCTGCTCCATGCGCATTACTGTACTGCACTCTTTTCATGTCTCAGAAGTCTTTGATCCCTTTGTAATTAAGTCATAAGGAAAATGTAAAAAAAAAGAAGTCTCGTGGAAATCGATGTCCACATACTTTAGGCCTCAGTTTCACAGTTTCTTTTGGAGAAGAGATAAATTCCATTTAGCTGCTTTAGTTTCAGGCCACTGTCACAATATAACCGGGCCATTGTTAATGTTATTTGTAACACCTGGGCTTTATCCTTTTAATGTCATCTTTACACACAGCTGTTTTATCTTACCCTAATTAAACCTCTGCTCAAGCTCAGGTTGAGTACAACCAAACTCCATTAAAAACTAATAACCGTTTTTTTACAGCAGACTGATCACTTGCAATAAATGTCTCAAAGTCTGCTTCACAGAGCACTTCATTAGATCCCCCTTTCCCTAGATGTATGTTGTGAATGTGGTCGACAAGAATCATAAAAGTCTAACTCGTCCCGCCCAAACTGGTGCAACAAGCTAAGCCTTCCCCTTCATGTCTTCTTGCAACCACATGTTAAAAAGTGTGGTGAAATCTCACAACGAAAGAAGAAAAAAGAAGGAAAAAAAAAAAAAAAAAACGTATTTTTGTTGTTGCTGTTTTCATGTGATGATGAATAGGGGCCTTTCACCAACAGGCTGGCATCAGACAGCATTGGTAAACATCACTCATCTCATGATCAAATACTCACAATTCACTTTAAACCATCAAACTTCGGCTTCAGAGGAGCCCCGCAGAATAATGCAATCAGACAGCCAGCCGGTTATTAATAATGAACATTATTTATATTCTCAGCCCATGACCAATATGAATGTTTAATAAAAAGGCAGAATATGTCAAATTTAGCATTGTATATTGAAATGAGACAATCTTTAGTGTTTACACCTGCAGTCCGTTTCTCTTTTCCAACAAAGTTGTCGTCTGTTGACAGGAGACTTGTTCTCTACAAATATCTTTTCATTAAGTGTGAATAGTTCAGGAATATAATGCCTGTGCTGTCCTTCCCTCTTTTCTTATTATGTATTTATGTGCTGGTATTGAGGCAGTGTGAATAATGAAGGGGACTGAAGAAGTAAAGCTAGCAGCTGGCGTGATTATGAAACCTGTGTTTAAAGCAAAAATGATGTCAAATTTAGAGGGAATGTCCCATTTCTCTGTCCTCATCAGTGGATTTAAACAGCTGGCTCCTACTGAAACAGGTTAGGGTGTGTGTGTGTGTGTGTGTGTGTGTGTGTGTGTGTGTGTGTGTGTGTGTGTGTGTGTGTGTGTGTGTGTGTGTGTGTGTGTGTGTGTGTGTGTGTGTGTGTGTTTTTCAGTCAAAACACAGATGCTACACGATTGCGTTGTTTTTCTGAAGTGGATATGTTAGTGTGGGACAGACGTCGCTAGAACAGTTTCTCGGGGACTAAAGGTTTCTCATTAATTTTTGAATTTCCACTGGTGCCGTTAGAGGGGCCACAGAGGCTTTTTGTTTGATATATGATTCATGTTAAGTGAGATATTACCTACCACAATTCAAACTCAGACATTTCAAAAGCTTTTTGTATTTGGTGTTTTTCGGGACTGCTTCAAACACGAATGCCTGTCAATTTTTGATAAGGTGCATGAATGAAAATCCAGAAATATCCGCTATATTTCTTTCAAATATTTATGGAGTACACTGTCATATTTTAACATATTTCTGCTAGAGCTCAATTATACTGTTAGGTACCCAATTGACAACCAGAATATTTCAAACCGTGCCCTCCTCGATGAGGTGCAAGTCGTGAGCTTCGTGTTAAAAGGCTCAGTCTCAGTGGAGTGCGCTTTGGAGTTACTGAGCCTCAAGTATCTGACATCATCTGGCTTATCACTGCTCCTTCCTTCTTAAAGTTGTAAGCCTTAACATTTTATTTCTGGCTGATATGGCAATATCTACTCTAAGTTCAAGACTGCAACACTTTGAGCTGCTTTGCCACAAATCCGACACGAGAACAACTGGTGTCAGTTTACAGTGCAGCCAAACAAACAAGAAGTCAATCATGAATAATTGCAAGTGAAATCTGTATACAGTAAAGGTGTGCAGTATGTCACTTACAGCTCTTTATTTAACAGCTCAGTTCATTAAACCTCCAGTAACCCATTTATCATTGAAAACTGAGCTAATGTCCAAAAAAAATGCCCAAATAGTTGTATAGATGCATTTGTAACAATAACAGCGTTGCGCTTCCTGTGGCTTCTTCTAGGCCTTCGTGACATATTGAGTTTTGACAATATATTGCTATTTTTTCAAAAAAAATGAAATAGTTTATGTCGAGTTTACCTACTACTGCAAGCTACATCTTACTATTCTGTAGGAAGGACACCACAGCTGCATCCTACTTTACCAGGAGATGTTCCCATGTTGTACATTTATGGTTTTGAATGGTAGCCCATTTTATACATCATTATTTGTCCTCACTGAAATGTTTTAAAAACTGCCGGTTTAATCAAAAGTAAATACAATTTCTACCCAACATTATTTACTAAGGCATGCTAGGAAATGCTACTGCATGAAGAGAGGGGCCAAAACCTGGCTCCTGAGCACTGTAGAAGTTAACGATGCGGAGCCACACTTCCAATTATCTGAGCTTCGCTTTCATCACGACCAATAAACTACATTAGTTACATGTACCATTATTACTAAAGGAGGCAGAGGGTTAACTGAACATGAGACACGCCGAGCCGCAGTGAGCAGGACAGCGAGAGAAGCTGCTGAGCTCCAGTTACTAGCAGATCTGAACAGCTTGTATACAACTGTATCATCAGCGAGAAAGTTATTGAACTGTATTCAATGAGGAACACACTGAATGGCTTGAAAAAAAAGTATCAAAGTGAGTTTTGATTTGGCCTTGATTTTAAAGATTAAAGCCTTCAATAAATAATCAATCCAAAAATGCTCCATTTAAAAATACAACCACTTCATAAGGGTGAAAGCAAAAATGTGTTAAAACAATTTAATTAATTGATAAATGAATAGCGGACCCTTCAGCATGCCTCACAATCACAACCGAGCGTCTTCATGAACAACAACATGTTCTGTGTAATATTTGGGCCGTATAATGGCCTGATAGTCACTGAAGTGGTATTAATGATGCATTCAGCACTTCATAATGTATTACTGGCACAGTTTACTTTTTTCATCTTCCCTAAAATAAAACCTTTATCTTTCTGTTTTGGGGCTTCATAAATCTTTATGTCTTGGTTTATTGGACGCCACGGTAACCATTACGATATAGAGGAAGTGGCGGTGGAGCCCCGATACTTAATTAATATGTATTTATCGCCCACATATGCCCTCGTAATAGCCACTTAGCTAGGCTGGTCATTTGCCCAGACGCCTCAAAATTATGACGCTTTCTCTGTACAGGAATCTCATTTTGAACTCCCAAACAGCCCGCGCTGATGATAATTACAATTGCATACATTTGAAGTGGCGACCTTCACCCAGTAAGTGTTTTGATGGATAGGCTTGAAGCTCAGGTGGACTCTTCTATTGAGCCGTTATTATGACACATTAAGCTACAGAAAGCCCCTTCTAAGAGCAGATTTACTGTTGTGAGTGTGGGATTCCCTTTGAGCAACACTCAGGGAAAATTCGGGATTCTCTTCAAGCCCTAAATTCCTTAAAGCTGCGGTGCGAGGCTGCGCCTGCGATAGTGCATCAGGACATGGAGATTACTTGGATATTATAGGTCAGCTCCTCGGGGGATTTTAGTTTAATTAAAGAGTGTACTCATTAACTCATCAGCGTTCCACCTACAGTATAGTGGCCTTTTTGTCTCACCACAATATTGTTCTGCCGAGGGATTGTGGGCCATGTAAATTAATAACCAGCGGCTGATAGCATATGATGAATTCTCCGACAAAACGCTGCTGAGTATTTCCTTTTTCATTAAACAATTAATTAGCATAACTTGACTATTTTAGTCAATTTAACTGGAGATTCCAGCTTGTTAAGACAACAAAACAAACAGAACCAGACGATATTATTCAAATATTGATCGAGGCCCGAGGCCGATCTCTGACATAACACTTTCTCAGGGAGAGAAATATTTAATATGCAGGTGGAATTAGACCTAAAGCCCCCAACAGAAACAGATTGCTTTCTATGCTGTATCTTAATTAAATTCACAGTTAGTCCGTTTCCAAACATTAATATTTCAAATACAAAATCTTTTAGATTAAACTTAAAATCAGGGCCGGCTCAGATGACCCTGATATCCCTTAGTCATGCTTTCTTTTTGTTTTCCATGCATTTGTAAGCAACATTGCCTGCCTATTAATCTATTTACTGTAACTGTAAAGTGTAATGGGACTATGCTCCATGGTGATTCTCCATTATAAATAACATTGATCAATTGAAAATAATTTGATGTCATCCATTTATAAAAAGCTGGTATCCATAATTTATGTGTAATTAATAAATCATGAACATGAAATGTGTGTGGTGAAGCGTCAATGCACATAAAGCTGCACTTTACTGTAAGAATATAAATTGTCTTTGCAGTGGCTGATGCAAACAAACAGCAGGTTTTCCCACCACTGAAGGCAAAGCGAGTCTCACTGCTTTAATTATGCAACAACGTGTCAGCGTTTCTGTTACATTTGTTACATCCGCTCCATCTTTTTGACTCCACCTTCCTCTCCACGTTTCTCCCTGCAGGGCAGTAGTCGGACACAGAGAACCGCTGCCTGATGATAGTAAAGACAATATCACCATTTTCACCCGGATCTTAGACAGGCTGCTGGATGGATATGACAACAGGCTACGCCCTGGGCTAGGAGGTAAGCAATGTTTGATAAATCACAGACGTACACCGACCAAAAATTAAAAATTAAAAAAAAAAGGTCTCGGTAAGGATCTGCAGAAAACCACTTTCGAGACAATGAAACTGTGATTTAGGCATTACAAACTGTCACAGATATTTATATCCTTTCAGCTGTTAGAAAGCAGTGTTTCTCTTTTAATAATATGTGCCTCCTTTATAATGCTGCTGTAAACAATATAAACACATCAAATCTGAAGTAAATGTGCTGCACAGGGTTCAGCAGTAAAATCTGGAGGCTTTTAATGACCCAGCATTTCACTAAATTAATTAATTTGATGGATAGAATTTGCATACTTTTCTAATTTGGCTTAATTCAGTTTCTCAGTGTAAGTAGCTTTAGTAAAAGTGGCACAACTGACACGTCTGATTGTCTAGATGAGGGACAGGAGCCTGCCGGTGCTCTGGAAACACCAGGGTGCAAGTTAGTTGAGGGTTGGCACGATGACTTGGCCCGCTTATCAACACAGTCAGCAGTTGCAGCAGCGGTGCCTGACACATACCTTATGAAGGTTATAAAGGTACTTCAAAGCCTTAAGCACACTCCCTCTGATCTTCCGTGCAGAGTGCAGACACGCGCAAGCCGCAAATAGGACTACTCGTATCTAATTTGCCGTACTTAGAAAATACAAACAAATGAGGGCTAAAAAACAGAGCCCAAGTTGTAACTCACAGGATGTTTACCACTAAACACAGGTGCATTATACTTCCTATTTGCATAGTCTAACATTATGGGAAGTGAAGTTCTATGACAAGACAAATAATCATTGCAGGTTTGATGAAATCAAATAAAATCCACTGACAGTTTCTTGCAGCTGTTATTATTGTCAGACACTAGTGCTGCTGCTGTTAAATCTTTATATATTTTCATTTTCAGTTGTAGTTTTTGGACCTCATCACTCCAAACAGTCAGCATCTACTGCTGCTCGTGGCCAGTATGAAGCATGCTAACTTACAAGATGACAGGCCGACACCGGGATCACAATGAAGTCAGGGCACTATTGTGTAGTACTATTATGGAAATGTGCCCTCCCCTCTGTGAAAGATTTTGTTCAGTCACGCCGAAATGGCAAATAAGCACATATGTCAGTGGAAATCCCGTTAATTGATGCCATTTAATCCGAATATTTGCCCCCCACGGCCAACAAACTGCATAACAGCAAGTCCACATGCTCAAGCAGGCTTTGCCATTTCTTAGCCAGCCAGCTGGAATGTCCATTTCTGCTCAGCTGCCTGCTGCTGAAGCCACGAGGGCGCCTATCGGACTGAGATCCACTAGGCTGAATGACCCGGGCTCTGTGGCAGCAGAAACCAGATGCAGGTCGTTTATGTCATATTCCGCCTCTGCACGGAGATTCACATTTCCAAGGGCGAGGAGATGATGAACCTGCACCAGTCAGGCCTCACGGTCATGATGGGCTCCTTTTTGTACAACTGTGACTGACTAAAAAAGTCCTGTATATTGCTGAATTTAAACTAAGCAGGTGTTTTCTTTCTTTTGCACCAAGTTTCTGGAATATTATCACTGAGCCAAAAGAACGGGTAAACATATAACTAAAATTATTCTGACTGATTGAAATATTACACTTTATTCAAAAGGAAATAAGAGTATTGCTTCAGAGCTGGAACATATGGTGTCGTATGGTGAATTCATGTAGTAACATGGCAGACATTAATACATTTTATTAAGGCTTAAACTGCAGATTTGTTTGAAAAGTTTAAATACTGTTTATGTTCAGTAGTCAGAAATGAAATATATGTTTTCTATATATTTATTTATTAATTAATAATATATCAATTATTTAATCGTCTAAATTTGCTGTTATACGGTTGTTGTCACTTTATCTCTCTTAATGCAGACGATCTGAAAAATAGAGCATAGGAAATTCAGGGACTGTTATTGTTATAATGCAAGAAATACCCAAAACATCCCACTATTTCTAATGTAAATCTTGTTTATGTAACAGGTGGGTTTTTTTATGTTATGAAACCTAAAATATTCAAAGTCATTTTGATTAATCCTAGGCTATTTGACAGAATGCATTGTAAAATTAGAAGTTTTGGATTAGCATCTTCCAGCAAAGACACCATACTCAGTATAACTAGCATGCTCAGTCCAAACCCTGAGCTTCGGCCTGCACAAGAACAAGATTACTAATCTTCCTCCTGTTGGCCACCTCTGTGCCACAGTGGTGCTTCTGAGAAACAGTCATGTGGGACCATCTCAGACACGCAGACTGGAGAGAAACTGAAAAACGCCATTTCATTTTATTTCCAGCAGCATCTATTAGCTCTGCCCTATGCTCTGGTGCATTGTTGCAAACAGAAACGGGGCAACTCATTCCGTTTCCCCGGCCCATGTCTGCCATGCAAACTGCTGACTTGGTGTTGTGATAATCGCAAATTTGTGAGAGCTATTTGTGTAGCAGGAATGATTAATGTGGAAGTAGATCTCCTCCTTCAGGGGGGCCCTTTGCCAAAGGATTAGAGGCTTCACCTGTGGGTGGTCGCTTAGATCTGGAACACCGTTAGCGCCGAGGATCTATTCACTTTTGGAGAAAAGCCTCATCACTCTCTGGTTGTTGCACTGCTGGGAGCAGCCATTTGTCTCGCCACAGGCCCAAGAGCCTGCTTTATACATTTGCCCTAGAGGAGCTGGTGCAGCCCACACTGAAGAGGGCAAATTTTGATCTGTCACGACTTTCACATCATGCCCTACTTAATGCCACATTGAAATGGTTTGTGACATGTTTAGAAACAGTCCTTCCACATCACCAAAGTAAGATCACATTTAAAAGTCTTGAGTTACGCCGAGTCTAACGATCAGACCGATTGCTATTACAGTATCAAGAATCATCTATAGATCAGTGTGACTAAACTAAAGCAGTTATGGAGCTCGTATTGTGACGTAATGTGCGACGATACATGGAATGATAAATACATCGGCCCTGTAGAGCAGCCTTGTAACAGTCATGCCAGATTCATACAACAATGGCCGCCATCATCATGTCTAATGTGATTATAATGTGTGTATAGAATTGTAATGGCACCAACATATGCTCATTATTTGAGTAAAAAAAATATTCACACGCTGAATGCTGAGCTGCTGGGTTTTACTCCGGAGGCAGTGCTCCCCCTCAGGGACTGCGACATGTTTTTGGGGCGGGCTAACTAAAATGATGTTGGGTCAAAAGGGATGTGTTCTCTCCAGACTTGGGCCTGGCCCAAAGCAGATTTTATGCTGCAGTGGACAGAACAAGCCTGAGCCAAACAAATGGTAGTCTCACTGAACGTTAGATTTTAAAAAAGCATCTGTGAAGTCGCTCACAGCAACATTTTCCTTCCGAGTTGAGGTTGGGGAAAGAAAAAAAAAAGAAAAAAAAAAAAAGAGGAAAAAACTCCTTGGCCGAAACCTTCCGAATGCTTTAACCAGTGCAGTCTAGCACTGATTGAGTCTACGTTTTAGGGACTGTTTAATACTGTTGGTTCAGCATTGTGGTCTCAACCCTGAAGTCGGTGGCACAACAACACGGACACGGATTTGACAAAATGACGCACAAAAACAGGTACAATCCAGATATTAAGCCGTCCAGAAGGGCACAAATTCTTCACCGAGTGCGCATAAATCTTCTTTTTTTCCCCCTTAGTTTGAAGTGTTTCTCCAACCGTTGATTACTCGGATTTTTGTTGTGAAGCAGCTTAGTTAAATGCCAACAGGCAGACTTCACCGTCATGCACACAAACAATCAGCTTAACAAAGACAGAGCTGCAGCCGAGCTGTTTGTCGACAGACTGCGCTATAATGTGTTCCGGTGCTTGTTGTCTCTTTCCTCAGAGAGTGTGACAGAAGTGAGGACAAACATCTATGTGACGAGTTTCGGGCCGGTGTCAGACACAGACATGGTGAGTAGCATTCCTCCTCCTCACTCTGATCAGAGCTGGGAATCATCAAATCTCAGCGGGCTTGAATCACTTTACTTGGAGGTACTGAGACAACATTTGTCTTTTTTAATTAGGCAACCACCTTTTCAGACTAAGAGAACGTAATTTGGACTAGATTTGAACACATTTTTAATTAACAATATTTACTGTCTAATACTGCAGCAGTGTTTCCGTACTCCCTCATTCAAAGCCTTTCAAGTCTCAAACATGTTTGTTATTCATGTTATAACTAGGTTTAGCAAATTATGAAAACCATGAAAAACTAAATAAGGTATGAAAACCAAAAGCAAACTCTTGCTTGCTTTTCTTCACATTTTCACAGGCCGACAGACTATTTGAAACCAATATTCCTGGACTGAAAGAAAACTGCTTTCTGATGAGGCGCTCCACTCTGCTTAATGCTGCTTCTACAAAGTATTTTTATTACTACTTTGCTACTGTCATATCCAACAATTCAGCTACTTCAGGAAAAACCCTTCTTTTTAACATGCAGTCTGACCTTTAAGCTACACGATAACAAAAAACCTGATATGACAATATTGTTTAGATAAGCAAGTGACAATATCTGAGTTTTTGGATTTATGAATAATTTTTAAACATTAAAAAAAAAAAAAAATCAAATAGTCTTTACAACTATCACCTGGTCTTAAAAACATATTTTTGCCTTTTTATACTGGCACCTGGTAGTATTGAATTACTATCTACAGTAGGTGGCGGTAATGTACCTAAAAGCTGTTTGCTAACCTCCATTAAGAAGAACACATTATTTCCAGGCCTGGTAAAACGTGTGTGTGGTGCTGTGAGATCAGATGCTACATTACAAACAGGAGAAACATGCAAATATTATAGAAATGTTAAAAGGTTCTGTGTGGAACTCCTTTAAAAAAAAATTTAAATAACAAAAGGAGGTGCAGTGCAAACTGTGCCAGGCAAAGTCTGCATGTCATTGGTCTACGACAGCCATTTTAGAGCGACGCACCAAGACGGTCCATCCACAGATCAACGGTCAATGACTAGCTTTGTCACAAAGTTTGCAGAGGAAACAATGGCCCTCATCTCAAAGATGACCGCTAAAGACATTCTTCCAGTCAGATTCGTCCAAGGTGAAGGATGTCCAAGTTTGATGGCATTTGTTGAGCTTGTTTATGCTGTGATTGTCTCTCTCTCTCTCCCTCTCTCCGAGTGTGTGTGGTGGAGGAGGGGGAAGGGGGCTGAATACTCAGAGTTTCCAGTGAATATTGAATAGTAATTTTGCTCAAAGTGTGCACCCTATTAGGTGATATGATCAGATTAAAAACCCATTACTAATGTGATTTGTAGCTGCTGGCCATGCAGGTTTCAGCATGCTTTGGTTCATTTCACTGTGCAGCTAAAACAGCCAAATAACCTCAGCCAAAAAAAACAACCTGTAGTGCAGTTTTAAACAGCATGTTTTGTATCATGATACATATATTACAACAACCAAACAATTTTGGATGGAAACTTTTTTAGTCAAAGTGTTCTCCTTTTAAAGAGCACGATTGTGGAGAAATTCCATCCCGAGCCCCGGATTGACCGCCTTTAAACAGCAGATGCTGGAGATGCTTTGTCTCGGGTCCTTATGGGCCATTTCGACATATTTGATCATGCAGCTCTAATTGACCGCCTTGAGCTCGGTAGTTTCTGTGCCTCAGCGCTGAGCTGGCTTGACAGACTGTATGACGTAGCAAGATTAGTGCATTTTAGAGAACTTTGAGTGGCTTGGTCTTATTAGAGAGCTGCTTCACACTGTTCGATGGCTCCGCGCCGAGCTTCTCTGGAATAGCTCGTGTTCAGGCTGTCAGACTCAGACTTCACATTCAGTCGATGAGTATCTCCTGAGGATCTCAGACTTATGTGAAGACAGTGGATGGTAGAAGTCTTTATTTCATTCATGGTATATAACACTTGTACTTTTGGTCAAGTAGTAACCATATGGTACACAATCAGTGTGTTTGTATAGTTTCCCAGCCGTTTGCACATGAACACAGCAGGCATCGCACTTTAGTTAGCAGTAGTTTTCAATAATTTATTAAGTTTACCTTGCACATCAACTCCTCAAAATTTCTTGAGCCACAAAACCTTTTTCCATACAGCTCTGGGTGACATGTATCATTTCAATCAGGAGAGACTCGATCTGAATGAACAAATACCGATTATAGGCCATGTTGAAGAAGAAGAAGAGAAATGTGAAGGACGTGCAAGTCTTCAGATATGGCGCTGATCGAATGAATTCACTGCAATGTAAATAGAGATCACAGCCTTTAGTCATTACATAGAACTGACATAATAGGGAGGAACCCAACAATTCAACAATTCCCACGTGTGACATTTGGAAGGAAAAATCTCCCTACTAACATGAAGAAAAACATCTCGCATGATCAGGAAAATACTCTGTCCTTTAATGAAAAAAAAAAAAAAAAAAAACTCTTAACTGGGAGAAAACATCTGGCATGAGAAGGGAAACATTCCCTTTGACGAGGAAGAAAACTTCCATGATTGGCAGGGGAAAAAAACTCTTAACAGGAAGAAAACATTTTGCCCCTTATAGATATGTAATATTGGGTGCTCAATGAATAAAGGACTAAGTAAAATATTTGTTTAATAGGGGTGTCTTTAACTACTTACAGGAATTGTGAAAATCTGATGACATTTTAGTTCATATTTATGCAAAAATAATTCTAAAGGGTTCTTAAATCTTTCAAGTATCACTGTACTTGATCTTGAGAGCTCCTGCTTTTTCTGTCAGAATCTGTTGCATGCATGTTTTAAATAACAAACATCCCACAGTTGACTTCCACCTTGATGACAGCCGATTCCTGCCATCGTAGAGAGACAATATGTGAAACGCAGTACGTTGAGCCTACTTCGTTAGGAGAGTGTTCGTTCTCTTACTTTATTACAATAGACAGTACTTCATCTTTTTCAGCACATATCACCTTTGGGGCCTCGCAGAGCTCAATTCCAGATCCAATCTTTTATTCTCTTCGCATGCTCCACTTGGCAGCAACATAAATCAAGGGAAAACAGCATGGGACGCAGAAACCCGCTTGTAGTAATGTTTTGGTCAGCGCCACAGTTAGTCAGGTCAGCGCGGGGGTTTTCTGTCTGCTGTCAAAGGCAAAACACCTGCTGCCAGCACACAACCGCACCTCCGTCCTGTAATCAATGAATGTAAAGTAGCAGCTAAGGTTTGGACTGTTCCTAGATGGGGAAGCATAACATCAACATATTGAATATTTTAAATTTCTGCATTGCCGTGTCTGTTTCAGATCATTACCCAGGCAAGCCTCATACAGTCCCGCAGGCTACACAGAGCATTCTCACTCTGTACTCACATGAAGACTGCATAAAGGCGTCACGTATTTCCTTTCAACATTTTCCACAGTTTCCTCTCAAAGATGATCAGGGTTTAGCGGTCAGCAGGCATCACACGATGGAACAGACGGCAGGTGTCAAGACTCTAAATGTATGCACGGCAATGTGTATAGTACATACTTGTTTTTATCTTTTTCACCTGTGATATAGCATTTAAAGTACAGTATAAAGCAGAATCTCTTTTCCTTCACCTTTACATCTTACTTTTCACCTTTATCAGATTACATTTTTCATTGATTAGAATACATTACAAAGGTGCAGCCAGACACTATTACATGTAATCATCTAAATATGCTTAAATATTATGCACCAAAATTACATAAACATCTGTGCCAAACTTTGGAGACGGTTTGTTTTCACTCGCACTCCAATTATTTCCTCCTCCTCCTCCTCCACACAAGCTAGAAATCGTTGCAGAGCTATTGTATGGGATTGCATGAGTAAAATGTTGGTCACAGATCAGCTCTAGGAGCTCTGGGATCCTTTAAGCAGAAGAGGGAACGAGAGGACAAGACCATAGATTATACAGTACAATGAGCAAATGTAGGCTGCACTAAATAAGTCGGTCTTGGCTCTGGACTTTAATAATGAGCCATCTGAATTGCTGAAATTGGTGACCGTTTCAAAATAGGGAGGGCACCCTCTGAGAGTGAGTGGGTGGGAGGGTGGCTCCATTTTTCTTTAGAGAATAACAAGCAGTGTTGCATGTGGCGAGCAGGGAGCTGGACCAGGTTTACAGATAAGGCAAAAATGTGGTGTACAAGGGCAAGTTATTTATGTGGTTGTACATTTGGGCTTTGAAGACACTCGGAGTTCGGGGCACTCTGAGCCAATGAAGGGATATCTACAGTAGGTCCGGGTCATGCGATCGCGTTTTCTGGATCATGAGTTTCCAGGCTACGGAAATGAATAAGTGTGGAGCTGGACAGTTGAGCACTGCAGTAAACCGTTCTGGGAAACAAAAGCTTGGAACAGTTTTCTAGGTCAGCTAAAGGAGAGGAAATGGTTAATCCTGGAGGTATTTCAGAGGTGGAAAGGAGCTTTTTAAGATATTTCCTTGATGTGTTCACCAAAGGAAAGTTCTGTTTAAAGACAATTCATCAGAGTTTAAACAGATTAATCTGAGGCAGCTATCTAGTCATTAAAACAAAAAGGAGAACCGGCTGTATGCTGCTGAGGACATAACCATATCCTTTCATTTAGACTATATCTTGTTATCATGCATCACTTATTTGTAAAAGCTAGTTTCATTTAATGAAGCCATGTAATAATCCTTATAAACCGGTGCTCCATCTCAAAATAATACACTGCACCATCCACTGGTTCTGATGCAATACGGGAACCTCAACCCACAATCACCCCTCAGAGTTGAATATCTGAGCTCACAACTAGAAACATAGGCTTTTATGTCAGTGTAGAAATGTAAGCAAATTAGTGCAAAAAAGTTTATACGCGTTAATTTTTATCAGCTATCACTGCAACACTGTAAAGGGCAATCCAAGGCTTGTGTTATATATTTAATTAGATTTATACTGTAAAAGGTTAGAGGATGGTTGATGGAGGTTTTACTAAAAGTATCAGCATATTTTTGGTTTTGGGGTTCTTGAGAAAGTACATGCACACTAAGGTCTTAAGTTTGTAATAAAATACCAAATCACCTAAACCCAGTGGCGCATGGTAGTTGTGCTACTAGTCTTTGGAAAAACAGCATATGCTAAAATATTTATGGTGCATTCACCAGTTTAACTGCAGACGACCTCAAATTAAAAAAAAAATCTGTAAAACTACTATTCGTTAGTCACTAGAACCTATTTGGCCATTTTTCAAAGACCTCACTCCCACTTAACCCAGCAGGTATACATGAAGAGAAGGAGACTCAGTATCACTTTCAACTCGGATTGAACAAATGCTATCGACCTTGGGAAAAAAAACTAATGAGAATCATGTCTTTAGCTATCATCTTCTTTAATGTCAATCCACCATATGAAATACAGATGAATCGAAAAACCGTTTCTCACAGTCCCACTGTGTGCAAACAAAAAGACAAAACAAGAAATGCATAAATATGCAACAATAAAACATATGTTGTGGGTCTAACACGTCTAACATTGAACTTACTTCGTCTGGTGACAGAGCTAGACACTGTGGCTTCGCTCTCAAATCCCTGTGCATGTAGTTGTGGTAGATTTATGATATGATCACTTTGCACTCTAACTTAGTTTAATTTTCCTTTTTTTCCCCTTTGTTGAGTTCCACACTGAACTTTTTGATGGTTGTAGCAGTTGTTGCAGTAGTTTTTACATGTTTCTCCACTTTGTCCAGTAGCATCTAACCTCACAGAGCCACACATTTCACCAGGGCCTGCTAAGTAACACTGTGTGTACCGTATTTCATGCCAATCAATCCATTGTTTTTTTGGGACATTTTATGAGAAAACCACTGATATCAACCGTAACGATGGCGCCGGAGGCAAAGTCAAAGGATTATAATGGGCGATAGGATTCATCATCTGGGAACCATAAATGTGTGTTTAAAGTATTGTTCCAATCCATCTTGTAGATTTACAGATAATTCACATTTTCACAGGCTGGTGACATCAGATGAGAGTCAGGAAAAAAGTTCATTAGGTTTTATCCTATGGGGGAAATGGCTGTCTACCAAATTTCATGGCAATCCCTTCAATTGTTAGAGATATTTTAGTGTGGACCAAAGCATTTAACTGGCGGACATTACCGTCCCTAGAGTCATAGTGTTAGCACGGCTGAAAATGTAGAGCTTAAATGCTTTGAGAAATTCTTTGAGATGTTTCTGAGACGGAGCACACTCTATACCCTAGGCATCTCATACTTTATGTTGTGTGTGTTATGTGGTCCAATTACCCATCTCCGTAACATCAAGTGTCCCAGAAATGTCTGTTTCTCGCTCACCCTGAGGGCCACTTGTTCAGTCTTCACTTTTACCCCAATACGCCACATCTGCCTTTACTGTCCCATATCGCAACAGGCGGGAGACTCACTGCGTAATCACCATGAAACGCAAATATTAGGCCAATAACAAGGCACGTTGTTCAGAGTCGCGTCCGACCACAGAAAATCTCTGCAGTTTGTCACACCAAGACCCAGAATGTAGGTTATGATCTCGATGCTGATCTCTGCTAATGAGGTGGGTGTGTTTCTCGACTTCAACCCTCCCCCTTTCTCACTTCCTCCGACTGATTTTTCCTCTGTCTTTTGTTTCCATCCTCCTCCTTCCCTCTCAGCAAGTCGAAGGAGTCACATCTCATTCACATGCATGCGGTGTCGCAGCACATGTACCTGTTTCATGGTGGGATTTGACAGGCCCTGCGATGATTAAATGGAAAGCGATTTAGGTTGTCACATGTACTGCGTTGAAGCTTACTTTGACAGAGACGTCAGTGATGGTCTGATCTCGTCAGAGCGGCACAATTTCTCGGGGTAAACATTTCGGGCATATCTGAGATTTTCAGCACATATCCGGATGATTAAAATTCAGTAAACTCAAACTCCAAAATGCCTGATCAGTTCAAGGTCTTGATGGAACAGACCTTGAACTGTTTTTGTGTTACTAAAAATTTTAAGGTGAACTCCTGGATTTTATATCAATCATGTTGTCCTTGTTCAAAGACTCACAAGCCCAATTAAGGCCCTTTTTCAGAGCACGCACAGAATTTAAATTTGTCTACCCAGAACCTTTCCGAAAAGGCTGTACTCTTAAAATAGGGCTTAATTTTTTTTTTGTGCTCACCATACAGGTCATTGTGTTCCCCAGCGTCATCATATGATTCATGTGCAGGAACAAGCTGAAAGCAGAGCAGGCACCGTGGTTTTGCTCCCTAAAACACTATATGTTTGTGAAAATGGCAGCTAGGTAGGTAGGTATTTACTTTATTAATCCCCGAGGGGAAATTTTTTTAAGTAACCAGATTTGATGACCTCAGTGCCCTACAATCATTCAGCAATCATAGGGCAGAAGGGGCTTGACTTTTGCTGATTAGGAGTAAACTACTGTAATGGCCCTGATTACAACAGTTTATTTGTCTGACTCCAGAGAAGATTACTCAAGGGCAATCATGATGATGACAACAAATACAGTTGAGCAAACTGTAGATTTAGGCATTCTTCACTGATGCAGACTCATCTCTTCTCTTGTTTAAATATTTAAACAAAGATTACACAAGACCCGAGGTGCTTTGTTTTCTATATATTTAATAGAAATCATAATCATTCAGAGCTAAAGTGTCTTTGCAGCCTTAGACTCACTACAAGCAGGACACAAGATGTAAACCCCGGTATGTCGTATTTTGGATTCGTATGCAAATTTAGTGCACTATAAGAATTGAGCACTTGTTCTTGTAGCTCGAGACACAATCCACGCTTCCTTCAAAATGTATCCATCATTTTTTAGGCAATATAGTCACACATGACACATATTGTTCCTCCATACTTTACCCAAAATTAATTATTGTTTACTTCTCTGAGATGCGACTCAAATAAATGAAAAGAATGAGTTCACCATTACAACATGTGGAACAACATGTACGTGTGTGAACTGCAGCACCGTGAAGTGCTAAAAAATGTTTACGCCTCAGAGCAGCGGAAGCCTGTGAACTCGGAAGATAATTGGAGTTGGTATGGGATTCACAGCTCATCACGAGTCTCTCACAGGTTACATTCCCAGCAGGGAAAGGTGAACGGCATACGAGAAATGAAGCGAGAGAGGATAATTGACAACGGGAGAGTAAGAAGGACTTGTAATTAAGACATTAATCAAGTCTCTGACTGATCATTACAATGCCCAGAGAGTGAGATCCACAAGAGCCCGGTCCAATAGAAATGCAACCTACAGGATGTCATCTGTATCATTACCACACCAGCGAACTGCACTGTTATCTCTGGCCTGCTGTGTATTGTCAAAAAAGAGACATCATAGCATACATCACACATAACATTTCTGCATAATAAATTGGGGAAACGGCTCCCTTGCACAATGTAATATCTTGTCAGAGGCACCAAATGAAACCTGTCAAACCAGGCTGCTAATCTCCATCAACAAAATGTGTACATCAAGATGTAGCCAAGAACATTGGACTATAGGTACAGTATGTGCCATGTATTTTCTTTTTTCTTACATTTATTTTTAAAAAGAACAAAACTGTGGGGCTTCTGAGGCGGCTGATAAGAGTGTGATTTGATGACTCACCAAAACCCAAGAAAAAGGGTTGCACATTTAAAACCACATGAGATCCGATGACTGAAATAAGCCGTAAATGTCCACAGCCTCTGAGAAAAACCAAATTAAAGCTAAAGCGTGATGACAGTATTAAAATTGGATGTACTAACTAAATGTTTAGAATTTAATGAACTCATTAATTCAAGATAAAAGGCTGCATTAATATTCTATCAGATATTAGACACAACCTTCCTGCCATTGTCAGCCAGCCAGACACTATGTCATTTTTTAACATCTAGACTCATTTAGCCCAGTCTAGTGTACATCCTACCTTAACTGCCACCTGATCAGCCGTTCCAATCATTGAACTCATTTCCTTTCATCCTCATCATTTCCAGACCAGCGATTGGCTGGCTCTCTCCACTGTGACTCACATTCACACATGAGCAAAGGAGACATTTCTTTGTGCGAGTGTGACATGCTTGTTCTTTGTCTTAATCCCTAGATTTCATCTGTTTGTAAGTCCTTTTCCACAGAAGCTCTGCAGTGACAATCTTACAGTATTTACTCAGTGTTCAGTAATTAATCTCCACTAGACATTAGAGACATATTTAGTTATGGCATATACAAGGCATATGTGCAGTGATTTCTAAATCATTACAAAACATGTAAATAAACAGATTGTCTGACCCAATTCATTCCAATTCATTAGGCTCTGCTGATGACAAAAAAAAAACAAAAAAAAAAGGTGTCAAAATATAGTATATGAAAGCATACTGGACGTGCATCCAACAAGCTGTTACTGTTTTCATGCCTTACAGGGCTGTAGTCAAATACCAGCCTGGTATTACCAGACCCAAATTCACTTTGTTAATAGATAGGGTCCGGCCACGCTCAATCGGCGATTGATCGTTGCAGCCTAATGGGCGAAGACCTCGGGTTCTTTTTGAAACTATTGGATCTTTTAATCAGACCCTCCCCCAGTGTGAGCAGAGTGCAACGCCAGGTCAGTAAAAGATGATTGCAGATTTTTTGTTTTGTAATTTAGCCATTGCTCTTCCTCTGGTTTCATTTCCTTGATATTTTCTAGACGGTAGAGCTCTACCATCACCATCACCACTGTTGGAACTACATTTAGAAACAGACGCTCGACTTCAACATCATCACACTTAGCCACGCCCACTGATAACTGATTGGCCCGCCCTTCAGAGTGAACCTCCATGCAAACAGGGTTTTCCAACAATAATCACAGCAAGTATTTAAGGTTTAACTAATGGGTGGGCGGAGACAGGAAAATTTGTAACTAAACCTGTATATGAAGGACATTTATTGTAAAATGTATGGAGATGGTTGTTAATCCACTGACAGAAATAAATGATTAAAAAAAAATATGAGTTTTGGACCACTAAACTGTTTAGCTACACATGGAAGAGGTAGATGGCAACAGATTAATGTGAATTTGTGTGAAAATATCTGGCTATTCTGTCCTTCTTCTATATATCTATCTTGGTCCACCAGCTAATTACAATCTGCCAAGCAGGAAGTGAGCTTTGTAGCTGGAAATTGCTGCCTGCTGCATCTGGGAACAACTGCGGGCGACTACAGTTGATAATTCTTTGTGAGTTTGTGACTCTTAGTGATACAAAGTCATTAGATTTCTTGTTAATCCAACACTATTGATTATAGCGCCTTCAGCTCATTTATGAACCATTCAGAGGTGTTTTGTTAACTGCCTTCATAAATTCTAGTCTTATTTTTTGTTATTGTTGCTGCTTAACATTTAAACAAATCAAGACATTAAGTGATAATTCAAACTAATTATAGCCCTAAATAATTACATCAGATAGTCCTAAACAGTTTCTGTCCAGTCGCCCAGTTTAGTATTTCCTTCCATTTAATTATAAACATTAATAATGAACACAATCTGGGCAAATATAAATGTTTAAACAGTTGCAGAGTAGTTGAATTTGTAGGGTGTCTAAATGACCCACTACTGTAAAACACGTGCAGATTATCTGCAATGTCTACTTCTAATCCATCCAAGGACCGCTGTGGCAGGTCCTCCCATCGCTACGCCGCTTTTTATTGAAAGCAAGATGCTAGAAAAATGATGTATAGGCATTTAAAAAGGATCTTTATATTAAGCGTGACGAGTCGTACTGTATTCATGAATTTATCTGCAACACGGGTGACATATATGTCTTTCAAAATGTCATTTAAATTACAGTTGTTTGCTACAGTAAATCCATTCATGATTTTCACAGCTATATAAAAAGAAAAACGGAGGCATTTGAAAGCGGCTGTTGGTAGAAGCTCCGCTTCGTCTCCTCTGTCAAGGAGAAATCAATCACTCAGTCCCTGGAGGAACACCAGCTGGCATCTGAACCGATCGTGCCATTTGGCCATGCGCGGAGATTGACTATACTTTTCCTCATTGCCGTCTCTCAATCTTCAAATTAATTCCCTGTGTTTACAGGAGATTTCTGTCCAAAAGAAACAAACAAATGATGGCTTCACCCCAGCTGGGCCCAGCGCACCATTGTCTGTTTAATCATGACTGGATGCTTAACACTGATTGTGGCGAGATTTGGCTTCTGGTGAAGAAAAGACTAAAGGACGTAACATGAGTGTGACTGTGGTAATGGAGCTTTAAACAGTCTTTCTGGGCCAAGATTGGGCAAACTTTGTTGGGAGTGTTGCTGCACAATTTTGGTCAAAGATGCTTAGGACACGGAGCAATAAATCACATTGGAGTGTGTGTCCTAGTGTCCGTGTGTGTGTCATCAGTCTTTCTAGTGACCTGGTGAGTCCTTTGTTGTCTGTAATCGCCATTTAATTCATGACCAGGCCAGATGTGATATAATTAATGCGAAACAGATGAATGACTTTTTGAACTCAGATGTGGTTGACATTACTGAGCTCAGACTGCTACTGAATAAAAAATATAACTCGATAGTTGGGGAATAAAATTGGTTGAGGGAAACGTGTTGTGGCTTTTATGCATCTGTGAAGCTCTCTGTTGGCTTTATTAAGAGTGCTGCTGTGAGGACAGATGCAGTGCAATTGTTTCATAGTGCTGTAGCTATGCGGGCCATAGGGAGGTCAATCACATCAATTAACAGACGTCCATTTGCACTGCTTAGCAGGGCCCTGTTGATGTGTTGAGAGGAGGTTGTACACCCCTCCCGCTGAGCATGAGGACTTCCTGTTGTTAAAGCCACTGAGAAAGGACTTTATCAGCTTTTCACCCAGGGAGCAGCCAGTTACAGCTCACTGGTGAGCGCCACTGTACACAAGCCCTTTCACCGTATAAGCAAAAACCACAAATTAGCGAGACACACACGTCACGCTTTCATTGATCACCAATAATGTGAGCCGTTACGTTAGATGGCACAGCGTCCCTCCATCTCGCTGTGTTGTAAACGGCTGCTTTCCGTTTGCTCAGCCGCTGCACACAGCTGGTGAGGGGAGGCTGTTGCTATGAAACGGAGTCCTATTGAATGAATCATGTGAAATAAATTCATTTCGACTGGCTACTTCCTGCGTTGGTTTTATTCTATTTAGTTTTTCAACTGTTGGTGACGACGCAGAAAGACTCGAGTGCACATTAATAAAACATGAAACAGATGTATTACAAGGTTTCTCGCTGAAGCTCATTTGCGTCTCGGTCCATTGTTGGGCTTTCAAGTGTGAAAGAAACACATTGTGAACAGAGTCGTGATTACATGATGCATAAATACATGACTTTAAAAAAAGCCCAACATATTCTACTTCAACTGGTACAGCTCACGTGTTTTTGTTGATAGAACATACACGTGTTGGCCCCTTTACATGTGTTGTTGTTTTTATATCCTTATTAATTCAGGGAATTCATGAATGCTATTGATTACATGAGCACTTTTGATGCTTTGACAAGTCAATATGACTGCAGGAACCAATGCCATGTCCCAGACATAGACTGTATATAAAAGTGGACATAGAATATGGGTCGTAAAAATGAGGAGAGCCTTAAACTGCAATACCACCCCCGGCCACTAGGGTTGCTAGGCTCTGGCTCCATAGACTCCCATTCAACTTCCCTCATTAAATACAAGTCAATAAAAAATTTTCCCACAAGTCGTTTTGGTGTCATTTGCTAAAGTCTCTCGCCATCCAGCTGAAAATAATCTATCTATTATTGTTTAGATATTAGGCAATATGTTTGGGGGCGTGTCTTTGATTGACAGGTATCGAGTCAGATTCACCCCCCCCCCCACCCGACAGCACGTCCAAATATGGTCACTTCTGCCTCCAAAATAACAAGAACAGCTAAAGTCCAAACTCAAGGTACATAATGGCAGTTCAGAAACCAATGGGTGACGTTACCATTGGTCCGGGCTTTGTAAACTACTGCCGACTAATTCTTGACACTCTCTTCCTTTCAGGAGTACACCATCGATGTGTTCTTCCGTCAGAGTTGGAGGGACGAGAGGCTTAAGTTTGATGGGCCCATGCAAGTTTTACCCCTCAACAACCTCCTGGCCAGTAAGATCTGGACTCCAGACACCTTTTTCCACAACGGAAAGAAATCCGTGGCCCACAACATGACAACTCCGAACAAACTGCTACGACTAGTCGACAACGGCACGCTTCTCTACACGATGAGGTGAGACACTTTCAGATGCCAACACCACCAGATTTAGATTTGCTTCGCCATTTACAACAGAAGGTTGCTTATGGAATAGTTACGAGCAAAAATTACACCGCTGGTCTGAATGTTAGTTATAGTGTATCTCGCCCGATGTAACATGTGATACGAGGTGAAATGAAACGTGTAAGAGGCATCGCTGTGAGTATAATGTTCCCTTTGACCTTTAATTTCTGATTTTCTCATCACGTTTGCTTTCATGAATCCCAATTTTTGTGTTTGGATTGGCATACGCATCTTTCAAGCCCAGTTTTGTGCATACGCAACCGTTATACATGAGGCCCCTGATGGTTCTTGGAAGAAAAAAAAAAAAAAGAGGCTGGAGATCATCAAAATGAATCCAGTTCATTCTGAGGGGAACGTGTATGTACAGGTATCAAATTTCTAAGCAATCAATCCAGTATTTGTTGAGACATTCCACTTACAACCACAAATGTCAACTTCATGGTGGCGTGACATGAAAAATCAATAAGTTGTGAAGAGCTGGTGCACCTGGTTCATTTCCGCTCACTTTACGTGTCTGGGAGTTGGATAAGTGACTTGCAGCCAGTATGGGCCACATACTGTCTGTTCCACACGCAGACAGCTCAGTGAATAACACTCACTTTAATCAAAGGATTGCTGCTGTGTGTATGTCATGCCTAAAGTACGCTGTAAATAGCAACAGCTACACACAGTCCCTGAAAACTATTATGTACAGGATGAGAGCAAAAATAATTCATTGGTTTCATCTGATCTAAACATTGAATCTGTCAATCAGCTGTCTCTGCAGCCTTGCATCTGGGCCATGAAAGGGCCTGAAAATAAATAGTTTTATGATTCACATCCACAAGATCAGTATTGATTTTTAAGGATGAGAATGAAATAATAAAAGAGTTTCATTCTGCGGTCCCACATGAGTAGACTTGATGCGGTGGCAGTTCTGCCAAGGCCAACAGCTGAGCTCTAATGCAGCATTACAGGGACTGACATGTTTACATAACCAAGAACATGCGAGTAGGACGATGAAGACGTGGTACGATAAACCTCTGTCACACAAAAGCAAAGAGCCATTTGGGAGTCTATTTGATCTTACAGGATGTCCATGTTGGAGCTACACTCAGCTTTAAGCTACCAAGCGAAACTCAATTTAAGGAATGGCATTGTTTGCATTGCATTTGCACTGATTTATTCAGATCCTGTGGTTTATTTGTTGTATCCGAAAAACAAATTATTGTTCATACCATGCCTATTTTACCCGACTATCATAATACTAAAACGTATTGTGTGTTTTTCCTCAGTTAAATTCAGGGCTTCTTTACCTTCATATAAAGCTTTGGCTGATTAGCTGAATGAAATTTGGCTGTATTGTTCGAGGATCTGCGCACCGCTTGGAAGCAGAGACTGATAACTTAAATTTGCACACTGCACAGGTATTAAGCTTTAGAGTGTAAATCCATTTTACAGGAAGTTTAGTGTGGAGTGTGTCACTGTAGCACCCGTGTTGATTGGCCTGCCTCACTAAACAACTGCTAAAATCCGTTTAATCAGCACGTCTACAGCATCTGAACTGACAAATGCTGTGAAGGCCTCCGCTCTGCAGGATTGCATCATTATTTTGAATGGAGGGAAACAGGCATTATCTGCCAGCGCTGCTGCAGTCTTATTTTTGAGAGGGAATTTATCACTGCCTTCCAGTTCACGTCAATGTACCTCCAACTCCTCATGGTTCCTACAGCAAGTCTGTTTCCCCTGATATTCATTTATGTCTGAAATGTCCTCTTCAAAAGACGGTGGTATATATTCGTGGTTATATTTTGTTCATCAAATTCACAAATTGGACTTCACAGTTTACGAACCAACAAAACCAAATACAACTGTACATCCATGATGTAATGAAAGCATTTTCCAAAGAAAATCCTCTAGTTCAGTGAAACACGACTTCTAACAATACTGTCATAAAACACAAGCTTATTAAATATTTGGGGATTTTGAACATATACTATGTTATTCTGTATAAATCTCCAGATAATCATGCTTTTTATCCATGTTACATTGCTATAGCAACGTCAGCCTGGACATTACTTT
Source organism: Brachyistius frenatus (assembly GCF_029030835.1). Taxonomy (NCBI): domain Eukaryota; kingdom Metazoa; phylum Chordata; class Actinopteri; family Embiotocidae; genus Brachyistius; species Brachyistius frenatus. The sequence goes on from NW_027210633.1 coordinate 2,344,439, forward strand.
TGTCCAGGCTGAAACATCTCAGGTTTTCTACAGATTGCCAATAAATATTGTACAGGCATTTATTGTCCCCAGATGATGAGTCTCATTGACATTGGTGATTCCCTGACTTTTCAGTAGAGGCTCCATGAGTTTGACACCTCATGGATTTTAGTGGAATGCTTCGATATCTATTTGATCACCGCCATGAAACGCGATATGTACATTGATGTTTGCCCTCAAGATGAATTATAATAATTTACTGATCCCTTAACTTTTCCTCTTGCATCCCATCAAGTCGAATTTCATTTTGTTCAGTACTTTGATTTATGACCACAAACCTCCACCAGTGACATTTCTGTCACCCTGAGCTGTACTTCCTGTTAAATGCAAACTAATGTCACTCAAAGCATTACTGTGCCAGGTATAGCCTCACATATCCACCATCATGGTTGTAGTCTCTTAGTCTTGTTTCTTTTATACTTCATCTAAAGTTTAATCATTTCACAAAGACAGATGGTGTTTTGGTTTTGATCAAAGAAGTTCTGATTCTGTTATCTTTAATTGGTTTTGTCTTTGTTACTGTCAGAATATCAGAACAACTTAACAATGAGATGAATGCCATCAATTAGTTGCTGGTTTAAGCGCTGTATGATATGAAGTATTGCAGTGCTCACATCTGATTTATGCTGTATTGCGTTCATTTGTGTAGTTAGTGAGCCACTTATCAGGAATGAGGCTGCATCAGACAACGGCATGAGGGTCGGGGAATAAAACGAGCACAGGGTTACTGTAGATGCAACACAAGAAGCTAATTAGAAACAATGTTTGTCTTTTGTAGAAGCAGGCCGCAATGTTACAGGTTTTGATAATGCTAAATTAAATATTCTGCAACATTAAACAGTGTTTACAATGGTGAGACCAATTGAATCCACACAGTTGTGTTAACAGGCTCTTCATAGAATATAAAAGTTTGCATGTCAAATCTGTACTATTGACAAGCAAATAACTGTACTTATGTATCGAGATACATTCAGATTAATTACACAAACTAACCACATTTACTTGCTCAGTTATTCTGTTACAGTCCTGGTTGTATAAATAACCCCGTTTTGAATTAATGTATGGACTATAAAGCTTGTAATAGAGTTACAATAACCCAGTTTATGGTTCATTCATGAGGAACTCGGTCCACTGAAGGATTCACATTTTTGTTTGAACGAAGCAAAATGTATTCCATGTTGATTAAAGATGTATGAGTGCGATAATATGCACCATTTATCTGTTTACTTACAGAGAGCGTTTTGTGGCTCGGAAATCTGACCAAACGAAATAAACTGTGGCGCTCTCCGGAGATCTTGTCCTTGTCAGTTAACCGAGTTTCTCATTACCACTGACAGGGTGGGGATGGGAGGGAGGAGGACTGTCTGGTTTTATCCAAACATACATTGAAACATTGACTTTAAAATAAGGGTAATTCTGTGTCTACGTTTGGATTTGTGGGAGTGTCATTTTTTAATGCATGACAATGAAATAGCGAATCTGACAATACATTTTGGTTGATAAAAGTGCACTCTGTATTTTGTTTCTGGAGACGTATGTGCTGATGTGTTTGTAACGGCCGCCTCCACCATACCGCAGCCTGACCGGTGCCATATTTTCTCCCCGTTTTCCCACTTCAGGTTGACCATTCATGCCGAGTGCCCCATGCACCTGGAAGATTTCCCGATGGATGCACACGCCTGTCCTCTGAAGTTTGGAAGTTGTAAGTCGCATCACAACAAAACGGGGCAGAAACAGTGGTGATTGTTCTCTGCTGGTGATAGGCACCTCTCACGACCTGGAAAAACATCAGAGGACTCCAACTGCACTCACCACTAGGAATAAGAGGCTAGGGGAGGACTGTGAGTAGAGCAGCAGTAGTCAGCCACTGGCTTCAAGTGAAAGTTCACACAATAAAGATGAGGAGTCTCAAACGTTAGACAATATGTCCCTGCTACTCATTGCAGAGCAAAGGGTTTCCAGCACGAAGACCAAAGTTTAAACATGATTAAAGCAGTATCATTACTGTAGTGATTATTCGAGCTAGACTGTTAAATTATCTGGGCCAAAATGACCTTACCAGATCTGTATCATGTATATATATATTGAACATTGCTGCTGCCCTCGAGTACAGGAATGCTTAATGCAGTGTTTCCAGTGCATAGTTTGTCTCCCAGAGAGCTCCGGCAAGATTATTTTCAACCGGAAAAAAAAAAAAGAGCATCTCTCTCAGTCTCCATTTGGTTAGAAAACCTTGAAAGAAAAATGCTATGTTATGTGTTTCTGTAAAAACAAGTCGAAGAGTCTACAGCTGTAAAGGCAGCTACGTGAAGCCATGTTTAGGACTGAGGCTTAGTTTGTTGTGGTAGCTTGATGGTATCACTGAACAGTACTGAACAATATTGGCACTAGCGGATAACTCTGGGAACCCCCAAAGTGTTTGTGATAAATCGTGTGGGAACCCTAAATGCCAGTCTGTCTCTATATCTCCACATAGTTTGGGATGTTTAAACATTTCACTCAATCATTGAGAACTCTAACCTGCTGCTGGTACAAGAGGAAAAATCTGAGGATTACCAAGGTCATTATGTTCTCTAGGGACCATGTGTATCAACAAATCCAACTCACAGTTTTTTTTAAATATTTCAGTCTTAACATCTGAAGCATCATAACGGACCAGCCCACAGCCATGCTACTGTGGCTACAAAGTTAAGATCAAAGAGAATTTTCAGTAAATACCTGCAGCAGCTCAAAAATCTCTTCGCCTGATCAATACTGGACCGATACTGTGAATAACTCAGAACGACTCTCACTACGGTGTTGGAAACGACTCATTCCCTTATTTGGTAAAGACAACAGCAAACTTAGCTGCAGCATTTTGTTTGACAAAGCAAAAGCGCTGTTTGACACTGTATGTACTGTGTTCGATTTCCAATTTGTTTTCTACTGTTTGTTTCCCTTCTCTCTGTCGCCCAGATGCCTACACCAACGCCGAGGTGATCTACCTGTGGACCCAAGGAGACGAGAGGTCTGTTGCTGTGGCGGAGGACGGCTCCCGGCTGAACCAATACGACCTGCTGGGACACGTTATTGGCAAAGAAACCATCAGTTCCAGCACAGGTACACTATATGCCAATTCTCAGGCCAGACAGCAGCACACAATATACTTCAAATTGAAAATCAGATTTAGCGCGCTTGAACGGGCAAAAGGTTAGGGCCTATTGCAAACAACACACCGTACTGAGCCCGCCTGCCTGCAGCGTGCCGAGGACGGTCAGCCGAGCAAAATTTCATAGCAATTTGACGCACCGAATTGTACTTTGATGGAGGATACTGAAAGCAGCGAGAGAAAATTTGTGTGTCATGGGATGAAACTTCCGCCCTTGAAATATTAAGTCTTATTAGTTTCGTTGCATATACTTTGTGGTAAATTAAATGGCCTTCTTTTCTCTTGTGTTGACATATGCTGGCACTCGTGTGTTTTCTTTCCATTTTCTCTCATTTTAAATTCAGCTTACGTTGTTTGGATCCATGGAGAAAATGATGAGTGCTATCATTTTTCAGGGGCACGATTCAGCATATTTACAAAGATAATATGAAAGAGTTGTGCCAGATGTGAAAGTCTTATTTTCATTCTGTTTTGGGCTACAGTCCACAGTCAACTTTAATAACTGCAAAATTAAAAGGAAATATCTTCCAGCCGGTGCTTTTGATTACATATTCATTTGATCTTTAAATCTCCTCTCCAAATCGGCTGCGGAATCCTTTTATCTGTCAAACGCAAATCTCTTTTTTGTTGTTATTTCCCCACTGGAGGACTTAAAGCTTCTAGTAGCACTTACACAAACAAAAAGGGCTGAAATAACAAGGTAAGAGCTGGGTACTGACATACACCAGCAACAATGGGACTATTTTCAGCACCCATCGGGTAATGTATAATTGAGTTTAAGCAGCTCGGAGTATGCGCTGTATTTTTACTATATTTATTAGGAACCATCAGGTACAAGAAATTTCTTTAAAAATGAGCTCCTAGGAGTTTCAAAATGTGATCATCTATCAGACAAATTACATCAATGTAACACTTATAACATCCATCACCAGCCCAAGGTGACAATCTGAAGAACTACAAAGCTAAAGATAAAAGGTTGCTTCAGTGGGGCAGTAGGTAATCACTGAAAGAGTGCATTCAACTGAGCCTCGCTGGCTTTCCATTCGGAGAGATTTAACCTCTGCATCGAAGCCGTTTGCTCATGCAACTCTCAGGAGAAGAGCTACAGTCAGAGATCTGTCAGACTTCAGTTCTGTTTGGAGACAAAAAAATGCCACAAAACCGCTTTGTCGGATGACAATCTGTTTCCCCAGGCTGCAAAAAGTGCTTGCTCTTGAAATAAGGGCACTATTTTAACTCTACAGAGGATGCTTTCCTTGAGCCTATTCGTTATTGTTGTGCCGCTTGGTAGGTTGAACTTAAGTCAAGAGAACCACACAAGCATTTCGAAGGAACAAGAAGTCTGGCAAATACAAAAAATTCAAGGTGGAGTCAGTCGGTGGGATTTCCTTCCTGAACTGCTTCAGTTTATGGACAGAAAATATCATTTATTTAAACTTTCAACATAATGGACTACAGTGAACTGAGGGAACAGGAGGATTTGAGCCAGTTCAGCTCTGGTCAGAGTCTGCTCAGAAAAAGCACCTCGGGGAATGGGAGGCTGTTTTTTCTCATATCTTTGCAACACAGATTGCAGACATGGCAATGAGAGCTGGCGCTGAGGGGAACTGTGAATTTGTCCGTTTGCTGCCATCAGTGACAAATATCGAGGGGTTGGAATGAGGCAGGCAAAGGTTGTTCACATCCACGGCAAAGAGAGATCTCGAGGAAAATGTAAATATTAATTTAAAGGGATATGCCACTAAAAAGCTCTACTTTATACATGTACAGCTTGGCATTGGTTAGGAAGACGGCTCTGGAACAGCTCCTTTAGAGGACAACAGTTATAGTCAGGCCACCGCAAAGAATAAATCAACAAACTTTTCAATGCAATCTTACAGGAGGTACTATTAGATAATTACATAAAAATAAATATGTTTGATGGGATATTCCTTTAAGTAACTCAAGTAAATACATCAGTTTGATGTACATCTTACATGAATAGATATTACAAATGTTTTTTACTTTGATTATAGTTATTTTATATTTCTGCCTGTAATGGTGTTGGGAGAGATTTGTTGATATTTTGAACTTTTGTACCTTTGATTCAAGGTTTTGTCCAATAGCGGTCCTTTGTAGTGTGGAAGTAACAACACAGGTGCTTTTTCTGCCATGACTTCTGAATCCTTTAGAAGAATTTCCTCCCCAAACCTGCACCAAAAACTTGAATGCCTTAAAATGTGGCTTTTTTTTTTTTTTTAATATAAACTGCACATCACATCCTCAGCGGACTATTTCTCAGCCCAAGGCATCTTTTAAACAACATTTTCTCTTTTAACATGGTTTAATGGCTCTTCTAAGAGACCATCCTCATGAGCTTCTTTGATGATCCAAGTGTACATGTTAATGTTCCAACTTTAATGAATCCATTTTGGACTATTTCAGCTTGTTGCTCCCAACTGGGCAGAGCTGCATTAATAATCCTGACCCTGTGTGTGTCTCTCTCTCCATCTCTTTCTATGTTTCCCTCTTTTCCCTCAGGAGAATATGTAGTGATGACAACGTATTTCCACTTGAAAAGGAAAATTGGCTATTTTGTCATTCAAACCTACCTTCCGTGCATCATGACTGTCATACTGTCTCAGGTCTCCTTCTGGCTAAACAGAGAGTCGGTTCCTGCGCGCACTGTATTCGGTGAGTGCCATCTTGTGTTTTTAATCCAACTCAAATAAGTGCACTGAATGATTCATTGAACAGGTTGGACGATTTGTTCTCACTGTCAGATGATTCAGCAAACAAATGAAGGGTATAAAAGAAGTTTCCACACGAAAAGTTTGAATTCTAAACATAGCGATGTAGAAAAACACAGCCTGGTGCATTCAGGTGCACATCACCATGGAAAGTAATGTATTTGTTTCCAAAGCTTTTATCAGTGTATTGACTTTATTCTATTTCTGTAAGTGCAAACACTAATTAATCAAGGACGAGCAAACGAGGTGTTGCAGCTCTCGATGAGGATGTTCAACTGATTTGTCAACTATACAACAGCCAGTATGCTTTGAAGTGCTACTACTTATCATTGGCTAACTTAGATAAACGAGGCACATCGGTTTTCACATCACTGAAGTTACCATGGACTCTTAATAAAGGTCGAGTCATATATTTTTGCTGTGGTGGAACAACAGAAATTAGTTAACTTATAGGTAAATAGCAGGTCAAATCCTCACTCCTTAGTCTTAGAAAACACCAAAACATTTCGCAAGCTTTTATATTTATCTTTTGACCACCAATGTATATCATTAACATCAGAAGTCATTTAAATAAAATGCAATATATTTCCTTTTCCCCCCGTTCCCCCCGTTGCAGATGTGACACTTGGCCACGTTTACTTCAGTTGTGCTATGAATAATGATGGATTCAATTTGTCCATCCAACACGATTCATGTAAAGAATATTGTGTTTGCCTGGTTCACCCTATACTCAGAAATCAAAATGTAATTTCCCCTCCCCTTTGTTATTGAGCTGCATAATCTATTAAAATGCCCTTTATTCTGTGGCCCTAAAATAGCATTTTGAAATAGAAATGAAGCATGCATGTACATGCGGTAGCATAATTTGTACAATAGGTGCGGAAGAGTATGCAAAGCCAAGAGCTGTTCAGAGAATAAGGAGTGATCTAGCTACCTCTTCCTTTGCATTCTGATTAAGTACCCACAAGTATGTCTTCTGGAAATCATTTCAGGTACAAAAGAAATAAAAAAATGTCTGAAGCAATTTCCTTCATATTAGGAGAGAGTAGTTGTAATCAGTAGTGTTTTCTCAGTGGAATGATTGAAACGTTTACTGTGAAGGACACAGTTCCAAACAGCGTCTTTCTGTTCCGTTCTCAGCATTCGTACTGCAACAGTTATCAGCGACTAAACTAAATTATCTATTTTGTTCCCTGGCAGGTTTTCAAGTTGTATTTGTAGAAATTACTATACATGCTTTGAGTTACACCTCAGTTTTATTTCAGGATATCTTCACTGTTATTTCAAGTACCCCAATGTCCTGTTATCTGACAATATTAATCACTGTGCTAATAAAGACTACTTTCTGTACAGATGAATGTCCTAATTAAAGATAAACATGGCGCGCAGTTTAATTATGGTGGAACATAGTCAATTTATGCAAAGCACATTACTGAAAGAAAAAAAAAATCAATCTCTGTCTTCTAAATTGAAACATTTCCTGAGATTCTTTTTGTCACAGTTTCTAATTTCTCTCCCCCTGAGCTGACCTCCCCGTTCGCCAGCACAATATTCCTTCTTAAAGCCTCTTGCGTTTCAATCTTTTATCAAATGAGAACTTGGAGCAGATAAAGTGGTTGTTTTTAAGTGGTTGGCTGGGCGACCATTGTCCGAGCCACGTTTCATTCCCAGCAATGCTGACTGTAAAGGATGGGATGTGAAATTATCTGCGAAATTTTATACGCCAGGAGATTCATTTCTGCATTAATTAATTTTAGTAGATGGGTTTCAGCTTATCAAGTTAAACATAGGATGTCATTAAATTTTCACACCTTTGCACACAATCATGTAACGGATGCTGCTGGCATTAAATGTACTAATAGTCATAGCATGTGTGTCATTGTGTATAAACTACAGGGGAGTTTGATTTTTTTTTTTTTTCAACTTGGGTCTTATCAACATGGTTTTTAATTCACTTCTATTCATTGTAGATTGATAATTTAGATGTTACAACTCCGTCTGAGAAAGTATTACAAACTTGAAATTCATTATCTCCATACAGCAGATTATGTACAGCTCTGTAATGCAGTGGACCAGACCATCATTTTTTGTTTATGCCTTTCAACGAAAAATCTAACTTGAAGCTCAAAAAGTAATGTGTCAGTTGTAGTAGACACTAGGGCTGTAGCCAACTCAAACTTTTGTCAATCAAATTGAATTTGGCTTGTCAATACAAATATTCGACTATTTGATCAAATATCTTGCATCAAAAAAAATCAAGAGAACCTAAATCTCAGCACGGTACAAGTGTCTCCATCCTGGTCACCCTCTGTGCGCCTTCAGTAACTAACTCACCTGGGGTTCGTGTGTACCTCTTTAAAAAATAAAACTAAAAATAAATAAATAACAACTGCTCAACTTGAAAATATCTGACGGATGATCAGATTCATTGACTTTCAGGAAGCAGCCCTAGCTGACACTTTCAGGCTTGTACAGTTGCAGAGCTTCTTTTTTTTTTTTTTTTTTTTCAAAAAATATCTAGAGACAAGTTGCTGAGTGAAAAGTTATGAAAGCCATGATGGTAAAACCCACTGCAAAATGTTACTGAAGTTGTAAAAAAAACACACACAAAAAAAACAACTTTCCTTTAGGCGTTTCCTGAAAATCAAACGAACTCATTTCCTGATGTTTTTATTCTGTCCTCAGGGGTCACCACTGTCCTAACCATGACCACCCTGAGCATCAGTGCTAGAAACTCCCTTCCTAAGGTGGCCTATGCCACTGCCATGGACTGGTTCATGGCTGTGTGCTATGCCTTTGTCTTCTCTGCCTTGATTGAGTTTGCCACAGTCAACTACTTCACCAAGCGAAGCTGGGCATGGGATGGGAAAAAAGAGGGCATGGAAATAAGGGTGAGTGATTCTTATTTGAAACAGTTTGATGTATAAAAAAAAAAAAAGGGGGATATCACATCTGCTCTTTCGATTCATCACTGTGCACCAACATTAACAATCATATCTTCGCAAAAAACAGAAGGCAGGACAGTTTTTCAAACAGTCTTTCACTACTTTTTCTTACTTATTACATTCCACATCAATTTTGATTTGATAACCTTGTTAAAAATGCGCTTAGTTGCTCAGAACAACATCATTCTAACAGTGGAGGAGAAAAGAGGGGAAATTGCACTTTGGAAACACTGATAGAAAGTTCCCTGTTTAACGCAGCCTGGAGTACTCTATAAAGACTATAAAGAGACCTTTTATTTATTCATTGGCAGCCAAATGGAACAGGGACAGTGGGGCGGAACAGTGAGAGCAGAAACGGAGGTAAACTCCCACAGATATTGGCCCTGATTTACGATGGCAGCATATGTTCAACTCTCATCCTAAAGTCTGCGTAGGCACAAAAGATGGCTTCCTAACATCTACAACGTTACAGGCACACTGATTAAAAAGTGAGTGTGCGTTATTTAAAATGAATCAACCAAGGCAGACTTCTTTTATAGCATGAAATCTGATAAATCACAGCTCATAGATTTTTCACTTGTCAACAGTCTAGGCTGTTTGTGTTGTTCATGAGGATACAGCAGAGGGAGTAAATTCCCATTAAGAAGATATATTGATGCTTACCGAGTCTTTCAGCACAAGGTTGCTTTCTGTGGCTGACCCCATTTAAAAAGGACAAGTTGTATTTCAAGGCAACAGCCAAATGTCCATGCAGAAGCCAAAACAAGTTGCTTTCCTCTGAAAACTGATGTGTTCACAAATAAAACATGAGCTGTTTCTCATGATAAATCCAGAGCTTAAATTTACCATGATCTCTATGGTGTTTTATGACTGATCACATCAAATAAAAAAAGATTAGTGACATGGAAGGATATCTGAGCAGGTAGAGTGAAGCAGTGAGGATAATCTAAACACTTGGTCCTCTGCTGATTGTATGAAAAAGAAAAAAAAAAAAAAACAGACTATAAACTGTTCAAATATTTTGAATGGACTGCCTGATCAGTGATGTCAGCAGATCCTCGCAGGTTGTTGAGAGGATGTCAAAATCTAATGTCAAAATTTATTTTATCTACAATTTTCAGAACCACACGTGGAGTTAAAGTGCTACTGATTACTAACAGCAAGTGAGCTGGAAATCACCATGCTCATTTAAATTTCTGGTGTTAGACACTGAAGTGCAGTCAATAATTTATACCTCCATTGCTGTGCTTCATATTAAATTATTCTTTTCACGTAAAAACCTCTTAACTTGTTTTTTTAACGGTTCCTCTTGTGATTGGCTGTAATTGATATAAAGTTAGGAAGTCAGACGCTCGTGTGAGTCATGGTCAACAGGTCAAACACTTTAGATGTATGAATGTAAAGATTAACATTGCAAGTAAAAAGACTTAAGCCTGCTCTGAATTCCCTGTTCACAATCTTACCGCTATTTCCCTCAACTAACCTACGTCCGATCTTTCATGCATGCCCACTAACAGCTGTCCTTTGTTGCTAAGGCTGTTGCTAAGGTTGTTTAGTGGTGAACTTGCATATTTCAGACCAGATTTGGCATAAAACTGCATGGATGTGTACAAGAAGTCGACATTTAGAGTATAGAATGAGAAAGAGAAGTGAAATCACAACATTTTGTTTTTATAGCGTGTAGAAGTCCTTTAAAAGGGGGGGTCTTCCACACCAGCCAATCAGAACAGAGTCGGCTCATCTGCCTTTTTCAGACCGACTGAACTGAGGAGTTGCATAAATAACCAGTATAAGTTTAAGAAGGATACAAATAAGCAGGTCTACTGAACTGTAATACATGTAAAGATATGCCAGTAGAGCCCTAGATTAGAAATATAGACCTGCTGCATGATATGCCCCCCCCCCCCCCATGTTAAAACAATTCACATACAACAACATGGATATATTTCTGATGCATTTTTATATTCCATATTGATAACATATGAACAGTGGCCATTTACAAAAAGTACAAGTAAAAAGCTTGGCCTTCTGGGATACTGCATATACTTGCATATGACACTATGAAACTGTCCTCGTGGTAAATAGTGGGGAGGTATAAAGTGTTGCAATATTGCTGCCAGCATATAAAAACACTTCTATGAGCCACAGACACAACATTAGGAGAAAGGTATTTCTTCTTTGACAGACAGTGCCACAAATCTATTTTCTGCTACTAATGTACAAACTGTCTGACACAATCAGTACAGCCTTTCCAGGTTTTTTTTAGGTTTTTTTTTATAGCCTGACATTTGGTCCTCAGAGTGATTGGCAGAATTGCATATTGCTGCCACAGAACTTTTCAGTCGGTGGGGATAATTTGCAGCATTACGTCGCTGCAGAGTTGGGGCTTTTTTTTCCTTCTCCTTTTCCTTCCCTTTTGATGGCTCGTCTTAATGGCAACAGCCTGGACCGCGTTCTCGGGGGTTGTGCTGAGCATGCAGTTGTCATGATAGATAAAAAAGAATGGGGTCACAGAGGGAGATGTGGCACTCCCATCACACTCCCTGCTAGAATGAGCTACTGGAAAGCAAAGCCATCAGAAAACACACACTCTTTTCTTTTTCAAGATATTTGAAAAGCAGGCACATGGGACGAGAGGACTGCATAAGGAGAGGAAGGGTTTTTTTTAAGGAGAGATCTTTTAGCTCAGTAAGTCTCTTTGAAAATACAGTCTCCAGTCATCAGAGGAAGGGTTTTGGACACCACTCCTACCGGAACCAAACGATGACTTCATCACCCTCAGGCTCCTTCTTTTTTAGCTCTCAAATGGTGAGCTGTAGACAAGTCTATGTTCAGTAATGTACTTTGCTGGTTATGGAGCTTCTGTGCCATTTTCTTCCTTTCTTGTCGCCTAACATTCTGTTTGACAAGCGATCTACCTAATTAGCTCTACCCTCCCCGGCTGAAGGTGTGCTTATTACAGAAATTAGCCGGTGGGGAGTTTAGGTTGGAATGAAAGCCGGCGTATTCTTGGCACTCCGTGACACATGATTGGACACTACTATGTTAGATATTATGTGCTGTTTCCATCAGCAGAGGAACGAGCACGGGCTGATTTGTGCATTTGGGTTTCTCTGCTGGAACCGAGGAGCAATCGCGGTTTCACATGTATCTGCACCTGCAGCACAAATGACTACATCTGCATTTGGACGACATTTTAACACGATCATCTCTGTCAGCATGACAATGCTACTCGACTGAACAACAAGGAAGTTGCTACTGTAGTCTGTAAACGAAACAAAAATCCACTCTGGAAGTTTGATGCACTCAGGGGGGGAAAACATTCATGGTCGAGTTGCCATTACTGGAGGCTTCTTGTGATTACCTTTTTTGATGAAAATTTTTCCACACCCGTGTTGTTTACCAGGTGCGGTTATGCTTGATTATTTGCCTCTTGGGAAGCTTCCTCTCAGTGTTTCAATTGGGAATATCCAGTATAGCAAGACGAAGCGGTTAGATCGGACTAATCATCCTAAACCATGCTTTCATTGCATATCAGCAGCATCATGACTGGATGCAAGGGTTTATCAGTTACAGTGTAACAGGTTTGTTTGTTTGTTTGTGTTTGTTTATAAGTGGTGAAAAGCAGATGCATGTTGTTGGTGAAGTGCTTTCTTAGGAGCAGAGTCTGACGAAACCAAAAGCAGGAGACTAAGGAGAAAGTAAAAAGATAAAATGCAGGTGAAAGGGAGGCCGAAGTTTGTCGGAATCAGCCTTTTTTTCTATGCTTTGGGATTACAAAGCGTGTTTAATTAACACTGTCTGGCAGGTAATCTGTAGCACAACCTGCAGTGAAGAGATCAAGCCGAGGCCACCTCTACAACGTCCAGATTTCCACAAACTTTGGTCATGCAAAGTGCCACTACAAAAATACACACTCAAACAGGGACACTGTGGCTCCCTGCACAGAGGCTGCACACTCATACACCCACATGCTCACACACTTGAGGCCATTAAATGTGCCAACACCTCATCTCGAATCGAAGAGAGGGACAGACTGTCACAAGGTTCAGTGACACACACACACACATGCGCACACTCGGCTCCGAACAGCAGGACACAGCGAGGCACAATCACCCCCGGGACACTTAATCACACTCATAAAAGAAATTCGGATGCAACAATTTGTAGAAGTTACAACGACAAGGTCAAAGGATGCATTGTATTCAGGGTGGGGGGGGAAATTTCCCCCTTCAGCTAACTATTCAAATGACTTTGAATAGTACGCAAGAATCTTTGGCCGGAAGTAAAATATGTGCTGTGTCACATTAGGTTCATAAAAACATGCATCCAGCCCGATGCCACATACGACTTGCCCCGATAATTAGACCATATAAAAGGACTGCAGAGGACAGCCCAGCAACACGGCAACGGAAAATTACATTGTAAAGCTCATTAGTCAGGTTAGTGTGCAAAAAGCATCCCTAATGCCAGAGACAGAGGAGTTTAGGGAGCCGTGATTAAGGTCATATGACACGTTTGTGGAAGTCATTCGGTCTTCCTGCTGACGCAAGCCGTCGCCGTGATGGAGGAGGCTCGTAATAGTGTGGAATGCGGGAGAATCGATATCATGGAGAAGTATCTGCTTAATCTGGGGGAATCGGTGCGACTCTCTTTCTCTCTGGTTAAATTGACTTCAGATCACAGAGCCTTCAGGCAGTCCTTCACCATTTCTCTGTTTAAAGGAATCAACTGTCTGCGAGCTTTGTTAGTTGTTGCCGTCGTTCGCAGAGGAGCTTGAAGGATCGTACTCGTCCCGCTGCCCCGCTCACACACTTATAATCCTGATGCCCCCATCACCTTGGACCAATAGTCTGAAGCTAAACAACAAGTTAATAACATCTTGGTGATGCCGAATGCCAATATTGTTGCATTAGCTTGCTGCTTGTGACGTTATAAAGTGGTCTCCTGGTGAGTTTTATGAACAAACGTAGAGCACGTGTCTCGTCACACGTGAAGCCCTTTTTTCCGTTTCCATTTCTGAGCGCATGTGAATATTGAGAATAAAGACCAAACAAAACATTTGGTGATGAGCTGTGTGCTGAAAGAGATCCACCGTGAAGCATTTTGGAAGAGGGGACATTAGTTATGCTAATTAAAAAGATGGAGTGAAGGGGGAAAGGAAGGAAAATTAAATGAAGCTGAAAAAGTGGAGCAAAAATTAAAGCTGGGCTCAAAGCGAAAGTGGAAAACAGGGAGCAGTAAAAGTGAAACTCTGCTACATGACACACACATTGCTTTCGCTGCAGATCTTAAAGTGGCCACAGTGGGGACGAATGGTGTGAAGGAAATTACCACAGTCTCACACCCTGCATGCCACACAGGAAACTAAAACTCTGCCCAGTAATCAATCTTAGTGCCCTACTTGTTCTCCCACATCCAGCGTGTGTGCTGCAATGTACTCCGTTAGGCTGACAGGATCTTCGAGTGATGCAAGTTTAGCTATCTGAGAGTACCAATTTAACAAATAAAACTTTTGTCTCCCCGTGCGAATTTAATATGAAAGACAGTCTAATGATTTCTCTCTAGTAGAAGACGACAGTCTCTCCAGCCAGCTTTATCGCACAAAGTCTTTGTCGTGTTTGTTTTATCGCAAGCGGTTTGCCGGAAGAGGCCTGGCTGCTCTCATTGATACAGTTTGTCAGACATGTTTTCAGGCACTATTATTTTGCTTTGTTTCTAATCCTGCTCTGTGCTGCTACTGCTACTGTTAGCAGTATCAGACGCCAGTCCAGCCTGGTTCTGCAATGACGGCAAATATTAACTCTTCCTATTCGCCACGCTCTTAATTTGACAAGCCTGATCATTTTGTCATGAAGTTTTTATCATGACCTTTTGCTTTCTGCAATCCAGACTTGTATGATTTGACAATAGTGTAAAATGTTCAAAAGCACTTCCAGTAGATACTGATGAATAGAGTATGTAAGTTGGGTAATTTTAATATAATTGGTAAACTTTTTTTCTTTTCTACTTTTCTTTTCAGGAACCGTTTCAGGCTAACATGGCCAGGATTAAAGATATGGTTAGGCTTTTGTTTTGTTCTTGTGTGTGTCGTGTCTCGTGGTGTTGCTTCTATTTCCTCTTTATGAGTTCAAATGGAAGTATTGTTTTAGTCTGGTGCTTCGCTCCTGACAACCTTTACTTTACTGCCTTCTTCCTTTTCAGAGAAGAGAATCTGCGACTTTGTCCAAAAAGGCAAACAACACCTTCAACATTGTTGGAACCACGTATGCCATCAACGTAGCTAAAGACCAAGGTTTAACGACCATTTCCAAGAGTGCCACTGGAGCGTCGGCCAAACACCCCTATCTGCATAAAATGGATGACCCCTACACAGAGGCCAAGAAATCCTACAACCGTGTCAGCAAAGTGGACAAGATATCGCGCATCATTTTCCCAGTTCTGTTCTTCATCTTCAACTTAGGCTACTGGGCCACATACGTCAACAGAAAGCCCACCATCATAAAGGCAAACAACCCAGACTGAATACGACCACGTGCTAGGCTTGATCCGGTTGGGTTCGGAGGGTAGACAGGTTTGCAGGAGGCCACGTCCATTACATCTTATCGTGTGTGTATGTGTGTGCGCGCATGTTTCGTGTGTCTGTTTTTTCTTAAGCGTTTGATATTTTTGCACGTCTGTATAGATGGAAGGCAAAATTTGAACTTACAGTAGACTCACATATAGTAGTGGACCTTGGAGGAAGCACATTCTTACATCATCTGTGTTTGTACAGCATTTCTTTTCTCCCCTCCACACTTAGCTCTGGCCCCGTTTCCTATTGCGAGTAACCAGGTGTTCCTTTGCTGTATCTTGATTGCGTGCCGTTTTCGTAGAGTAGTCAAATTGTCTTCTCACTATGTTTTGACATGTTTGCGCTTTGCTTATAATAAGTTAGAGCAAGCATGCATTTGAAGTTTTCATTGTAGCTCATGACTGATGATAAGGCTTCGACACATCTGTCGAGTTGACAACATGCATGCACACACGCACACAGACACAGTGACGCATCGGAAAACGGCAGCAGGGCCATTGGCTGGTTGCCTTACTGTGCTCTTTCAGCTGGGGGGCGGCCCGTATAGTTCCATAGGAACATCATTAATAATAGTCAGTGTCTGTCCTTCGGCTGGCGCTGAATTCCTACAGTCCCAATCTGGAATTGCTTTCACGTCTCGTGGGGCTGCCTGTACATTTTCTAGTCCAGTGACTCGTATTGTTTTAACTTGCCGAGTATGTTCAACAACAGAGAAGCAATGTGCCTTGGTAAATACACACATCATAAAACAAAAAAAGGCTTTGTCATGCTTTCACCTGCATTAGCAACACACATATGCACAAAGGTCTGTGTGTATATTACATGCAAACATTAACAGGTGTCCACAGGCTGCTTATACACTGCAGTATGTGGCCGTGCCCCGCCCACCACCTGCCATGGGCATAGTCACTAAGTGTAAAATTGCCCATTAGTGTGGAAGGTTAACAGACCTCTGCCTGTGAAAAGATGAAGCAAAGAGATTAAAGGATCTACTGCAGTCCAGAACAATTTTCATGTGCATTTATGTTTTGACTCACGGTGCAGTGTCTCTGTGAGCTGACCAGTCATAACAAACTACCACCATTACCTCAGACTGAAGTCGGATTCTGATTTGCCGTTTATTGTACGTTTTCCACGAAAATGCAAATAACACAAGATGTGTCACGCATTAAATCCTACCAGGCACTCTTTCTTTTTATTATGTATGTTGTGGGCAGGCACCCTGAAGCCTTTATTTCCTTGTTTTCTTCACATCAATCACTGTAGCTGTTAAGACTCCATTATCATTTTTCTGCATTTCTGCCTTGTCATAAAGCAAGATTTAGACTCATGCTGTACTTTTGCCCTTTTATACTTTATTGTGTTAAAGTATATTGGTGTTGATTTGATTGTCTACATATGTTGTATTGTCTTTTGTGTTTTATAGTCGACAACAAAAGCCAATATGTCACAGTCATACGGTATTTCTAAAATTTCAGAGACACTCTCATTACTGGAGACAAATACACTGCAAAATTCTGTTCTCGAACAACAAATTAAGTAAGTTAACACAACTAAAGATCAAACCGATTACTTTTCAACGCGTGATGATCAGAGTTTCACATCAGATTTGTCTCCAGCGGCGACATGTGTCTCTATCTATTGTTTGTTCAGTGACATCTATATTTCTCTGTGACATTCTGTATGTGTTCAATTTGGTACGTGTTTATACGGATGTTATATAATTCAAAAGCAATTTTTGTTGCTTTTTTTGCCAGACGCACTCTGGATATTTTTCTTAAGTATACACTCTTAGACGACCACTGTACTTGAGACGCCGACACGCAGTCTATCTCTTCAGACTGTATCTTCAGTGGTAAGCCTGAGAGAATCAGTGGACTGTGCTGTGGCCTCTGTAAAGGTTTGCCAATAACACAAAACATGTACAATGCGTCAGTCACAGGTTTATGCATGACAATCTGTACATGTTTATGTCTGCAGCCTCCAATAATGGTGTTTGTCACATGGAAATAGGGCTTAGTATCAGTGTTTCTGTACTTACTCATCAATTAGACATATAACCTCAGCAGCATCTATATAAACACACGTATTTATGCATATTAATGTGATAGTTGGACTTTACAGCCAGCACAAAGTTCTGAAAGTGTTTTCCCCTCATTTGGTAGCACACAGACTCTCGGTTTAACCGGCCTACACACACTGAGCTGACACAGCATTCATCTCCATCAACATTACAATACAAGATGAAGCCAAGGAAAGTCACCTTTTTGTATGAAGGCGCAATCCTTCATTTAGTTCTGACCTTGGAGCATAAATGGAGGTCACTCTTCAAACTTATAATTGCTGGTTAAGCTTAGATATAAAGAAAAAATTAAGGGTTATTATTCTTTTTTTTTGGTTCATTATCCTTCAAAACTATTGAATAATAAATCGGATGTTGATTTCATGATGATTAAATGTTGTGATTAGACGGTGGGTCGGTGGTATCACAACTCCTCTCGGTGATTTTAATTCTACACTGGTGAGGACAGAAACCGTTACATCCAATCAAAACATGTGTCCAGAGGCTGCAGCCCACGTGCACGGGGACTTCGAGACCGTTGTAGACACTCTGCTTTATTTACCACACAAACTAAACAAGCATGAGCATCTCCTGGTAAACCATTTTATACTCCAACGCACATTACAAACACAAACAATAACTAGACTGTCATATTAAATCATGACACTATAAACTCTGGATTAACGTTGCGAGAAACTAAAATGATCCAATTAAGTTTTTTACAGCCAAATTAAATGTATCATTACAAACCGAGTGAACCAGGTCCCTTTATATTAACAATATTTAATACCTACACATATTTCGGAACACCACAGGCAATAACAGACATCATGCTGCTGACACGGTATGGCTTTCTAAAGCAAATATATTTCATGAATTGAAACACTGTTCCTGCAAAGCACCCCATCTCGTTTTCAGACTGAATTTGGATCATTTTGTGATTCATAATACACATCTGCTGAGAATTTATAAAGCCTGCTGGCTGCGGCTAATTCCGGATCTGATGACACACAGCACTAATGTTTATGCATGATTCCTCTGAGTAATACGATAGAGGTACTGTAGGTAAGTAGTTCTCAGCCGTGGCTGCTGAGTATTTGAACCACATTGGTGAAATAACTTGTGTCAAAGACAGTCATCCTCTTTGTGACACAACAGTTTTAGTAATAGATATTAGCGATATGGCCACAGACCCTGTCATGGCAGTATCTGCTGCAATAAAGAGCAATTCACATGGTAATTTCATGTACCTTAAAACTGGTCAGTAGTGGAAAAGTATCCCAAGTTAAACCCATTCACATTGCAAAAAAAGTTTGGTGTGTGATTTCACTCAAATATTTATACATGTTTATGAAATGATTCATTTCAAATTTCTAGATTATGACTATTATTTTACTATCTAAAATGTTTACCAGGAGTTTCATGTAGATTTTGGTGTATTTCGCTCTGGAGGTGACACCTGAATATTCAATGAATGAATGCATGTCTGTAGGTTATTTATGGAGGTGCACTGGACCACCGCTTTGATGCAATTTGGTTCAAATTGTTAGAATTTATTTTTTGGTTAAGTAGAACATGCAGGATTACCTTTTTTATTCACAAGTCATCTGTGAGCAGCAAAAAGAGGGAAAACACTTCCAGAGCTTCACAACCACAACCACTGCACTCTGTAACTGAACTACAGACGAATCACCGTCATCCAAACCACTCAGATTGATCACTAAATGGCCAAACAAAACATACAATAGTGCCAAATGATCAGATAATTAATCATTTCTCAACTATAGAAAAGGGAAAACGTTTGTAGTAATTCAGAAAAAATCTAAATAAATCTGAGGGGTTTAGATAAACAGGACTCTACTGTTGCCTTTTAGGTTTGGTTATGATTTTTTTTTTTATTTAATCTTCTCTTTACAGGGCCAGAGTTAACTTAAGCAGAATCATGTCATCCTACAAGATACAGTATATTAAGACTATATTACTATGAATATATTTATGCTATTCAATACAGCATTAAATATTATACATTTTATATGACATAACCTCAACAGCATTGATGCAAATCTCCTGATGCGTAGAAAACAGTAGACAAATAGATGAACTTAACAAATTATTAACTAAATGGCAACAATTCTAATTACTAAGAATAGTGTAACTAAGTTGTGAATTTGTAGATATTGTGAAATCAATTCCAATAGTTTTTGTGAATATTGATATGTCACGTCATTTATTTTTACATCTGATAAGTACTGCTGTCTTACATAGAGTTCTGTAACACTACGTGTTATGGTATTATAAAGACGCACAGTACAAGTAATATTCATCAAGCTATTTACAGGATCAGTACCTTGTGTGCACTTTTTCAAACCTAAATGTGAATTAGCAGCTGTCTGCAAGCAGAGTTGTACACACTGTGTTCTCTCTTCAGCAATTTCACTGCATGTCCCTACGTATTGAGAGATGAAAAACCTCCTCCACAAAGACAGGAGGGAACTTTGTGGACTTTGTGTTTTTGTTGGGAAGTGCTCTCTATATGCTCACTGACTGGACTCTGTATGTTGCCCTCTCTCGTTCATGTGCTTACTGTATGAGATGTAGCAAATGGAAATGAGGATTAAAAGGACGATGTATTTTGTCTCGGAGTAATAAGGCCCTTCTTGGTCACATTCGAGCCTCAAAGGGTGCAGATTTTCACCACAGCGGACTCGTCAGATGTTCCCTCAGAGGCTCATGTGACAAGTATTTTTGTCGGGACTCTTTGTGTTATTGTTGGTGCTGTGCATGCAAAGTCCTTCTGTTTGTGCTGTTTACACTGTGATTTATTAGTGAAAGATCAAGCAGTACAAAGTGAGGACGCCTGACTGGGAACAAACTTTCTGCACAAACTCAAATCAGAGCACAGCCAAAATCTCTTCCGAAAGCTTTGTGACATCTGGCATAAAAATATCAAACTCACAATATCGATAACTAATGTACATTATACACAAAACATGTAACAAAGCCAAGGCACCACATATAACTCAAGGTCTACACTGTACATTTCCATACACTCACTATTCATATTGTAAATCTAATGTTGGGCCTCATGAGTACAGTTGGTCCTGCCTGCTAGTTATTGGTTAAACTAGGCTTCATAATTGACAGCTAACTTATTTCCAAAAAGATATCTTAATGGTATGGATTGAGGAATGGCGTTATCAAATATTAAAGTTGTTGATACACAGTATAAAGCTGGGAAAGTGTAATATTTTTCTTCTGCAAAGCCCAACATATAAACACTTAGCTGCACTGGTGAACTTTGGCCAGAAGGCACAGCAACAATCCACAGATTTGACTTCATGAATGATTTAACATTTAAAACCAGCACATCTTCAAAGGCCGTCTACGAGAGAAAACTGCCAGGAATTCCCAACAAGCCTTGTTTTTTTTAATTCATTTCGGAGCATCAACGATTTCAACCTTTCTAAAACGACATGAAATAAGCAACCAGATATCAAAGAATCTAAAAACAAAATCTACTCAAGTCTGTAGACTAGTTGGTTCATTCATGAAGCCGAGAGGTTTCAATGTGAACATCAGCGAGTGTTTTGAACAAACCCGGCTGAGCTGTTGTCTGCTTTGAAGGTTACTGCTATCTGGCTGCGGTCCAGTCCTGACTGCCCTGTAGGTGCCTTCAACTGCACAAGAACGCTATCATGGTTTTAAAACGGAGGCACCTCGTTTTTCTCTGCCCGCCAGGGAAAATGAGCTCTCTACAGCCCCTCGCATCAACAGAAGGTTGCTTGTTTGCGCTTGCTGTGATAGATGAAAATGATTCTTTATGCACCAAGTGGTAACTGCTCATACCATCTGTAGGACCATGTAGTGGTTTGTTTGTGTAAACGGAAAACACTGTTGTGCTCATCTTCCTGACCTCAAACACAGAAAAAGACGACACTTTTGGAGAAGCTGATTACATTAAAGACATACATGATTGGATGAAAGGCCTGCTTCAACTGGGATAATAGCTCTATTTGTACAATATGCAGGATAACATGAGTATACCAACACAAATCACCAATAAAAATTACTGAATTATTCTTTGATCGGCAAAAGATGGTAAGAGCTTCCACATAACACAATAAAATATTTCCTTCCACATTACCTGGGATAAAGAACAATGAGAGCTGGTGTCACATAAAATAATCAAAATATTATCACTATAAAGCTGCTAGGTGAAAACAATCAGTGACGAAACATCTGAGAGATAAAGCCCACAAATGAAAAAATAAATATTCACATTTCAAGAAAATGCCGAGTTAAGCAAGTCATTCCTACATGAAAAATGAAGAATTCAATCATATAAGTGTATAATTTGTACAAGCTGATGACCTGTGTTATTACGGTAAGCCGATAGATGCAAACACTAAACGTGCACAAAGGGTTAATGTGCTTCTCTGAGACATGAAGTCGTATTGTGAGTAAAGGAATTCATAGTGTTTACACTGACCCTCTCACTGATGTGGAAACAGGATGCTGTGCTAAAGGAGGGAGCCGATATCTGATCTCCACTGACTTCTGAGGGAGGCGAGAGCCATCCTGTCAGGCATAAAAAGATGTTTCCTCTTCGTTTTAACCTTTGTTACCCACCATTTTAAAAGTGTCCACCTTTTTATTGCCAGGGGTTATTTGTGGGGACTGCTGACAAACTGTTTCCATCCTTTTGTCCGGGAATTGCTGTACTTTACAGTAAATAAAGTTAAAGTGCTTTCCTCTGTCTGTTGGTGTGACTGTTTGGGAAAAAACACACCTGATTCATGTGAATTAAAAACATTACAAAGACCACTGAAGCTCCCAGTAATACTCTGTTCCTCCAAAAGCCACTCAGGGGAGTCTTCAATCTCACGGACATGCAGCTCTGCACAGGGGATGATACCATTACAGAGCAGCGAGCCGAGGGTCACTTGTGATGCAGGTAGAGAAACGCATCTTAACATTTCAGGCAGCCAACTCGCACAGACAAGATTTATACGAATGCAGCATGCACAAGGTTGATATCCAGCTTGCAAGCAAATACGCACCGAGCTCGGCACAGCAAGACAGGGTGACGATAACAACCTCCACCAAGATCACATCGGACAACCAAATGCTAGATTATGTAGAACCGACAAAATACAGAGATGACTCCAGCTGCCATGTGATCAGTACTGAGGGAAGCACCTTTAAAACAATGCATGGAATAAACTCTCTGATAACAGGCATGGAAAAATTTAACTCCAGCGATTCAGCTGATAAGCAGCAGCAGCAGGCAAACACATGCAGCGTATACTTATTAACTAAATCAAATATAAACCCTGCAAAATCTCTACCTATATGACGTTATGTCATGTTGTTGTGCAGCAGATGACCTTAAGCACAATTGAGTTGAGAATAAGTGCAGCTGAGTGCAGCAGCAGTGTAAATTGCAGAGCACTCAATGCTTAAAGATGTAATTATGAAAAGATGTGACATTAAAGCATGACTTTAAACCGAGATATTGTTCTAATGCTGAGCTAAATATGAAATTAGTGGGGAGATGTGAAAGCTGCGGCCGAGCTCATGTTTCATGAAAAGCCTTTAGTTTCCCATGAAGCCCATTAAATTCAGGAAAACAATTATGCGAGTGAGCTCTATGCAAAACAACACATTTATAACTTCAGAGCCAAAAGACCTAAAACAAACAACACAAATGAGGAGAGGCAATCAGAAATAGCAGGCAATTATCATAATTTAACTGCCACCTAATAATCATATAAAAAATTTTTTAAAAAGTGTAAAAGATACAAAACAATTGACTGTTAAAACCATGCAGAAGAGCAGCCAAGCAGTATTATAACAGAAAACAACAAACAGCAGGCATTTTGCAGAGCACATAAACCCAGACACAGCATACATACAGTCAGGATGCCAGCACAGGTACCAGGCAACGAGCTTACCTGCACCTACCTGTGATCCTCGGTGTACAATCAGTCAGTGTGGTCCAGGCTGCAACTTCCAGCTCAACGTCCGAGTCCGACAGGTGACAGAAACAGACAGCGTGAGTGGTGGAAAACGCGGTTCCTCCTCCACAAACCACCCAGAAGAAGAAGGTCGGTTGCAGGTAAGCGGGATGATTACCTGCCAGAGGCAGTAGGGCAACAGAGGCCGCGGCCAGGTGCTCAACGTTTAAATGGACCGCCTATTGTCAAAAGGGTGCGTTGGATATGTGTACCTGCAAAATAGAGCGGGTCACGTGTCGGACTTGCCACAGTACGCAGGTAGAGCTAATGACGTAATCACGAGACCACCACTGGAAGCCATAATCAATTGTATTGTGTGCACCTGTGCTTTTTCCTGCTCATGCACAGACACTTACAACCAAATGTTGCATTCAAGAGCAATTTTGAGGCATTTGTGCTGTACTTGAGTAGTTTGCTTTTATGTTTGTTCATGTATAACAACATTTCAGAGGGAATATGTTCCTTATTTTTCTACACATCTGTCTGAAAGATATGGAAAGCTATAGCGGCCCCTTTTGCAGTCTCTTTTTTAATCTCAATATCCTAATTATCTTGTTATCTCAGGATAATGGTGTTGTTTTCTTGTGATTACAGGTTAATTATACTTACTGTAATTTTATGTAAATAGGATTCAATAAAATGTCCACGCATTTATAAATACAGGCATATAAGTTAATGGAGTATTTTTAGGTTGTGGTTTTTACGTTATTACTTATGTAAAGATTGTGAATATCTATTTAAGTACAGGTGGAGTTACATAAAACCTAATCCTAATTTATATTTATATTTATCAAAGTGTATTTGGACTGATTTGATCATCTCATTCTACAGCACGTAATTACTGAATGGCCAGAAGCATATGAGTCCGAGCCATTAAAGGACTTCTCTAAAAGAATATTTGATTTTTAGGCTTATAAGTGTGTGTCGTATGTCAAACTTGTTAGTTCATCGCAATTTTTTCAATCAGGGACAATTTTGCGGTTTCTAGCACAGTTTTATCTCTTGGCCAGTGTGATGACATAAGCGCACCAAATTTCTCTTAACATGGTGATATTTTTCAGTTAACAGCCCTTGACCAAACTTTATGATTGTAGCAAATGTGTCCTACTTGCACACACATGATAATTACTTTTTAACACAATTATTTTGATTAAAGTGCTGATCTGTCCATGAGGAAGAAATACTAGATAGGTTTCAAGATTCCTGTGGAAATGCATGCGTGTATGAATAAGATACAGGTATGACACATCACATCAATGCGGACTGACATTTAATGAGGCCATCATCTTCAACATCTTTCAGCTTCTGAAAACCTGACCTTTATTTAATCTGATGTCTTTGACAGCCACATGTAAGGCTGTATTATTACATTTATTGCTAGCCTTGCGAGTGTAAGTGCTTTGTCTTTCCATCTCAAAGCCCTGGGAGCAGTTTCTCTTCAGTGTCCTCTCTATTCAGTACAGGCAGATCAGCGGTTTCAACCATTCAGGGGATTTTTTTTTTTCCCCACTAATTGTTCCAATCCTAGTTGTATATCATCATTTTTCAACTATTTAGTCTCTTCTAGCTATACTGTGAACATAATGCCTGACATAGTTTGACATTATTCTCTTAATCACTTGTTATTTGGACAATTTAAGTAACTTTTTATTTATTTAGGGTGAGAACATGTATGTGTTTCTTTAGGTTACAGTGTGACTTGTACAAATTTTTATATATATATATTATCTGTATTAAACATACAGTAAGGAAGCACTTCTCTTATGTGTTTAAAGTCACTTATAATTTTTGTATAAGTGGGGGGAATTATTACTAAAAGTAATTAACCGTCGTTGTTTTGAAATAAAAGAAAGGATCCAAGACTTACCATAAACATTTCTCCTTCATATTTATCGACTGTGCATCGTGTTTTATGTGCAGTACAGTAATATCACAGTTTGTCAGTTAATCTTTGTCAAAATGTGTGATTATGTTCTGTTTTTCTATGAAAGAGTTGTCAACACACTCACGATTATGAGGTCAAACTAGACTATCCAGCTGTTCTTTACTTTGATTTCTTTTCCCTTATACTTTGAAAACCCTTTCCAATAGTAGTGCTTGCCTGTTTTACAGAACCTCGGCTCAGCTCAGCAGTTCTTACTGAAGAAGATACCGCCGGGCCCCAGAGCCTGCTGCTTTTCAGCGATTAGTTCAGGTACTGTAACCCTGCAGGCAGATGCTTTGCCTGAAGGGTTTTTTTCAGGGCAGGCTTTTTGTAGCTCTGTTGTTAATTAGCTCGCTTGTTTTGTGTACAAGTGAATATAATACTTGAAGTGCCTCCATTCATGTCGACATACAGTGTGAGATGATTTGTGTTCACTGGAAAAGGAGTACATGCTAATCTGAGAAGCATGGAAGTGGAATCAAGTCAGTGAAAAGCTTCAGAAAACAGTCTGTTAATCAGCAAAGATACGCAAATACAATGAAGTTTGATAATTACTGAAATACAATATTAGTGTGCCTTTTAGTGGCCTAATACATGTACATTGCAGCATTAGTGTGGTTGGTGTAGTGGTTCTGACTTACTGGGAACCAAGCATCTTACTTTCCAGTATATAATTAAAGAAATTGTTTATATATATATATATATATATAAGATTAAGATATGTGTGCAGTTTCTGGACTTACCTCTGCATTAGTGTGTCAGTTATAGCTGCAAATCTTGAGACTTGTCAGACAAATCTCAATATAAAATTTGTTAAACCCAAACTGAAAAGATTGCCTTTGTGGGGGAGTTGTAAACTGTGAAGAGTTCATGTTTGCCAATGTTTTTATAGTTTCTTACATCCCTTACAGAAAAACCACATGAATTTCACATATTAGCAAAAACTCGTGATAACATTTGACCACATACATGTGATTGTGCACATGTGAAATATGTATTTTGCACATGGGAAACGTGGTTTTGGAACATTTTCATGGTGTAATGTGCAAAGCCCATGTAGAATCACACTTGAAAACCTTTCTGCATATTTTAACCCTGTTATCATATGTTGCAACATGTGGTAAACATGTGATTCATTTCAATTCCATTTTATTTATCTAGTGGCAAATCACAACACAAGTTAATTTCAGGATACTCAACGTGGTAAAGTCGTTACAACAGAACTTTACATCATACAAAGGAACCCAACAATTTAACAATTCCCACATACAGGGGAACAAAAACTCCCCTTTAACAGGAGGAAAAGGCTCCAACGGAACAAAACATGGGAAACTCATGTGGGTTTTTTTCTGTAACAGATCTGTTACAAGATCCTATAAAGATAAAAGTTGTACTGATTGCACCTTTAAGGATGCCAATATTTTCGGTTCAGGGTTAAAATTACTGTACTGGGATGTCCTGATGGCTCACTGCTACTGTTATTCAAATATGATGTTCATGCAGTGCAAGTGACATTTGTCATTTCACTGTGCACATAGCGTAAAGGACAACTGTCAAAAAGGAGCTTCATATGAGGAAGCCATTGTTCTAATCGGTTTTGTGTGAGGAGCCCCTCTCTCTCAGATAAGTGCATTTGATGGTTTATCATTTTATCTGCTTGAGAAGACATCGTCTCATAATCTCTGATGATTTTTCAAGCATACAAGAGCAGACAGATTGGTCTAGACATTACGATCAGGCTGCTCATTTGATGCTGCATTCTGCTGCTGCTGCTGCTGCTGCTGGGGGAAGCAAAGACCTGCATTGCCTGAAGACTTTAGATAGACGAGCTCACAAATAGTGTTTCAGAAATAAATATGATACTTGGGTTTATTTGCCTCTTGCCTTCATTGAGGTGGAGGCAATGGACACACACACATGTCCGTTATGTCACAGCTACAGATGTACCAATATACAGTAAGTTCTAAGTGTCTGAAATGCAAGGCAAACATAACAAGAGTGGAAGCTGTGACTTTACTCTCCTGAAACCTCTGCAATTATTTATCATTTTCTCAACAAATGTATTAGATTAAGTGCAACAGACTGGCTTGTAGCTGAACAGATGAATATTGATGTAAAAGTTGCCCTTACTCATCTTCAATGTGTCTCCGGGAGTTTCATTTTAAAATTCCAGCCATGATTTTCAGCTCGGGTTATGCCATCGATTAGCGAGTTAGAAATGGACTATGTTGGCATGTTTCTGAAGCTGTTAGTGCACTTGACAGTTGTGGTACATTAGATTAGCCATGGAGTGGAAAGCTCAGATGCCCTCCAGTCAGTACGGCGATATGTGTCCTCATGGAGGAAACAACCCAACAGACAGCAGCACTCGTCCTTTGGGAAGACAACCCATAGTAGAAGAGAGGCAGAGGAGACATTTTATAACGCAGATGAGAGAAAATGATATACAGCATATTGTAGGTAATAAGAAACTGGACTGGTCCTGAATTATAATACGTGCAGCGACTTGTGAGGCTTCTCTGAATGGCTGGAGGATCAGATTGCAATAAGAGTAATTCTGTTAACATGCAGTTGTTCCTCTTTTTCCACACAGGGCATCCATGTTACTCTCTGCTGGTTCCAGTTTGGACTGTGGCTTTCTCAGCTCCGTGCGACGTTTGTTCCTGCTACAAATTAGAATGTGGTTCAGTGAGCGATGCACAAATCTCAGTTTTGATGGTGCCAACCTCTTCAGTGTAGGTTGTATTGTCTGTGTGCCTAAAGTCAGGCCACATCACATCTCCTGAGATGATACCCTGACATACTTACTCATTCAGCTCCTCCTTCCTCAAAGCCCCCCCCTCTCCCCTCCTATACCTCCCCAAGGAGATGCATGGATGAGCAAGCTTATTCTCCTCGTGGGGTGTTCCCCATGCATGACTGATGTTTAGATTAATATCCTTGACTGATTCATGCTCTGCGGTGAGCAGAGGGGTGGGCCTATCAGAGCACAGCCGCCCCCTCAGGAGCCCATCGATTTTCGCACTCTTCTGACAAACATAAAACCCAAACCCACAAAATAGTTTATCTGTTGTCCATGTGGATGCCGTCACCTCAGGCCCAGCTGTCCACATCCGCTGGCAGAAAACAGCTATTTTCTTTTTGTCCTTCATGGCTGCGCTGTCGCAAAATCTGAGCCCGCTGCCAGGTATTTATGTCAGCAAGATCCTCTTGGAAATTAGTTATTTAAATGTATGCAACAAATAAATGATGAAAACATGCTCAAATGCAAATATGACAGCTTCAAATGTATTATTCTGTTTTCTAATTTGGAGTCCAAGTAAAGCTTCTTCTGCAGTGCACACAGGAAAACAAAAGATTAGATCTTAAATAAATACAAGTGTGACTTATAAAGAAAACCCATTAAAGCAATAAGAAACCAAATCATACATTTTAAATTAATTGCACTCATTTCTATATACTATGAGTTCCAATTTGGCAGCTGCACATTGTTCATTTGCCTCCAAGCTGTTTTGTATTGAAGAGGATGACAATAAAATATTGTGTGCAGTCTTTTATAGAACTACACAGCACTATATGAGCAGTGTGTCCGTATTTAAGAAGGCTGAGATTTGCAGTGAAGAGGAGTTTTTTCGTACATCCTCTAAAGAGCCTGAAGTGGAATGACTGCTAAAATCCACAAAGGGAGGAAAGATGGTAACATCGCCCCCTGGTGACACAGACATCACTGACAAATGCCTCACGCATGGAGGTTAAAAAAGACACAACCTGTACTACAGAATAATTCAAATTCCCACAGAAGAATCACTTTGTTAAGAAAGTGATGTTATATGTTTGGTTGTTTGGTTTTATCCCCGAGTCCAGCGGTAAGCTTACATAGTGCACAGAAGAGGAAAAGTACAGACGTTACAAACAGCACTGACAAGTGTGATACAGGATTTTGTGCATCTCTCTTTGTGTGTGTTTGTGTCAGACATAATCCATTTCATATTTGAACACGGGGTTGATTCAGTTGTGACAACGCTCGGCTCATAATTTTTGCAGTATGGTGAGCAGGAGAGTCAAACCAGCTTTGAATCCTAATGCTTCTGGGTTGACTCACAGCTTAAAGTCTGTCATGCAGCTCTGCAGGAGCTTAAAAATGGGTAGGTTTTTCCACAGACAATTTGCTACAACTGTGGATATAAAATAAACGATCTGCAATCAATGATCTGATTTATTCTTACAACACTGACAATTAATATTAAAATTGAGGAGACACTCGGTGATTTCCTGTTTTACTGCAAAAGGTTAATGTTGAAAATGTGGGCTTTTTGTGTTGACCAAACATATTGCATTCATATTTCTCTATAGGCAATCATATTCTGCTTTCACTGACAAACACTGCAGCTTTGTACAAACAAACATGAACTCCATTTAAAAGCTTGAGAACTAGTTTCTGTGTAACCGGAGCTGAGCTGCTGTTTCCCCTCCCCTGTCCAGATGTTCTTTCTCACTCCTCTCAGTTTTTCACTAATTGGCCTCTTTCAGGCCTAAAGGGTCCTGATTTCGCTAAGTTGCTCCTATCAGGCCGTTTCTTTTTCCGTTCAGCATCTGGAGCCGGGGGAGCAGCTCACTCGTCATCCCTCTGGATCATGTGCTGGGAGGCCAGCTGATCTTTTGCCCTTTTCCTGGTCCTCTCTTCATCCTGCGGCGAGGCCTGAACTTTAGAGCTTGTAAACTGAGTCAGAGTATTTTCCCCTATGGGACCGCGAGAACATGCTGTATTATCCTTTTAAACATGATGAAAATGAGGTCCAGTTTCTTTTGCAAGGGGTGAGAAAGAGCCTGCTGAGTTGTCTTTGCAAATGTCAGCAGGTTCCTGAATGGAGGCCCGGTTCACTTGAGCACATTGTTTGCAGTCTTCCATATTGATTATATTAATTTCTGACAGCTTTAGTGTGACTAAAGATGTCACTTTTGATGGCTCAGATCGTAGCACTCAGATCCAAGGTGACATGTTTGTCTGTCTGTGTTTTAAACAGAAACTAACATGAGTCACACGAACCTTAAAAAGATAAGATTCCAGTAATTAATCATAGACTGAATTAAAATGGAAAAAAAAAAAACATGAAGTTTATCCTGTGAAAAAAGTTAAATGGATATTTTCCCTTACAGGTAGGAGATGCCACTTTCTCTGAAGTCTATTCTGGATAATTTCATACCGCTACTGTGATTGCATTTGCACTCATGCATGCTACTTTGTTTTCTCCCTCGTGAGGCCCTTTCAGTGCACTCATCAGTGGTGCATTACATAATTCAGAAAATATTTTTGCTGTTTAACTCTTCTTATTTATGCAATAACATTGCAAGAGTAGAGACTGATTACGCACTAAATGATCTGCGAATTAACACTAAACACACTTAGTGCATTGCTTTTCCCTCCCTGTGCCACACTAAAACAGTTTTGGCCACAATTCCAACAGTTCAACATGGAGTCATTTGCACGGAGAATCCCTGGAGTGCCACACACACACACACCCCCTACACTAATGGAATTATGTCAGGTTGTGGTTATTTCAAAAAGCGAGCGCTGTCCAACCGAAGCAGGGCACTTTTGGGAGACACATTAGTTTCATCCCAAAGCTTTTTCACTTCTCTTTTCTCTTCCCTCATTGGGCCGTGTCGGTCAGAGCCCCGCACCCTCGTCCAATCCACTCCATCTCTCCTCGCGTGTTTGTGAAAACTATTTGCGATACTGAAATGCATTCCAATTATCATGGAGAGTGCATCCGTCCCCGCCCTCTACTACGGTGGAAACACAATGGCAAACGAGGATGGAGGAAACCAGCTGACAGATGAGTTCTCTGTGGACTTTGACACTGGCAAGTTTTGTAACTGACTTCAGTCTCTGCCTCAGACCTCATGATGTGATTTCAAAGGAAACAGTTTGTTCCCATTATCAGCCGCATCCTACTGCCTTGCTGTGGTGCTTGATACATGCATTTGCGGCGATACAAAGACAGTCGAAAACAATTCACAACTGGATCGGTGGTCGTGGCTGCTGTCTTCCAAAACTACAGAATGTATTTTATTATTTTCTAATGTTGTAGGTATGAAAATGTAAGTCATAATTAAGTATATACTGTAAAGTAACTGTGTCATTAAAAACATTTGTATTACTACAGTAAAAGTTTGTCCTCAATGTGTCACTTGTAATAAACATCATGGGACCACCAAAATCTACATGTTTCTTCCTTTAGAATTAAAAGTTAAGCATTTGATCTGATGGCAGTGCTTGAAGAAAAGAGTTACCAAACTTGTTTCCTGCACTTGGGAGTTTGAAGGTGTCCAGAAAAACATACCATCACCATGTACATACATAGCATATATAAAAGGAGCAGTGTCAATTAATAATTTCAGGTCCCTGTCAAGGTCTGAACTGTGTTGTTATGGTCGGAGATGGATGTACTTCTGTTTCAGTGGCCCCAAAGGGTTTAGCTTCAGTTGCCACACTGAAACCTGTTGAAACTGTAGGATAACTTGTAGCTATTGTATATCTCCTATCTGAAGATACATGGAGGTTTAACAAAGTTTGATCTGTGCCCCTGTTATGTATCGGCAATGTTAATAAATATTGCATTAAATAATTGTAGCTGGCTTACATCAGTGATTAATACGTTTCAGATTAAACGTACACATGATGGGTAGTTAATAACATTACAGTGATAATAGTTCCCAAGAACCTCATCTGAGAATCTGTTTTAAGCTGTGCATTGAAGTGAGTCATTGCCTTTACCATAGATGTCTCCGTGTGGATAAGGGAAACCTAATACAAATTTGAATTATTATTGTAATACAGTTTCACATTACTGCCACTTGTTGTAAAATTAAAGTCATTTGGCTGATGAAACCCTGACTTGTAATAGCCAACGGATGAAGCAATGGAGATTTAGATTGAGAACCCTCATCGTGTCTGTATTCCCTGACAATTTACCGGATATCAAGAAGAACGTTTGAAGTTTCCCGAATTTAATGAACGCACCATCTCCTTGCGTCACGTGTGCAGGGTGTCTTCCTAACCACCGCCGCTCTTGTGAGCCCTCAGTTCGGACTCTCAGGCAAGCCAGGTTACTCTTATAATAATAACTATCAAAGTTTTCTACTATTAAGTTGCAACTCCAAAATGAAGTGAATAGCATCTGTGAACGCCACGAATGCGAGCTGACACGTGAAGTTACAGTTTTTCATTGCACCGTAATATCTCCACTTTAAGGTGAGCACACGATTGTACGAGCCTGAACACATCATTAAGGTAGAAATTCTGCATCAGCAGGCATTCAAATTTGACCCTTTTTTTTATTATTATTATTATTATTTAACTCCCTTCTGCAGTTAGTGGACTTTTTTTTTTTTTTTGTATTTCTTTTTCTCGACTTCCCCTAGACATGTGCTCAGCCTGCGAGGCAAAGGTCCGGGTTTAAAAGCACCACCCTTCACTCCTCGGCTCAGTAAGGTAGCTTTAACTTAGCTACCTATCCGGTTGTCGGTGCTACAGCTAACAGACGCCAACTCGACCTCCATCAAGCCGCCTCGTCGCTCCGTCTCGCTGCGAGCACGTCGCCAGCCCGCTCCGCTCATCCGGAGGATGCCAACGTGTCCACGTTAGCTCGCTCGGTTGCTAATTGCGCGTGTGGACAGAGAGGATTTGGCCGCTGCCCGACAACACCGGCAGGCAGCTCTCGAGTAGTATTTCCTCCTCCCAGCAGCAGCAGCAGCCGCCGCCGCCGCCGCCGCCTCCTCCTCCTCCTCCTCCTGCCGCTAAGCTGAAGTTCCTCCTCTTGTCCGTGGATGAGGTAGATCTTTCAGCTCGCTCATAACACACCGAGGTGGTGGATACATGTCTACCTCTCCACCACGAGGCGAGCAACGAAAGGGAAATCTCGCAGTTCATGTTTCGCCAAGAAGTCAGTGTGACGTCTTTTATTCCATCTTGTTCGTATCTTTTCCAACACGAGAAGAGGAATATGTCCAGATATAACGTATACAGCCTGCTGGACTGGGTCTACGGCGGGGTGGACCCCAAGTTCGAGGGCAACGGGGGCCCCGAGTGCGCCGCCTTCATCGCGCCCCAGCAGCGCGTCAGCGAGAGCCTGCTCATCCTCCTCGTCTCCCTGGTGGAGATCGGCGTGGCGCTGAAGAAAATCAACCTCTCCAAAGAGCTCCGAGTGCTCGGGAAGGAAGGCATAAGGGCGAAGGAGGACAGTCTGGGCAAGAACCTGTTGCTGGTCGCCCTGTGCATGACTTTCGGAGTCGAGGTTGGGTTTAAGTTCGCCACCAAGACTGTGATCTACCTGCTCAACCCCTGCCATGTCGTGACCATGGTGCAGGTAAGCGTGACACGCCGGGGGGGGGCTGATGTTTGGGATTACGTGTCTCTGTGTGCACTCCCCAGTCTGGTTTGTTTAACGTGAAGGAAACACCCATCAAACACGTTTGAAAACACACACACACACACACACACACACACTGCTATGTAATTCCCCTTTTCTTCCAGACACGCACTGATTGCTGCTTTATGAAGTATAATGACATGTTGGTTGGCTTTGAAGAGGCTGTTTTCATCAGCCCAGACCTGACCTCAGCCCTCTCCACCTCTGACGACACGTCATAGTTGGTGTGCCACCTCGTTATTACTGGTTCCTTCACATACATAAGCATTAAGGTCCTTCACATGAATAAGCATGCTTTCCATGGTCCTTCAAGCTTTAAAACCGTGGTGCCAAAGTGTGGCAAACATCCTGGTTGTGTTTGTCTTTGAGTCTGATATACTAGTGAAGGTCTGTTTAGTCAACCTTCTTGTTTTTCCACTTGTTGGCCATCTCAGACTGTGCTTAGGTCCAAGAAAAACTTGGCTATTGTTAGGTTTATCTTAAAACTTACATAATTGGAATCAACGATTCTTTTAAAAGTCATTTTTCCATTCATTGTAAGCCACTGTTTATAGTATAAGCCTAATCATAGATAAATAATACACAAACAGCGTATGAAGACGAAGAACTATGGAAGTAAACATGTCTGTTTGCCCTCGAGGTTTTTGTAAAGAAAAGTTGCACAGGACAGCTTTATTATACAAAGGCTATTACTGAAACATTCAAAGACATTATTGTCGATGCATGGCACCAATAAACAAAATATTTATTTTGCTAATGCTAATTCCCCACTCATGTTTCATTGAATTATAGCAGAAGAAGGGGGCACATCCAGATGACATCATGAAAAGAGCACCAGACTCTCGAGGTGGAAAATGTGGAAATAAAACAGTTCTGTTAGTTTCATCCGGTTGTTTTTGTACACGATTATGCAAAGTGAATGCGATCAGGTGATGATGTAATAATTGTGACAGGCCCAGCTGTCATAGCACTACTATTAATGCTCATTAATAAATATATAACAATCAATATAGCATGTTTTAAGGCACTTTAAAACATGACAGAAGCAAATGTTTGCGGTCTGATCTCGTCTGTATTATAGCGTTGTTCCAGTTCTGCCATGAAAGGAGACACGATGTCTCGACTTCAGCCCTTGAGGTGAGCTGGGTGTCATCTGATTTGAGCCCATATGTTTGTGACTGGAGGAGACCGTGTCAGGAACAGCTTTTTAAGTTGCCGAGGGAGCAGCAGCAGCAGCAGTTCAATCTGAGGTTAACAGAGTTGGGAGTTAAGCTCTTTGTGTTGCATTTTATTCCGCTTGAATCAGAGGTCACGGTGTACACTACCTGCATGTTTTCTCCTCTGTACCTCCGGGCTGTCTGACCTTCATGGAGCCGGATTGCACGGCAGCAGGTCATTGCAAACTGCCTTTTAATGGATCTATCATGCAGAGCGAACATGATGTGTTGTTATTATTTCAGATTTCATGGAGGTAGTATGACAACCAGTGCACACTGATGATTTACAGGCCGTGATGAAGAATCGACTGCTGGCAGCAGAGCGTCCTTGACGTGTGCTGACCAAGGTCAAGATAGTCCTCTGCAGGTATTCGTTATGCCTGTTGACGCTCGAGTCTGATCAGGGAAGGAAATTAAACGGGAAGTTATCTGGTTCTTTTGCCATCTCCGCAGGGATTGGCTGCAGACGTTTGCAGGTAAGAAGACCTGGGGCTTGCTGGAGCTTGACTGTGTGATACCACAAAACTAGGTGGAGCCGGACGTGTGCTATGCATTCCTGCTTTGTTGAAGGTGATGCCTGGGGGCTCGGTGGCGCAATATTAGGATTTCTTCAGGGAGGACTACACCGAGATTTAATATGTTGAATATTTGACAGCGGGGATTGTGTTTCACCAAATACACTGACTCATTTTATAATCACAAGTTCCTCATGTTGGACCTGCAGCGTTTGGGTGTGGTTGCTTCGCTCTTAATTCCTTTCAGGCCTGGTGGAAATCTCTGATCCAAACACCTAATAAGGTTTGCAAAAAAAATCTGAAAGT
The DNA here is from genome assembly GCF_029030835.1 of Brachyistius frenatus. Taxonomy (NCBI): domain Eukaryota; kingdom Metazoa; phylum Chordata; class Actinopteri; family Embiotocidae; genus Brachyistius; species Brachyistius frenatus. Next base: position 2,380,347 of record NW_027210633.1, read on the forward strand.
GGTCATGTTTCCTGTCTCCTTTGAGCTCAGTGAGCAGTACGCCTGGAAACGATAATGAGGAGTTTTACGAGACATTTTATAGGCTGAAAAAATGTTTCCATGATGCCCCGTGAGACGTGCAGAGCCAAGTGTTTGCTGGAGTTGGAGTTTTTGTGCGTTCGGTCAGCTGGGAGTTGTGGAAAGTTCCCATGTGGCTAACTATTTCACAATAAAGTGCCTGTAGCAGGAGGGCAGTGCTTTTCTTGTCCCACTTGACAGACCGCATCGTGCACATGTTTATGTCGTGACGCGATTGGGAGTCCGTACAGGGTGTTTTATTTTGAAAATTGATTGGATCCTCTGTGCCGTTCCTCTGTCTGACTTCCTGCCCGACTGATCTGATCTGATCTGATCTGATCTGATCTGATCTGATCTGATCTGATCTGATCTGTGCACCTTGATGCGGTTTTAACAGCGGCTTCCACCCAACAGCAGCGAGCGACTTTTGCGACGCCTTTGTCGCATGTCGCAGCACGTCTGCTGGAATAACAAGAATTATGTAGAACGGCAGCGTTCAACTCTGGTGGCCGTGTCCGAGCTGAAAACAGCAGCAGCGCAGCTGGATCTGGTGGAAAATAGGCTTTACCTTTCACCACAACACTGCCGTGTCAAGTGACGTCAAACCTTCTTCCTGGAGGTCTCAAAAACTCCCGACTTTCCCAGTGAGATATTTCCAGCTTGGCAGGCGTCCAGGTGTATTTTCCCATTTGGAGGTCAGAACTTTTGCCCTTCCCATCTGCTCATGAATGCATCATTAGTACCGTCCTTGAGTAATCAGCACAGGCATCTATTTCACCAGCGAGTTGTTTGATAGAATATAACCTCTTTACTGTGTTTCTATGCTGCGGTAGGTTGCCATACAGCAGCCGCAATGTCTCAACAGCAATGAATAATATAAAGGAAATCTACATATTCTATAGAGGACTGAGGGTCGGTGATATTTCACCGAAATACAGATTTCTGGTGTGTTTTTCACAGTCTGTTGTGCATGCTACTGTAATTTTGGGAAACTGCTATTTACTAAAAAAAAAAAAATCTATTTAGTCATAATTAAAATGTTTATTAGTGGGAAAATAATGCCTTGTCGTGCATAGAGCAGCTGTGCCAGTTACACCCGGCAAGCAGACATCACTCAGCACAAGGTGACGGAGTCCCACGGTGTGTGAAGAGTCCAGTGCGCGATGACTGATGAGAGGATGCTTCCCACCTGACAGCACAGATGTCTGGTTTAGTTCCCTCCACATGATACAAGAGCGGTCACATTGTCACGCTGACAGACATCCGACTGATCAGTTCACTGTCGTAGATTCTCATTTGAGTCCAGTGGATGTGGGTGGAGCTCCTTTAAACGAAACGGACACCACGCAGTGTGGACGTGTTGGACAAGTCGGCATATGGAGGACTGAGTATTGCTCTTTATGTCTATAACTATTAGAAAAATAAACGTGGCACATTTATTTTCTTCGTTTTTCTCTGTCTTTCTTGTAAAGTTTATGATCAGCGACAATGCACAAATACAAAAATGATTTGCTCTGCAGTTTATGACATGTCATTGGCCAAAGCTATTTTGTTGACATGCTAGATTTAGCCCACGAAGATATAGAGCCAGCGGTTGTACCATTTGTTTGGTGTCCTGACACCAAACAAATTACTTTGATACTATTTAGCAGCCTATCCTCTTCCTTCATAACTAAATTTCTATCCACACTGACGCTTTTTTCATTTTAAAACATGTCATTTTTGCTTCATTTACGCAGGAGTGAATCTCATCAACGTCAGTGAGTCACAGCATTTACCATATGTAGCCTCTACTTGGACGTCGATTAAAAACATTCGGTTTCAACTGAGTTAAATCTCACATTAAAACGCCTTATTTCACTCTTTTCAAACATATATTTGGCCATGTACCTGTCTGAGTTGCGTGTGCTTATGTAAATTGTAGCTGCAGAAAATAACCTGTTCCACTCTCCTCTTCTCCCCTTGAATGAACACAAGATTTGTACCTTAATGTAATAGTTCCTTTTCTTTAATTGATCTTATAAAAGTGTTATTGAAAAAAGTATTGTTCAAGAACGGGCATGGAAGTCTCTTCATACGCCCAAGAATCCCATTTGACACGCCATATAGACTTGTATAGCCGTAATCATGACTCCTCGTCTGAGTTTTTTTTTATTATTATTATTATTACTCCGGAAATACTGTCCAACATAAAGGTTGAAGAAATAAAAAAATTCTCCAGCGCCGTGTTTATGAGCCGTCCACGTGAATTATCACCGGCTGCAGGATTCTCCGCTGGATTTCCTTTTCATGCATGTCGATGGGTAAGACGCACACGACGCCCTTTTATCGAGTGAACTTTCTTCCCTTGTAGATCTTGCCAGCGTTTCGCGTGTGACTGCACACACTTTAAAATACTGATAGATACAGTACCTGCTAGGCTGCTGATAAATGTTGCTACAGGCTGCAGGAAACATTAACTCATCGCTCTGCAGCACAGCAGCAGCTTTGACTACACATAGCTTTGCCTATAAATGAAAGTGCCGTGCTGTTAACAAGCTGCGTGCAATAAACAGCCAGCATCACTGTAACAGACAGTATCATTATCGTTGAGCATAGGCATATTTAGTGTATCAGCTGTTGCAATAACCTCCAGCAGAGCAGACCGTGGACTCAGATTACACTGAGAGCGCTGCACTTTATTACTTTATGATTCCCCTTATCAAAAGGAAGTACGACTTATCAGTAACGAGGACTGTCAATATGATTGGGCCCCATTGATCTTTCTTTGAAAACAATAATCAGCTGTACTTTTACTTGAAAACTTCTCAGCAGCAATAATAAAAAAGTTATTGCTTACTTTTAAAATTGATATATTTGCAGTATACGACGAGTATGTGACGGTAGTTTAAATCAACAGAAAGAGAGCCAGGTTCATCATTCCAAGTTACCTTAAGCTGTGTGTTTGAGCTTTTCCATAGTTTGTGCTTCACTGTTTTTCCCAAAAGTTGTTCTTTCAGCCGGTTTGGCGTCCCCTTGAATGACTGCTGCACCCGGAAGATCAGAAAATACAATAAGACGCTGCTTCTTTTATCATTTGTCACGTTATTTTTGGCCTTTTCTCACTCGACTGGAAGCAGGGCAGCGACAGAAAACAGGAAAGACGGTGGCATCATGTGTCTCAGCCTCATGTACCTTCAGAGAAAATATAATTTCCGTTGCGAAATTAACAGGGAGAAATAACTGAGAGTTGATTGTGTTTTAATGCTGCAACAACAGCGTTGAGGTCGGTTTGACTATTAAGTGTTATCATGCAGGTGGAGATGAGCTGGATGTTTTTATTGGTGCTCCAGCAGCAAGCGCACAGTGATGATGACATCACTGTTTGATCCTTGAGATGTCGACTGAGCACTCTTGAGTCTTGTGCTCGTTTCCTCTCCAATCATACGTTCTACCACTTGTTTCTGAGTGCAGCATCAGCGGCCACCGCTTCTCTCTGCTGCGTTTCTTCAGCCGAATACTCCAATAATTTCAGCCACGTCCTCTGCGCGCATATTTTGGGATGACATTTTCACTGTAACGCAACTATTTGCAGCAGGAGCAAAGAGAAGAAGTTTTCGTTTTGGTGCACCATCTAGAGCGCCCCCTGGTGGCCCAGGCTGCTCGACTAGCCGGCAGTTCTTCCGGTCATCGGCTATGTCCCTGTACGGAGCCCGAAGACGGTGCAGGTGGAGGAGGAAGAACTGCGGCTGCTTCCCAGAGACGCACCTCCAAAGTGCGACCATTTTGGGAGCACGTGTGACCAAGTATGACTAAAAAATGTTCACGGGTTGCACCGCTGCGACTGAAGATCATGTCTGACTGTGCAGGCGTTTAGCGTTTTGATAGATCGCTGGATTACACTTCCTTCTTACCTGTCAATAAGATTGTGACTTCATGGGTCAGGATCCCACTCATTCATTGATCCTGGGTTTAAAGTGAACTGGCCTTGTCAGATCGATCAACTCGGACTGGCTTTCCCTGACATTATTTCTAGGCCTCGATTCATCGGTCTAGAATGAACTAAACTGAATGTCATGAAGGAACATCAGTTATTCCGGGACAACAGTGTCAACATTCACACAGATTATTTGCTCAGTTTCACCGTGTGCCAACACTGTAATCTGAGAAGTCCTCGTCAGGAATTTGCATTAAAGAAATGTCCGTGTTTGTTCTGTCGTGTGCTGTGAAAATGAAGCCGAGCCTTTCAGTGCTGTTCTCTGACATTTATCTTCATATACAACTGATTCACTTTAGAAACGTATGTTTGGGTGAAACATCATACCCGAATTCCTTTTTGACACCATATCAGAACTTGTTCATGTTAAAAATATTTGTTAACAACTTTAACGTTGTTGCTTTGGCCACATAAACTGTGTATGCTTTACACAACAGCTTGCAATCATCTCTTCATAATTGCTAGCTTGTTTGTTTATTTATTTAATATTAAACACTTGGCACTCTTACATCCTCATAATGGCTTTTGATATATTTAAAACTGAAGACTTCAGGGCTCCAAGTCAGTGTGTGTGGTGAAATTGGTTTGATGTGTCAGACATGATACAAAGGAGCCAAGTGACAACATTTGACTGCCAGCAACAGAATCCCAAACACAGAGTATAAAGTTGTCTGACAACAATAACAATCAGCTCTGGCAAGCAAGTTTTATAAGAAAACATGTTCAGATACTGTTACACTCTAATTATTAATTGTGAGAAGTTAGAACAGGAAATAAAGTCTGGAAACTTTCGGTTTTTTTTTCCCACAATATGCATCAAGTTTTTGTTTGTTCTCTGCAAATCTCTCTTGTTGAAATAATCTTCCTCTGTTTTGTTCAAAGTTCAGATTAATCCAAATTGATATTCAGTACTCAGCAGATCGATTCCTAAAACCTCTCCCAAAAACAAAACAAAAAGACAAAAGAAAAACCAGCCCAGGGCCAGTTGGTAGTTGTACAACAAATCTCAGGTCAATTGCTTTCTTGTAATTTTGTTTCCACCCTGCAGGCAAACTAACTTTTCCATGTGTCAGATGGTGTTTCGAACCAATCCATGTTTGCAGGATCCTCCGGTCCTGCAGCCCGGTCACGGCACAGATTGGTAACCTGTGTTTTCATTCTAGAAAAAAAAAAAAGCCATCTTATTTGATAAAAGTGAGTCCTGGCATTGGAAAGACCTTTTTTTTTTTTTTTTAAACCGGCTTCTCCTTTGTTTCCAAATGACTACATTAGGTTTTTAAAGAAAACAGCAGCCAGATTTTTGTACCTGTGAACATACGGGCTGTTTTGGAAATGACTGTGATTTTTTTTTTTTTTTTTCTTTGAATTAAAGCGAGGCTCATGTTCATGCAGCTTTCTAACAAACGGATTATTCCTCCTCTCCCTCTTCAACCGGCAGCGAGCTGCAGACGTCTTCAGTCGACAGTTCTGTTCTGAAATCAGGCAGTGAAATAAATTAACGCCAACACTTGTCAGCCATTGTAGCGCTTTCAAATTCTCCCCTAATTGCGCGCCCATCCTCCCGAGTCCTGTCTCGACTCTGCGCAAAAGTTTTCCTTGATTTGAAGCGAGATGCGCCCCGCGGCTGCCTGGGGGATGTTCTGTTCAAGGCTCCTGCTCTTATTACGTTAGCACAAACTTGTTAAAAGCAGCTAGTTCATTTTCTTTACTTGTAGCGCTGAGAGCCGGAAGCTCTAAAAGCATTCAAGCTGTTCCGCAGTGACTTTATGAGTTTAATGCAATAATGTGGTTTCTCGTTTCTCTCTGCGCTTTCCTCAACAGATCTTCCTGCTGGCCTGCCCGCCAGGTAAAACAGCGATGGTTGTATTCAGGTGAGAGTATGTCTTCAGTGTCTTAGCCTTTTTTATATCCAGTTATATTGAACTCTGTATTTTGGCAATCAAATATCAGGTTTTTAGTGCAAACAGTAAAAAGGCCAAGTCTCGGTCTCTGGTATCAGAGGGACACCCAACCCTCCATTTCAACTGGCCATAGCTGCAAAGCAAATCTTGAATTTGATATGAATTGATTGGGGCAGACAGAGACAAATTAACATGGATTTTGTTGTCGTTCAAGAATAATTGCTGTTGACATTGATTATAATCACTCCGGAGTTTTATTGTAATGCTTTTGCTTGGCTTTTATAGTCTCCTCAACAGCGCCTCTGTTCGGGGCAGTTAATTATTCAGGAGAAATGTCTGTGTTTTTGCCCATGGGAACACGATGTGGGATTTACTCCACAATAAACACAAGCAGGGTCACTTTCTGTTGCCATAGCCGTGGGAGTCTCCCACTGAACAACTGCAGTGAGCAGTAACAGCTTCATGAAGTCGCTGTAGCCGAGTCTGTCACGACATAGAAATGTGAAACAAGTATCTCATCTCTCGAGGACAAATTAGGTTCTTTCGCATAATAAACGAGTACACGTAGGATTGTATCAGCTGGAGAAACGCTTTCACTAGTTTTCCATTTACGTAAAAAGGTACGCATTAATAAACTTTGTTCACAAGATTAACATTTGTAGTTTGTAGATATGACATTTTATGTGCAAAAAACCAGCAAAACATTTCAAGCAAAAATACTGGAAAAGTTTGCTAGGAACTATTCGATTATTAATCGACTATTTGCCCCCCGCCCCCCACTGTCGTCATCGTTGCATGTTTCTGCTGTTCACACCGGGATATCTACTCTCACAACGCCACGCAGTTTTACCGTGGCAACAGAAAGTGCGGTTGGATACTGCAGCTAATTGGCAATCCACCATGACGTCATCCGTTGATTTGTGTAGTTTGACCCTTGAGTTTGGCATTTTGGCCGTTACCATGTTAGTTTTTTGGAGCCGGAAGTGACCATATTTGGAAGAGTTGAGGAGGAAGAAGAGGTGGATGTGACTAAGAACCCGAGGACATTATGCCCACCCACACCTGACTGTCTGAGGCCTAATATCTTATTAACGATGGGATTATTTTCAAAACGACCAGCAGAGCACTGATCAGAAGGAGGGAATTTAATTGAAGACACCATTATGTAAATGTATTGACTTCATTTTTCATGAGAAGTTGAAGACTTTTAAATGGGAGTCTAATAGAGCCAGTGGACTTTTTTTTTTTTGGAGCCAGAGAGCTGGTTAGCTCACTTAGAAGATGCAGTTGCCCACAGCTCTTTCTTTCTATTGCTGCTCATTCTGGTTGCATGACTCCCATCAATATAAAAAATTTATCCACCATCATAAATGCAAAAAAGATTTTGATTTTTTTTTTGGACGCGTTTATGATCCCCAGCTAAACTTGGGTACAAATATGTTGCATTTCCTGTGATTGTTTCGACCCGTTTTAATCTAAAGTAACAGCTGAAAATGCTGGCTTTGCTTTAGAGTATCATATTAAATATGTAGTTCTGGTACAGCCTTATTACAGTGAACAGGAAGCAGTGAGGCTGAGAGCAATTAGATAAAACCTCTTAAGATTACATTTTGCCTCATTTCCTATCAATCCCACTTATGTACAAAAACATTGTGAATCCAGTGAGGGATGGTGGATCATGCCGGGAACAATCAAAACAACGAGATAGAGAGATGTGATGTAAATACACTGGGAGGCTATTGCAGAAAAAAAAAAAAAATCCAACTAGAGATTAAAGTAAACGTGTGAAAATACCACGTTTTTCATCAGGATACAACAGCCTCTGATTTCAGAACTTTTTTTTAAATTATTATTATTATTATTATTATTATTGGCAATCTTACAAAACTCACTGTAAAGAGAATATTAAACTGGGGTTTTTTTTGTGGTTTTTTTTTAAATGTCCCTCTCTGCCTCTTCTACATGCTGAATGCGGCTCCGTTTCTTATATCAACAGCTTGTGCAGAACACACACACAGAAGCAGCATCAGTATTCAAGAATGGGAGACCACCTCTGTCTGCAGACTCCCTCCAGCTGCATCTATTAGCTCATCAGGCTAAACAGCTGCAGGCAGTGCATGAAGAGCCAACGTATGTTATGACAGCAGAATTACTTTATACACTCAAAGATGGATACATTCAAGCTGAGACGTATGGCTGGAGAAAAGCTCAAGCATGAAATCACGACTGATGACAGCCGCTCGAATCATGTGTGGATACATGCACAGTTATGGAGCAGTGAATATCGTCATCAATATATGAAAATAACATCTCTACCACCGCACAACAGGATCAGACATTCAGGTCTTCATCTAAGTATTGACCGTGACACGCAACATATGTTATAAAGTGGTCGAGGCCGATTGGCTGAAGGCACCAGACCATAGACTGTGAATACAAGTGAAGCTTCCAGGTCTGTAAAATGAGACCCATTTGGAAGTTCTTTAAACTGCAGTGCAACCGAGGGCTACTAGGGGTCGGCTTCAAAAAGGCTCCGGCTCCTTTGACTCCCATTCAACTTCTCTCATGAAATACAAAGTCAACTTAAGTCATTCTGAAGTCATTTCCTAAAATCACTCCTTGTTATTAGTTTTCAGGTGGTCCATCTGTCAATAATACCATTATTAATCCGAAAATAGGCCTCAAAAAGCCGGGCCGTGTGTGTTTGACTGACAGGCCTGTGGTGCAGTCAGATTTCTACTTTCAGCGGGCGGGGCGTAAAGCCGTCACTCGTCCAAATGTGGTCAGGCTCCAAACCAACAAGATGGCGACGGCAAAAAAAAAAAAAAAAAAAAATCCAAACTCAAGGCTTCACAACAGCCGTTCACAAACCAACGGGTGACGTCACTGTTGGATGGGCCGGTCCCAGTCTATTACCACCAGGCCAGGAAACACTATGCAGAGGTGGCTAATGATCGATACATGTGAGATTGAATGAAACAGAATGCTTTTCCACGACGGTCCAGAGGCCCCCCGGAGTGACAGCTGGGCTCATCCGAGCTGACATCCGTACGGCCCTGCTGTTTTCCCAGTGACCTTGGCTGTCACAACAGTTATTTTGGCTCGTTTGACAAAGAGAGCAGTCGGAGGAGATAGACGCAGGTTCCACACTCTTGACACATAAGCTCCCGGGCTTCTCTCCTGTATACGCAGCCTCTTAAAATAAATCTTGGGTTTAAAGGAGGCGTTTTTCCTCATGTCGGGTGAGCAGAAGTCAACCGAACAAGCATCACACTCGCCCCGTCTGCCGGAGTCGACAGGCTGCGTGTGCACTGAATGGTGAGCGAGGTGGCAGCAGCTGTAGACCAACGTGTTCTCACCAAAGGCTGAAATTTATTCACAGTACGATCTTGAATGAGAGCGCGGACGCGCTTGATTTGTATCGATTGAGTCACGGCAGCAACTTTCTTAACAGCTCGAGTGTCTGAAACGTACGGCGAGAGCGAGAGGCTCTAATTGGCTGAAGCCTCTCCGACCTGACTTTTCACCATCGACACTCCCACGAGGCACCGACCCGGCCGAAGACTCAGAGACAGCTGCTGCCTCACGGCATCGGGGACGACCCTTGATTGGCTTCCGGCTTCGCTGAACAGGATGTGCGCTGTCCTCCACCTGTTCCTATGCACCTCTTTCAGCGCTAATTGATTCAAGCTAATATGTCAGTAACGCGATGATGCATGCAATGATGTGATGGGGGACGTGGAGTTGATCTAATTTCTCAATTGTAATGACATTTAAAATTTGTTTTATGTCTTAACGTTGTTATCGTTGGCTTGTGTTTCCAGGCTGCAGGTCCACATGTTGAACGGAGCTTTACTGGCCTTAATGTTCCCTGTAGTCAACACCAGACTGGTGAGTAAGCACCGAACTCATCCACAGGTAGCTTTGTTCTGTCTGAGGAAAGTTAACAAGGACATTATCTACACGTTTCGCCGTCTGTGACAGCTCGGCAAGCGGTAGCCCTGCGCTTTGATGTGTCTAAAAAGACTCCGCTTTGTGACATTTTATCTCCTTCTTGTCAAGGATGTGACATTTATACGAACGGCATGTTTGAATAAATGCAATTTTCCCACTGGAGGATGAATCCGCAGAATAGATTTGAAGACAAAAGTGGCAGAAAAGGAGGAGTTTGATTGACGATGGAAATCTGCTGTTTCAGTGAAGGAGATCTGAGCGAATCAGTTCAGATCTGGTAACTCTGCCCGCTTGAAAGGCTGCAGATAAAAGAGCGGATGCAGCAGATAATGCACTCACTTAAAATTCTATTTGCTCAAATGGAATCAAGTTTGGACAGTTTGAATGTAAAAAAAAAGAAAAACAAACTTCTGACAAGAAACCCATGAACATGAAATGCTGTGACCACAGAACAGTTCTTACCTCAGTACAACAAAAGTCTCTGTCTGTAGTTCCCTATCGGATGAAGAGAAATCTGTTTCTCTCAAACGAGGAAGTTTGCAGTCACAGAACATGATGAGTTTATGATAAGTTAACTACTAATAAATGAAGAAGTAGTTTACACCAGATCCTCATAAATCTTTTTGTAAAACATTAAATTATACATTAAACTATATAAATATTGGTGTACAATTTAAACGGTTAAATAAAATCATTTTTATTATAAAAAAAAAAAAAAAAAAAAACAGTAATGTCTGACCCGACTGTGGACAAAGATTCTGTGTATTTGATCAATCACACCGTTAATGATAAGTCCCTCCGCTCTAGCAGTGTGTAGTTTGTGTTTTATGCATGTTTATTTAATTATTTTTAGTCGAACGTCTGTCTGCGGACGTGTCTGCTGATCCTCGGTCTGCTTCGGCTTGCTGTCATGTCGCGATGTCATACTCGCAAGTGTACGAAGAGCGATCGAAGAGGTCGGAGACTGTTGTTGTGGCGCTTTGGACAGAGCGCGGCGCGGTGATGTGAGGAAGAACTCCGAGTTGCGTCGCTTGATCAACATCGGCGCCCGAGTTACAAGCGCCGGTGATGGAATTGATTGGAATACTTCTTCACAAAGGTTATCGCGTCCCCCTGCTCCGTGCTCTGTTTGCTTGCCACAGGAATAGTCTCTGAACTTTCTGATCGCCTCTCTTGTTTCTCTGGCAGCCAGAGTAATTTGGTGAAATTGCACCGCAGCTTCACCTCTTACATTTTCAATATGGAAGCAGAACTGCTCAAGAACGGGGCTCAGCGAACAGGATTTGTGCTTCGGTCCTGCAGAACGTCGGGTTTTGCTGTACAATCATTAACGTGTGTTGTAAAGAACTGAAATGTTTTACTCTCTCTTTCTACCTCAGCTACCGTTTGAGAAGGAGATCTACTACATCCAGCACTCCATGCTCTACCTGGTGCCTCTTTACCTTTTCAGGAAAGGAGGTGGGTGTTGATCTTCACTCATTAAATACCTTTAACCTCCATCGCATCTTACAGCTCATTTTTGGGGTTTTCCATCGGTCAAAAGTTGTAGATAGTACCCAGTAACTTTTTTTTTTTTTTATGTCACCTCTCTATGTCTCTTCTAAAATTGACGTGAAAATTCTGCAGACCACTTGTTAGTTGGAGAGAATCATCACTGAGTCATTGTGCGTCCTGTACGAACCTGCTGCAAAAGCAACGAAAGCACCCACAATTTTAGTATTTTTTTTTTATTCACTGGACTATTTTGATTATTGGAAACATGAAAAACCACCCTTCGGTCATATTAAGGAGGTGCAGACGTGCCTCTGGTTGGTGGATATTTGTGCGTCGCGTGGAAGATGACATCAAGATCGTGTTGCTATGACGACTATTTACATTGCGAGGGCACAATCAACAAAATCCAGAAAAGGTCTTGATACCAAAAGCGAGTCGAGTCGAGGCTGCAGCTCCCTGCTTCTCCTGCTGTTGTCGCTGACGTCGGTGCTCTGGCTGATCCAAACAAACAATATGTTGCTGATTCTTCTGTTATGCTTGCGCTCTTTTCCACATTTTGTTTGTATGTTGCTTCTCTGTGTCACTTCTCCTGCGGCTGTAGCATAGAAAGCACACTTTGTAACATACGATGCAAGAGATCATATTATTCTATTTCATTTTATTCTATTTATCGTATGTACTGTGCATTTTTATGTTTAATATTTTACTGTTGTTTTATTGCTTTCCTGTACCTATAATGCTGCTGTAGCGGAAAAATGTCCCCTTGTGGGATTAATAAAGTAACTATCTATCTATCTATCTATCATCGCAAGTCTAAAGCATACGTAGAAGTATAAAGTCGTGTCATCCGCAAACGTTACGATGTGATTGGTGCTGCAGAGTGGTGCAGTCATGAGTTAGGAGGGTGAAGAGCAGGGGGCTGAGCACGCGTCCTCGGGGAGCGTGATGGTTCCTGATGCATTGTTGCCGACCCGTACTGCTTGTGGTCTCACCGAGAAATTCCAGAAACCAAGAGAGAAGAGGTCGGGCCCAGCCGGTCTTTGTGGTCCGTGATGGTCTTGATGCGCCGCCACCGGCGCCGTGTGTCTCTGCCGTCTCCGAAATGGCAGCTAATCTTCTTTGTGCATTGATGTTTGGCTTTCCTGATCCCACGGGACGGGTCGGCCCCCTGCTGTTCTCAGACCGGCTGCGTCTCCGGCTCTGAAGGCGGCGGTCCGGACCCTCAGCGGCCTGTGGCCGTCCCCCGTCAGCCATGGTTTCTGGTTAGCCCAGGTGGGGATGGTTTTCACGCGGGTCACATCATCAGTGCATTTGGTGATGTAGGCGGTAACGGTCTCTGTGTGTTCCTGGATGTTTGTGTGGTTGTTGCTTGTTTAAAACGTGTCCCAGTCTGTGGTGTCAGAGCAGTCTTGAAGTGCAGCGGTACCGTTTTCTGGCCACATCTGGACCTGTTTCTGAGCTGGTCTGGTGACCTCAACCTCTCGGTCTGTATGCTGTTTTTGTTTTTTTTAACAGTGATGTGGTCGGAGAGGCCGGGGTGCTGGAGGGGTGGAGCCTTGTACGTCCCTTTTAAAGGTTGTCTAGACCGGGTCCAGTGTGTTAGTTCCCCTTGTTGGAAAATCAACACGTTGGTATATTTTTGGAATCTGAAGGTCTGCGTGGTTGAAATCCCCGGCGAGAATGAGAAGTTGATCTGGGTGAGCTGTCTGTTGTTCACTGATGGCCTGATACAGTTCACTGAGTGTGTCATTCCTGTCCTTGTTGTTGGGGCTGGGGGTGGTGGGGGTGGTGGGGGTGGTGGGGGTGGTGGGTGCACAGCGACCACCAAAATGTCTGTGAATCCCCTCGGCAGGTCAAACGGTCTGCATTTTACGAACATAAACTCCGCCAGCGGTGAGCAGCAGCTGCAAACAACCACAGCATCCTGACACCAAGCGTCCTTCATGTTTGCACTATGGACCTGTATTTGCAGTACATTTTTACATATATATATTGCAGTTAAGTGTCACTGTGGTTGTTGTTGCGTTATTGTTTTTATTGTTACATATTTATACTTTTCTTGCTTTATCTTTTTATTTTGCACCTCGTGGGACTGTGAGAAACAATATTTCCATCTCTCTGTATGTCTTGTACTTATAGTGAATCGACAATAAAGTTGACTTTGACTTATAGACAACAGCTTACTAACATGCAGATACGACCAACAGCACCGCAGCTGCATTATTAATCCTCATGCCGATATCACATCAAACAAAATGTCAACCAAATTCAGCAGCTTTCAGTATTTCCCCAAGAAACCCCAGCGTCCTTAGTGGCAAATACTACAAGACAGAAGAAGGAGAAAGTGTAAAGACGTTGGTGGGAGTAAACTGGATGTTTAAAGGAAGCTTAAAAGGACCGAAACAATCAGCAAGAAGCTAAGTCTGCAACAATTTGTCCCATCCAGGATTCTGTAATCTCTCTTGAAAAGTTGAATTGATAGAAGTCGAACAAATGAGAATTTTCTAGGTTGCCGCGCAGTCCTCCACAGTCAGAAGCTTCATTGTTCATTAGAAATGAAACACTGCAGCCCCACAACCCCACATTGTCATCGTGAGAGTGAATCTGATGCCTTCCCCTGGTGTTACTCCAGCGAGTGCAGAAACAGGAAAAGCCCGTTTGATACCACATCCTGTTGCTCGTTTTTCTCTGGTTGCACCGTTTCGGTTCAACGGAAATGTATTGCGCTGCGTCAAGTGTGTCCAAAACAGCAGTTGGTTTCTCAGTGTTTTTGCACAGGAAGCCACATTTAGCACATGTGAAACATTACTCTCGCTCTCTCTTTAACCTACAAACTGATTCAAATTTGTTTCCTTCTCTTCACAGGTGTGTACAAGCCGGAGCCTCTGGGGGACATGTGGTGGGCGCTGCTCGCCAACGGCATCCTCTTCCTCTATCACTTCCTCTTCTTGCAGCTCCTTGGCCTGGTAAGATGGAGCCCTCTGCTGGGCATCATGGGACATTTCTCATTGCAAAGTACATTTTTATAGGGAGTGATCCCAGCATCACTTCTGTCACTGGTTTCATTTCCCAAGTCCCAAGTATTCAGACGTAGAGTTGTGGTCAACAGAGACAACAAGGATTTACAGATGTGCTGCAATGAAAACAAACCACTGCTGTCGAGGTTAAAGTTCACATTTTTCTGTTGACATGTTGGAGAGGTTCTTTAAATTAAACTAAATACTAAAGAGAGAAGGCAGAAATGTGCTCAAGGTGTTGGATGGCCACAAAATACTTATTTAACGGCAAGAGATTATAGCAGTGAGCTAAAAGATGAAGGCTGAAGCCGTGCTCATAATAAATACTATATTAGACCATGTATGTATTTACGGTCCAGATAATGAGTACATGTTTGTTGTACCTACATCTTAAGCTGTTGGTTGTGACCGAAAGAACGAGATCATCGATTGCAATTGGTTTGCTGTGTAACGTGTGCTCAGCCTTTGATATGGATTGATCCTACAGGAGGGTGGAAGAGACTCTGGACAGGAAACACAGATTTATATAATATATATAATAATCAGATTAGACTGATTAAAATGTCCTTTTCAATTAATCGTCGAGTAGCAACAGTAAACGTACGTTACGATATGTTAAACACTAAACATAACGGCAAGAAATATAAAAACACATACAAATATAAGTTATTTCGTGCATATTACAGTTTGTGATAGTAACATTAAGTGACAGAACCCCCTAAGTTTTAAAATCGCAGTATGGCCATGACAGGACTATAATACAGATGATTCATGTTTTAATCTATCAGTATATTTCTATAATGTTGAATGTAACTGAGAAGTTGTTTATCGACAATGTTTCTGACCAGGAAACAACCAACTTCCTGTTCAGTCACACTGGAACATGGGTTACATGTGCACGAACATGTGTGGAAGGGGCGTTTCCATACATGTGCTTGCATACACAGATGCATAAATAGTGTTGACAGACAGGTGTTACATTCCTGTCAGAGTTGGTCTGTTCAAACCGCTGCTGGCTCAGTTTTCCTGTATTTGGCAGGTATTTTCATGATTTTTGAGAGCTGATCTAGTTCATAAACAATCTCCTGTTTGGTGGAAGCTGGTAGGATTTTAATCACTCGCTGTAAATCCAAATGAGTCCTTAACAGCACAAGTGATGGTGGCTGTTTGATTGCAGAACTGTGCCTGGTTGTCCACAGGCGAAGCAATAAGTAAAAAAAAATAATAATAAAGCTTTTAAAGGTTGAAACTTGTGTTTCAATGACTGAAATCTTGGCAATGGAAAATGTTTGGCATATTAAAAGTAAGTTTTAAAGGCTTACATGAGGTTATAAAGAAGAAAAAGTCATATCGTGTTTGCAGAGGTTTGACTGTTTTTTTCATAACTGCATCACTTTTTCAGAGTTTCTCGGTTGTGTTTTGAAAGAGAGTTTCAGACGGTTGCAGAAATAAAGCTTTTGAAATCTTGAAAGTCATATTTAGAGAAATCTTTATTTTGAAACTTTGCCGCTCGTATTGCAGACTGTTCTGTCAGAGCTGAGTCTACGACACCAACTTGATTTCTGACGGGACGGTTTCGCAGGTTCTGGTCTAAAACTTTTAAGAAAAGGCGGAATTGTGGAGCAGAGACGTTTTGCTCTCAACTTATTGTTTGCTGTCGGCTGAAACGTCGTCCAGTCACATGTTGTATTCACCAGGTTAGTCTGAAAATACTGTAAAACAGAGTGCTGCAAGTGTGAGGAAAATAACCTCAAATGTAAAATATTGTTTGAAATATGACATTTTCTTCCATCCTATCAAAACATGTAAGCCTTCAAAACTTTCTTTTTATAATATTCATATTTTTTTACATATTCAGTTTCAACCTCTTTTTTTTTTCCATTTGCAAAACATGGCATGACGTTCATCCCATAGGAAAAATTAAATGATAATAAAAACACCAAAAATCTGTACCGATTCAAGATCTATTGATCATTCAGCAGATGAATTAGTTTCTACAGTAAAATAAGACGTTTTAGAGGATTTACAGGAAGTGAACTCATCTTTCTGTTAATTCAGCGGTTGTTTTTTTTGCAGCATAAATCCAGTTCGTAAGTCAACCATAACATTGTCTTAAAACAAGTATCGCACTTCACAGATTGGCATTCAATTCAATTTTATTTATATAGCGCCAAATCACAACACAGGTTATTTCACGGCACTTAACACATTAAAGTCCTCACAGCAAGACTTTACAATATTATACAGAGAAACCCAACAATTCAACAATTTCCACATAAGCTGGGAGGGGGGGGAAAAAACTCCTCTTTAAGGGAGAAAAACTCCCTCTTAACAGGAAGAAACCTCCGACAGAACCAGGCTCAGGGGTGGGCGGCCATCTGCCTCGACCGGTTGGGGTGAGAGGAGAGCAGAGAGAGAAAAGGACAGCGTAGAGATAGAAGAGAAGAACTGTTGGTGGAGACGACAAGCGCAGGGCCGAGACATGCAGCTCCATGACGGGACATCTGCAAAAGAAAAAAGAGAAACTACGCGAGCGAGGGAACTGAATGGAGACAACAGATAATAAGAAGAAACTATGGGAGAGGAAAAGATGGTGAGGTATGAGTCAGTTAAAGAGTAGGAGGAAAGAAAAGAAGCTCAGCATGTAATGAGGTCCACCAGCAGCCTCGGCCTATAACAGCATAACTAAGGGTTGGTTCAGGTCTACCTGAGCCAGCCCTAACTATAGGCTTTATCAAAAAGGAACGTTTTGAGTCTAATCTTAAAGCTAGAGAGGGTTTCTGCCTCTCGAACACAAACTAGGAGCTGGTTGGTTCCACAGGAGAGGAGCCTGAAAACTGAAGCTCTGCCTCCCATTCTACTTCTGGAAACTCTAGGAACCACAAGTAGACCAGCGTACTGAGAGAAGTGCTCTGCTAGGATTATATGGTTCTATAAGATCTCTAAGATATGATGGAGCCTGGTCATGCAGAGTTTTGTAAGTCATCAAGAGAATTTTAAATTCTATTCTTGATTGAACAGGAAGCCAGTGAAGAAGCTAAAACTGGAGAAATATGATCTCTCTTGCTAAATCCCATCAGTACTCTTGCTGCAGCATTTTGGATCAGCTGCAGGTTTTTAATGAGTAATTTGGACATCATAACAACAAGGAATTACAATAATCTAGCCTGGAAGTAACAAACGCATGAATGAGTTTTTCTGCGTCCCGCTGAGGAAAGATTTTCCTGATTTTATTAATATTACTTGAATGAAAGAAGGCAGTTCTGGAGATTTGCTTCATATGGTGGTTAAAGGACAAATCCTCATCCAAGATGACTCCAAGGTTCCTCACAGTTTTGCTGGAGGCCAAGACAACGTCATCCAGAGGAACTAAGTGATTACAGAAAGAGTTTCTGAGGTGTTTAGGACCAAGAACAATAACTTCCATTTTGTCTGAATTTAGAAGCAGGAAGTTTCTGGTCATCCAGGCCTTTATGTCTTTCAGACAGGCTTCAAGTTTTACTAACTGATTAGTTTCATCTAGTTTTATAGAAAGATATAGGTGAGTGTTATCTGCACAACAATGGAAGTTGACGCCAGTGCTTCCTGATGACATGTCCTACTGCTTACTCAGCCTGTCTGTCTCTGTTCTCCAGGTAACCGAGGTCAACCTGAACAACATGCTGTGCCCGGCCGTGTCCGACCCATTTTACGGGCCTTGGTACCGGGTTTGGGCGACGGGCCACCAGACCCTGCTGACCCTCATGCACGGGAAGGTCCTCACATTCCTCTCGCAACACAGCGGCTCCGTTTGCAAATGCCTGCTGGACACACTCCGACTGCGCAGCAAGAAAGTGGACTGAGCGTCCGGGGAGACGTCCCTCGGACCGAGCCTTTCACTCTAAATGCCTGATCTCACCGTGGAGATTTCCTTCTTTTTTTTTTTTTCTTTTTTTTTTTTTTTTAAAGCAACATTTTAATGCATCTTTTAAGACGTAACCATCTGTTTTACTGAAACAAGTGAGCATTTCAGGGCCAGTGAATCCACGTGTCATTCTTTTAGTGTTGTAGTAGGCTTGCATACATACTTGCATGCTCAAATGTAACAGGCATTTTAAGGCTGGTAGTTAGCATTGTGGTGTTGGCCACATTTTAGCCCCCTCCTCTTTTTGTGTCTTTTTTTTTTTTTCCTTCTTCTTCTTTTTTTTTGGGGGGGGGGGGACCGACAATTTCCAGAAACATGTCAGTGAATTTGTGTGAGATTTCTCAAGCTGCCTTTTTGTAAATGTAAAAGTTTTGAGGACGGGAAACAGGAGTCGCACACACGTCGCTGCTGATCTGCAGTTGTTCCACGTTGTTGAACGCGAGCTGTTGTGAGAGTTACTGCTGGTTTATAGTGCGAGGAGACGCACCTCGGCACCTCGCCGCGTCGCCACGGCGGAAAGCAGAAACTTTGTCTCCAGCCCGTTCAGATCATTCCAGTTGTTGATAATCAGGTGACACGAGGATGTATTACATGCTGCGATTGGAAGCGCTGAATGAGGATTTACGGCTCTACACTGGGATGTTGTTGTGACCTCCGCCGAGGTGTGTGTGTGTGTGTGTGTGTGTGTGGTGGCGGGGGGGGGGGGGGGGGTCGCATTTCTTTCTTTTTTGTTTTGTTATTTCATTGTGACGTCGGACCACGTTCGCCGAGGCGTATCCTTGAGCGCGTCGTCGTTTGCCGAGACGGAACAGATCTCGACAAAATGTGCGTCTGGTCTGAAATCACGCTTCGTGGCACTCGAAGAGAATTTCTCAAGTCAATCAAGTTCATCTTAAAAAAAAAAAGCATCCTGAATTCACGCCACCACAACTGTAAGAAGTCACCGTTTTTTTTTTGTAGGAAAAAAAACAAACAAAAAAATGCATGAAGTCACTATGGGTCATTTATTGATTACCTATTGGAGAGAAAATGTGAAGCAGCACTGATAATTGGAAGACATCAGTCCTGGTAATTTATAACTTCAAGTATGAGGGGTGTGTGTGTGTGTGTGTGTGTGTTACTGTAGCATATTCTATACTTCACTGTAAAAAAAAAAAAAAGGGAGAAGAGAAACTTTTGTATTTCTATCAGTTTGAGTGTACGTGCTGTATTGACAATAAAAGTGAATTCAGTTGACCACAGTTCTCATTGTGTCTTCCAAATCTTTTCTTTTCTAACCGTCTCGCTTATTGCTGCTCCGTGTCTCCACTAGCACAGTAAACATGAATTGGAAGTTACTGAGCGTCCTTACAATTTGGAAAATGTGCATATTCGCTTACTTGGAGAGAATTGGATTAAAAAAATTTTTTTTTAAAAACACCTGTCAGCACTTTTAAAGCTCACTAGTTGACATATCATGTTGAGTTCATCTGTTCGGTGTAAAAACAAATTTTGCTGAGTTCACGTGCGGGAAAATGAACCCCGCGGTGAATTTTTTTCTTCTTGTTTTGATGAAGTAAAAAAAAGATTTCCCAGCTTTAGAGGTTTAAGAGGATTTTGATATTGTGATAACGGGGGCCTCAAAAGGAACCGCAAAACTCCTTTGTCGCCCGAGTGACTGACGGCTTGACTCCTGAAGACGGGCGCCTTCGCGCCGCGTGTCCCGGTCCTCTGCTCTCCGTGCGGCCAGACGGGACAAAAGGCCTCAAAGTGCCGTGAATCAGCTGAAGAGAGTTCTCACGGGACCGCGAGCGCCTCCTGATTGCAGACAGTCGAGATGGGAGCTCCATCTGAAGTCACCACGGCGAGGCCTGGAGGTGACTGTGGGTGAAGAGGAGAGAGCTCACAAAACACGCTGCTCTTCTTTTTCGAAGGCGAGTTGCAGATGCTGTAATGCGGCGCAGCGACTGGGGGGGGGGGGGGGGGACCCTTCGGTGTTTTATTGCAGCGGGTAAATGGAACTGACGCAAATGGCGCATTATATTACCCTGCTGAATTAAGAGGGAATCGACTGGACACTGAAACGTCCATTTGAAAGTTCATCCACTCATCAGCAGCCTATATTTGTTCAGACGGACGGGAAGTCGGAAGGCAAACTGGGAGAAAGTAAAGAGCTGGTAGGGTTTGACCTCAGGTCGGGGCCGGTATCGAGTGAGCCGCTGGACTCTCTCCCGAGCACTTCGGCCCCGAATATCGCGTAACAAGGAGCAAAAGTATTTTCAGACGCGCCTGCCCGGGCTGCTCCTGAGTTGGCGTTTCGGTGGACGATGTGGCAGAAAGGCAGGCCGAGCGTGTGAGGATCTTTCTCCCGATTACCGTCACAGCTCAACGCAAACCCCGCGGGCGCGTACGGACGGCGCGCCCGCGTACGGGACTCTGGAGCAGCACCGTGCAGCATGAACGCTTCAATTTCCGATGAATTTCGTCCTCGTCTTTGCCCGTTACAGAGTGGACAGAGTGACGGCAGCGTTACTTAGATAGTACAGAGCTTTACGACAGCCTTGTAATGAGAGGCACCTTATTATTATTGACAGTATTTCACAAAGGGTCAACGTTTGCATTTGTTCCGAGGTCACTGTAGCGGAGCACACGAGACTAATTGCTGTGCGAGTTTTCTTTGCCGTGAGCAGCACAAACAAAACACAGGCCAACATTCGATACCGCAAAGTGTTATTGTGAATGCTGGTTTTCCGCAGATTCATCGGTTGCACATTCCCGCTGCCCATCCGGCGTTCTTCCACTTGGCAAAGGTGTTCGATTCACATCTGGTGACTTCGATCCACTTGCTGCGACTGAGATGATTTCTGCTGCGGGACGTCATCGTGCTGGAAGTGGCCTTTTAAAAGATGGTGAACCGTGGCAATAGAGGCACGCGATCTGCAGCGGTACTTCGATCGGCCTCGGCATTAAAGCCTTGATTAAATGGTATCGAGGGTCCCAAAGTGTGTGAGGAAAACATTCCCGACGCCACTACGCAGCTCCGCCGGCAGCCTGGACTGTTTACACGAGGCAGGTTGGATCCATGGATCCATTTACTGTCTCCGACCTCTGGTTTTCTGTTGCGGCTCCACCAGCCAGTCGAATGTAGCGGCCGCGATGTGGAACGGCCATCGTTCTCGTTCTGGGGTTTGAAGTGAGACGTGTTGCACGAGAGTTCCCGGCAGTGACGCAGCTTTACACTGCGGTGCAGTCCGACATCAACTGTTTGGAGACCGCTTCTAATAAACCACACGGGTAAAAGTCAGCTAATAACAAACACAAAATAATACATTACTGCTGCCACATAAAGTACTACACCATTTCCTGTTTGATTCGGGGTTAATCCGGGCCATCTTTATGTTATTGAAGCCAGACAATCAAGTCTCCGTGAAGCCCACAGCCACAGAAAGTACCCATCACGCACAACTGATTGGCCAAACATCATAAAAGTGTGTGACGCCAAAAGTAATTTCATATAATTTTAGAAAAGCGCCGATGCATCAATACACACTATTAGATCGTTTCAGCAGGGCTGTGAAGTCTTTATATTTAAAGGGCCACTTCAGAGATTAAAAAAAAAATAATAATAAATTAAATTAAATTCTTTTAGAGAAATTTGCCAGTACATTATCTGCCGCCAGCCCAGTGCACAAACATCAAATGTGTGTTTCCAGAAGAAAAGTCTTTCCAAAAACATCCCTGTGGACAGATTTCGTTTGGAGGATTTACAGTACAAATGACTTACAATGAAAACTGCCAACCGCGAGTTTGGTGTTGAAAAAAAGTAGGCCAGGGCACACGCAGGGATCAAATCTGTCCACAAATTTATTACATCAAGCATTGATCTGCTGTATAATTTGAGGCTGTAGAGTTCCAACTGAAATCCTGCATGTGAATGCATCACAACCACCTCAACAGAGTTCAGTGAACACACCACCATGTGTTGAATGAGCACGAATATAGCTCGATGTGTTTTGTCAAGTGGAAACTGAACTTATTGATTTGATCTTGATAGACATGTGACACTTTTTATTTGACCATTATGCTGGAATGACAATCCAGTATGAAGTGTTTGCTCTATTGAAGAGGACTTGCTGTGGATGAACATGCTGCAAGACAATAGACCGACACGTGTTCGCTTTTCAGTTGATTTTGTATTTTTTATTGAATAAATGATTTTAAAAGGTAATAACAATGTTTAAAACTACATTATCTTCACAGCCATTGCTTACATACTCAGATAACCCATCTATATATATTCTTTCAACCCTCCCCACACTTGTCTTTTGCAGTTTTTTTTTTGCTAATTTCATTTTTTTTTTTTTCTTAGGTTTTTTTTTGTAATTTTTTTTTTTTTTTTTTTTCTTTTGGAGTCATACTATCATAATAAATGCCCATTTCAAGTCTCGTCACACTAACAGCAATTCAATGGGAAAGAAGGAAGGGTCTAAGCTCTACAGGGGATGGATTTAAAGTTCCCAGTTCATATTAGTCCATCAACATTTTTAAAGTTACTAAAGCAGGGGAAGGGGTTGGGGGGGAGGGGGGGAAAAAGAAAAAGAAAAAAAAAAAAAAAAAAAAAAGATCCAAAAATGGAAAGGAAAAGAAATAAAAAATTGGTATGAGGAGTTACACCAGGCAACCCTCCCAGCCCGTCAGGCCACTGCAACAGAAAAAAGTCATTTTCTACAGTGACACGTCTTATAAGTCAGTGTCTCTAAAATTCAGAACATAGAAAACCACTAAAATAATTCTGAAACTAGATCCAAAATATTCGTTGAAAAGAATTTATTTTGATGTACAAAAACAGTCATTTTCTTTTTTTTTGTCTTTTTATATAATTTTTATAATAAAAAGATTCAAACACAAGTTTATTGTAGTTATTTCATTTGTCATTATCATCATTATTATTATTGATTCACTTATTCTTTTTTTTTTTTTGTTTAAATTCATCTATCAGTGCGATTGTATACCAGTGCAGCTACTGGGTCCAGAGTAAAGAAAACAGGCTTTTTCATCTTTAATGGCATAAAAAATAAGGAAAAATCCATCTTTTTATACAAAGTATAACTGCTGGTCTTTAGGGAAAAAAAACATTTAGAAACCCATAAAGCTAGGAGGCACACCATGGGATTTTTCATTTTTGAAAATTATAGCAATAATCATAATACTAATAATAATAATAATAATAATAATAATAAACAAAACAAGTAACAACAATTTGCAACCATTTTTTTTTAGCCATCCGTGATGCCGAGTACAGCTTCAGAGATAGAATCAATGAAAATTCATTGAAAATAAATCGGGTTGCTTAAATCAGTCAAGACAGTTGAGAAATCGCACACACAAAAAAAAAAAAAAAAAAAAAAAGGACAAAGAACATTTTGTCAAATGCAGGGGTGTTTTTTGGAAGGACAGGAAGTCAGGCCTGAAGAGCAGCATTTGGGCATGGCCGCTGGCATCTTTGGTTCGGTCATACATACGAAGGTAACACGAGCTTGAGCATTCCACGAAACATGAGTGACCGCACGAGGAATGCTGAGGCTGAACTCTTAACCCTGGTATGGAACCAAAACACAATCTGCTACAACAAACTGCACAATGTCGTTCCATAATATCCCATGAGGTATCGATGCTTTGAAACAGTTAAATCAGTACACGTGCAGGACTACGGTCTGCGCGATCTACGTAAAACATGAACTCTTCGTCCTGTTACAGGAGATGCTTACCTTCCACAGAGTTTTTAAGAAAACAAACGGGACCTTTTCGCGAGTCAAGCCTTGCCCTTTCAGAGGAGGTCAAACGATTCAGCAGCGAGAAGGGAACTACGGATGTGCTCTGTTAAACGACACCCGGTCCTTCAGGAGAGGCAACGACCACTGCGACTGCCACCGTCTACCGAACGACACGAATCACACCGTCACAAACGTAGGCCGTGAGGTCGGGCCACAGTGTCGGGAGTAATCGAGGGGTGGGGGGGGGGGGGGTGTTTGGAGGGGTGGGGTGGGGGGGGTTAACGTGTGACTTCTTGTCCTTTCAAACCTGCAGGGGTGTTGACTTGCACTGGTAGAAAAAAAAAAAAAAAAAAAAAAAAAACACCTGTTGAACAGATCTGCATATATCAAGGATAGTAAAGGTTACACATGTAGGATTTTCTCTTGGTACCTTGCTTGTAAATGGTAATAACGACCATTAGCAGTACATTCCATAGCCCCACGTGACGTGTTGCTGATGGGACTACTTCTCCATCCAAGGACTAAGAATATCCATCTGTTGTTCCCATAGGGAATTGATCTCCCGTTCCCCCCCCCCCAAAAAAAAAAAAAATGAAATCACCCACATGACGAAAGCAGAGCTTCTCGGGGGGGCTTTGACTTTTGAATCGGTGAAAGTCATCCTTCAGTTATTCACAATGTGCCGTCACGACGGGTTTCACAGCAACGTAGCCGAGAGAAAATCTTACATGTAGCATCTTTAAGTATGATATGATCAATGAGTCCGCATGACCAGTCACGAAGATGTGACCACCCCAATATGAGGTCCGATAGCACCATATTTGTCTTTTTAAATCTCTTAATGGTTCATAAGAGTGTCTAAGCCATAGATCAAGCATATCGTGGATAAAACCATAGGTCTCATACTCATACATACATGCAACAGAATTGCATGTGTATACAAAGACATATGTAAAAGAGCATGGTCAATTTGGTTTTGCAGCAGAAATATTCAGGTTGTGCTGTATTAAAATGGACCGGGAAAGGAACGCCTGACTGCTCCTCCTCTTCACGTAGTGTTATTTCTTTTAGATAAAGATACATTTTTCTGGAGGCCTTGAAGCATCGTCCCATGGTTTTACCGGCAGCCACGCCACAGTGCTCGACGTCGTTGTTTATGAAGTGTATGCAGGGCTGGGTGAGATGTGCGCAAACAGGAGACTGCAGGCATACAGGCTCTCGCTCCCTGCACTCCCTCCCCCCCTCCTCCCCCCCCACCCCACCCCACCCCACCGTCTGTCTAAGAAAGCATCAACAGCAGCCTTCAGAATGAGGGATACCGTCATCTGAGGCTCTTTCCTACACTGTGGCGTGAAGGCGGAGGAAAGAGCGGCAACCATGACACGGAGGAGCACTCAAGAGCATCATCTACTGGTCCATTATTTATTAAATCATTCATTTAAGGCAACACAACTGAAATCTGGGTCATTTCGGGTTACTGTGGATGGAGTGCCAAAAGCCCTTGACATTTTGCATAAAGAAAAACATGAACCTGTCAGTTAGTAAAGGCTGTTACAAAGATGTTGGTCAAGTAACAGGAACCTCTCAAAAATTCCAGTTTACAAACTAAAAACAAGCGGATCGCATGGTGATCCTCAACAGTTCGAACATTCTGCAAAGGAAATCCGACTAGCCTAGTGTGTGTGTGGATGTGACTCACGACAAGTAATATTTGGATGGGAAATGGCTTCTTAGGTCCGTACTTTTTTTTTTTTCTTTCCTTTTTTAAAAAGACCTCGACTGCGAGCCGCCCGGCCCCACGCAGAGATTCTGCTCCGACTAATTCAACTGTGTTCGCTGCAACCTACCGCCGAACAGCTGACAAAACAGACCACAGATCCAAACTTTCCCTGTGCCGTGGACACGCACACGTCGACGGGACCTCGCTGGAGAGCAGAGTATAAGAGGAGAACGGTGAGTTAAGTGCGGTTTCGACAACTAAATCAACTGGCTGCGGTACAGCCCGAGATTCTAAACAGCACAATGACATGCACTTCTAAATGACACAAACATGGGAACTAGATCGCTTCCTTTGTGCGTCAAGTGGTGCGTCTTCATTCAGAACAACGACAATTTGAATACATCATACTTTGTGGACGAGTGACAATGGTTAGATATAATCTGAAAAGGCAAGACAATGTTTCCACGACGACACGGACCACTGGAACCGCCGGGTTTGACGAGTGTTCGGCGACGCAGCCTGGCAGGAGGCCGGCGAGCGCTCGTTTGCGCTCAGAGGCTGAAGAGCCGCTGTGCAGAGGTTACACTGCAAACACTTCAAACCAAACAGCAGACGACTCTTACAAAGTGTGAAGTAAAAAGGGAATATGGCTTTAAGTAGTTATAGCATGTCCCTGTCAAGTGACTCCCTGCCAGTAAACTCAGAAACCAACTTTAAAGGACCCGTGTGTAGGATTTAGTGGCGGGCTCTACTGGCTAAAACAGATCATTCATATTTATGTTTTCATTAGTGTACCACCACCTGAAACTGTGAATCGTTATGTTTTCTTTAGTGTACAACCACCAGAAGGGACAAACCAAACAATGGTTCCAGGGACGACCTTTCACATTTTCTTTGTGAATTTCACAGCCATCGGACTCTCTTGCACTCTTGGAAGTGGAAGACTGTTCAGTTGGTTGCGATCTGTAACTTCACCACCAGAAGCCACTAAATCCTACACACTGCTCCTCGAAATCTAAATGAAAGCATCTTTCATGCACCAACTTTTTCTTTTCCAAGGGACCTGTAGTTACACCTGCTCCCCCTCTCCAATGAGGCGAGCTCAGACCCACTCGTAGTCCATTTTACATAATTAACAAATCACCTTATGATTATCCTCGGACAAAATGGCTTCCTCCGTGATTACCTTGAATTAAAAAAAAATAAAGTTTAAAAACAAAATAAAGAGGGAACATACCTGTACGCTTCTAGCCAAACAAATGCAGTTCAAGGTTTACAGGTTCCATCACAAAACACTACAAATATTCAGAGGGGAAGGTTTCCAAACTTCTCTGTAAGAGATTCTTTAGGTAAATTCCAATTGCTAAATTAACTCTACTGGTTTTTCATCTTTGTGGCAGAACAATGTCCAAATCCACACACGGAAACACACACACACACGATTGTGAGCTCAATCAATAAACACCACCAGCAAAGGCCGGTCAAAGGGCGTCACAATCCTACTATCTATACTTTGGAGTATACATATCCCAATACATAGTTCCAACTACAACACTACAAGAGTTTACAAGGCGAATACAACCTCAACAGTCAAATATTTTTTTCTTTTTTTTGAGAGGAATCAGAGTAGACGACACAGCCTTTGAGAACTGCAGTTGCCTTGCTACTGGTAGTACATGTCTGGATAGGAAGATAAAGAAAATAAGGAAAAAGTAAAGAATTTTTTTTTTTTTTGTAAATGCAAAACTGTAGCAAAGCCTAAATGATATAAGCGCGGGACTAATCCACCGAAAGAGACTTCCTTCCATCCACAGAATCAAACGCCTGATTAGGTTTGAAAAGCTGCAAGATGAATAAAATCTAATATTGGTTTAGCTTTCAAAAATATGAATGAAGGGGGTTATAGATATAGGTATACATATGCTGCAAAAAATTAACCACAGGCAAAGAAAAAGAAACGTGGATTTCTTGCCATAATCAAATGATGCTTCGTTGCCACCCGTTGCCATGTCAACGTCTGGGAGACGACCAGCACGGCAACGGAAACTATCATCATAAAATGGTACAGTAGTAGAAATAGCTAGACCAGGAGGGGGCAGGCTCCCCTGGGAAAAGGTCCGCGGAGAGGTCCAATGATTGGTCATGCGGCTCGCTGTCAGGAATAATGGTTGTAGGGTGGTAGAGGGTGCCCGATGCCATTCTGGTAGTGATGGTGCTGGCGGTGGGCGATGTACTCTGCATAACCCATCGTCATCTTCTCGCTACGGTACCTACGGACGAGACGAGACGTGTCGGTAAAAAGATGCAACGCAATCGGACGCGTCTTCTAAACTCCGCTCATTTGTCTTCCTTGGTTCCGACATTACCCACAATGCAACGCGAGTGCCAATGGTTCAATTTGGAGATTTAGGCCGGAGCTTTACTTGTTTGTTAAGTATTCATGGCTCTCGCATCCTGCATCTATTTTGGAGCGCTGGTGCGCACACCCTAAGAAATAAATGCGGAGTGTCCACAGGATGCAAAAGGCACATGAACAGGAGGGGCAGTCCTTCGGAAAGTTCGCCGGACAAGTTCAACGTCCTTTGCGTTCATATTCTCTATTTGTCCAAATCATTGTGTACTATGTAGTAAACAAAATCCACTCGTATTGGCTACTTGTCCACTATGTACTGTGTATATGATGGACAATCAGGACATAGTACAAGTCTGCAAATCTCGCTTCCTTCCTTACGATATGACGGTGACAAATATACTCGTCAGAAGAGCTGGAGGGAGATCAGGACCGTTTTAGACGTTTTACAAATGATGACATCTGATCGTACACTCCACTCTACCCCTTCTGTTTGACCTTCCTCCGCTCGGGTAAAAGGATCTAAATGAAAGTGTGTGGCAGTGCAGCATTGACATTTTATTGCATCAACATGGGTAATTCAATCGAATGAATGTAATTTTACCTGGTTAACTTAATGGTCTTCCTGAAGTCATTTGTGATGGGGGCTTTGTAACCTCCCTTTCGTAGTAAGGAATCTATGGTTTGAATGTGGTCCCAACCTGGACACAAAAGAAGCAGTGAAACCTGTTAGAACAACTCAATATCAACGCGCTGTTCAATACTCACTGCCTTTATGAAAAGCAGATACGGCTGGATTGTTAAGGGCACAAAATGATCCCACCTTGCTCCTTTGCAACCTCTGGTAGGTAGGTGGCGGTTCGTTTTGATCCTTTTTCATTGAAAAACTCTATCCTAATACCGTGAACACCCACCTGCAATTCAAGAGAAGCGTAACAAACAAAAGACAGCTTCAACCTTTAAATCGCTTTAACCAAGAAAAGTCTAATTTGTAAAAAGAGCAAGTTATTCTTTTGAAACTGTACTATAGGATAAGATGTAAAATGATGCGTTGTACAACCAAATGCAGTGTAAACTGCACGGTTGGACCTCCATTATATTTACATCATATCGTGAGCATTAATCAGGTGACAAGACATGTTAACATGTTAGATGTCATGTTCTAGAGGAAAAGCTATTTTACCTTCAAAAACTTAAAAATTAAGACTTTTTGCTACTGCTTCAAAATGGCCTGCTATGCCTTGAAGTAACACAACCAGAGAAATGTCAGAAATGTGGACTTACTGGTGTGCATTAACGGCAGGAAGAGTGAGGCCGCTCTGAATGAGCAGCGAGGCTGTAAAGCACCATAAAAGCTATTATTCTGAGTGCACGTCTCACCTCCCAGTCAAGGTAATCACCGACGTCTTCAAAGTTGGTGAGAAGAGACACTGAGCAGAAGAGGCGAGGCAGCTCATCCCTTGTCATAGGGGGGAAGCGGCTGTCTTTAAGGGCACTGCAGACAAAAGCGCAGACACGAAAACAGCATTACATGAAGTGAGTCACAAAGCAGTTATCACAGTCGAGGTCTGATGGTTTGTGCGGGACTCCCGGTGGTGGCAGAAAATGCACCACGCCCCAGTCACCCTTTTCCTTCTCTTTGTAGGAAAATGTCCATTCAGAACACGAGATGAAGGATCAACGAGGCCTTTCCTCCACTGTACATGACCCAGAGACAAACCGTGTGGAGGCCAGAGGGGTTGTAGCATGAACTGCAGCTCAGTACGGTTTGTGAAGTGTGTGTACACGATGCCACACGACGACCCGTGTGTGTTTACATGTATTTGACAAGTCAGCTGCGGCGGCGGCTGCCTTGACGTCAAGAACTGCTGGCGAGGACATTCCACAGAGAGACTCCCCTCTTTTCTCAGATGGATTGTTTTTTTTAATCAATGTAACGTGCAGTTCACAGAGACTCGCGTCCGAAACCGCACCGTGCAGACGGATCAGGCACATCGCAAAAACAATATTTTTTATTTATATATTTTATTTATCAATTGACGTCATACAAAAGTGCAGAAATCCTAAATCAAATCTATAATTTTTGTGACCACCCATTGCCTAAAAAAACCAAAGCATCTTGGAGAGCTTGTTCTGTATGCATTCAGACTCCTGCAGGTTGTTTTTTTTTTATTGTTGTTTTATCTGGACAGCGGTCTGTGCTGTCTTTAACAGCCATACAAATATCTCACTGAGATATTTCACTATTCTCAAAATGACTGGAAAACTAAAGTATATTTCTTATTAAAACACGAAAGCAGAAGAAATAAATAAAAACTTTTTTCCTGCACCGTACTGTATCAACATTTTGTTTTAGTTTCAGTCCTCTTTACAGATGGGCCTACTTGTGCCCTCCGGTTTTTGTGAGACAAGACCACCATGTGGCCCAGAAGAGAAAAACCAGACACTGACTCTACAGAGAGCCTCGAGTTTCAGGCCCACTGTAGATTCTTTTACACGCTTTTGAAGAGGAGGGAGAGGAGAGGAGAGGCAAGGGTTGTAATCTGCAACCTCACTGCTAGATGCCACTAAATTCTACACACTGTTCCTTTAAATGACATTTAATATATATTTGAATTCAGACAAAACAATTGTCCACCAAAGTCAGTAAGTGACCGACTGGCATTCAACTCAAGAGGTCAGATCACACATTACACATAGAGGATGCAATATATAAACAGTACGTATTTGAACACCTTCAAAAGAGAAATGACTTTAAGGTCACCCTGTAATTAATACCATATACACCCTGTAATTTTTTTCTTTTTTTTAAATAACAGGTGTCAACTAAAAACCTTCATGTGACTTCAGGACATTATTGTTCCAAAAAAAAAAAAAAAAGTGTTGACCCTCGGAATGAGGGATCAAAGAGGCAATTTTCCACACCTCATTACAGAGGACGGCACAAAGCAATCTAAAAGAACATGAAGTCTTTTTCAGCCATGCACAGAGCAAGTATGCGTTCTGCCAGCAATTTACCGTTACGGTCAAGTTACTGTTTGTACAAAGTCGCCCGTTTTGATGTTCTTTATTCCAATTTGCTCCCCGTTCACTTTTAATAGTTCGGTGCCGTTTCTGCACCAACGTGCTCTTGCTGCAGCGCTTCAGCTTTAAAGGACAGACAGATGAGTTGCTTACCTGGTAAGGGTGTACTCCCTGAGTCCTGAGTGCAGATTCATGGCAGAAAATGTACCTATACAACCCCTCAACCGCTTGTCTCTGCCTATTTTCCATGTGACAAACAGCGGGCTGAAAAACAGAAAAGAACAAGGTACCGTCTTTAGTAACACGCACACCAGATGTTCATTTCTCTGGTGTGTGAACGTCATTTACCAGCACATATAGATTCCTTTCTTTTCAGTTAGTGTGCCACAGTCCTTATTCACATTGGATGGAAATCATAATGCTTTTCACTATGAAGTCTTTTCGGCATTGGGCCATTTGTCCACCCATGACAGCAGAACCAAGTGTTCCAGTATGAAACAGCATTTTTCGACCCTTTTTCATTATAAGGATTTTGCAGCGTTTGTGGTGAAGTAGCTGCCGGTAAAGAAACCGATCACACAAAGAATCTCTTCAAATAAGGCAATTTATCACTCATGTGATTCATACACAAGGGTGTGAAGGACAATGAATCAATCAGATACTGAATTGCTGTGATTCCACTGAAAGTGATAACAACAGTTTGAAGGTATCTCATCTCTTTTGGGTTTGCATAAGAAATGTTCATTATTTAATATCAATGCTCATTGTTGGTAGGCACAATTATGTAAAAAAAAAAAAAAAAAAAAAGGGTACAATAGCCATGGTGTAATGTGTGAATAACAACAAACACCCTTTCTATGCAGGACAATATTCAGTCATCTGTCCAACACAAACAAGACACTTTCAATTTGAATCAATCTAGCCGTCTAAACTGTCTGCATAACTGTTTGTGCGTCAAGCTTTACAGCAAACAATAGATTTTGAAAGGGTTGAGAGTCAATTTTCCCACTATAAAAGTAAACCTGATCCACTTGACCATTTTAAGTCTTCACATGTCACTGCAGGGTACAAGTGATCTTTTATTTCTGATTATAAGTGAGAGTCCAATTTTGAGTAGCGATCATTCAAAGTTTAGTTTCACACTTTCACAGTATTGCAGTATTACTTAATAAAGTCTTTGGTGACAGACACTAATTATTTTACACAGTTTTGTCTTCTTCAAAACTAAGACACCTGTGAAAGGAGACTTTAACTACCACATTTCTTCGTTTAAAAATAAAATTAAATGTTTTCTCAACTTGGTACTACTGATAATGTAATGCTGAATGATTTTTTTTTTCTCTCATCCTGACTTTACTTATCGAAAGGGAGGTGTGTAGATTGAAGTATGTAAATATAAAAGCCAATGCATAAAAGATTTGTTGAGGGTTTCCCCTACGACATGTTTTTTTTAGTGCAAGTACCAATACAGGGACTTCAACTCTCATACCAATTTTTACATAACCAACTTAACTGGGAAACGAATACATAAAATATTTGTTTAATGCAGGAAATCCTTTCACGCGTTTAAATTTTTCAAGAGAGACATCCACGACACATCCCCTCTATGAACCAACTGTGAAACAGTCACAGAAATTTCTGCCATAAGTTTAGAGAACCTTTACATGCTAAATGCACTGCAGGCTTCATTTTACATAACCTGGACTATCTTTACAGCCTATGGAAAAAGGCTGGTGTTGTTCTCAAGCGAGAGAACATTGAAAATGGTTATAAATATTGGCGGTATTAATTATTTTGGCGGTGCAATGGGTAAGTACATTTTCAAAAAAGCTAACGTGTTTGCTGGCACATTATTTTCTCATTTTAAGCTTAAATATTCTACTAAGTATCTCACAATTGATCATTTGTTTTCTAAATAACGTTGGGAAGATTTTGGTTCGTGTTGCCTCACCAATTAATTTCAGCGATCTTATCAAGCTATGCGACCCTTCCAGCCAAGTAAGAGTCAGCAAGGTAAATTAGCTGCCGAGTCATGCTTAACGTACCTGCGGCAGCCCTTGCTGACTAGTGTGGTCCACTGCTTGTAGTCAAATGAAGCAGACTTATTCAAAATAACACTATTTACACTCAAATCTTTCATTAAATCTTTAAAAGTCATTTTTGCAATAAACCTACAATACATAAGATAGGAAGATGGGGGGAAAAAAAAACCCAGTCTCAATATTTTATACTTGAAGTAAGGAACCACACTGACTGAAAAAAAATACACCCGTCCATTTTCAAGAAGCACGGGTTCTTATTTAGACATTTGTGTGCCACCGTCACTAAAAATTTAACAAAATAGTCCCAATCCGAGACCCAACATTGTTTACTGGCCAATGTTGCAGAGCAGTGAGTCTATGACAGACGCTGGAGTTGTTTTGAGCATTTCAATAATTCAATCTGACAACGCCCCCGAGTGAAGGACATGTCAAGGACACCACAGACTACAAGTATGGGGTTCTCAAACCTGTGGGAGTTTTTACATTTAGCTTGCTACATTCCTACTCACGAGTCCTTGGTTGGGTTTACAGCTCTATTTCATGCAGTGGAGGTTTGGCACAAACCCCGTGATCACCTTTAAAGACTGACAGACTTAAGCTAAATTTGGATGGGATTTGTGGCTCAAAGGGAGGTTGGGAAGTTTCAATATTGCATGCACACATCAGTAAATGTGTTCAGCTGTGGAAAATAAAAAACATATTGCATTATACAGAAAGTTGGCAGCACCAGATATGAATCCAAGTCATTACTTTGACAAAATCCATGCCCACTTCCAGAAGAGGGAGTTAAGTCCTCACACTCTGTTGTAATGAAGCACTTATCCTGATTACCCCGGCAATGTTAAATTCATGTTTGTTAGGTTTCAGTGCCAAGCGTCAACACTGGGACTGGGCTTCGGAGTAAGGGTCCCGGATGCCATTTTTAATAAACACACCAATAGAGACACACCCAATTTTTCCTCTGTAGTCACTCTAATTGAAGGGTGGTGGAAGATTTTCTTTTTTTCCACACCGAAAATACGAATCAGGCTTTTAAAGCTACTATACGGGGCCAACATTTGAAAAACACTATCAGGTAAGGATTTGTGTTTATAGATGCAGCCGGGTGTGGAATCAAGAGTGTCTGAAATAAATTCACTAAAAAATTAAAAAAAAAAAAAAAAAAATTTGAACATCCAATTCAATTCTTTTCGTGACACGTCAATTCAGTGTTCAGCGACGGTGGCGTCAGTTTTAACCAGTTCTTACTATATTCGCAAAGCTTTTTGCCTGCAGTTTACTGAGGTGACGTTGCGATACGACTTTAGAGAGAGATGTTAGCGTGACTGTGATAAGATATGCACAAAAACAAAAGTATTTTAGGTGTGAATGTGCAGAAAAAGAGGAATTGTGTTAAGACATACAGGGAGTAAGACACATATCTATAAAAGATATACCATCAAACAACTTGGAAATGCTTTTTTTTTTTTTTTTTTTTACACAAATACAGCCACTTACAACCTGCCATACGCATCTGACATGTAGACAGCACTGTGTTTTAAAGTCTGCATGGTGAAGTCCAAGACCGCCTTTTACTTTGATGGGTCAAATAACAGTAGCAAACAAAAACACAGTACAGCCACTCTTTTGAGTATTTTAATTCTTTCTAAAAAAAAAAAAAAAAAATTAAAAAAAGAGGTGGTTCTTGTCAAAAGTTTTTTTTTTTATATATATATATATATAAAACAATATCTGACCAATACACTTGAACAGTCAGTTATTGTTGCAGATGGAAACATGTCGTTTTACAGCCTAAAACGCCCGCAAAAGTCCCATGCTCTCATATTACAGCGGTCACATAAGGCGGAGGGCGGACTTACACACAGGAAATATACATTTTATTCATCTTACAGTTAGTTTGGTCATAGCACACAAAAAACAAAAACAAAAACCAACCATGTTATGCTGAGTGGACGGTTCAAATAGTAAAAGGTCAAAGCTCAAAGTGTCGCTTCGTTTCAGATGAGTTAAGTCGCGCTGAGTGTTTAACAGGAGCCTGTTTTTCTTTCTTTGTTGGTCGACGCTGAACTCGGTTTGTTCTTGTTCCCTTTATTAAGACAGGACACACAAAACACCCGAAACAAAACCAAGAAAAACCTGTTGTAAAACTTGATAATAGTCCGAAGGGCTTCTCTTCAGACATTTAATACTTCTACCGTTTAATTAATCACCAATTCATTAAAGGGCTTCGGACAAAGCTAATGTAGCTTATTGCTAAAGAAGAAGAAGAAGAAGCTGTCTGGTGATTCAGGACTCATTGAAAGATTAACTTTTGATGTTGTGTATCTTAAGGCGTTAAAATTATCTGTTCCAACTGTAGTTGAACCGAAAACATAAACGATGTTTATCTCCCTCTTTTATCTTTTCTTTCTTTCTTTTTTTTTTGGTGTTAGCGGCTAGCTCGTATTAGCTCAGCGCTTAGTTAGCAAAGTAGCCTCGGCTAACGTTAGCCCGGTTGTTAACCGAGTCGGACCGACCGGGACGCTGAACCGGTGTTTACCGGCGATACGCGTCACCGTGGCCCGGGACATTCACCCGGCGAGGCGTAACGGAGCTTCGGTAACCATCGTATCTAATCCGGGCTAACGTCAGGGTTCCGGCTACTTTAGCTGCGGGCTTCAGACGGTCCTCCTCGACAAGGCCCCAAAAAAAACACAACACCAAAATAAAAACCACCAACTTTGGTCGATTTAAATCTTTTTCGTGGTTAAATTCACGAAGATGTGAAATGTTGTTTCGATGTTCACCGTTTGTGCTTTTTGTCGCCGTGTTAAGAATTCAAAACTAAAAAAAACAAAACCACCCATCATCATGTGTCGGGAGACATTTAAGTTGAGAGAATAGAAACCGGTGAGCTTCGACATGCAGCAAAAACAACAACAACAACAACAACAACAACAACAACAAAAGGCAGAGATACTCACTAGGGCTCATTTGTAAACCTGGGTGTTCTCGGAGGCTGGTATCCGTACAGATGGCAATAAAGCACGTCAAAACAGAAGCAGCACATCTCCGCGGAGACGACCATTTTCCTGCCTCCGCTTCCCGAACCAGGTCCGGGGCTGAGATTCGGGGAGAGGCCGGATGTAGTGTAACCGGCCGGGGCTGGGGACAGCGCGTTAGTGCCGCCGCCGCTACTACCACCACCACCGCCGCCGCCGCCGCTGACGTTACCCCCGGGTACCCCCAGGCCGTTGGCTCTGCTCACGTTCGCCGCCGCCGCCGCCGCCGCTGCAACAGTCGCCGAGGAGCCAATCCCCAACTCCGAGCCACAATGTCCGGTTCCTGCCACCCCGCTTCCCGCCCCCACCCCGCCGGGACCCCCCGACCCGGGCGATCCCGACAGTTTCTGCTTCTTCACCCCGCAGCACCCGGCCGCCATCTTGGAACAATCTGCACCGACACACCGCTTCCGACCCATAACCGTCACCGCGGGAAGGGTGGGGGGGAACGCCGACCAGACGTAGAAATCCCACTGCGTTGATACGTACGACGGACAATACTCCACTTTCACTCTTGTATTTTTTTGTCGGACGACAAAATAACCGATGTGGTGAGAAGACTGCAATGTCACCCTAGCGTAGCCTTTAAAATGCGTGACTTCGCTACGCAAAATCCATCGCCGGAGACGCGTTTTTCCTCGTGTAGTCAGCCAGTCCAGCTTTGGACCACGGTGTTCCAGCGGATCGCCTATTACGTCAAGTCCCAGACAAATATTCGCCCTTTCTCCCTAACGCGACACCATCCGAGGCGAGCTCGGCCGGTTCCCCTTACACATACGAGTTCAGGGAGCGCACAGTCCGAACAGGCCGCAGATGACAGCAGACGAGCGGTCCAGATGTGAAGCCGACAGCCGGTGCGCCGTAGCCCCGCAGCACACCTCTCCAAGTGGAAGCCGGGAGCTTGAGTACGCAGGACCCATAAGCTTCAGCACAAATTCCGCACAATGCCTTGGTCGGCGTAGCTTCTCATTGCACCAGCTTGTTTTGCTACTGCCTCACGAACTTCTAATTACACAACAGGCCCAGTATGTTGGAATTCCAGACGCTTGAATAACGCAGAGTAAAATGGCATCTGACAATGCGGGGTTGGCATGGCACAATGAAACGCATCAGCGCCGAGCAAGTCATTTCAGTAACGTTATCCCCACAGTTTGCACCTGCATGATGTCTGTTCTTGGACCAGGTTTTAAAAAAAAAAAATTAAAAAAAAAAAAAATCTCAATAACACCCCCGCATCAAATGGAGAGCTGAAAGTTTTCGGTATAGGTTTGTTTGTAGGTTGTCATCCGCTCATGGGGACACACAGAGAAGAGCATTCTAGTCCGTGAGCCGTGAGAAATCCTCTGGGTTTGGCAAACCCTCGCTCCGCATCCGTCTCAGCTGCTACAATTCAGTGCTGTTCGGGTAAAAGCCCTGTGATCGGTCTGTGGGCACGGGCATCGGTGTCGTCGACACGCCGGAACCGGATTCAGAAACTGTGTTGCGCCCAGTTGCTACACATACTGCGTATCTTTCTTCTGTGGGGTATCAAATTTGCAATTCAGGAGAAATGTGCGCTGCTGTGGAAGCATGCACGCTCATGACGTCCGTACGCGTGCGTGCGTGGAAAAGTATCGGTGCCCCTAAGTTATAAAAGGCGCAGGAGTCGAGTGCTGCTCCTGCTGCAAACGGATCGGCCGGTGTCTTTGTATTTCACAGCTCTGCACCCTCACTGACCACAGCACCGTCATACCAAATAGGCCCAGTTATTTATTCTAAATGACTAACGCGCAATTCTGCACGGGATAATTCTATTTCCAGGGATGCTGCTGGAGATGATGTGACCAGTATGAACACATCTTAATTATTGATGCTGTAATCCTGTCGCAAACGTCTCCTCCATCATGACTCCTGCTGCCTCTTACATTTTAGTCAGACATGGATATATCAATGAAGAGAGCAGTCTGCATGGTCTGCATGTCAGTGATTAATACGTGGTATGATCAGCTGAAGATGACTGTGCCCCGAGTCATGATGCTGGAAAATGAAAGCACGGTATGCCTCGCAGAGAGAAGTATTGCTTGGGTGGCAGGAGATCTTGATCTGTCGATGCTAAAAAAAAAAAAAAAAGACACATTGAAATTATCACATTTATTTAAGGCTGTGGTGACAGGCAGTTACACACATGCTCTTAGGTTTAATTGGATTTGAAACAACTCGTGTAAGACTGACTGCTGATGTCAGTTTGCTCCTGTAATACATATGCAAGGTATAAATTACATTAACAGCTGTTTCTCATGCTTATATTTTTGTATTTAATTTAGCCTATGTGAAATGATTTGATTATCACTCAGTTGTCTTCAAGGGGTGTGACCCAGAACAGATATAAAAACTTAACTCTGGAGAAAACAAGGTGATGGATTTTTTTGTGTCAAAACAATCAACAGACTTCAAACCTCTCAGAATAAATGATGTCAGTGGAAAGAGCCCTCTGACTTACTGACAGCGGAGAGTAGATCGAGTATGAAAGTGTGGCACTGAGGACACAACAGTATGGATGCATTTACCTTAAGTGTTGCGTTGATTTTTAGAGGCAATGCTTCTGATATAAATACCTGTAATATTGCAATGCCACAAAACCCTTGTGCTTATCTGAAATGTATCTTAAGATCGACATGCTTTCAGTGTCCACTTGCTTCGCCTTCTCCCCCATTTACTGTCAAGCTTCAGGCATATTTGAGTTTATCATCCAGGCCAGAGCAGCAGACACCCCTCCCATTGAGTGCCTCATGACTGACTCAGCATAAGGCTTCAAGCCTGTTTTCAAATGTACCACTAATTATTGTTGGCTCTGGTGACTGAGCATTTGCCTGGTAACAGAGTCCTTTGTGCCGACAGTGTCCTCTTAATCCACCATTTTTATTCATGAATGACTTGTTTTCTGTCTTTTTTTTTGCGTGTGGAAATTAACCAGGAAATGTGTCACTCTTACTGATATGGCAATGAATTGGCTGATGTATTTTGCTTTTTCATAGCTTTTGTATTGTTGATGAGACAAGCGATCATCATAAGATTTCTAAGCAAATGAAAGTAAAACGCTTGAGAAATCATCGCACAGCATTTTCTCCCATTTTACTGCCTACAATGTTCATGTAAATGCACCTACACTGTGGTCATGGCCGTCCTCATCTGTGCACCTTGCGCACATTACGTCACTGGCAAAATGATGTTTTGGTAGACTGAAGTAGTTTTTATAAAATATTCATGTTATTGATTGTATAACAAACAGAGGCTTGCATTTCATTCGACTTAGAAACATAATCTATTATTGATCGTATGTTGAATCTACCACAGTTAACAGCAAACTCCTATATAGCACATTCAGCTTAGTGGAGCATGCATCTGGTTTGGCCACATGGCTTAGTGCAGCTGAGCGCAGTGTATTCTCTCCAAAATCCCATTCGTGCAGCCATTGGATTTTTAGGCATGAGTGATGTCACCGCAATGCAATTCACCACATCCAGATTATCTTTTGAAGCTACAACAGGAAAAGGGGGAAGCAGGCTGGATTTCCTCCTCTTCCAGCTACGGTATAAGTGTGTGCACTGTTGTCAAGGTCAAGATGACTTTAAGTGAGCTGAGAGCATTTATTACTGGTATTGTAATTTTCCATTTGAAAAAAACCAAAACCAAAACCTGACATCTGTAATAATCATGTAGTGGATGGAGAGAATTAGACTGGTTTGTTCCAATCAGTCTCTGTCTATTCTATTATTGGGAGCAGGGACAATCTGGCATGTTTGTTATTGGGCCTTGTGGTGGAAATTTCCCACAGCGGCGGGACTCGCTGGCTTCGGAGACAACAGCTGACTGAAGACAGAGTCAGCCATCATGATGATACTGACAATGATTCAAATAAACAGGAAGTTCAGTAAAGCTTCAGCTCTACGTACATAAGCAGGAGTTTGATCAATATTAATGAATTTATGTTTACATCTCAATTAGATCTCCTTCAAGATATCAAAACAATCACCAGTCTCTCTATCTATACATTATTGTCTTTCCATTCTTTATTTTTCTTTTCAGTGTCAGTGTTACACGTTTCAAGCTGCTAATTCGTGGATGACAAAGAATCGGTAGGATTGTTACCATGGTTAACGTGATTTAGGTCATACCTACAGCCAAATCCCACAGTAAAAACGTGACTTCATTGGTTATATGCTGGGTCAACAGTATCTGCCATAGGACGGGTGGAGGCTGCACCAGACATCTGAGTTGGTTAGAGAGGATAAGCTCTATCAGTGTAATTGCAGTACCCGGGGTAAACAACGTTGCTAAAGGTCATGTATTGCATAGGGCCCAATTACAACAGTATGTGTGCTCATTTGTCCTGTACCTTCAATAAATCCTTTTGATGCATTGGTAGAAACAGAATTTGACTGCAGGAGGGTAATTTTGCATAATTGTGGAAAATTTAGCAATTAATGGAAATGTTAATACTGATTATTAGAAGCACACAAATGCAGCACATGTCCATGGTCTGACATCTGCCGCTATAGCTCTCTCTTCCCCGCAGAAACTCTGTCATCACTTTATCTGGACTCAGCTGTTTTCCCCTCTGGCTCCCAGTGTAATGACCTTTCTCTTTGAGCCAGAACAGAAGAGTCACTCTCCATTTTCCATTGTGGGCTGAAAACTCAACTCATCAAGAGGGATGTCATGTCACCCACTCAGCTTCCCTTTTGCTCAATCTTCCTCCTTTATTTTGTAAAAAAAAAAAAAAAAAAAAAAAAATCTTTGTAGGTCTGGTACACAGTTACTGAGTCACATGTTGTTGCCTGGGCTCTCGTGCTCTCTTCACTCTACCTCACACAATTGGTTTGGTTGTTTTGTAATTTTGGTGTTTTTGAAACTGAAAAACCCCCCAAAGAGTTTTTGAGCCTTAAAGCTTTAATGAATTTTACTGAAGAATCCTTCAGATACATCCAGGATTGTGTTAAATTCATTAACAGGGGGGAAAAAAAAAAAAAATGGTATTCGACCAATATTGTGTTTTTCCTTTTCTCCTGTAGAGGTCAGTAGCGCTGCCCGTCTTGCGTTTAATCTGCCATTAAACTCGGAGTAGAAGAAGAAAGAGGAGGCGGAGCCGAGTGTTTGAAAGTGGCGGGCAGTCACAACATCTGAGCTCCACCACACCACCGAGGGACGAGGGGACTGAAGGTGGCCGGAGTCACCAGTTATAGTCGAAGGCAGACGTTTAATTCAGTGCGTCCGATGTTAGTGCTGTCGACTACCAACCAGAGCCGCTATATGCCGTTTCGTGATATTTGAACGTTGGCACTGGAGGAAACGAGGAAAGGTAACGTTGATCACATTAAAAAACAAACAAAACAAAACAAAAAAAAGACACTTCTAAACCCTAAAGATGGCGACTTGTTTTGTAGTCCGTCTTTGCTGAAATGAAGGTATAACCAGCCGCTTTCTGTATCCCGGGAGACACGTAGTAGAGGACGTTAAGATTAAACGGATAATCCGGTGTAAAATAATAAATATCCACCATGGCGATGGCGTTTTATTACACAGCTCGGTCTGAACGGAAAGTGGACTGATGTCACCTCGAGACAAACCACGGAGCTGCTCTGAGGGAGTCCGTCTTTGGACACTGTGACAACACCTGGTTGGACATGAAGACAAACTGACTCACCACGAAAAAGATCTTCCTGCTGTAACACCTCAACAACTGTTCAGTGACAGACAACAAAGTATAAATAAAACCAACAGTCTGACGTTGTTTAATGTGAAGACAGTGTAGAGACACTAGTGGTCCTCCACGTTGAGGCTCGTTTCAGACCAGATCTTCCAGTTTAGTGTTTTAATCCAGGCGTCCCTTCAATGGATGAAGTATTTAAAGCTCCAGTTTTATTTTACAAACACAAGAGACTGTGTCTGTTTTACATTCTTCTTCTTTTTTTTTTGTCTTTTGGTGCGACACTTTATTGATGTTCAGTTGATGCACATCGGTCAGACTAATGTACATTATGCTCAAGCTTTCGATCACAGGAGAACTAAGCTCTCGAAATTCAGTATTATTCAATTCATCCATGTCATTGTTTAACATTCTTATTAACTAAATTTGCGTTTGATATTTCTAAATTATCTTCCACCGTTAATGCAGTTCATAATATGTTTCATTATTTAATCTGCGGTAAAGAACAATAATGGGAATCACCGCTGGACCGAATGGCATTGTGTTCACTGTCCACACTGTTTAGTTGTAGTCATCATGCCTTTAATTGAAAACGACTGTAATGACTCCTTCTGTCTATTCTAAATATGTAATATCACACCATCAATGGCCTCCTACTGCCTGTATATGTTAAACTCTTCTTTTATTTACAGTTTTTCACTGGAATTTTGCATCATGACAAATGAGGATGTGAAGGTGATCCCAGTGCGGGTTGCCCTGCGTTGTCGTCCGTTGGTACAAAAAGAAATCAACGAGGGATGTCAGTGCTGTCTCACTTTTGTGCCTGGGGAGCAGCAGGTCTGTGCTCAACAATCATTTATGGTTCAGAGTCCTGTCTTGTACAAATGGGAATTACGTCAAATTGGATATAATGTGTTTTTCATTATGCACTTAAACTGCTCGGTATTTTTTTTTTTTTAAATAATGTACTTTTGTTGTTTGTTCTTAGGTGATTGTTGGCACAGAGAAGGCATTCACTTATGATTATGTATTTGATGCCACTGCTGAACAAGAAGAAGTCTTCAATACGTGCGTGTCCCCCTTACTGCGTGGGCTCTTCAAAGGTAGCTTTATCTTTTCGCCTGATTATTCATTGTAATGTCTTTCTGGTTTTACTCCCTTTCTGGGAGGTGACTGTGTAAGATCGGCAACATAAGCTGCTTCAGTAGGGACTAAATCATTAACTGCAACAAAAAGAAGAATTACCCTACAATACATCAATAAAACATAATTGATTTAGCTATGATGTTAATTTTTATTTTCCTTCTGAACCATTTTTGCACCACTGCTAAAAATGTTGTTTTGTTTTGGTAGGCTACCATGCTACAGTTCTTGCATACGGACAGACGGGCTCAGGAAAGACCTTCTCCATGGGAGGAACGTACACATCAGCTCAAGAGGATGACCCGTCAGTCGGAGTTATTCCCCGAGTTATCAGGAGGATTTTTGAGGAAAGGGAGAAGAGCTCTGACTGTGATTTCTGTCTGTCAGTATCCTACCTAGAGGTTGGTGAACATATGTTGTTTACACTGTAAATAACTTATTTTGGTATATAATAGAGAAATTAATTTTGGTCCCTGACATTTAGCAATTGTCATTTCATGGCAACAATAGCCCCTTGAAATTAAGTGAGTTAATGTTTTTTGTCTTGATTGTAGATCTATAATGAAGATATACTGGACTTGCTGTGTTCATCTAAAGATAAACCGTCTATCAGCATCCGGGAGGACCCTAAAGATGGTATAAAGGTGAGTGACTGACACGTTAAGAGTGAAAACCCACAATGAGGTTTATTTCAAATAGACGAACAAAGCTCAATAAACTACATCCATGTCTAATTCTCTAACTTGGTGTCTGCTTGTGTTTTTATTGAAAATATCACTTCTTTCCAGATTGTCGGGTTAACTGAGAGGCGGGTGTCGTCGGCCACTGAGATGGTTGGATGTCTGGAGCTCGGAAACTCCGCTCGCACTGTTGGCTCCACAGCGATGAACGCTGCTTCTTCACGGTCCCATGCTATCTTCACCATCACACTGGAGCAGCGCAGAGGGAAAGACAAGTTAGTTTGCTGGTTATCTCCGTTATAACAAATGTGTGACACTCAATGACCTGCACATGGATGGAATACATGTTGACTGCTGCCTATACGATGATTGTAAAAAAAAAAAACATTGCATCATCGTGTGTGGGTGTATATGTGTGTGTGTGTGTGTGTGTGTGTGTGTGTGTGTGTGTGTGTGTGTGTGTGTGTGTGTGTGTGTGTGTGTGTGTGTGTGTGTGTGTGTGTGTGTGTGTGTGTGTGTACCTGTTCAGGGTGTTGGCTGCTGTCTTG
Organism: Brachyistius frenatus; assembly: GCF_029030835.1. NCBI lineage: Eukaryota > Metazoa > Chordata > Actinopteri > Embiotocidae > Brachyistius > Brachyistius frenatus. Next base: position 2,424,637 of record NW_027210633.1, read on the forward strand.
TTTTAAACATTATAACTTCATGCTGTGGAAACCGTTTTTGCCTTGGGATGTTGTTATATTATCACATTTGAATTTCCTGAACCTGTTTACAATAAGTTGTTTGTCCTCATGCTCAGCGCTTGCCCAGAGGAGATGTTGGAGGTTTTCTGAGAAACTGCAAACTGATGGAATAAGTACTAAATAGTGCAGAAAAAGAAGCAGTTTCTCATCTGTCCAGGGTAATATTAGATCATGAGAATGAAATGGAAATGCTGCTTCTGTAATGATACCATATGATATTGCTCCTGAAATTGGGCTGCTGTGTATCTGCTGGTCCACATTAGTGTTAAAGCAACAAAAAGTCCCGCTGGCAAGTTATTTATTTGTGCAATCTTCTGTTGCAGAGTGGACTCGGTTGTTTCAAAGCTGCACCTTGTCGATCTGGCGGGTTCAGAGAGACAAAAGAAAACCAAAGCGGAAGGAGATCGTTTGAAGGAAGGTAACCAAAATCAGTTTTTCCTGCGGTTTCCACAGTCAATGTTAGCCGTTAATGTGTGATTCTACATGTGTGATTACAAGTGCTGGTATCTACGTTGTGTATACTCTGTTTCTTAATACGGAAATTGCCTCTTTGATAACAGCACTTTTATTGTGATGCTGTTCATTTTTATCTGCAGGCATCAGCATCAATCGCGGCCTTTTGTCTTTGGGTAATGTGATCAGTGCTTTGGGGGATGAAAGCAAGAAAAACACCTTTGTCCCTTATAGAGACTCAAAGCTCACCCGCCTGCTACAAGGTAAGCTTTGATTTAGATGTTCAAGTTACTTCGGGGCCATGAGGTCAGTCTTACGTACCATTCTCTCTTTCAAGACCGTCAGACTAAAATCAAATGGAAAACTTCTGTTCTTTTATTACATCGTGGAAACATTTTGATACTGCATGGATCACATTGTTCACTGTTGGTTGTATATTGTTCGTGTGTAGCCTTAGTTTTTAGTTTTTAAAAGCAGCATTACCGCTTCCTATTCTTCAAAGCAGTAGCGTTGCAGCAGAGTAAATGACTGCAGAATAATTGTACCTTTGTTGTTGTGTTTTGTGTGTCTGTCCTCAGATTCTTTGGGAGGCAATAGCCACACTTTGATGATTGCTTGCACCAGCCCTGCCGACTCCAACATGGAGGAAACCATCAACACTCTGCGATACGCTGACAGAGCTCGCAAGATTAAAAACAAACCTATTGTGAATGTTGATCCCAGAGTTGCCGAAACGAAACGTCTGAAGCAACAGGTGCAATAATATGGCTTTATTCTCAGATCTTAAACTGCCACTGTTGGTGTTGTGCTGCAGGTTTGCAGTTCAGTTACTCATTTAGTTGGATTTCCTTTTTGTGTTACACCCATTTTGGCGAGAGATCTGATTACAATTTATCAAATATATTTCCCTCCGTCTAAAGTGTCGTACATGGTCCAACTGTTTTGATTTATACACTTGTATAGGTTCAAGAGCTGCAGGTGATGCTGCTTCATGCACGTGGAGGAGTAGCTCCGGTCCTCTCTGGGTAAGACATGACATTTCAGAGTAAACCAGGGTAAATGTTTCCCATTACAAAAGGCCGTAACGGTCCCTCGGTCTCCTGGTTACAGGCCAGAGTCAGCGGACAATGTGACTAAGCTGCTGGAAAGGAACCGCGCTCTGCAGGACGAGAACAATAAGCTGAGCAGAGAGCTGAGTGAAGCAGCTGGACAGACGGCCTTCATGTTCGAGAAGATCATTATGGTGAGCCGGACCGAAGCAGCCTTTACTCAACCGCTCTGCAAAGTCACTGACGAAAGCTGATTGGAAAACTAACTAGCTATGCCGGGGAAAATCAGCTCTTTTGTGCGCGAGTTGGAAAAACACAAAACAATTGATATTAATGTTAAAAAATAATAATAATAATTTTAAAAAAAAGATTTGTTTTGTTTTAATGTATCTGTTCTGTTACACTGTCATCCATCATGTTAATCACGCTGTGTTTGCTTTTGTTTTATAGACAGAACAAGCAAATGAGAAACTACAAAGCAAACTGGAACAACTGCAGCACCATGCAGCGTAAGTGAAGCTTTACGACGGGTCTCACGAAGCTTCAGGGGGATTCTGAAAACGCCCGTTCGCTATTTCAGTTAAAGGTTGTGTTCACTTTTCAATGGCTTCAGTCAGTTTTGTTCAGGATTTCAGCGGTTTCTTGTTGAACCTGACCACAATTCATGTTTTGAGTCACACGCTTTGTTTGTTTTTGTTTTGTTCCTGCGCACCAGAGAAAGCCGCAGCCATAGTACGCATTATGTTTTTGGGAGATACCTCAAGAACACTTTGAAGGAATTTACTCAAACTGGCCACAAACGTCCACTTGGTCTCAAGGATGAACTGATTTGAATATGGGGGTCAAAGGTCGCTGTGACCTACATTTGCAACTCCAAAATTCATGCACTAAGTTTTGTCTAATAAGAAAACGCTGACGTCATCATTTTCTCTAAACATTTATCTGTCCAGAACAGAAGGAGACATTTCCCTTTTGGTCAGAAAGTGAATTGGTGACACTTGTAAAGATCCTGTGTGCTGTTGGGTTGAAAATGTGTGAACCATCTACGATTCTTGGCAGCAACATCCATATTTGAATCACTGTCTGCTGTCAATCAGCGTTATTGACCGAGCATGTGAACACGTATAAGGATTCCTTCAAAATCTTCATTACATCTGCTATTGACAGATATTGATGTAAATTGCAACTTGATGTACAACTGCAAAGCAATAATTCCATTTCTTTTTTTCAGATGTACAGTTGATCTTGAGACAGTGTTGGAGACGCTGGAGGACCAGAAGATGAAGGAGAACGTGGAGGTGATGAAGAACCTGCAAGAAATCATCTTGGAGCTCAAGGTACACGAGTCGGCTTCCACTGTAATCCAACAGAAGGAAAGCAGGATGTAAAATGATGAATTTTGATTTGGATATTATATTTGACTTTCTATAGGCAAAATGGCCTGAATTAAAAATATAAAATAGATTATCCAACTGTGACACCAAATGCAATTTGCTGAAAATATTTTATCAGCTTACATTGCGACTGCTCAAATTCAACGCCGTTAATCCGACTGTTAAAAACATTGAATTTCACGGTTTCCTGTTTGTTTGCTTTCTAAGGATGAGAGCGCAGGCATCGCCGCCTCCATTGATGCCATGGCTGCAGGAGAGGATGCACCTGACCTGTCTGGGAACGGCAGCAAGAACTCGGCAGATGAGTCTTCATCGGTGCGTTGTCGTGTTTGCTCTCTTAATGAACAGGCACACTTTGTAGAGCTTTTTTTGAATTTGACGAGGCAATTGAGTATTTTTCTCTCTTCGTCTCGTAGTTTGTTTCCAAACCAAATGTAAATGATGTGTCCCACCTTTAACACTTGTCTAACAGGACGTCAATGCACCAAAGGACTCCCCGGAGGTGTTCACAACCCATCATGCACTGCGGCAAGCCCAGCTCTCCAAGGAACTGATCGAGCTCAACAAAGTTTTGAGTTTGAAGGAAGCGTTTGTGCGGAAAATGTGTCAGAATGACAGCCAGCTGGAGCCGATGCAGTCGGAGCACCAGGTGACAGGACTTTGTCTCTTTGACCCACACAAACACTTTGAAGTCAATTATATTCCAGCTATTAGAAGAACTTGAGGAAACTTTGTATTAAATGAGTGACACCAAATTATTATAGTCATGAAACTTTGTATCGTTACTTGGGAAATCTCTTATTACTTCTAAAATCATGTATTATTTGTGAAGCTGTACCACCCACTGGACTCTTTGTGTAATGGCAAGAATTGTTAGCCATATTTTCTTAACGCCGTGAAACAATAGACTGATTTTAATCTTGACATGTTGTCCTCCAGAAAAATTTTCATAGCCTGCAGTCGTCAGTGGATTCACTGCAGAAGGAGAAAGAGGAACTCGTTTTGGCGCTTCAGTCGGCAAAAAAAGACTCCAACTTTGCTAAGTATGAACACTTTTCTCTTTTTTTTTTGGCTGCGGTTTGGTTGTGCTTGCGGTAATTCATACCAAGATATGTGAAATATTTACACGTGATCATCGGCCGTTCGTCTAGGCTCAGCGAGCAGCGGAGGAAGAGGCTGCAGGAGCTCGAGGGTCAGCTGGTAGACATGAAGAAGAAGCTTCTGGAGCAGTCCAAACTGCTGAAACTCAAAGAGTCATCTGTACAGAAAGTTAGCAAGCTCATGCAGGAGATACAAGTAAGGATTTCTTTTCCCAATTTTGAGCTTCTTGAATAGTGACACGGGCATTAATTATGTAGTATTGTTTTTTTTACAATATGAAAAATGGATTTTGTGCTATGCCATCTCATGAGCTGTACGTCATGGGGTAATTAGACAGAACATTATTATTATTGTAACAGAACATCACAACTCGGAAATCAATGCCGCATTACTAATATTTAACACCATATGTGGAAGCCACAGACGGCATATCCAAGTAACACTGTGTTCTGATAGGCTATGAAGAACCAGCGTACGCAGCTGATGAGGCAGATGAGAGATGACTCCGAGAAATTCAGACAGTGGAAGAACAAGAAGGACAGGGAGGTGCTGCAGCTGAAGGAGAAGGTAAGTGGAGATTATAAAGTTCTTGAGACACTGCAGGGATCGAACCAGTCACACACGGCTGCTTCTTGAAGGCCGCACTTTATTTTTCCTGTTTTATAGGATCGTAAACGCCAGTATGAGCTGCTTAAACTGGAGAGAGACTTCCAGAAACAGGCCAACGTCCTACGTCGTAAAACTGAAGAGGTGAGGTGGTATTATTGTTGTGGTGTGTTTTTTTTTATTTTAATTTTTTTAATTTTTTCTTAGAACATTCATGAAACCTACCAGGGTGTCTTTTAACAGGATAGACGTGTCTGTTTTTCTTTGCTACAGGCTGCGGCTGCAAACAGGAGGCTGAAAGACGCCCTGCAGAAGAGAAGCGAGGTGGCAGAGAAGCGTAAAGATTCCCAGAACAAAGGCATCGAGGGAGCTGCTACAAGAGTCAAGGTAGTAAAACCTGCTTCCAGGGCTTCTCGGTCGTTACAGTGGCTCGTATTTCATCTCTTTTATCCAGCTCGAGAGTGTTTTTCAGACAATTAACACTTTCAGAACATGACCGCTGGCAAAGTCATTATAGTTTAGTTGGCCGTTGTAATCTTGCGTTTCTGTCATCAGACGTGGCTTCTCAACGAAGTGGAGGTGCTGGTGAGCACAGAGGAGGCACGGCGCCACCTCAATGATCTGCTGGAGGACAGGAAGGCCTTGGCCCAGGAGATCAACCACCTCAAACAGCAGATAGAAGCTGGAGAGAGACCTCGTGCCAAAATCAGGGTGAGCCGAGAAAGCTGCGCTGCAAAGCACACACACTCATGAGGAGATGCACAAAACGTGAGACATCCGCTGCACGAGCAGATTAAACGTGTTAAATCCCTCGCTTCATTTAGCGCCGGACGCTGATCATCTCTGAGCTGGAGACCCAGGGAGCGCTGGAGACACCTCTGACCAAACAGGTGGAGAACCTGGAGACGGAAATGGGCCTCAGGTCAGTCAAACAAACCAGCTTTGTATTTTTGTATTTGAGCGTCATTAATTGTACTCGTATCGACCTGAAGGTGGGATTTCCTTTCCGTCTCTTTCCAAGTGACAGTTTGTAATGAAGAGTGTGTGATGGCTAAAGGTTGTCGAAAGGGTTAACTGACTTTATGACTTTGTTTTGCCTGTGCTATTGTTCCGCCTCATTTAAGCTATTCTATTCAGCAAAAGTTAGTTTCATTTAAAGACTTTAACATCTGCTCTGCCAGATGTGTCACTACCGACTAGAGACACTTAACAGTGTACTTAGAGACTTCTTTATTTGACAAAAATAAGTACTACAGAAAGGTCTGAGCTTGTTTTGTACCTTTTTGCCGCATTGTAAAAGTTTGAAGACCTGCAGAGAGATTTGTATCTTTACAGGAATGCCCAGATAGCTGACCTCCAGCAGAAGCTTCTGGTCGCAGACGGCGAGGGACGTTTGAAACAACGCATAGACGGCATCACGAGCATAGTCGATGCCAAGTGTGCCATCCGGGTCCTGATGTCTGAGGTGAGCAGATACTCGTACGCTATTATACAATCCATGTCTACCATGAACTGATTGAGGTTACGATGTTTGGTAGCGTTTGTTTGCATTTTCAATACCCGTCAAAAACCAATCAAATATTCTCTTTCTCTAGCTGTTGTCTGCTAAAACAGCCGGCGCCAAGCTGGAGAGTGAAATGAAACAGGAGAGAGGAACTGCACAGGATTATAGGAAGATGCTGGCTGACGAGAGGACCGTGATGTCAACCATGGACATGGAGCACCAAGAGCAGCTGGTGGAGCTCGAGCAGAGGCATCAAGAGAAGGTGCTACACCTGTATACTATATATATATATATATATATAGTGTAATCAGTATTGTTCCCTATATTTACCTTTGTTTTCTATTCTTTCTGCAGGTCTTTTACCTCCTTAACCAGCTGCAGAACAAACCCATATGTGGAGGGTCAAATGAAACGCAGCAGGAAGATGAGGAGAGTTCAAAGGAGAAGGAGCTTCTCCAGCGCCTCAAAGTTCAGGTTTGTCTTCTCTGGTTTCAGAGCTGTGAGTTTGATGTTGATCAACCTGCGAGTCCACTTTTTTTTTGGGAGAAATCACTCCGAAATGTGTTTGTGACATCGTTACAGGAGGAAGAGCTTGAAAAGCTCAGAGAACTGAGTGAGCAGAACCAGAAACTGGTGGAGCAGAATGATCAGTACAGACAGGTAACTGTGAAGATGGTTTTCCATCTGCTTTTATTGTCTTTGACTGTTAAGTTGACCACTATGATGAATAGCACGCATCTGATGATGAGCGCAGTTTAAAGTAACGTTTTAAATAAAGTGCTGCGTTTCTCTTTACTGAAGCGTTGTGATTGGCCCAAACCCAAACATGTCGGCTATTTCCTTCTTTAGAAATTCTCACTGCTCCACCGGCCGAGTGGGAGGAAACTCCTTCTGCCGACCATTAAGCAGGAAAAGAGCCCAGAAGACTCATTTGAGTATGTTCCTCCAAAAGTAAGTTTGCTTCCGTTTTTAATGTCAGAGTTGCAGTGTTGTTGTTTTGTTTTTTTTAAAGTCTGATTTTGTTCATTGTCCCTTTCTTGCGTTTTGTTTGATCAAAAGCCGAAATCGAAGCGCTTCACCACAGCTAAAGTTCCGCTGAACATGACCATCAGCATGGAGGAGCTGATGTCACCCAGTGAGGATGAGGACGAGGAGGAAGGCGACGAGTGGCGACCCGAGAAACCCGAGAAGGGACGCAGAAACTCAAAGAAACCCAAAACAACCGGGGTAAGACTGGGATGAAGATCTGGGTCAATTTCAGTCTGATCATTTGTGTGCAGACCCTGACGGTCCTCGGGGATCTCAGACAGATCTCAAAGAGGGAGAAAGAATCAGATCCAGGATATTTAATCAGCCTGCTGATAGATAAAGACGCTCAGATCTCATTTCACTAAAAATGTCACATTGTTCAGAAAATGCACTAGAAAATAGTGTCAAACTAAATCTCAGCTGGTTCCATGTATCTCCAAAGGTGCTGAGCTGTAAATGAGAGTTTGGTTCCTTATGATGCGAAGCCGTTTGTCTTTCTGTAGTGTGCGTGTAAAGGACGCTGCAGCAACAGGCAGTGCCGGTGCCGCAAAGGAAAGACGACATGCGGAGAGAACTGCCAGTGTGATCACGAGAAGTGTCGAAACATGGACAGAGAGGAGCCTGCTGAGGTCAGTTAACAACAACTTGTTGGTATGTCGTGTCAGAAAAAGAAACCTTTCGTCGTAAACAGCTGATCATCAGAGATCTCCCGCCGACTGGAACACATGAAAATGGCTCGTTGATGTGGACACATTTAACACTCTTTCTCACGCCAGTGTTTCTTAGCTTTTTGAGAGGGGATATTTTGAAAGTATTTAATTGGAAAATCTAAATTAATTACCATTTCATGCAAACAAAATTTCCATATCACTTCTCTGTGTTTATAAACCAGACTTTTCATCAGTGGGATTGTCTGGGTTTGTGTTTGGAGCGCTCCACTGAACTTGAAATGTTAAGATACTAATGACCTCATGCAGCGTGAGCTCATCACAATCAAATGTTCCTTTTGATAAACAAGCACATTACCACATTTAATACCCCAACCAGTAAGATGTAATGACATCATGTAATGTGGATTCGTGGCGGGTTTTTCTTGACCATTATGAGGTTAAGATGCAGCACTCAGGCTGAAATACTGTAAAATCTTTATTGAGGGCATCGATACTGATTTAAGTTCATTTCTCATATTTAATGGTTGTAGTTGTTCCCATGTGGTTTTCTGTAGCAAGTTTTGACCTCAAGCTTTTTGAGTTTTTATTAATTATCTTCCCCTGCTCGACACAGATATGGTAGAAATAATAATAATAATAATAATGGTCAAAAATAATGCAAAGTTGCATAATTTTAATTTAAAAATAACTGATTTTCTTGAGGGAGGATCCTAAAACCACCAAATATGTCCCTCAGACATGTTTCTGTCCAGTCAGATTCTCACTGACAGGAACATTTTGATGTGCTTTGTTAAACACTTGAATTCCTTTCATGAAAACACGGAACAACAAACATCGTTCTCGTTTCAGGATGCGAGTCACGCAGAAAACGCACCTCGAGTCTCCGTGTCTCTTCAGGAAGCCGCGACCGCCAGCCCCGACAACATCACCTTCTTCAAGCCGCCGTCCTGCACGCCCACTAAGAAGGTAAGCTGGCTCCTTGATAGGACTGAGCAGCACAAGAGAAGACTGGAATACATAGAGGACATGACTCGGTACTTTATTGCTCCTGTTCTTTAAGAAAAACACTACAAATCTACATTTCTAACAAGCGGCTGACGGTGATCGTAAAAACTGCGTAAATGTAGTTTTTCATGCCGTATTTTGCGTGACATGTAACATTTTAAAGGATGTAATCCAGAGATGACAATACTGTTATTCGCTTGTAACCATCTAGGTGCTAAAAGAAATCGGAGACATGGGACACCCCACCGCCGAGCTGAATTTGTTCAGGGAGCCCATCTTGGAAGAGGAGGAAGAGGAGAGCGACGGCGACGATGATGAGGACAGAACAACGGTCAGCTTCCTCAAGAGGAAGAAACGAATCCTGACCAGTTTTCAGAACAGTTTTTTCTCCGGCTGCACTCCGGTCAGAGAGGAGTCCTAATCGGGCAAAGCGTTGGGCGGCTTCGTCCGTCGCGTGTCGATATGTGTCAGTGTTCTGTCCGTCTCTTTTTATATGTGACTCAACGGTCGTGTACTGTAACTTGAAAGTAGCTGTGGATTTTAAAACGTTCAAAAATCGTTCAGTGAAATTTTACAATGAGATGATCCCGAAGCCTCCACAGACGTTTTAATGTGTCATGATATTCCACAAATAATAAGACTAGATTTACTAACATGTTCAATCAGTTGTCACACGTGCTCATAACATGTTGAGGGAGCAACCTTTAGCTTTTTCACTGTGCTTTTAGTATCAGAGCTGAATAAAGTATTAGAGTCAAATCTTGATTTTTAAAGAACATCAGATTGGTTTTTTTTTTTCTTTTTTGTAAATCTTAGCTTCAAAATTTGAAGGTAAAAGTAATTTATTTCAGTCTGTCTGCTTATTTTTCTTCTGATTCTCTTTGATCGCTGTTTCTTGCAGGAAGTTAATATGTAGTGGAAATAGTGAATTAAAAAGTAAACCTTAAATATAAAAGCTGTATTAATCTTTTGCTAATGTACATTTGTGTTTTTAATAAGCACGCATTACTATTTCTGAAAATATTACAAGTTAACACATTTCTTCTGAATCAAATTCTTCCAGCAGGAAAAGTAGAAGCCATTCAGAAAAATAGCAAAGTCACATAGTTTCTTTTTTTAATTCTGTTTTCATTGAAAATTTCTTTTCTCTATTTCTCTCTTTTTTTTTTTCTCCTGTCCATTGAGGAGTCTACACATCCGTCCAGCGGGTATTGATGTCAATAATGTGCTTTCATTTAGACCTTGCTCTGCATCTCGTCTTCCTGCCACATACTTGAAGAGGTTTCGTGTTTTTATGGGTCATCCAAAGGCTGAACCTTCACTGCTTCAGTCTTTCTGCTTTAAATTTCTTTCAGGCAGAATCTCAAGTCCAAGACGAGAACTGCTTGATACTCCAAAAATCAGCACTTTATAAATACTTCACATTTTTTGGGGGAATCAGATGAATAAAATGTTATTTTGACCACAACAGTCTCAAGACTTTAGTCAGAATGGTGAAAATCAGATCGGCACACAAACGTCTTTTTTGATTAGAGGGGTCGAAGGAGAATTACTGGTTGGAGGTGACGGAGACAAAGTCTTCTCCGGCAGTATGGTCCAACTCTGCTTAAAGAGTTCTGCTGCTGAGATGTGCAGGAGTCAGTATCATGTTGCTGCCCTGAGATCTCTGGTATAACCATGACATCTTAAAGGGTTATTCTGGATTAGTACCGACAAATGTTTCACAATAAAGCCCTTGTTAGGAAATGAAGGCTTCCTGTCCACTGAAACAGGGCTTTTTTTTAAAATTTGAAACAGATACAGGAAGTGTCGCATTTATACTAACATATAATGCAGTAACTTTAACAGGGAAAACGGTAGCGGATCAAAACGAGGCTTCATGTTGAAGTCATTAATCAATCAGTACAGCTTAAATGTCAATATGACAAAGCTTTCTATGCCATTGGTTTTTATTGGCTCTTGACATACACTTTAGGGGTTATTGGATTTTCAAACACTTCCGAAATGTGAATGAATTTTAACCAGATGAAGAGAACAGTGAACATTTGATTACTTCACTTTGCGGAGCTTCTTTCCAAAGCGCTCCAGGAGCACCACGTGTCCTAATCACGTGGCTTTTTGTGCCACACCTTATGGCATCGCACTTTTCACGCCAAGGTGAAGCAAAAGGTGAGACTGACACGGCGTCCTCTAGTGGACTGATGGGGGTATTACAGATGTTAGTGTGACACAGGATTGGTCCAGAGAACCATCGGCTCCAGATTCTTCTGCATCGTAGTGCTGAACTTATCATAAAGTCCCAGCACAACATACTGTATATCATCCAGTAAGGAGGCTGAATCTCTTGGTGTGAGAGAAGCAGCTGCTATAAAGACACCGATATGATGTCTTCTGCAGGCGGTGAAGGTGTCCATTGTAAATAAGCTCCACATGAGTCCACTGCTGGAGGCTGGCAGCAGCTGCCTTATGTTTGTATAAGCTCAAACATTAAAGCTCCAGCGTCCTCCATCGAAAACTGAATGCAATTATTGGTCAACAAGTTTTCTCTGAAGCACTCAGAGTGGCACTTAATGATTTTACCGCCTCATTGCACAAGTGGATCATAATGTACCTGCAGGGGGCTGTTTCTGATGAATGCCGACAATTCAACAATTAAAGGCCTGACATGGTGTTTTTCACATTTCTCATTACCCAGCATGTGTCCTCATTTGGAACAAACGCTCTCCACCTGGTGGCATTTCCAAATCGCTGCCAGTTCTTCTCCCCAAACATTTTTGGCCTGATCAGCAAAGGAAGTTGCTCTGCCCACATTTGTTTTGCTGCTTCCTCAGTCCGCACAGACTTCAAGACAAAGCAGTATTGTTTGACTGGAAAGTCTGTTTAATGATTTCTTTTTTGGACAAAAAGCATTCAGGCTCGAGCAAAAAACCACATTTGACCAGGAAGGTGGGTGGAGGCAGAAGAATATAAATTACAGATTTAAGAGACAAGAACAAATCCACAGATTGAGGATGAGACCGAAGAGTAAAACAGGCACACTGAGTTTAAAAGCAGAGAGAATTCATCAGGCCTTAGAGAAACAGGTTATGAAGGCTCCCTCCATGAATACAGAAAATATTCATTTTGTCTGGATAACAGCATCTGATTTCTGACAGAAGGATAAAAAGGAAATGAGAGGTCGCCTGCATTTGATGAAAATCCTGCATTCAGACAGCAGAGTGGAGGAGACGAAGGGTTTGATCAGGACTGTAGAGATATTTTGAGACGTGAAGAGAGTAGCAGCATCCTTCATGATGTACAGAGGACACGTGATTTAGGGGTGTAAAATGGATTACGTATCAAAGTAGAAAGAACATACGGGCAGAAATATGTGTCGTTAAAAACCTTTTTTTAATGTACTCATTCAGGTTGAGTTCAAATTCATATATATATGATTTAAATTTAGTTTCTAGTGAGACATATTTCTGCCCATAGTCCATAATATTACACAGATATATTCTTTAGATTCAGTGTTTGTATTTAATATGAAGACTTTCACCAGTCAGAGGCCTTTTATTGTTTCTGTAATGCACGTTGGCCACCAGTAGAGGGCGCCTAATCTAAGACAACCTCCTTTATTGTAAAGCTTGATGTAAATCGGTGTTACCTCTCAGTGACAAAAGCTGCTGGAAAGGAGCTTGCAGATGATCTCTAACACTATCCTCTCCAGTTGAAGTGTGTCAAATCTCACTTTCTTCACCCGAGAACCCAAACGCCTCATCAAGACTCATATTCTTCAATATTCTCTGATTGCTTTTTTGTGCATCAGGCTGCAGAAATCAAAGCTGAAACTGAAAGAGATGAAAGCTTGAGCACCACAGATTCTCATTTGCATGTAAGGAGGGGTAATGTGTTCTAAGATTTTAATTTAAATAATGTTCCAGTACATAAATTAATTTGATGATCTCCGAGACTGTTGCAAACGATCCCATTTTTGAGACAGAAATTTCATTCAACTGAAGTTATATTAGCATGAAGGAGAAAATGGTTTGAATATTGGGCAGAGGGGGAGTGTTAACATTTGCTTTGGAATATTTATATGTACAGAAATCTGAAAATATTAAGATAACGGCAAAAGCCAAGTATAGCAGATTATATTATGACAGAAAAAAAAAATCATAAAGATTACATTTATGGTGTCTTCAATGACCGTGACAGCTGACTAGAATCACGGGCGCTTGAGGGTCTTTGTTACCATGTACATTTTAAATTGTGCAAATATGCAGCGCTGGTTATTAGCAGGAAGTAATGCAAATGTTTGTTGTTGGTTTATTAAATGTGCCTGAGAATGTGCTGTGCACTGAACACAGATGCAGCAAAGGGCAAATTCAAATCTGTTAGATAGTTAAGAATATTTGATAAATCATTGGTGTCATACCATGTAAATTGTTGTGTTGGTGTTGATGTTTGTGTTGAAAGACATGAGAGGTTTTTCTTCTTATTAAAGGGGAGTTTTTACCTCCGAGCTGTCACTCACGTCGGAAGTGTTGTATTGTTGGGTTCCTTTATGACGGTGTCAGGTTCGGTTGTAAGGATTTTATTAGGTAAAGAGACAGGTAGATACATTTTTAAAAGTTAAAGACAAACTATTTGTTTTCTATAGTGGCTGGCTAGTTTAACTATAGGTGTCATCAACACCGGGGACATGTTCCTACCTCTTTATGGCTGATTTTATTACCGTGACTGAGCATAATTAGTTCAAAATGTTCTTAAAAATAGGATGCTCCAAGGAATGTTAACCAGAAGAACACTTTGAGAAAGTTTTGCACAGTAAGAAAACAAAGAATACAATGAAAATATAGATGAAACAAATGTGTATTGTCACAGGCTACGTTCTCATAAAGAAACAGGTGCACTCCCATATATTCTCATATAAATATTTAAACCTTTTGCTTGGAATGAGTCATGATTGGTTGGACTTTGGTTGGCGGGTGATGCCAGTTCAACACTAATCTACTTCATCAGGATTGTGTGGGCACGGCTTCATCAGATATGACCAAACAACCAACAATCTGTCATCAGATTTGATTTAAATGTAGCTGGATCCTGATTGGTGTGCAGAAGTAAGTGACATCACCCTTTTCCATCTTAGCTCCTCCCACTTCAAACGAGCAGGAAGAGCACAGACAGAGACAGATAAACTCTCGAAATCTCTCGAATGAAATGAGCAAAACTCTTCAAAATCTGTCTGAAAATATTTTGTTCATAAAGAATGCCAGTTCTCAAAGTAAGAGGATGATTGAGGAAATGTGTTTTCAGGGTCTTTAAAGACAATTCTCCATGCTGTTATACTGCAGCTTACTGATATTAAATCCAACTACCTGATCATTGAACATTAAATATGTATGAACATGCAAATATTTAGAAGCTATGGGTGGATTAACTTAAGGTTAAAAAAAATCACAACAGCCATCAAAAATGTTGTTCATCATGAGAGACATCAGATATCCAAGACATGGATGTGTGGAAATGTGCTTGAAGGTTGAAGGTAGCATGTCTTGTCACATGTCTGAAAAAAAGACGTATCTTTAAAAACTCAAACATTATTGCCTTTTTTTCTTGACTTCAGTGTCTCTGTTGAGTTTTGCACAACAAAACTATGAGAAAAATGTAAGTAAAGTAAGTAATCTATAAAGTTTTATAGGGGCTTAAATTGGAAAGTTGTCCAGATTGAAATACATAATAACCTGAGGGGAAATTAAATCAAAGCAGCAGAGTGAAGCAACAAATTGGTTTCAACATAAATTTGTAATTTGAATTCAGAAAATGGAACAATTTAAAGAACATCAACAGCCCCGATAGTCAATCATTTCTGGAATGAGCTCATCGTGCGTCCAGATTAACCTACAGCCACGATATGAGGGCTGCATGTGACCTTGTGCACATCATAATTTTTATGTTTCAGCAAAAAGATGTCATTATCTGATCTAAATTGCAGCTACAATGATTATGACGACGTTATCTGTGTGGGAGATTAATGCTGGCTACATATTCCCTCTCTTGAAGACGGTGGACTCTGCACTGAGGTGTACTAATCCCCTTGAACTTGTGAGATAAGATAGGTGAGGTGGATGAATGAAGGAGCTGTAAAAGGACATTACTCAGAAGAAAAACAGCTATATTTTCAATAAAAATTTTTAATATGTTAAAGGAGTTTGTGCTGAAAAACAGTGGCGCAACAGCCTTGTATGCTGATTTATGGGGCTGTAAATAGCACAAAACTTTTTCACTAGTCAGGAAAAATCTTGATTTAATAATCAGGTAGAGTCAAATGCAGACATGCACAGTCCATGTGATAAAATCTATGACGGAAGGTCCTTTAAGCCAGAACAAAATATATGATTTTATGCCAGTATATAGTCCCTGTGGTTTGTGTCACATGTGCTGTTTTTTACTGTCGCCTTCAAGGTGAAGACCTTTGAAACTGGTATCATTCAGATTCATTTAACACCTATGTGTGTTTTTCCTACAGTGTACTTATACTATAGTTATTATTTATCACATGTATTAATAATTTGTATGTATCTTAGTGCTCTCCACCAATCTGGGACACACCATTCATTCAGACGTTTACTGTGCTGCTGCCGTTCAATCTCGCTCTGTGACTGCTGTGCTGTTGCTTCACCCACTAATTGTATATTTATATATGAGAGAGATGAATGCAGCAGACTTCATCCTGCCATCCTGCTACTAAAACACAAAAAGCAAAGTATCTTTGAATAAATGCCGTCCTCTGTGGTGGAGGATCTTTTCCATGATGAAACTCTGATATAAAGTCTCATGAAACGCAACCTGATCAATCACACTCAAGTTTTTCAAACTCAGAAAAAACACATTTCACTGAGGGTTTAATGTGTTTTTGTCTCTCGGTGGGGTCATGTGAGGTGTTGAATACATATTCTGTGCAGGAGGACAAAAGAGATGTGCTTGACGCTGGCCCTACCCTCCGGTCAGTCGGTGTGGAATCAGGATGTTGGACTGAGGGCAGGGCGGCGGGCCTGTTAAATATTGACCACGAGTGTAATAATTAACCTCCCACCAACTCCTGATCTCTTAAACTGGCTGCTCTGCCTCGCTGCCATATCTTCGCTGTCATTGCTGCCATTTGCATGCAAAAAAAGAGAGCTCTTTGAGACGCCTTTCTCTGTCAGTACCTGTACCCGTGTCTGTGTCCTAACCGGTCCTGGTCCTCTCTGCGGCTCTAATGCTGTGTTTCCTCTCTGCTGCTGCCTGTGTCACGACGTCCTGCTGCTCTTCAAACCTTTGGCCTCGCCTGTGAAATCCACCAGGCCATGCTGAAAGGTGAGTATGACTTATTCAAGAAAAACTCAATTTCATTTCAACTCATCTGTCATTCTTTAATATTATACCTAAATCTCTATATATTTATGTTCAAATCTTTGATCAGGTATTTTTGGGTGATTTTCCCTTTAACATAGGTTTAATTTTCAAATTCATGCTCATGTTTCTGGCTAAAATCAATAGCTGCATTCTGACTGAACACAGTAAAAACCAATCAAGTACAAGCATAGACAGCCATAAAGAGCTGCTTTTCATTTAAATGCTGTTCTTTTTTTTTTTTTTTTTTTTTTACTGCAAGGCAAAGTACGGGTACAGAGATGTTACCCTGCAAGTTAAACAAGACAGAATGAAAAACCATACAGACTTACAAATAAATTCATTAAACTGATCAAGTAGGAAGACAGTCTTTTAGTAATTATGAGGATAAATGTCTGCAAGCAGGAAATGCAGAGCCTGCAGGTACACAGGTCAGACACACCCATAAACTCTTCTATTGAAAGGCGCCCTCGTGTTGACAGCTGCCATAAAATCGGTGTTATCTCTACAGGCCTTGGCCCTTTGGCCGTGCTGTTGGAGGAGAGCGAGCAATGATGCCGTTTACCTGAGGCTGTAAAAACTGGGAGGAGGAAGTTGTCGGGTCAAAGTCACCTACAAGAGGAGACTCCTCTCCTTAAAGCTGCTGCCTCCAAGTCCAAATCCAGAGTTGATCTCTGTGCTTTTCTTCTGCTGCTTTTTCTTCTCTTTCTCTGTCTCTCTCTCATCTCATCGTCAGCGGTACCAAACAGCCTTCGAGGAAACTGGATCCGATCAAAGGTTTGTTCATCTGATACTGCACTCAGAGAAGTTGATGAGATTTCTGGTGCTTGCTGGATGTAACAGCAACTCCATGTGGAAGTTGCTCCGTATTCCAGTGGAGGTGCTGTTACCTGCAGAGACCCACCAAACACAACATGAAGCCTGCACTCATCAGATTTGGTTTTCTGTTCATTATTATTATTATTATTATTATTATTTTTGACCTGTTTTACTGGATGTCTTGCCGACAGATCACAAGGAGCTCGCTGTGACAGTGGGTGGATGTTTTTATGTTGATCTAGCTGAAGAGTGATGGGGCACGAGGTGATGACCTATGAATTGACAGCCAGTGATCTGTAACATCTGCCTGTCAGTTCTGTAGGCCACTGCTGCGTTTGTCCCTCTGAACGTGTTCAGATCCGAGCGACTGCATTCATCAATCGACTGTGACTTTTTTGTGGTTTCTGAAGTATCTTTTACATTGAATAAAACCTGAATGTCAGTCTGTCATTTGCTCTATATGTGAGAGAAAGTCAAGTCAATTAACACATGTTTATTTTTACAACCTAAAATCACAAATATGCCTCAAAGGGATTGGGGAATAATTAATAAAGACTTTACTTTGAAAGCAGATAAACAAAAACAATGACAGACATGCAAATGATTATAGGATCATTTAAGGAATAGCAGATGAAGTTTCCTCAGAACAAATGTGTATACGTCATGTTATACTGAATCTGAAATGTTCTCAGTGACTATAAATGAAACTGGGAAGAGGAAGTAGACATGAAACTGTTATCCTAATCTCATGGAGACACATTCACACTCACTATGATTACACTCATTTTAATACAATCATACATTTTTAAAAGTAAAGTAGAACTGATTTGTTATTATTTTACACATTAAAGTTGACAGAGTTTATTAATGTTTTCATAATGCGTGAAGATTCAGACTGCAAACAAATCTAGTGTTTACAAAGTCATCATTAAACTATGTTGACTCATAACGGCCATTACTTCACTTCTGCATTCACTCTTCTATTAATAATTCACCATTTTGAAGATGCCACATGTTCATCGGTCTGTTAAATGTCACTGAGGATTAATAATAAACAACATATTATTCATTGTCATTGGCTAGTTCATTCTGCTTGAATCTCTCCAACAGCAGAATAAGTTATTAATATTGGTCGGGTGCCTCCGATGATACAACGTGGAGGTGCAGTTATTCTGTTACTCTAATCAAAGCATATAAAATATGTATTGAGATTAATTCAACCCTCCCCACTGTGTCAGGAAAGTGTTTTAAAGCACCAATATGTAACATGTTCTGAGCAGTGGTAGCAGCGGCCTCTGTGGCCACAGATGGTAATTACAGGATTCTGGTGCATTAAATTCTGCCTCATGACTGCACATGATCGAGGGGATAAACCTAATATCGACAGGTCTCGGAGCCACTGTAGCTACACCTTTACTCAGACAATCTGGGGTTATATACAAGTATATGTAACCAACTTTATTTCTACTTCTAGTAAGAAAGAAATTAACAATAAAAAAATGTCTGGACACTGAAAGGGGACAAAGCCAGGGAAAAGGCCAAGACCTGCTTCAGTCATCCATCGGCTGTGTTCACATGCTGATAAGGAAAAGTAACTATGTGGGTGTGTCAGTGCTGGAGCTCCAGTAAGATGCTGGGTCAACTGCTTCTTACTTACAATAAGAGGACCAGGATCATCCCGCAACTGGCAGTCCTCAATGACGAGGAACTCAACAAGCTGCTGCGAGTGAAGAGGACACTTTGTGTGGGAGATCCGACCCATTCACAAAAGATACACAGAGCAAGAGCAGATGTGGAATGAGTGCATGATTCCACACAGTCCCATGTGCACAAACCACATGTCATGTAACTTACAAAATTCCAATTACCCACCAAGTTTACTTACTCGTTGAACTACAAAGTAATATTAACAAAAAATAAATAAATAAACAGAATTTATTGCCACCATGCTGCGTGGTTTCAGAAACCTTTTCTGGGACGAAACAGATGAGTCCAGAAAATAAACCAGAAACGTGTGCTGGACGCCACGGGCGCACACTATGCTGGTTTACTTTTCTGTGTTTTGATTTAATGCATATTTAAAGTGAAATACTCCAGTCAGAGGGACCTTGAATTACGGCATTTCATACACATATGATGAAAACGCTGCCTCTGCTGCCACCTAGCAATTAACAAGTACTCCTCGAAGCACAGATGTTGTGTTGATGATCGACAGAAAGGGAACAGATCTGAAACTTTAAGTGCACAAGGTCAGCAAGGTCAGAGTGAAATAACTGTTTTATCACCACCTGACTGAGGGTATTTGAGCTGTCATGTAGAATTGTGCACAACATACAGTGGGTACGGAAAGTATTCAGACCCCTTTAAATTTTTCACTCTTTGTTTCATTGCAGCCATTTGCTAAAATCAAAAAAGTTCATTTTATTTCTCATTAATGTACACTCAGCACCCCATCTTGACAGAAAAAAACAGAAATTTAGAAATTTGTGCAAATTTATTAAAAAAGAAAAACTGAAATATCACATGGTCATAAGTATTCAGACCCTTTGCTCAGTATTGAGTAGAAGCACCCTTTTGAGCTCGTACAGCCATGAGTCTTCTTGGGAATGATGCAACAAGCTTTTCACACCTGGATTTGGGGATCCTCTGCCATTCTTCCTTGCAGATCCTCTCCAGTTCCGTCAGGTTGGATGGTGAACGTTGGTGGACAGCCATTTTCAGGTCTCTCCAGAGATGCTCAATTGGGTTTAGGTCAGGGCTCTGGCTGGGCCAGTCAAGAATGGTCACAGAGTTGTTCCGAAGCCACTCCTTTGTTATTTTAGCTGTGTGCTTAGGGTCATTGTCTTGTTGGAAGGTGAACCTTCGGCCCAGTCTGAGGTCCAGAGCACTCTGGAAGAGGTTTTCTTCCAGGATATCTCTGTACTTGGCCACATTCATCTTTCCTTCAATTGCAACCAGTCGTCCTGTCCCTGCAGCTGAAAAACACCCCCATAGCATGATGATGCTGCCACCACCATGTTTCACTGTTGGGATTGTATTGGGCAGGTGATGACCAGTGCCTGGTTTTCTCCACACATACCGCTTAGAATTAACGCCAAAAAGTTCAATCTTGGTCTCATCAGACCAGAGAATCTTATTTATCATAGTCTGGGAGTCCTTCATGTGTTTTTTGGCAAACTCTATGCGGGCTTTCATATGTCTTGCACTGAGGAGAGGCTTCTGTCGGGCCACTCTGCCATAAAGCCCCGACTGGTGGAGGGCTGCAGTGATAGTTGACTTTGTGGAACTTTCTCCCATCTCCCTACTGCATCTCTGGAGCTCAGCCACAGTGATCTTTGGGTTCTTCTTTACCTCTCTCACCAAGGCTCTTCTCCCACGATTGCTCAGTTTGGCTGGACGGCCAGGTCTAGGAAGAGTTCTGGTCGTCCCAAACTTCTTCCATTTAAGGATTATGGAGGCCACTGTGCTCTTAGGAACCTTGAGTGCTGCAGAAATTATTTTGTAACCTTGGCCAGATCTGTGCCTTGCCACAATTCTGTCTCTGAGCTCCTTGGACAGTTCCTTCGACCTCATGATTCTCATTTGCTCTGACATGCACTGTGAGCTGTAAGGTCTTATATAGACAGGTGTGTGCCTTTCCTAATCAAGTCCAATCAGTTTAATTAAACACAGCTGGACTCCAATGAAGGAGTAGAACCATCTCAAGGAGGATCAGAAGAAATGGACAGCATGTGAGTTAAATATGAGTGTCACAGCAAAGGTTCTGAATACTTGTGACCATGTGATATTTCAGTTTTTCTTTTTTAATAAATTTGCACAAATTTCTAAATTTCTGTTTTTTTCTGTCAAGATGGGGTGCTGAGTGTACATTAATGAGAAATAAAATGAACTTTTTTGATTTTAGAAAATGGCTGCAATGAAACAAAGAGTGAAAAATTTAAAGGAGTCTGAATACTTTCCGTACCCACTGTATTAATATAAATTAGCCTCCCATATACTCATCTATTATCAGCCTATTTTGGTCAGTGAACAACCTTAGATAATATGCTGTTTGATTAAAATAGTTCAAATTGATTGATTAATCATTTAATTAATTAATAATTTAATTAATCAAAGCATCTGTTTCCCCCAATACCAGCAGACAAACATTTCTATCCGAATTTATTTTTTTTAAACCCCAAATGTGGGTTTACATTTCATGTCCATTTTCAACAGAAAATGTAAATAAATAAACCCAGGAACGTCGCTAAGAACATAATTTGGGCTTTTCCCTGTCTCAAAATAAAACGCGCTGCGTAGTCGTAGTGAAAACGAAGCCGGAAGTGGTGATTTTATCTTTATATTTATGTACTCTTTGTGAACCGTGCACCGCTTTGGTCTTTTACTTGATTATCCTTCCGGAAAAAGAGTTTAATGCAACATTTACGTATCAGTTAATCGACCCGAACAGTGTATTCATATTATAATATTAATATAAGTTATTACGGTTCCACAATAGATGTATTGATGTCCAGGAGAACTGAAGACGTAACAGAAAACACTGCCATCTAGCGGTGGGGCGGCGCAGCGGCGGACGAGCACTTCCTGTACAGCAGAGAACGCGGTAAAACGACATCCTGGTTTGGAGAAGCAGGGCAGCAGCATGGCATCCGATAGCAGCGTGGCTAACGTACGAGAGACCGCGTCCCTGAACGGGGAGCCGGTCGTGAAGCGGCCCCGGGACAGCGACGCGCAGGACACCTCGCTCCGGACCCAGAAGGAGCCTCGGAACAAAGTGACCGTCGTGCTCGGAGCGCAGTGGGGCGACGAGGGGAAAGGGAAAGTTGTGGACCTGCTCGCTATGGATGCGGATATCGTCTGCAGGTGCCAGGTACGGAGCTACACCGTCGTGTTCACGTCACACTTCACGTTCAAACGGTGCTCAATGTCGTCGCTTTGCAAACGTTTGCAGCAGGAAGAGTCGGTTTAAAGTCGTTGACGCGCCGCCGCCGTTAAATATTCACGACCGACGTAACAACGTCAACAACCTTGTCCGACCTCCCGGATGTGGACGTGCGTAAAGTAACGCTTACCGAGGTCATCTGTTTCTCGTATTTATCTTCTGCCGCGGCAGCAAAGTGTGACTTGAATGCAGCAAATGGCCCGCGACGCGCAGAGAGTGTGACGTCACGGACCGCCCCGTCGATACCAGCTGTCCGCGCCGGTCAATAAACCACGTTTTACTAAAAACGTGGTTTATTGATCTATTTCGTTGTGAACCGGAAACAGGAGTTACCGCAAAAACTGCTGAATGACTTCGCCCTGTGCTCATAATTATACAAACAACACGGTGTTCGTCTCTCTGCTGTCTCTCTGTCTCTCTGCTGTCTCTCTGTTGTCTTTCTGTTGTCTCTCTGCTGTCTCTTCTGTCTGCTTTCCAGTGACCCGTTTCTGTCCTCTTTTGCAGGGAGGCAACAATGCGGGTCACACGGTGGTGGTGGACTCGGTGGAGTACCACTTCCACCTGCTGCCCAGCGGGGTGCTCAACAAGAAGGCCGTCTCCTTCATCGGTACGAGACGACATCCTCGTGTTTTATGTTGAACGTTTTGATGATCGGAGGTCCCGCTAAAACCATAAGACGGCAGTATACGACCGTTATGTGTGTGAAAACATCTGAACCGGCCTTATTAGTGCTTCGATATCACGTTGAAACTGAGTTCTTTTAGTGACTAGTTCAGACTAAGTGATAGAAACAACCTGCCAGTCGGTACAGCATCACCACAAACTACAGCCTGAACAATGGCTTCTCTGTCGGCCACACTAATGCAGTCTTTAAAAAAAAAAAAAATCAGCACAAGCCTAAATTCAAAACTAATCCCAAGTCATACTAATAAGTCTGAAAATGCATTTCACATGACCACCCATGTACAGCGGGAAAGACGCCAACTAAAACCGGCGACACGCCGAATTTAATCCGATTCTGTGACTAGCGGTGTTGGTTGGGATTAGGCACGAGGGGTGTTAAGAGTGAGGGGAAGACAACGAGGGTACTGAGTGGGATCGGTCACCAAATACAGACCACCATCGGCGCCCCGTGCAGAGTTTGAACGCTCCACATAAATGTACCAAAAGTTACGTGTTTTTAAAGGAAAATGTGTTTCGTTGTGCGGAGCGGCAAGAAGAAAGGTGGAGGGATTTGAGGTCTATGTGAACGAGAGGTGGTGCAATCCCGACCACGTGTGTGTGAAGGAACGTTTCTGTAGCCCGGATGTTGAACTGCTAGCCGTGGTGATGCGCCCTTATTATTTACCGAGGGAGTTCTCGTCCGCCATCGTTATCGCTGTTTACATTCCTCCATCAGCTGACGTAGAGGCAGCAGTGGACACCATCCACTCCACGGTGGCTAAACTACAGACTCAGCATCCCGGTGCATTTTTGGCAGTTACTGGAGACTTTAACCAGTCTGGATAAAATACTGCCAACTTTGCACCAGTATGTTAACTGCCCCACAAGGAACAATACAACTCTGGACTTACTGTATGCTAATGCCATGGATGCAGACAGTGCTACTGCCCTTCCTCCCCCCCACCAGTAGATCAGACCACAACCTGGTCCTGCTGACTCCCAGGTATGTCCCCCTGGTGCAGAGGCAGCCTGTGTCCACCAGGACTGTGAGGAGGTGGACACAGGAGGCTAAAGCCCTGCAGGACTGCTTTGGGTCCAGGACTGGGATGTGCTGTTTGGGACCACGGACATGCATGACAGACTGTATCACAGAATACATTAAATCCTGTTTGACTGACCACATGCAGCGCACCACATGGAGTGCAGCGCCACCTGAAGGAGAAGATGAGGGAGTGCAAGGACTCCTACAGGAGGAAGCTGGAGGCCAAACTCCAGCAGAACAACCTGAGGGAGGTGTGGACCGGTATGAAGGAGATTCCTGGGTTCAAAGGGAGAGAGAGAGACAACCAGGGGGAACCTGGAGAGAGAGACAACCAGGGGGAACATAGAGAGGAACAACCAGGGGGAACCTGGAGAGGTCAAATGAACTAAACTGTTTCTTCAACAGGTTTAGTTCACCACCCTCATCTGTCTCCTCCACACCCACACCTCTGCTGCCCCCCCAGTTCCCCCTGGTGAGCTGCATGGACACAGAGCCCTCAACTCCAAAGGGCTCTTCCTCCATAGACACCATGACCCCCCCCCCCACACCCCACCCACACACACCCCTCTCTGTGACAACTGGCCAGGTTAGGAGACAGCTGGAGAGACTCCACCAGCGCAAGGCTGCGGGACCTGACGGCATCAGCCCCGTGGTCCTGAAGACCTGCGCCGTCCAGCTGGCTGAGGTCCTACAACACCTCTTCAACCTGAGCCTGAAGCAGGAGGAGGTCCCGGTGCTGTGGAAGACGTCCTGTCTGGTTCCTGTCCCCAAGAAGACGACTCCATCTGGCCTCAACGACTACCGACCGGTTGCCCTCATATCTCATGTGATGAAGGTGCTGGAGAGGCTGGTCTTGGCCCACCTCAGGCCGCTGGTGAAATCTTCTCTGGACCCTCTGCAATTTGCGTACCAGCCTCGTGTGGGAGTGGACGACGCCATCATCTACCTGCTGCAACGAGCTCAGTCTCACCTGGATGGAACCGGTGACTCTGTGAGAATCACTTTCTTTGATTTCTCCAGTGCATTCAACACCATCCAACCACTGCTACTGAGTGAGAAGCTGCGGGTGGTGGGGGTGGACACGTCCACCATCTCCTGGATCACTGACGATCGATCGATCGATCGTGGATGTCGCCTTAGATTTAGTGCGGTGTGCCTAATAAACCCCAATAGGAACAGCAAAGAACAGAATAAATGCAAATAATTTACTGTATTTGTGCCAAAATATCTAATTTTTACATTCCTCTGATTCTGAGGTTTCTATTTGCGTCTTGTTTATCTCCCGTGCCCTTTTGATAGCTGTTTAATTTTAGAACTGTAAAAACATGAAATGAGGAAAGCGTAAACGCAGAGGTGTTTTATGGATAAAAGCTTTGGGAAAACGTTAACAAGAAGTTTACTGAACATTTTGTATGACGCAAGAGGGGATTTCTTACGAGGATTGTTAAATTTCTTCTCTCGCTACAGGAAACGGAGTCGTGATACACCTGCCGGGTCTGTTTGACGAGGCCAAAAAGAACCTGCTTAAAGGCAATGGTAAAGTGTCAGACCAGACACATGTGTTTAAATGATATATTCGTTTAATTCAAAGGTCCAAAAAGGTTTCTGAAATGTGCATCAATAACATAACATGAACAGGGAGACACAATAGATGGTCGCTATGGTGACAATGTTGTAACGTGTGGGTTATTGTATTACATGCAGGGTTACAAGGATGGGAGGACAGATTAAAAATTTCCGACCGTGCCCACATTGGTGAGTAAAATGTTTTCTCCTCAAAGAGTTTTTGAATAAAAACATGTCCTCTTATTGACGACCTGCTTTCACCTCCAGTGTTCGACTTCCATCAAGCGGTTGATTGCATCCAGGAGGAGCAGCGGCAGCAGCAAAAAGAAGGGAAAAAGTAAGTCTACTCTCATCATGAAGTGCACTGTGACGGTTCTCAAGCTGTGGAATACTTTCTTGTGGTCGTTTTGCGCCGGTTACCAACGTTGTGTTGTTACTTGTGCTTCAGCCTGGGAACCACGAAGAAAGGTATCGGTCCGGCCTACTCGTCCAAAGCCGCTCGAAACGGTCTGCGAGTCTGTGACCTCGTCTCAGATTTCAAAGTGTTCGAGGACAAGTAAGGATGTTTTTATTTTCTTCATGTTATGTGTTTTGACCATCATCAGTGACTCAAAATATGACCTCTCATGGACTGCTGCTGTGAACCTCAGTCCAACATTTGAACACCTTGAAGGGATTGTGAATGTCACAATGATTGGATGGTGAATCGTTGCACTGTTTAATGTCTAAATCTGCTCTTTTTTTTTTTCTTTTTTTTTTTTTTTGCCAAACTTGAACAGAAACTGCAGCTGTTTCCCCTCAATACATGCGACAAATACTCAGAATACTAGTTTGAGTTTATGAATTCATTTTAAGAGCATTTAAATCCAATTTTAACAAAGCTATTTTCTCAAATCAATCACAACGAGCAGATTTATTTTGAAGAGTTGTAACACATTCAATCACTAAGTGTGTATGTTCT
This sequence comes from Brachyistius frenatus, assembly GCF_029030835.1. Taxonomy (NCBI): domain Eukaryota; kingdom Metazoa; phylum Chordata; class Actinopteri; family Embiotocidae; genus Brachyistius; species Brachyistius frenatus. Next base: position 2,450,879 of record NW_027210633.1, read on the forward strand.
CCTGCCAGCAGGTGGCGACATCTTGCTTTCTAAAATAAAAATAAAAACCTGCTGGCACCCTGCTTTCATCAACGTGTTATCTACTCGTTAAAGTCTGTCCTGTGTATCACGTTGTGAAGTGCAGTGTATTCGTGTATTCGTGTATTCACAAGGGCTAAACATGAACCTGCATGAACACAAACGAACAAACCGCTCACCTCTGTCCTCCGTCGGGTTTTGCAGGTTTCGGATGTTGGTGGAACATTTCCGGACCATGTATCCCAAACTCTACGTCGACATCGACGGCGAACTGGAGCAGCTGAAGGTGAGGACTGCTCTCCTCGTGGAGACGTTTCTCTCTATCATTTGACTCCGTTGTTTGGTGTCGATATTGTGACAGTCGGCCAGTTTCAGGGTCTCGCAGCAGATAATGAGTTCGTTAGATGTCAATCGCAGCTGATCACTGCATGATGCGCGCTGGTTACATCTCTGTCCAACCTGATGCTCACTGCGCTGCCTCGGGGCATGATGGGAAAACTCTTGGCTCTCCCCTGATCTAATAGCTGATTGGTTTTAATGCTCAACAATATGATATATAATAGAAATGTTTTATTTCTGTTGGATAGGAGAGGTTTGGATTTTGTCTTATTTTGAAGGTTTATTCTGTTGACAGATGTTTCAGTGAAAGAGGCTGAATATATATTTCAAGTTACACATCATCAAAGTGCACACAATATATCACAGTTCACTCTGTTGTAATATGAATCATGTTTTCATTGTATTTAGTTTAAGAAATAAACGGTCTGTTCAGATGATTTGTAGACTGCTGCAAACTGATAAGATGCTGAATTACATGAGACTTTGTGTAAAATGGAGGCTGAACAATGAACAGGAATCATCTCTCATAATGAAAACTGTTGTAGACGGAGTCCAAACTTATATAAGGATCTAATACCATCTTATTAAATTGGGGTCAGACATAACAGGATATAAATGTTTCTGTCACTTGATGTTCAGACTGAAGTGCTGCTGTAAATTTGACTGCAGCTGTTTGCTTTTCCTGCTTCCACTTCCAAATCTCTGATGTAATAAAGATTTATACTCTGGATTAATCTCAGGAAATTCAATCACTTTAATGCAGCTTTTAAGACCAAATAATACAAAAAAAAGAAATCGCTGACAACTTTGAAGTGATGGGAAATAATTTACTTAATACGATGGGTGATTGTTAATGTGTTATTTGTTGTTCAACAGTGCTCATCTTTTCCACCAACAGTACCATATTTCTGTCAGTGAATTTATTCTTGTGACTGTTTTCAGCTCTACGCTGAGAAACTGCGCCCTCTGGTGACTGACGGTGTGTACTTCATGCACAAAGCTCTGACTGGACCCAGTAAGAAAATCCTGGTGGAGGGAGCCAACGCTGCTCTCCTGGATATTGACTTTGGTGAGCAACAACGGCTTTGTTCATTTGGTTAGGTAGATGGGTGGATGTCGTTTCCTCCTCAGACTTAACAGCTGTTTCTCCTCTCAGGGACGTATCCTTTCGTCACGTCCTCTAACTGCACCGTGGGAGGCGTGTGCACCGGCCTCGGCGTGCCTCCGTCTCACGTCGGCCACGTGTACGGTGTCGTCAAAGCGTACACTACTCGCGTGGGCGTCGGTGCTTTCCCAACGGAGCAGAACAACGTGAGTAAAGACACTCATTTGTACCAAGTCGGTATTTTAAACGTGTTCACGACAAAGATCCTGTTAATGTAGACGAGCTGAAGAGCTGCCGATTGTTGAGGATCAGATTCTTCACACTGGTGCGCAGCAGCGGCTATTTAAAAGCACTTCTCATTACTATTCAAAGATCTTAAGAGCAACGAACTGTCTTTTAAGTAGCATCTCACGCAGTAAAGCAGTTTGCTCTGAGATGAACCTCCCTACTGGTTCCTCTTGTCTCTCGCTGTCCTCCTGCCTGCAGTGGCATCATCGCTGGTTCAGGTTGTGTGGTCAGCTGCAGCCTTGACATTATAGATGCGGACTTGTGGCCAGATGAAAGTCAGTTCACGTCTCTCAGGTTGCTGGCAAAACCCTTTGTGGGGATGTGCACTTTAACAGGAGCAGCGCGGCAGTGTGGTTGCCGTGGGAACCTCCCGGATGTGAGTGACGCAGGGTGAAAACTGGAAAAGAGCCTCAGCGCTCAGCTGACGCTTTCTACATAAATGATGGTTTCCAAACAGGCAGAATCGGCACGATTACCATTAGATTTAATTAAATATGTTTTTCCTTTGTATAATTCTGTTTTCGAAACCAGCTGCTCTTTGTCTTCAGCTGAAATAATGCATTTATTGATCGTTTTACAGGAGACCGGGGAGCTGTTACAGTCCAGAGGGAGGGAGTTCGGCGTGACAACAGGCAGAAAGAGGCGTTGCGGTTGGCTGGATCTGATTTTGGTCAGATACGCTCACATGGTCAATGGCTTCTCTGCGTAAGGAACCATCAAACCCTCTCAGAATATTTCCCTCACCTGCTCGTGCTCCAGTCGTAAGCTTCATCACACTCAGTGTATTGTCATGGCAGCTGAACAGAGTTGCTGTGTTTTGCAGAATTGCCCTGACCAAGCTCGACATTTTGGACACACTGCCTGAGATTAAAGTGGGCGTGGCCTATGAGGTTGACGGACAATCTTTGCCAAGTTTCCCAGGTAGGTTCCTCCCACTAAAACAGAAAATTAGTACGAATTCAACAGTGAAAAATAACAAGACATTTGAATGACTTCAGATTAAGTGTTTTCGTTGCCTTAAATGAAACACAGAGGAAGAGTTTGATGACTGAAAGGCTGCAGCTACTGATTATTATCATTCAGTCACTGTCATCTTTTTTTTCTCAGTTAATTGATTGTAACAGCTGAAAATGGAGAATAAAAAAAAGGACTCCATAAATTCCTAAAACTCAGCGTATCAACATTTTAATATACTGTTTTTTGTGTACAGCCCCAAACCCAAAGATATTTAATTTCTTTCCAGTGATATAAAACAGTATAAAGTACAGATATAAAAGCAGCAAATCTTCACGCATTTGAGACGATTTAATCAGATTGTTGTTGATTCATTTTCTTTCCACACTAGCTGACTACAGTTTGTTGTGCAAAGTGAAGACTCTCTCTCCGTCCATCCAGTCTTAATGTCATACACATAATTAGTGTATAGAAACTGCTCACATGTCAATGAACACGGCTTTAATGCTCCATGGGGTCTTTTTTTTTTTTTTATTTTTTTTTTTTTTACATGACTCAGCCTTTTCCAATCATGAAACGCAACATCTTGGGCTTTTCTAAATGTATGTTGCAGCACCGTTGAAGGTGCATTTATCTCCTTTATCTCTGTTTGCAGTGACGAATGAAGCAAATTAAATTGTTAAGCTTCTGAACCAGAGGGTGATAAACCAACTCCTCTTTCTTCTCCGCTCTAAATGACATTGCAGCATGTTCACGCAGATTTTTCCTTCGTTAATTTTTCTGGTCAATGCGCTGTCCGTCCCCCCGATTCAGATTTGTTTGAGTGTGTTTTGCTTGCGCTGCAGCTTTTCGGCAGCGGGAGATACTCTTCGCAGCAAATCAAATAATAAATGTATCATTCCTGCACACTGGGACTGTAGATACCAGTAAAAGGAAGGTGTCCAGCTTGTTGTTTTGTGCACAGCCCTCCGATGAATCTGTAAATCAAACCAAAAACATTTCATTCTTATAAATCTCTTCTGTTGCAGCAAACTTGGACGTTTTGACGCGGGTGTCGGTGGACTATAAGACCCTGCCCGGCTGGTGCTGCAGCACTGAGGCAGCCCGGAGCTTCGACGAGCTGCCGTCAGAGGCACAAGATTACATTCACTACATTCAGAAATTCCTGCAAGTGCCAGGTTTGTAAAGAGACACTTTACATTAACGGAGAAACTGCAGCCAAAACCGTTCTTCGCTTTGCCAAACCCGCCACTCACATTTTCCCTTTGTTTTTTTCCTCTCTCTCCTTTTTCAGTGAAGTGGGTGGGAGTCGGCAAATCCAGAGAGAACATGATCAAACTGTTTTGATCCCTCTGCAGTTTCCACTTCTGCAGTCCTCAACGAAAACTCGGATGATTCAGGTTTTCATAGAATAACAGACGAGTTTAACACACAAACTCTGTCCTAAAGGAAACGCATCACCAGCAAGGCCACCTATGAGACCTTGAGCTGCTGCTTGTGCATCACATCTACAATAATTGCTGGCAAACATAATTTAAGCATTCCACATGTTCTTTTCTATATTTATTAGGGTGTTAATTTTTACAGCCCGGTGCAAAGGGCTCGATCAGTCTTCAATCCATTCCAAAGTAAAGCACAGTTTATTTTTTAGCATTTGAAACTACCATTGACATGAATTGACATCTGTTCACCACGCAGTTATTTTTTTACGTGGATTGAAAAGCAACTGATGAACAGATGGAGAAGCCTCCGTGTTACAAAGAAATCACATTAAAACAGATTATTTTCAGGCTTCGTAACAGCATTGAGAAACGATTGGAAGCCGTTGACGGTCGTGAACTTTTCTATTGAATGATTTTTAAACCACTTTGAAAACATTAATGCATCTCAGTTACATTTGTAAAAAAAAAAAAAAAAAAAAATCTTCATGATGAGTGTTGAAATGAGTATGGTGCTTGAAGGATGAATGAGCACTAAGCAACTTGAACTGGAAAAAATAGTTAACCTCCACAGACTTGATAATTATGAGTAAATGTAAAGAAAACGGTGAGCAGTGATGTACAGAGAACATCTCAGTGTTTCAGGCGCACCCGGTTTCAATGTTTGAAAATGTGGTTATCGTCACACATCTCTCCTGAATATACGGTTGCCAGGAGCTGAATGAGCCTAATGGTGGGTAACCGACGACATATGACTGTTGGGCAGCTCAGCAACTGGCGTCACGAACCTCGTCACGGTAACCGCAATAAGCAGAAGGTTTAACAGTCGGACTGGGTGGGTCACTGGGGAGGGGGTGGGGGTCACTGGGTGGTTCAGTTCACACATCATGCCAATAATGTAAAAGACTCGTACTCTTTACTATTATCAATAAAAGGAAACCATAAAATGTAGTGGTTTTAGTTTGTCATTTTTATCCAGTAGGTGTGAAACCTATTTTTGAGAGTGCAATTTGTTCTTTTAATGTAAGATTTTAAAAAAAACAACCTGGGAGACATTCTGCGAGTCTTTAATGCTTCTGGTAGCTTTAGCATATTAATTTAGTAATTACACAGTATTTCTTCACCGACGTCACAGTGAAGAGAGTAGCTCTTCTCTCCTGCACCTCCACACTCCTCTCAGCCAGCCTGTCACATTTTTCTCTCAACCTTTCCTCCTTTGCGCCCTCCTCAGTTATGTTGACTTCCTCTCGCCGTTTAAAAGCTTCTCGGGACCTGGAGGAATTGGATTACAGTGTAAAGTGGATTCCTTGGCCAATCGATTGGAGGTGTAACCGTGTGCTAGTGCTTCCCAGATCTTCAGTCTTTCTAATGCGTTAAAGGCCCCGAACACCCACACAGGTGGTTTCAGCCGCCCGGATCTGACCTCCGCTCCGGTTGATGTTGAGTACAGATGGGATGAGAAATAACATCATGTCACTACAGTCTGTATACTTAACAATAATATAGTGAAGGTCGAATAAGTTATTAATAAATTGTTGGATGTGTACCAGAACTAATAGGAGACTTGGAGAGATGCCAGACAGCCTGAACGTGTCCACACTCTTGAGAAAAGGACGATTCCTGAGTTAGCTTTGAACTCTGCATTAATAATCTCAGTATGTTGGATTTAGGAGGATCAATTGGTAGCAATGAAATACAAGATATATAGTTGTGTTTCTGTTAGAGCATAGTCACCTGAAACAAGATATTGAGTCTTCCTCCACAGACTGCACCATGTTGTAGCCCAGAAGACACAAACCAAACACCAGCTACGTGTTCCTTCATCCATACTGCCATATTGTCTCGTAAGCCAAAAACAGATTTAATATGTGCCAGTACATAGTATGTTAAATGTAGTACGCCAAAATGCCAGGATGTCCTACTACATCCGGTTGTATTTTGCCGTGTGCAGACCAGCACGCTTCTCTGGCTGTTCTGACCTACAATGCGCAGCAGAAGATGCGTCACTCCGACTGAGCCACTGAGAGAGTTGGTGGCGCCGACCGGTTGCAGTTAGTAAAAGGAAGAAGAAGAAGAAGAATCGGCAATAAGAAGTGTGATTTAAGTGTCGCACTCGTTCCAAATTGCAATGTTTTTTCTTTTATTTCAAACGTCGCTCTGCGGATCGCGATGGATTTGGCCAGAAGAGTCCAAGTTCAAGGCCCGTTTTTTATGACAAAGTGGTATGTCCCAATGAATACGGCATTAAATTGGAATTGCTGAAATTTTAGGTAAACTTGTAATGTAAAACGCTGGCCTATTTGTGAAACTGCACACCTTTTTTTTTCACATCTAGACCACGAGACCAAATCCACATTCATAATCACGAGACTGGTTTAGTCTGCTAGATTATAAAAGTGAAGCCACACTTTAAAACACATTTTTAGATTTGTGTTACACCTTAAGAAGAAATCAAGAAAATGTAACAAAAGTTGAGAATATACCAGAATATGAGTCTTTCAAGCTGTTTAGATCAATTTTCTTTGAAAAATTTACACAACTAAATCTAAACTTATCTTGAGTTTTAGCCTTTTTTTAAGTCATGTTATGAGCATCTTATTGTTCTGTTGAGCGTTGTATTAAGTCGTGGAAAAGTTTGTTCAAACTGCACCACTGTGTCTTTCGAACATTAACCCTAAACGCCATTTGATTTATGTGCTTTTAGATTAAGAATTTGCAACAGAACAACGTCACCATAACTTTCAACAATTTGAAAAGACAAAAAAGTATATCTGAACACTATTTTGAATTAAGTAAATAAAAATACTTTAACGAATTTAATTCAAATTTTCTGTGTGCTGTTTCTGATGCTTGTTCTCTGACTCCACACTGAAAGTGCATCTTCCCTTAAAAGACCAAAGCTGCAGACGTTTGCTAACCAGTCAATTTCCAGTCCGCGAAGTCCCTGCATCATCAAAAACGGCCCAAAGTGAGCTTACAGTAGATGCAAGAAGGCCTAATTGAAAAATAAGTGCTCATAATAGCGGCGTATCCACCCCTCCCCCCTCCTCACGTTTCTGGCTGCCCCCCCACCCCCTCTTTTATTTACCACCACCTCCCTTTACTTGTAATTGTGAGCACATTTATCATCGGGTCAATCAATTTGAGCGTTTAGTTCCAGTGTGGACTCCTCACAGATGTTCGCCCCTTGATGAGATCTACTACTTCCACTGGATGGACCTTAATTCATTTATCTCCATATTGCTTAGGAAATCTCACATGTAATTAAGAGGACACTCGGGACTGTAACCGTCAATCAACCAGAAGTAAGGATGTCTACGTTCTCTAACGTCTCTGCATTACTAAGTGTTTGTGTGACACGATTATGAAGCCTGATTTTATTTTATGATTAGAAATGCAGATGCCACGTTTAAAAGGTGCAAGCTTAAAAGAAATCTTTCTCTGAATATAGAGTTATTATATTTAGAGGTATTGTAGAGTTTAATGTCATCCATTTTTATTTTTTTTTTTTTATTCCAACATGACCTTTAAATAGAAACTATGGAGTAATGTTTGTACTTTGGGGTGTTTCAAAGCTTTCCTGACTAAACTTATGCAGCAGGAACATTTTGTGGGAGCAATGCAAAAAGTGCCAACACATTCCCCCCTGTGTACTCCATAGATCTTCAACACTGAACACTGCACTTATTTGTCCTCACAATAGATAATCAACTATTCTCTCCTTTTCTGTAAAACTTCCTCATACCGCACCGAGTCATGATTTATGCAGCCAGAGTGATCAGACACCTGTTTCACTGCAGTTGGACTGTGTTCAGTTTTTGCGAGACAGCTGCTCTCTCACAGATTGAATTGAAGGAGCTAAATGTATTTAACAGTTTATTTGGTGAGTGCATAACATAAATCAGATTCTGCTGCTCAGCCAGTGCGGGTGGACTGCGAGGTATTTGCGGGAAACGATGGAGAAATACGTGCAAAGCTCATCTCGTTTTACAAATGCTCGTTTGTGCTTGTCTGAGGTATTGCTACAACGCTCTGATCTACATGCCTTCATCTGCTTGTCATGTAATACTCAGTCCAACTACCTTAATGTACTGCTCAGTGTTCAGTTCATGATACAGCATGTAGAGATCAGAATTAATCTGTTTGTTACACCTAACATTGAATACCTCGGGAAGCTCGTGAAGAACACATCAGTGGGCACTAACGTGTACATGTACCTTTCTACAGAGTGTGAATGCGAAACGGTGTAAAGCCCTTTGAGGCTGCTGAGGTGATACAGTGCTAATAAGTGCAGACCATTTACCTTCATCGTTACTTGTCAAATACACGTGAACAAATGCAATACCTTTTCTGTAAATGTTTAAAATGTTGCCAACGTATCTTTGAGTCTCAAATTTGTTCATTTTAAAGAGTAATGTGCAGTGTATGTGAAAAATATTTTAGTGCTGAGGTTATTTTTAACATCAGCTCCTTGGGAAATATTGGGATAATGCAGTGACTGTATGTAAAAGTGGAAGTAGGTTCGGGGTCTGAAAAATGACGCAGATGCTGCAGTGATTTAAGCTGCAGTACCACCGAGTGTCACTAGAGGTTGGCACCAAAAAGCCTCCACAGACTCCCATTCATCTAATCTCCGAAAATCTGAAGTCAATACAATTTTTTCAAAAGCTATTTCAGTTTTCCAATCAGGTTGATTTAGATCCATCGCTCGCTCCTCCCAGCTCGTCCCGAAAATGGTCACTGACGGCTCTAAACTGCTCCGAACTAGCAAGATGGCGCCGGCCAATATCCGAACTCGAGTCTTCATTATGGCCGTTCACAAACTAATGGATGACGTCACTGCTGGTTGAATTCAGTCGCTTAATTGTGCATGAGAACCACAACTATAAGAAGCTCCATTAACAACTGGCTTTCAATAGCGTTTAATTATACAGTATATAGTCTGCCTGCTCCTCTGAAAAAAACCTTGATCACAAAAGAGAGAAGTTTATATTTCATACCCTCTGGTTTCATGACGGTGCTTCTTAGATTTTTGCAATCGTTTGTCAAAATACTGTTTGTTATGTGTAAAAGACGAATTTGGTTCCGTACAGCCAATCAAATCACTTCATCTTAATTCATATACGGAGAAAGCGGTATCATCAGTGTCGTATCAAGAGCACATTTAACATAAGCTCACATTTTCCTGCAAAAAATATGACGACACTGCAAACATTTGTGTTTGGCCAGTTTGACCCGCGTTTCCATTGGCCGGCAGGCCGAGCTCGGCAACACACAGGTGATATTCGGATATTTCTTCCAATACCTTTCCTCTCTCTTTAGTTTTTAGTTTTTTTTTTAGTAATAAAGCACAACCTAATAACACCGTAATATAAAAGAAAACCCACTTTGATGTCATGACTTCAAAAAGGGATGACGCGGTGTGACGAAGTGTGATTTCGGCCGTGCTCGTCAGTCTGAAGGAACACTTCCCCGTAGCGAAGTGGCCTCTGAGGTCGCGACACAGCAGAATAGCGCACATCCTCCCCGTCGGCCACCGCAGCAGCGAGTTAATGGGATCGCTCAGTCTTCTCCATCCTAACAATCTGCTCTTCAGCCACCACCTGTCATGACTTCTACCACAAACACCACCTCGCACTTTGCGGGGTGGAAGACGTACGAACAAACTGCACCGAGCTCATTCAGACGTCCTTTTCTGTCGGAGTTAAAAAGTGCATTTGTGTTGAGCTACTTTGAGTCGTGGCTGCGCGGTTCTTCAGCAGATACCAGCAGGGCTTCCAGGGTGGAAATGTCAACGTGTGCCAGGGCAATATATCAGGCTGAGCCGGCGGCACTGAGTCGGTATTTAGAGAGGAACTTGGACTGGGAATGGGAGGTGGATGTGAAACTACAAGGTCACTATGAGAGGATTAAATAACCTGTTATATAATAAGCAACAAGGCGGTCCCTCAATCTGTGACTGATGGCAACTTGTTTTCCTCCCCCTGGCTGCAGTGAACTTTAATGAATGGAGATGTGTGGGATTATGAATGATATCTGACTGATCTTCTAAACTGTGCCCTCAAAAAAGATTTTGTCATGTAGCCGAGGTGCTGATATTAGCATGCTAAGACACCAAAGCGCGATGGTGAAAAGACGCGTTAAACCCGCTTCTCATTAACACGTTAGCTTTGTCATTCTAGCGGGTTTTTCCACATTAAGCTGAAGACTATTTGAATCTATACCGGAACTTTTATGCAGAAATTGTACACCGGACACTTTATTTGGTACACTTTGCTTGTACCGGGTTGGACCAGAACTGTTCATGGAGCTGCATGTCTCTGTCCTGCGCTTGTCGTCTCCACCAACAGTTCTTCTCTTCTATCTCTATGCTGTCCTTTTCTCTCTCTGCTCTCCTCTCACCCCAACCGGTCGAGGCAGATGGCTCCGCCCACCTCTGAGCCTGGTTCTGTCGGAGGTTTCTTCCTGTTAAGAGGGAGTTTTTCTCCCTTAAAGAGGAGGGTTTTTTTTCTCCCAAATAACTTATGTGGGAATTGTTGAATTGTTGGGTTTCTCTGTATAATATTGTAACGTCTTGCTGTAAGGACTTTAATGTGTTAAGTGCCGTGAAATAACCTGTCGTGATTTGGCGCTATATAAATAAAGTTGAATTGAATTTGTAATTCTTTGTGCTATAGATTGAACACTGCTGGAAACATCCCTCAAACATTTTGATCATTATTTACATGATAACATTGTGCAGTTGCAGCAGATTTATGGGCAGCGCCGCCATTGATGTCAATCTCCTGTTCAACCCTGAAGGTGCTCTCTTTACTGTGTTGAGACCATTTGAGTTGGCCTATCGTAAACTCACCATGTTCAAGGAACCAGTCAGAGGTGATATCAGCTCTGTGACATTGTGTGGTATCCTACTGCAAGTAGCCATTAGCAATTAGCATCAGCAACAGTACTCAGGCAGGCTGTTGTTTAAATGATGCTTAGTTGGTACCATCGTGCTAAGGGGTCCAAAATGTGCCAAGAAAACATCTCCCACACCGCTACTGTGGATACTGTCGCCTTTCTATCAACTCAAACCAGTCTGCTCATTCTTCTCTGATGTCTGCCAACAAAGATATTTTCCTCCAGAAAGACCCGCTCCTCACTGGATGTTTTTCTTTTTCGGACGTCTCTCTGTGACCCTTTGAGATGGTTTTCTGTGACAATCCCTGAAGCAGGTTTTGAAACCAGCCTGTCTACAGTCACACCCCAATCACAGCCCCCCAAATGACTTTTCTTCCCCGTTTGCTTGGGTTAGACTTCAGTAGATCCTCATGTCTTCATGCCAAAGTGCAAGGAGTTTCTGCCACGTGATTGGCTGATTAGATATTTGCTTTAACAAGCAGTTGAACAGGTGGACCTAATCAAGTGGCAGTGAGTACATCACTAACCCAAACCCATATGAGCAGAGTGCAATACCAGTAAATGACCACTGCAGACGTTGTAAAGTAAAGTAAAGGATACAAGACTAGGAGCACTGATCCGGCTTCAACCAGCATTGCTACAACTACAAGTAACTAACAGCGATTCCTTCGTTAGGTCTACCGCAGCTGCAATTATTGGAATCACATTTAAAACAAATACTCGCCTTCAATGTCATCACACTTGGCCTCCCCGACTCGTCCCTGTTTGGTCTTCCGATTTTCAAGATTAAGATTTTACAAATAGCGTGCAAAGTCAAATGTCATCAAGACAAACAGTGGCTGCTTTGAGGAATGCAAAATATATCTATTTAGTTTACAACATAATTTGTATGTGTTATTGAGTTTTAATTTTTTGAATATTGTTATACTATGTAGAAAATAGTAAAAAAAAAAAAAAGAAGAAAAAAGCTTGAATGGGTACGTATGTCCAGACTTTTGACTCCAAAAGTGTAAACAGGAACAATAATCCCTCCAGTTGATCAAACTACATGACTGTAAAATCAGGCGAACTATTACCTCTAGAAATGCACCAATCAACTTACTGATCTGGTGTGATGTAATTAATGTAATAAATCTTACACTCTGACTATAACGTGTGACATGTGAGGGTTCACTTCAGGCCCCAGCCTTAGAAACCTTATACCCGCCCCTGCACACACACACACGCACGCACGCACACACACACACACACACACACACACACACACACACACACACACACACACACACACACACACACACACACACACACACACACACACACACAGAGATGGAGTAGCAGCAGCTCTTGCTTGTGATGAAGTTGGGCTATCGAGGGCTGGCTGGCTGAGCAGGCTTCATGCAGAGTCGGCAGATTAAAACCAATCAGACCTCAATGAATCTCAAAAATTGATCCCGCACAGATGCATTGATAGTGACGCAGATAGCCAACTCCGGCCACTGCTGCTGTTCTTTGCATGTAAAGTGTAACGTTAATTCACAGCAGAAAACATAAATAAAACATTACAGATGGAGGTAAATGACAGCGAGCTGCAGAATGTCTGAAATCTCTCACTGCTGTATAAAAATACAAACTTGAGAAACCAAACAAATCCAAAACCTTCATCAGCGTCTCCACCTTCATCTGTGCTGCTGCTGCTCTCTCTCTCTTTAATTCACTCTCTATATAAAGTCACTTTGATTGAGTATCTTTTCCTCTCCTGTGCGTTCAGCACCAGCCTCCCTCCTCGCACACACTCATGCTCACACACACGCTCCCTGTATGCGGCTGCCTGAACTCATCAAACACTCTGCATGAGGCGGCTGCTACTCTGGATTCTTATGATCCTTCATTTTGAGGTAAGCACACACGGGGCTGGACTGTCTGGTGCATCGGTTAATGCCATGAATCTTATGGACCCAGAGGGACTTTAAGTGGTAATAAAAAGGGGATCACAATGGATGGCTAGGGTTCGGCTGCTGCAGCAGCAACGTTGGCACTTAAAGCACGGCGTGTTACTATTTCCTTTTGTCAAGTGGTGCAGAACCAGTCTGTGCATTCTGTTTTACAGTCTGCGGTGTGTATACAATATGAAGTGCACATTATCTGGATGCTTTGGTGTGATTCATCTTATAGTTCCGGTTGATAGATGTTCAGATTAATTTTTTTCTGGGTGTAGATGGATCAAAACATGCTGCAATAATGTATTTATTTAAGAAAACAGAAGATCAGCGTGTTCATTGATGAATTTCCATTGAAAATCAGGTGTTGTTCTGTTTTTCTACTGTTTTACAAATGCATGAGATGTACATAGGAACCAGGAATTTAAAGTAATCTTATGCTACTATAACTATGAACTTTACATGTGCTGCTAACTTATGCTTGCATGCGTTCCATTCAGTAAGTGGACAGTCTCTTTGTTTATTCCCAGCAACTGTAAAACTGTTTGGAGTGCCAGTGTATATTTTCCTGTCACTGTTTGACAGTTTATTGCTGTAATTTTGGATGAAGACCAACCTGCTGACTAAAGAACTGCAGTCACCAAACTTTAGAAAATGGGAGCCTGCTTTTTATTTTTCTCCTGGCTTGCAGTCAAGTGATAGAAAATGAATTGCAAGTGGCAGGCCTGTTGGTCCAAATGATAAAATCCTCCCCCTTTTAAATCATTTCAGAATTTCCTGGACAAAGAGAGCGTCTGACTCATCTATCAGTTTCTCAAGTCCATTTCTTTAACAAGGTAAAAGTGCATCAGTGCAGATCCTATAGGCTCCAGTTTCATCTTTTGTAAAAAGCCTTCTCGGTTTGAGCCGACAAAGGCCGACACGATCGCGCCAAACATTATCTACAGCACGGCATCGTTTTCATCCAGAGCTGGAGACTTTTTTTCATCCAAAGTTTGGGTCCTCACTAACAAAAGGATTCGATGGTGCATATTTTTACAAAATAGGTGCATGATGGCAGCACTGCCACGCCTCAGAGATTATCCTCATAATTTTTTGTCTTCTTTTTTTGTTCTTCGCTCCTTTTAAATTATTGACATCAATGCTCGTACCGCTGGGTTGAAAATGTAAATCAATATCTGTGGTACTGTCCAGTGTCCCCTCCTTCTGAGTGTGAGGGGGACGGGCTCCCCAGTGGTTACGGATCCAGGGACTCCATCCTCAGATCTGGTGCAAAGAGGGACTGGAAAAGACAAAGGCGTGGGCAACTGAGGCGGATTGACAGGTGAGCTCAACTGTTGTGGTTGCATCTGTCTGCGTATCCATGACATGGATCACTGTGTTTTATAGACACACATCGGATCTGTTTATCTGGTCAGACGACAGGCTTTTTATCCTGGATGCTGCATTTACTGTGTGTTTGCAGTGTGGTGAGGCCAGAGTCCATTTAAGGGCTGGTAGTGCAGCTAATAGGCCGGCTGCTTTCAGGCGCTGTGGTCATTGTAAAACCTGTTTGCTTGCGTGGTTGTTGATGTTTCAGCTGCAGCAGCTGGGATCGGGGACACACCAGCGCTGAGGCTGGCAGAAAGAAGCAGGAGTCTGCGTTGGGACTGAGCGGAGGTGCAGCCATGCGCTGCTCCACCTTGCTCGGCATCTGCACGGGGGTGCTCCTCTACTTGGTGCTGGGAGCTGTGGTGTTTCGCGCCCTGGAGGCTCCGCGGGAGGAAGGCAAGCACATGCAGCTGCTGGACACGCGCCGGGACTTCCTGCTGAACTTCTCCTGTGTGGGCTCAGACAACCTGCAGGCCCTGATAGAGGTAAACAGGAGCCGCTCATCATGTGACTTTTATTTGGAACATTTTAGTGTTTCTTCTTCCTCTTTTAAAAAATGGATGGGTTTTTAACTGTATATACTGAGAATATAAACTCATCAATGAGTTTATATTCTCAGTATATACAGTTAATGAGCTGGAACATTTGAGTGACACACTATGACCATTTTTCTGTCAGTTTTGGGTTATTTAAGGCGGTTGCTCACAGCCTTTCTGTGACCCTGACCCTTTCAAATAAAGTCATATCTGTTTGTTATGTCTCATCACATGTTTTAGCCTTTACATGGGTAACATGAGCAGTTACACTAAACAGTTTTCTTACTCAAATTGTCAAATGTTTGGAGGCTCTTGGGTGGTTGGTTGGCTCCCCTGTTTGGGAATAACAAAAAAGTATTCCTTCCATCCTTTCACTGTCATACAAATTTCAGCTATTGTATTAACAACATACAGTACAATAGTAATGTTACATTATGTTAATATTAATTAGCTGATTTTGCAGGGTAAAAAAAACATTTTTAGTTACTTTTATATGCTCAGTTAACCTGAAATGCCACAAAAGGAACCTGTTTTTCTTTAGTATTATACTGAAGTGATTTTTGTTTTTTTTGTTTTGCTTCTGACCAAACAGAAACAGGAACAGCAGCCTTTCACTTAATAAATCTACACACGCATGCTAAAGTCACTCTACCAATGTCCAGTCACAGCTTGTTGTTATTTATACATAAACAAACTCCAAACAGGAGCTGGATCCCAGAGACTGACCACCTCTCATGGCTAAAAATACATATTTTGGCCATGTGTCTTCGAGATACCTGGCTCAGTTTCATATTTATATTCCCACTGAACTCTGTTGACTCTGACAATATAACTCACCGCACTTCGAATATGTTTCGTGGGTCCTCAGATGACCCCTTGGATTTAGTGCAGCTTGCTTGGTGACACCGTGGAGCCCTGCAGCGTGGATGAGATGACAGGTGTGTGAAAGATGATCCGTGCATACGTTGAGTGTTACGAGGCAACTGTGTTGTGGTCCTGAGATGCCTGTCCTCGCTCCAGAATGAATATTGTAAATTACTGTTGTAGCTTACAAAGTGATCTATAGATGCAGTGGCTGACATTTGCAAAACGGTTAAAGCAACTGAAGGACATGATAGAAGTTCCTTCAATCTGGGAAGCCATATTTTACTTTTTTCGTTAAAGATCCACCTTTAAATGATTAGTGGGATTACTTGAATGCATTCATTAATGATTAAATGGAGACATATGTATTATGTTTCTTAATATCAGCAGTGCTCGGATGATTAATTTTAAATAAATAAAGAAGACATAATTAAATAATCATATGAATAATTGCTTTAAAACAGAAATAAAGCAATAAGTAAAATAACTGAAGAAACTGAACTGTTTTTTTCAATGTTAATTTCAATAGTTAAATAGGTCTCTTTTATTATAAACATTATTATACATGTAATTTCAAAGTTTGCCTTTATTTATTAATGTCTTTTCTCATAATAGACATTTTATTTTGCAATGTTTTTTATCCATTTCAGTCAGTCTTATACCCCCATGTGTGTCTGTCACACATTTCTTTTATTGTAGTAGCGCCCTCTAATACCAGTTATTGGACAAGTCAAATGCTTTTGGCCGACATTAGATGCAGTTAACGGAACAAAATCACCGATGACCAATCATTTTAACTCTCCAAATAGTTCTTTCCGCTCGTAATAATTTCATTTTATTTTCAGTTTTTCCATTTTGCCTTTAAAAAGGAATACTTGACACATTAATCGCAAATATTCAATGCTGAATGGATCAAACAAAAATAGGAATAAACTCACTCCTATGGGAAAGAGTGCATCACGCTCACTGACATTAATCCGAGAAGATGGCCCTTTGGCTCCTTGTTTAGCCCAATGCAACCCTCCTGATTTAAAAGTGCAAGCAGCAAATCGAACAGAAACAATTTAGGCTAAAGCCAATAAAGTCAATAGTGTGAGTTTTTGCTGAACTAGATAAAAAAAAATAGGCTTTTAAAAAAAATGAATGATTCATTTACAACATTTGCTGTATACAACAAAAAAAAGTAATAAAGAAAAGTACCACATGACTGAAACGTCTAAGTTTTGTTGACCTAGAAGACCAACTTATCTATCTCGCTTTGGTCTGAGTTCATATGTGGTGATTGTGGTCCTTGCTGTTCTAAATAATAATTCAGACTCTGCACTTAAAACACTCATGCACAGGTATTTTTGGGCCACCCGAACTTGTTTGATTTGTTACCTGCATTTGCAAAACCTCTCTTGTTGCCGATAGGACACACAGCTTCATGCATACTGACTGTCTCACCTGTATTTGTTGCTTTTGTTGTTGCTTTAGCTAACAGGAGCGGCTAAATCTGGTCGCAGCTGTTGAGCTTGTTTAAGAGGCAGGAGACGTGATTGTCTGAAAGATGAGAGGGTGCTGATAAAGCCACTGTCATAAAAAGTGACATCAGGAAATAAAGTCTGACATTTTGAAGAATATTACAATATTGTAACATTATTACAATATTTTAAAAGAAAAAAAAAACCCACCTTATAATAAGAAGTCAAAGATTTGATGATAGTTAAAGTTTAAATGTAGAACTGATCTGGAAAGTTTAGATGAGCTTGCACTTTAGCACACTTATAAAAACACAAACAAGTACAACAGAACACGCTGCGCTTAATGACACCTTACGTAACACCTGCAGCCGTGGCAGAAATGAATGAGCCGGACAGCTGTTCTAAAGTCATTCATCAGATGTTGTCGGCACGGTGGGTCAAGTTTCAATGTCATAGGTTTCAACAGGTCTTCAGTAGATTCAAAGTTTCTACCTTCTGCATTCTGCTCTCAGATTAATGGGAGACGCAGTGGCTTATAACGTGTTTGATTGTGTGCATGTTGATGTGTGACGCAGCTGTTTCTGAGGCGACTCCAGCAGGTGTGACTGCAGTCATGTGAAAAAATAAGTACGTCAACCAGGAACACACCGACGTGGAAAATTAACTTTTTCAATAATTTAATCAACAAAAACATCAGTCGATCTGACATTCTTCTGTGGAAGAAGCCGCTACGGCCCTGGCGTCAGATATTCATATTACCACCTTTAAAAGAAATAACTTCTTTCAGGCACTTTGCATAATTATCCACTAGTCTCTGACATCGACCTGCTGAAAGTTTTGACCAATCTTCTTTGCAAAATTCCCCCAGTTGCAAGATCTTTGAAGGTTTTCTTGCATGTATGGCCAGTTTCAATCGGATTAAAATCTGGGTTTTGAATAGGCCGTTCCATAATCTTCCATTTCTTCTTTTTCAGCCACTCTGTGATGGATTTGTAGTGTAGTGTGCTTGTATACTGTTGAAAGGCCCAACGCTGGTTCAACTTTAGCTTTCAGACAGATGGCATCACATTCTGTTCAATCACTGATGTGATATAATGCGGAACTCATAGTTGAATCAGTGACTGAAAGCTGCCCAGTCCAGGAGACAGCAAAGCAAGTTGAACTCCTGATTCTACTTTTTATTTGGAGGGGTGATAAATGAAGGCGGTCAGGGTGAACACTTGTCATTTGCATGCATTTAAAAAAAATAAATAAATAATAATTTATTTTTTTTTTTTTTTTACTGTATTTGTTATACCTGTGGCTGCACAGTCAGGTATGTCCACCCAAAGCTCTCGTACAGTTTGTGTTCCCAGAAAGATCACAGATCACAGAAAGGATTATTTTCTGGCTGTTAATCGTTCGCTGCTGTGGTGAACAGAGGCTGACACTGAGGTGCACATGACTAACCTCATAATCTACCCTTTGACCGTGAATTGTTGTCATTTCACTTGAGCCAGTGGAGGAGTAAATATAGTTTTCATTACCATATTGAAACCCATCACAAAACCTCACTGCAGTGTTTTTCTGTATCCACTAAAATGCAGGTAAGTATGCAAAATCTGTAGTACTACAGTGTCTGTGGCTGCCCAGCATGGACAATAGAACCTTGACAAACCATTGGCCATAGTTACACTAATTAGGAACTTCAGTAATTCCAATTAATGCTTAAAAATAGAATTAGTAATCATTATCAGTTCAATCTCAAAGGTGTTGCAGGCAGACTTTACACTTGATGGCATCAGTCCAACAGACAAGATCAAATAGACACAAATTTATTTGCAAAATCACCAACTTCTGATTTATCAGACATAATAGATGTTCGCGTTAATTCATAACTTCATCACACTCAGCTTTAAATTCAGAGGTAACAAATGTTTTTGAGTACCACTGGACAAAACAAATAAGATCATGGCATTAGATTCTCTGTGCAGGCAGCGGTTCGATATACTCGGGACAGACCGGAGCCGCCACAACTGCACATCACCATTAACTTCTGAGTCACTGACTGCCTGTTTATGAGCATGACGATGTCTTTTCTACACCACATCAGATATAAATCATGGAAACAGTTTGAAATCACTGATGAGTTAATTTATTGATTGATAATCCCTCTTTTTATTGTCCTTTTAAATATCAATCACTGAAGTGTTTCATACACTAACCAGTAAACTCTTCT
This sequence comes from Brachyistius frenatus, assembly GCF_029030835.1. NCBI lineage: Eukaryota > Metazoa > Chordata > Actinopteri > Embiotocidae > Brachyistius > Brachyistius frenatus. The sequence continues at coordinate 2,470,314 of NW_027210633.1, forward strand.
CCACCCTCCCTCCACAGGAGGTGGTGGAGGCCATCGGTGGGGGTGCGGATCCCCAAGGAAACACCACCTTTGTCAGCAAATGGGATCTGGCCAGTGCCTTTTTTTTCTCAGGGACCATCATCACAACCATCGGTGGGTGTCCGACAGAACATTCACAACCATTAAAAGTAATTCTTATTTCATATTTGTGACGGGAATCTGGTCACATTTCTGTGTCTTCAAGTCAACTGCTCTTCCACCTCTGACCCCGCATGTCCAGGTTTTGGAAACATCTCCCCCAAGACAGAAGGAGGGCAGCTGTTCTGCATTTTCTACGCCTTGGTGGGAATCCCAATGTTTGGTATTCTGCTGGCTGGCGTCGGAGACCATCTGGGAACCGGGCTGAGGAAAACCGTGGCCAAAATAGAGACTCTCTTCCTGGTCCGAACCTTAAACAGAGATTTAAATCTCTTCTTGAAGTTCAAGCACTTCCCTTTATGTATGTCTCCTCATGGGTTGTTTCACCCTCCTGACAGAAATGGCGTGTCAGTCCCACCATTGTGCGTGTGATCTCGGCCGTACTGTCCATCCTGCTGGGCTGCCTGCTCTTCGTTGCGGTGCCTATACTGGTGTTTCAAAAGGTGGAACAGTGGACCCTCCTGGAGTCGGCCTACTTTGTGGTTATCACCTTGACCACGGTGGGGTTTGGCGACTATGTTGCAGGTATACAACAGCTAATTCACCAACAAGTATGTGTTCTTGAACAGAGCTTTCAGGGGTGTGCACAGGCTGCGAGAGGAAAGAGGGGAACTGATAAAAGATGACCTTTTATTTATTATTTATTTATTTTTTCATGTTATCAATTTCACTGACACTGATTTATTGCATTGATGGACCTGTAAAATTTCTAAAAAATACAATTAGAATTTTTCCCCAAAAATTGGGACGCTGTTTAAAATGTATATAAAAACTGGCAATGACATAATAGGCAATGCCGGGTTATAAAAATAAGATGGGTCCTAATGGCTATATTATGAATGATGTTTAGATATAAATCTTAATTAATATAATAAAACATATCGTATATTTACATACTCTCAACTTAAAAATACCTTTAAAGCCCTTCTTTTATCACTGACTGTAAGTGGCAACCAAGGGAGCATCTGAACATGCTTGTTGCTGATGGCGTGTTGCTGTGCGGTTTTCAATACAGCATCAAACGCAGAGTCATCACAAAGGGCTTTTTTTTAAAAAAAAAAACACACACTGGGAAAAGTGAAGTATTAATTGCGCAACTCTAAAGAGCAACACACTAAGATAGTTTCCCTGCAATTTACTCATCACCCTCTTTTAACACGTAAAAACCCCCACAAACATAATGATAATAATTCTAGCAACTGTATATGAGAACAGAGACAGAGAAAAAGGTGCTGCCAAATGTCTAGAAATAGTCAGATCCTGTTTTTCAATAAAAATAATATAACTACATCACACTTTTAATGATGTAAAGCAGTGATACAGGCTGATTATGAATGATTATTATCATAAAGTGACATGTAAGTGACACTTGTTGCAGCTGGTTTAGGGGTGAAGCTTACTTGCTCTTGCTGATTGCTAGAGAATTTTGCATCATGTAAACAGATCATGTGTTGTGCAATAATATGTAAAACAATAGAATACACCGCACAGTATTTCCCTCAGGATGTATGAGTGGAGATGAGCAGAAGCAGCAAATAGAAATACTAGAAGAAAAACAAAGACTGCAGGGCCCCAAATGCCTAAATCTGACCTCTGATGTTTTGTATACAGACATGAGAGTAGGAATTTATTTGTGCCCTGAAGTCACATCAGAGGTGAACTTAATGAAAAGGTTAGCAGAGAGACACCTTTTCAGACCAGGGGGCACACCTACTGAACATCACCTACAGTTTTGTTTTTTTTAAAGAAGAGGGCATGTCAACACTCACAGGACCCTGTGCATCATTATCATCAATGGATATGCTTTAATGCTAATTAATCAATATTTAATCAATTTCTGTTCGTGCAACACAGCTGAACTGTAACAACAGTGTCCGTTACAGTGTCATTTTTGTTCATAACACTTCCTTTTGCATATTTATGCTTTTTCGTTGATTGTATTGATCCGTAGATGAGTAGCTGGTCTGACTTAATTAGTCATCCATAGTTAGAACTGTCAATTGTAATGCATTAAGTTCACTTTGCACAGACAATGTCATAAAGTATTCATGTGGATTTTCTAGTGAGAGATTATTTATTGATGATCTGATCTGCCGTGAAGCATCTTCTGTCTCGACTGTTTATTTACTCCATAGTAAAGAATGGATTCATGGATGTGTTGTGTTTATTCAATGCTTCTGTACACTGTGTGTTTGTGCCAAAGGGGATTCTGGGATAGCAGGCAGCGACCACTGGTACAAGCCCCTGGTGTGGTTCTGGATCCTGCTGGGATTGGCGTACTTTGCATCCATCCTGTCAATGATCGGTAACTGGCTGCGGGTTCTGTCTAAGAAGACCAGAGCTGAGGTGCGTCTCTGTCCTCTCATGTCTGTTGCATCATTCTGTCTCCACCATTTCCTCTCTATCGCCTCTACTTTCACCCTCTTTTTCTTTCAGATGGAGGAACTGCGAGCCCACGCCACCGACTGGACCCAGAACATCCAGAATATGTCGGTGGACTTTCGCATTCCAGGGAAAATCGACGACCCATTCAAACGGCGTCGGAGAAAGCGTCGCCACGGCCCTCGTAGTCATGGCCACAGCACCTCAGCTAACGGGGCCCCTGAGGGTAAAGATGAGCAGCATGAGAGTCAAACAGAATCTGGATCTTCCTCATCTTCCTCCTCCAACGAATCAGGATCTGGATCAGAATCAGAAACAGACTCTCAGGTCACTCAGTCGGAGCAAGTGCCTGAAGAAAAAACTGCAGAGCCTGTAAAGGAGGAGGCTCCTCCGGACCCCCACCTGTCCCAGCCTCTGGACTACTTTGGGGAGAACCTTGCCTTTATCGACGAGTCTTCAGACGCACAGAGCGGCAAACTACACCTGGATCCCCTGCTGGACCTGACGCAGCCCAACTCTCGTCAGCCAAAGAGGAGACGCCACAGGAGGCCCGTTCCTCAGCGCAGCCCCAAAGCAAACGGCTCAAAGGCCATCAAGAAGGAGCCCAATGGAAACCCCAAAACAGTTCCAGATCTGCCACTGAAGCCTCAAGATGGAAAATGATTACAGAAACTCCTGCTGGGCTGGGACAACCTGAGAGGAGCATTGAGTATCATTGACAGAGGGGTCCTCTGTGTTGCAGTTTCTCTGTTTATGCTCACTTCCAGACACTTAAGATGATGCTGAAGCCAGTTGTCTGCATTTAATCGCTCTTTGCATGTGAGTGTGTCTGCCTCAATCAAAGATGATGAAGTGATTATTTGTTTTTAGGCCTATGTTCCCGTGACTGTATGGGGATTCACTGCTCTCTACTGGGCCGACACTGAATTGCACTACCACTCTGTCCAAATGAGAACTCTTGCTTTTTACTAATCCAAACAGTGCAACCAAAAAAATCCACGTGGTCAGAAACACAGCTGCAGAGAGGTTGCTTTGGTCCGAGACAGTTACTCTTGAATCCTGCCAACAATTAAACGGGTACTAAACATTTTTGGTATGCGACAAAACATTTTTTTAATATCCTCTATACAACCATAATACTTGCATTTTGATGGCCAAATGAATTAATCCTACTGTACTGCATATATGTAATAAAGAGTTTTTAAAATGACACCAGCACTGCGTCATTTTAATGTTGGGTTTCTCTGTATAATGTTGTAAAGTTCAGCTGTAAGGACTTTAATGTGTTAAGTGCCATGAAATAACCTCTGTTGTGATTTGGCGCTATATAAATAAAGTTGAATTGAATTGAAATGATTTGATTTATAAAGATCATACAATAGCAGTTTGATGTCATCACATGTCGCAGTAGTGTTCTGAAAAACTGTTGAACATTTCCATGAAAAGTGGTTGAAGCTTAATAACATCGAGATTTGTGATTTTTTTTTTTTTTTTTTTTTTCTCCATCCACTTGAAAACAGGATCTGGCATTAAAACGAACTTGCGTCATTCCCCATCTTTTGTCTGTCCCACTTCCTCCTTTCCTGTCATGTTTCTACTCTCAACAACTCGAGTGAAAAGGCACGATTGGCCCAAAAGGAAACGGCAGCCTGTTTGCAGCGCTGAAACAACGTTAAGCCAAACAAACTGGGTCAGCTCTGAGGGGCATCTGAGGACTGAATGTTCAGATTCAGAGGGTGAAAACCTCTAGTGGCATACAACGTAAAACATTTACTTTAGTACAAATTTCAGGTATTTGTCTTTGAGCATTTCCATTTCAAACATCCTTATACTTCTGCACCACTAAATCTCACAGGCAAATATTTTATTTACTCTACTACATTTGTCTGACAACTCAAGTTAGTCTACTGTCAATAATACAGTTTTTCCAAACCCCTTTTTCTCCAGTGGAAACCATGTATCTCCAAATTTGGATGATTTTGAATTAAAATCTTTCTGATAAACTAAAAAGAGAGAAAATTCGACTTATTTTGTTATTCTGTTTTTCTAAACTTCTTTACTTTTCAGAGATATGATATTCTTACTCAAATGAAATGATGCAAACATGTGGAAATCTTCTGAAATATGATGCATTATTGTAAATTAAACTAACAAACATTACATAAAGTACTTAAAATAAGCACAATCTTAACTACAGTATTTAAATGCACATGAATGCAGCAGTAATTTTAATCCAATAGTAAAACACTGACAGACAAAATTTACTGCACGGTGTGTACTTTCACTTTCAAAAGGGCTTATTATGCTGACATATTACTTGGTTTTAATCGCAGGACTTGTAATGAAGTATTCTCACAGTGGTGTAGTCCTATTAGTACTTTTACTTGAGTTGAGGACCTGAATAATTCTTCCACCTTTAATAAAACTCCTGCAGGTCAGGGGGCCTGAATGTAGACACAATTTGAACAGCACACCCATAAACGCCCTTCAAGTCGCCAATACGGCCTCTTCAGTGTGTGCTGTAGCTCCTCGTTGATCCATGTAAGCGATACTCTGCAGGAAACCCAAGCTTGTTTCTATCTGGAAATGGCACCAAGGACAAAGACGGTGCAGCAGCAGAGTGTGGCTGCAATTGTTGTCTCTATTTTCTATTGTTTTTTCCTTCTATAGTCACAAAATGTCTCACAAAATATCTGATGTGCAAAATCTGATGTTGCTACTCGTTTAGGCTATAATCATCTCCTCCTCTTCCTAGTAAATGAATCCTGACTTTTTTTCCCCCTTCGACCACAACCAGCAGATGGCAGACACATTCAGTGTCCGAGATTAAACTGTACATTATACACTACAGTATTTCGATTTATCTCGGGTTTCTGACTATAAAATTCAGTCCACTTCTGTTTGTGTATTTGTGAATTTTGCAGTCTGCCTTTTATCCCCCTGTCTTCATGTCAGTATGGTGAGTAAGTAAAAACGTTTTAAAGGCAGCAGAAACACGGTGCGGGTTCATCTGGCCTTTTGGAAATCCGACACTTCCCTGCAGGATATGTAAAAAGGAAAGAAAAAAAAAAAAGCAGCGTTCTGGCATCGCAATCAGGAAGTCGGGAGACGGTGATGATGTGCAATGGCAGTGGGTGACCTTTTACTGGAGGACACACGCTCAGCTGCTATAACGTCATCACCACCGCTACTGCAGTTACTCCGGGCTGCCACCAGATGGCGAGTGGTGGGCAGTGTTGGCAGCTCTGAGGTACACTCCTGACCTGAATTTAAAGGGAAAATCCACCCTGAAATACAATCTAAATGTCTTATTTTTTATAATATGACACTAAGTTGTTGTTGTTGTTTTTTTTTTAGCATAACGTTGGCGAAACTGTCGGCAGTCTTCATGTCATCAAGACACAAATCCTGCAGCTGCTCCATAGTGAGGATTTTTTATTATTATTATTATTATTTACCAAGGATTATACACTCAGTTGCACATTTTAAACAAAATGCAATGAAGTTCGTGATTTTTACTGACTTAGCAGCATTGACCTGAAGACATCATTAAATCCAAGATGGAAGCAAATGTCCACATTTGTAGACATTGACCTAAATCCTTGAAACATTACATTACATTTCATTTAGCTGACGCTTTTATCCAAAGCGACTTACAATAACATAGCATCATATACATCCTGTTTTATTTTGAAAGGACAACATTAAGATTTTGTTAAAGATACTTTTCCTTTGGTGCCGCCTTTATTTATGTTTGATTCTGCTGCAGCCTATTAATAAAGACTATATACCGATGAAGATGTTTACAGTATGGGTAGACACTGCTTTCTATCACGTGTGTTATCTGTGACTCACCGATGCAGTGTGCTTTTTGTATACTACATGCTGGCTTCTTGGTATTTATGTTGACTATCAGCTGACACCTGTCTGAGGTCACGACCTGCTGTAAGGAGCACCCCAGGGACCTCAGCTGGCATTCACAGTGCGTTTTTACGTTTCCAGTCTTCACACGTTCAACATATGTTCTCAGTGATCACGCATCGTCACGTGTCCGACAGATGCCTGTTTAATATTAGCCTTTAATGCGGTAAATCACAAACACAGAAACTGCTTAAAACAAATTCATTTGTGTGTGTGTGTGTGTGTGTTGTGTGTGTGCGTGTGGATGTAATGTCTATAGCATGAGCGGTTTCGCCTCTATAAACGGATAATGCAGACTCTGCACCAGTGTGATGCAGCCCCGCAGAATTGCAGTGTCTGCAGCAGAGACTCAATGACCTTGCTTCAAGGTCGCAGTGACACTGCCGTCAGTTTTTCCTCTCATGCGCGCACCGCGGCGGTCCTGTCCCGATCCCCGAGCCCGCCGCACACATGTGACCGCATCGAGACCGTTGTCCTGCAACGCTGACACGGCGAGGGGGGAAAGCAAGCGGGACCACAGTGCGTTTTGGTTCAGACTAGACTTAACGTTTGTTGGTCTATAATTAGAGCCAGATAATGCCGGGGTGTCTGGGGGAAGCTGATCCAAATCGTTTTCTGTTTCTCTCCCTGATTTGTTTTTTTTTTATTATTCCATTTTTGTAAAGCAGGGGACGAAACTCTTCTGTGACAGCTCCTCTCAGTGCCAGCTGTTACCAGGCATGTTTAGAGTACGCAGGGGCAGACTATTTCGAGAAGCGGGAGGCTGCAAAAGTTACACAGAAAAATCATTTGATTGTTGCGTCAGGCTGTATTCAAAAATAAAGAGCATACGCAAAAGATCCAGCCTGCTCGTGCAAAACTGTCGCCTGGAAAACGGTATCCTTTTACTGTCCCTTGATTATTTCCCTTTCTCATCCCATTGCAGTGATCTCCTGATAGCCTCTGTTTTGGCGCCTGTCCAAATAGTGTAGTGGTGGAGTGAGTGTCACAAGACCGACAGCATGACTACATTTTCCATAGAGGTGCGATGCAAGACACATGCAGCCTATTCTCTCTGCAGCAGTCCCCCAAACCATCTCAATATAAATAAAAATAAAAATAAAACATAGCTATCTTTATAAGAGATATCATCATATTGAATTGAACGGTGCTTTAAGTTCGAAAAATAACAGCAAAACTTCTATAAGTGGACAGCATGTAGGACAAATCCAATAAAAGTGTGCATTTAAACATATATATATATATATATATATATATATAATGATATGGGAACTTCATTATTCCTTTTTATTGGGGGAGGGTTCGCTGCACCAAGAACGTTTCCAGATTTAATCACGACTTTACGGTCACGACCCGGCAGGTTTGATCACAGCTGATCTGAATTCAGCCCTCTTCCGGATCGACATGAATATACCTGGACTCGATTCGGATTAACGAAGACTGGGTCATGTTTTTTTTCACGAGTCGCAGGCCTTCATTACAATGTTGATGACGCCGGTGGAAGGTGCGTGCCGACGTAACGGAGACAGCGGACGCAAATTGAGGCAAGAGGGAGGAGAAAAGGCACGGGATCGAGCTACGTCACCGGGCCGCGTCAAGCCCGCGGGACGCAGCGAGGCGGGAACCGGAAGTTATTGCGCTTATTGAAATAAAACAGTTATTTATGGTCATTTTTGGGAGCGAAGAATCGATATATCTCAGGTGAGTATTGGGTATATTCACACAGGTGAAGGTGACTCTTTCGTTAAAAGACCCGGTTTCAGTTTTAGACGTCGTCCGGGGGTCAGAAAACATCAAACGTTTACCGTTTCGAGGAAGCTTTATTTTGAATTTCTCGAACAGGAAACTCTTTGTTTTCTTCCCGGAGACTTGACGCTGATATTCAACTACAACCTCGGTTGTGGAAGCCGAAGACGGGTATTTGTAACACCAGTGAACGGAACCGAACAGCCGGGTGTCGCCGGTTTGTTGTTATCGCCTCATTACTCGGTAACGTCGTGATGCGATGTGAGAAACCCTGCGAGGCTCTGACGGCGCCATTGAACCAATTCAACCGAGGGTGGATTTGCCAGCAGCAAAGACTTGACTGACTTCAGATTTTAAAAAAAAGAAGAAGAAGAAGAAGAAGAAGAAGAAGAAGAAGAAGAAGAAACCCCCCTCCTCCTCCTCCTCCTCACAAAAAAAAAAAAAAAAAAAAAAAACCCAACCAACCCTGCGATGTCTTTACATTTCTCAGTAAGTATCCTCGCCTCACCTTCCGCTGCAGGGGTTTGAGCACATAGTGGGTTTAGGCTGGTAATCTTAATCTTTTCCCGGACATGTCAGCTGTCCACGGCAGCCTGATGTGCACGCACGAACCCGGCGGAGCTGGAAGTTCGCCTGGCCACGTTATTGGGGGTAGGGGGCACGAGCCGCTCCGGAGTTGGGAGTCTGCGTCGTCTTGTCCACGGATGTGCACGCTTTACTGTACAGCTGACAGCCCACTCGTAGTTTACAATCCGGACTAAATCGCACCGAAATGAATGCTTGTGCCACTCCATGTAAATCTTAATGCTCCAACCAACACCACCGCACATGTCCTGATCAATTGGATGCACGGTCACACAGAGGAAATGTAAGATTGCAGGGCCATGTCTGAATCAGATGCGGCGGATAATTGTCTTGCATGGGCACTTCTTCAACTGTACCCACTTGAGCTTCACTTACATGCATTTGAATCTCCCCAGTTAGTTCTCTCTCTCTCTCTCTCTCTCTCTCTCTCTCTCTCCGCTTTAACACACTGAACTATGTAAATCACTGAGCCTGCTGGACCGGGATTGAGATCTCTGATTTTAAGGCGTAATCTACTTTGGCAATTAACCTTTCACCGGTCCGAGATCAGCAGGCAAGGTCACCCCTGGGTGCTGTTCTCACCGTCTCCACAGTGCGCCGCATTTAAAAGCCTCAAACTGAGTTTAACGTACAGTCTGTGTGATGCGTTGTCAGTGACAGACACCGCTGGTGCCCCCTTTTAAAAAAAAAAAACACCATGACGAGAAAGCTTTAAACCATTTAAGACACAAGAAGAGATGATTGTGAGCGATGATATTTGACTTTTCATTTAAAGGATATAAAGTGCATTCAGAGATACATTTATGACAACCATTACACGAGTTTATGCCAATCACTACTTTGTTTAACATCTTATTATGATAAAAATCTGAATCTTGAATTTAAACTCATTGCCTTTTTTTGACATGTCACTTGTAAAGATAACTTCTAAACACTATGAGCAACGCATCCGAGTTTATTGCCACATATTACAGTGTTTTTGCTCAAGGTTAAAGTTGCTCAAGAAATATGAAAGTCCCCCTTTGCTCCAATTGGCATCTAATGTCTACTTTTTAAAAGGTGCAAATCGGTCATATTTAGACTAAAACCAACAAACTGAAATGATATTTCGCGTATTGTTTTTCTCATTAAAACTGAAACTATCTTGAATAATTTACAGAGTTACGACCAAACTTCAGCTTACGACTTCGTATGAGTGCGAGAGAAGGTGTTGGCTTTACTCTGTCTGTCCTTCAAGCATTCCTGTGACTGTGACCTTTGGAGCGTGTCACGCAGCATAAGGGGGAGGGTACTCCAGCAGCGTGCAGAAATCTGGATAGATACACCGCTTTGTGTATTTTTGGAAGGAAAAGTCAGTATATGCACGCCATATTACGCAGGAAGCAAAGCTGTGGGCAATGCTGCACGTTCCCTCTGGCACATGTGAGGATTAGCACTGGCATTATTGTCAATCATTTAATATGTACAACTAGTTCTCGCACATCATACGAGGCTGGACACACTGTACTTGTGGGGGTTTGACCCCTGATATCACAAGTGTAAGATTACCTTGGAAACCGATCGCTTTGGTTTGACTGTAATTTCTGTGACGACACTCAAAAGCCTTTGCTTACTTTTCAGGTGTCCTGATAACTGCAGACTTCAACCCACAGCAACAGCACTTCAGTGAGCTGCCATCCAGGCTGACGGATAATTAGGCTTCAAACTCTACGTCACCAAATAGGTAAGCTGTTCTCACATAACCTTTTTATGCTGATGAAATACTACACCATCATGCTACTTCTTCAACTACGGTTGTGTACGTCCAGGTGGCTCCTCCGCCTTGCGGTTCATTCCTGCAAGGTTGTCGTGGACATTTAGCTTCCAGTGTTGGTATCTTCTTGAAGGAGTACTAGAGAGCTGGAGGAGAAGAAATGCAGCAAAACAACAGGGAAGGATTTCATTTCACTTTAAAAAAAAAAAAAAAAAAAAAAAGGCAAGTCATAGAATATAATGCTCATGATTCTGCTGCTGTAAAACACTTCAAATGCTCCTGTTAGAGAAAAGCAGGATCATTTGCTGCAACACACACATGTTTTTTTAGTCTGTTGTAAGGCTGTAAGAAATTCTTGATACTTTAGTATAATTTTAAATGAATCAATTACATGAAGAGATTCATATCTATTCTTCTGCTCAGGTCGCACATGAAGTTCTGCTATGCTGTTGGATGTTACGGTGACTTTGATAAATGCAAATGCAGACCCCATTGTCCCGATTGCATACAAAATGTAAACTTTTGTTGAACTCTGATTTTATGCACATGGATGGTGGTGTGTTCTTCATACACAGAATAATGATGCGAGAACTGGATTTAACAATCCAATTTCTTAAAACTGGATTTATAAAGCTGCGATATATCTCCTTGCTTAAAGTATCACAATATATTGCGATATATTGAATTGTAACTGTGATATCATGATACATATCATGTGACCAGATTCTTGCCAATAGACAACCAAACCTGTTGTCTGCAATCATTGCACAGGGACACAAAATGTAATGTTCAGACCCTGCAAACCGAACGAGGATTACTACCTTGTGTTTGTGTGCTGCCGCTGACCAGTCAGCAGTTTACTTCCATGTTGGTCCAGATTCATTTAATACTTACACGTACGACTCCAGTGAATAATGTCCAGTGGGAAACATGCTGCCTTCACACAGAGGAGTACAGAGCAGTGATAAAGAGCTTTGTCACACGTTGCAACGACACCTGAAGATTACTATCAGCCAATCCAGTGAGCTGGTGGTGGACTAGCAGAGGAGCAGGAGCCCCCACAAATGTGCTTTGTGAGGTCACAATAACCTTCACCTTTGGCCTTTCCCCTCCAAAATTTGAATCGGTTCATCGTTGAGTTTAAGTGGATGTTTGTACCAGATGCGGTTAAATCCCCTCCAGGCGTTCTGGATATATTCTGTTCACTAAAATGGGACGGAGGAGAGGTCACAATAATCTTGCCCTTTGACCACCAAAATCGAATCAGTTCATTCTTGAATCCAACTGATCGTTTGTTCCAAATTTGAAGAAATTCCTTTAAGGCGTTTCTGAGATATCTCTCTCGCAGGAACGGGACAGACGGACAACCTTAAAACATAATGCCGCCGGCCTCCACTGTTGCTGTCAAGGAGGCATAAAAATGGCTAAATTGAGTGGGGAGTCGCGGAAAGAGGAGTGGGAGGATTTCTCTCTGCCTGAATAGTATAAATCAATGTGAGAATGTCCAACGCTCTGTGTAAGGACAAAGGAGCAATTAAGGTATCAGACTGAGCGACCTGATGACACCATTACCTTGAAGTCCTTTGTTTTGGGCATACTGTATGCAGCCTGGGGGGGGGGGGAAGCTTCGTGCAGCAATACAACATTGAGCCTAACACAATGTAAAGACAGGTGCCAGGAATTTTCTAATTTGTAGTGCAAAAAAAAAAACAAAAACATTAAATGATCACTACTTGTCAGTAAAATGTGAGTCAAAGCTCTGAACTCTTTTTAAGGTTGGTATTATGTCCAATAAAAAAAAAAATAAAAAAAAAAGCCGAGACACCGGATTCATGACTAACACGCTGATAATCAGTTAATTCTTACAACACCAATCATCTTTATTACAGGCCTACATCAGGTTTCCAATGTCACCTCTTCAGAAACCTTTTGTGATGTTTCTTTCTTCACCAGTGAGCATGTGTGTTTCTTCTAACTATAAATTCTCCAATCAAATAACATAGACAGGATATAACATTTAAACACACATTAAAACAAATAATTACAATTCTTAATTTGGCCCTAAAAGGTAATGATTAAGCAGCCCTTTAACGAGATGAGGAAGTGAAGCTGCCCGGCGTGTCCAGCTCGTCCTTTACGACCCACCAGCTGTTCGAGCCGACCGGAGCTCTCGGCCTATCACAGACCGGCGCGAAGCGAGCCGGAGCCGGCAGGCTGCGAACCGACTCTCCGTCCAGCCTGCGCCATGCTGCCGCGCCGCGGGGAGACTTAACATTAAGGTGCCGTTAGCAGACACCGCTCGTCAGGTAAAATGCAGCCTAGTCCGGGTTAGAGTGACGGAAATAAACCTCGGGCCGAGTCAGTCAGGATTAACGCTGGCCGGCGAGCTAGCTCGGTTAGCTGCGGGTGGCTAACCTCTGGTTTGTAATGTGCTCGCTACGAGCTAATGCTAACGCTGCTTCAAACATGTTGACTTTAGTTTACAGGACACGCAACACGTTTCTGTGGTAAACTGAGTGGATAGCAGCAATTTATACAACCTCATCTGGCTTTACGCACTGTTGGACATGTTTTAATCAAGCCAGAGAGTAAACACAGCTCTTATTGGTCGCCTTTTTTTTTTTCTTTCTTTCTTTTTTTTTTTTGTAAACATTTTCTTTATTGAACCCGCTGTTCAATTTACTTAAACAGATGTCTGGCCAGCGGTGCACATGGGGAGAGGACGGCGTGGTGTTCTGCTCAAAGCCGGAGCACAGCTCAACCACATCGGTGTCTTTGGGTTCGTGTACTCGTTCTGCTGTTATTCGCTGAGCTGTTCACTGATCTTATAAACTCGGTCCAAGTAAGCTAAAGTTTAAACAGGCTCGGTTTACTGTGACTTCCTGATTGCTTGCCAAACACTGCTCTGATCCAGCGAGGGCAAACTCCAAACCAAGTGTACGCCAGCAACTATAGGATTGGATTATCTGCTGTAGCAATACATATGATAAAAGATTGCTGTGAAATAAGTGAATATGGAGCAATGGTTAAGTTCCTGTCTGGTCTTCAATCGTCTCCAGCCATGCTTCCCTGTATTACACAATATATGCTGTATGAAGCACATACATACACCGAGTTGGATTTTGTTTGCATGTTGTTCTTCTTTCTAAGTGGGTCTTGATGATGCAGCAGCTTTGCTCTCCTTCAAAACACATTTTCATATATGGACTGAAGAAAAGGTGTATTTAACAGATTAGTTGAGACAGTGGATCATCATCAGTATGTTTGAGGGAAAGAAACGCAGAAAACTGTTTTTCTAAAGGTAGCGTGCTATAAATGTACAACGTGCTGTGGATTCAACGTTGCAAGTAGAGACTCGTTCATTATAGACATTTCTTGTCAGCAGATGTGTCAAATATTACATATATTAATAATCCTGCAGCCCGATGCAGATAAACAGCACACACCATGCGTCAGGACTGAGCTGTTATTGATTTTAACCCATAAAATCACAGACTGATATTTTTGTTGTCAGATAAGTTGATGCATCTGGAGACTATATCTCTGTGTTTACCTCCTTTTAGCCCTGGTAAACGCTGAGACCGCTGTGCTGTGCAAGTGTAGACAAAACTGAAAATTATTACCTGGCCGCATTGTTCTATTACTCCCTGACAATATTGTGATTTAATATTATCTCTGTGTATAACATGTCAAGCATAGGTTGTTGTCCGGCAGCAGGGTGATGGATCGGAGCATTGAAATGACCGTGAGCAGTGCATTTAAATTAATGCAACACTTTGTATTTTTAGAGGCAGCAACCGGATTATCAGGCCAGCTGATGAACGAGAAGAAAAAAATGGTTGATAATTACAGTGTGTGGTCAGTATGTATGTATGTATGTATGTATGTATGTATGTATGTATGCATGACAAACTCACGAGTCACTCTCAGGCCTTAACTGGATTTCGGCTATTTCGGCTGCAGAGATCCCATCTCATCGTCCTTACGCAGTTATCTATTAAGTTATCATTGAAGTGAGGCTCTGCATTAATGTTCCCACTGATGAGGTTGAAGCCCAGTGACAGACCTGATTGCACAGATTGCAGTTCATGCACAAGCACCATTTACCTTGTTGTCACCCATTTTATTGATCCTTCAAGTGCTGCTGATAAAATCTAATTTACAGCAATGAAAATGTCATTTGTATCGCCCAAGAACAAAGTCCGTTTCAGACAGAATGATACAACTTGAACTTTTTTTGTTCGACTGTATAAACGAGTGACTATCTGTCTTCATAGGTGTGTAAGTGCAGGAGTGGTGCAGCTGTGTCCTGAATAATTACCCTAATTTGGCCACAACAGAGAGTGCTGGTCACTTTGCTCACACAAATATTCACCCGGCCACCTGTTTGCTCAGAGACGGAGATATTACTGCATTATGTGCCAAAGAGATCAGGCTTGTTTTTAGGCTATCCGTGTTATTTGTAATGGATGTACCGTAGGATTGACATTAAGAGCCCTGACATTAGGCATTAGAACCAAGTTATTGGTCGTTGACTCACCGCTTTAAAGCATGAAACAAAATCACTCATGGTGATTTAACCGTTCAGTAAGTGTTTGCGTGTGTTGATGAAAGATGCTCACAAAGGGAACCAAATCGCCTCTTTAGATGTTTTGTTGGAAACTGTTTTATTTCTCTTCTTTGGGCAACATTTTGTAATGAATTTAATCGCAAAGCCTTTGTTTATTGTTTCGTGATGCTGCAGTTCATTTTTTTTCACGTCTTGACTGTAGATAATCAGCTGAAATGGACAACGTGTTTGCCATCATAGCATCTGTGTGTAAATATCTTTATATTATATAATAGCTGTGTGTTGTACAGTATATTATCATCATTCTTACTGAGGCTATTTAATGGTTTTACATCAGTGAAAGGAAAGTTCTTGCAAACTTCTTCTGTCCCCTGCGGTGCTGAAATCATGTCAGATGTTTTTTTTCTTTCTCCTTTGTTCAGGGTACAATGAACAGTGCTAGTGCTGTATGTCGACTACAATCTCTGTTGGCTCATGACCTTTTATATGTGCTCGTATTTGGATTCATAAACATATATTTAATTTTCACACAAGCATGAAATATTTACCCTGATTGTTCCTTATTAAAGTGAGTGCTGTAGACAGCCTTTTGTAGGTTACTGCAGTACTCTTACTGCGTCCCATGAACATAAGTTATATGTCTGGATAAGGAAGAGTGACCACCGTTTATGAGCGTAGTGACCTTCCTCCAGTCACCTTGGCTGTTTTAATGAATAGAGATGAGACAGACAAAGACTTCACACGGTGGGGAGGAACCAAGGACTGTATAGTTACATTTAAGGCATGAAAGGTTCTGTTTTGGGGAATTTGAGGTGGGGTTTTTTACGCCTTAAAAAGCATAACTGAGGAAGAAATAGCACAAACAACAGAGACTTAGTTGAGGAACAAGGACGAGAACAAGCAGGTCTTTAGTGATGTTAGTGAGCTGATAAGCCAAAGTCCAGCTGCTTTTCACAATCCATCACTCCAGCAAAGAAAAGTGACCATGATTTTTATTTAATGCGAAGTAACCTCAAGCTCCCTTTTGTTTTCTACTGAATTGAGGCAGCATTTATACTCATCTCACGTTCCCTGCATCAGTACAAACAGTAATGTCTGATATACAGCCTTGAAGATGGGGACTGGGGGACTGGGGGACTGTGGGGTCCTGCAGCCCATCATGGGGCATTACTGGCACTTCTACACTCTATTTCTTTAGTTGAAAGATGCCACACAGAAATAAAAATGAAGACAAGTGAATTTCTTTAAATTAACTTGGAGAAGGAATAACTTATAAAAGACCCAGAAACAATCTGAAAATGTTCAAGTACGTTTTGGTTTTTCTTCAACATGTGCTGTGGAGAAAAAAATAAGGATGTGAAGGAAAATGTTCTACACCATCATATTTTCTTTGACCTTTCTTTGTTGTTGTATTTATTTTGCCCTCCAGACATCATGTCTTCCCGGGAGCGTCGGTCAGATGTCTACATAAAGGCAGAACCGAGCAGTCCAGAGGGAGGCGGGGGAGGTCGGACCAGCCCGGGCGGGGCCTCTTCGGACTCTTCTCAAAGTGGAGGTGGAGGAACCAGAGGGGACGGCGCTAAACGTTACTCCCCGCCACTCTACACACCAGCCCTGCGTTGTCACTTCAAAGACGAGGGTGTTGACGGAGCCGAGGAGGGCCCCGCTGGAAACGGAGCAGGGCGATGCAAGTACGCCCTGAGCACGCTGCCCAAGAGGCTGTGTCTGGTGTGTGGGGATGTGGCTTCAGGTTACCATTACGGCGTCGCGTCATGCGAGGCCTGCAAAGCATTCTTCAAGAGAACCATCCAAGGTGTGTGTCGTAATCAAGTTAAAGTGTTTGCATTGTACAACAAGCGGAGGATAGTTGGTTGTTTTACTTGATCATTTCTGTAATCTGAGAAGTTTTACTTTTGAGTACTTCCACATAATGTTGCACGTGAAGCCTCCTGCAGGACTCGGGCCGTCTCGTACTGACGTCATCCTTCTGTGTAACACCTTATTATCTAAAACACAACGAATGAAACGTGTCTGTATTCTGGTACACCACTAACACTTTTGTTTACTTTTCAAAAGTGAGAGCACACTCACTTAAACTGGTTACATCAGTGAAAATATAGTGAGTAGAGAGTTACAGATGTTAAATGCTTTTTTAATTTGTCATAGTTAATAGGAAGCTTCTTTTATTGTGAAATGTTTCTGCGACTTCTATACACACATGCAACGTATTTTCAGAGGTTGTTCATTACACCGGTGTAAGATAGAGTGGGAGTTTAGGGTGTGGAGATATATAAGGAAAGGTAAAATGATCAGGTTTGATATCCTGGTGAAAAAGTCTGAGGACAGCAGGAGTGACGAAAGACCCACATTACATCCTGATGGTGTTATAGTTTGTAATGCTTCAGCACAGTCTACAGTCTAAAACCACCCCAGCTGGTTCATACTGGTCTATCAAACCACAAACACAGTTTTATGTGGTGAAACTTGGTGCATAATAATTTCTGCTTTGGATTGCGTGCTTAAAAGATCAGAGACTATTTTTTTTTTGGAGTTCAATGTGGTTGTTTTCCATCCTACCAAATGCTTGTTCATATTTATGTTACTTAATCATCTCTTTTACTGTGAAGTGACTCATTTCTTTTTATCCATGAAGGTAACATTGAATATAGTTGTCCGGCATCGAATGAGTGTGAGATCACCAAAAGGCGCAGGAAGGCCTGCCAGGCATGCCGCTTTACCAAGTGCCTCAAAGTAGGCATGCTGAAAGAGGGTGAGTGTTTGTGTTGTTTCAGACGCTGTGCAGCCAGTCTTTGATATTCCCTCTTTAGGGTCATTGTTCTGATATTTTAAACACATGTTTATTTGTTGTTCACCGGCATTAATCATGATTACCTCATCTTTCATGATGTAGGAGTTCGTCTTGACAGGGTCAGAGGAGGAAGGCAGAAGTACAAAAGACGCCCAGAAGTGGAGAATGCGACGTACCAGAGTGCCCCTCTACCGCTGACGAAGGAGAGTGAAAAAGGTGCGACTTCTACGCTTGTCTTGTCTTTTGCTTTCTTTGTTCTTCAACAGGCAACATTGATAAGAGCTGGTTCAGTGACATAGCATGCTTTAAAAAAAAAAAAAAAAAAAAAAAAAAAATCTATACAATGACAACCATCAGCCAAAGCGTAAAGACTACAGGTGACAGATGTTACTGTGCAACCTCTTCATGCATTCACTGTACATGACTTTCAGTTCTCGTTGATGAATTTGTGGCAATCACCAACAGCAACCACACTCGGGTGATTAAAAACAGATCGCTGCTCCGAAGTTCAGCAACAGTTCATTTAAGAGGTCTCCTGTTCTGATTCGGAGGTAAAGACAGAGAATCCATCGGGTCACAGATGGACCTTTTTCTTCTTTTAAACTTGAGGTGCTCTGAGTGTTTCTCTAAAAATGCAAGATGTGCTGGGGGGGGGTCGAATCACAAGTTTCCGGGAACATACAAGCAACCAACAAAACGCTTCCAATCAATTGCAATTGATTATGAAACAGCGCCCCCTACTGCATAAAGTGGTTCAGTGTGTTTGTTACTTTTTTAATCAGGAGTTCAACAAATACCGTGACTGTGCTAATATCCTTAAGATTAAATTTGACCTAGATTAAAGCTCTTGAGTTACAAAAATATGGCTGTGGTGTTCTCAAAGAAATATTTATATTTCTCTGTTGATAAACAGTCAGATGGCAGGTCTCAAGCTTGTATTAGAAAAAGGAATATGGACATTTGCAGCATGAATAGAGGGCTGCATGTAGTACAGTTTACAAGCACATTTTAATGTATTTGTTCAAATCATAACAGAGTTTTAGGTATCAATGTGTCGGTGAGTTAAATACTGCAATGAACCCATTGTTCTGTGTCTGTTTTGTTCCAAAGGATCCTCCAACATCATCGTGTCCCACCTTCTAGTAGCAGAGCCGGAGAAGTTATTTGCCATGCCCGACCCTCTGCAGCCTGACACAGCCCAGCGCACGCTCACCACCCTCTGTGACCTTGCTGACCGTGAGCTGGTTGTGATCATTGGCTGGGCCAAACACATTCCTGGTAAGAGATGCAGGGAGAATAAACTGGAGGGGAGGAGAGGCAGTGATTTAGTGATCCAGTCTCGCTCAATAGGAACAAACATGCCATGTCATATTTCACTCAGGCTTTGGCCAGAATATTGATCAGTATGACCAACACCAATGGCCCGTGTGAACCTGATTCTGAAGGCTGAACAGTCTAACTTATATGGAGTCAAAACAAATGAAATGTTGTTGCTGGTGTGCGTGGTCTGTTCGGAGAGGAGATGCTGAACTGCTACTGATGGTTCAGCTGAACTGGTGCAGCGCTTAACTGTATTTTAACTGCATTTCTATCTACAATTGACTCACCGGCTGCACGTAGTATGTGTCAATTATTTGTGACATGGAACCAGAGTGCTTCCTGTGTCAGTGGACCCTCCCAAAATAGTGTCCCCACTGTGTCCTCTTCATTTGAATATGTCTCTTCTCCCGCAGGCTTCTTGTCCCTGTCTCTAGCGGACCAGATGTCCGTGCTGCAGTCAGTGTGGCTGGAGGTGCTCGTTCTGGGCGTAGCGTACCGCTCGCTCGGCTGCGAGGACGAGGTGGTGTTCGCAGAGGATTTTGTCCTCGACGAGGAGATGTCACGCGTTGCTGGACTGACGGAGCTTAACGCAGCAATTAGTCAACTTGCTCGGCGTTTCCGTTCACTAAACGTGGACCGGGAGGAGTTCGTTATGCTAAAAGCCATCGCACTCACTAACTCAGGTATTTATACTTCTACTGTAGCGGTTAAGAAGACACATCAATTTGACTTTTGTATTTTATAACCATTAACTTGTGGCTAATAGTAAAGAAATATATATTATACTACGGTATAGAAAACAAACTGCTTCTAAGTGCTGTAGTTGTTTTACTGACATCAAAGGAAATACATTTTTTCTGACTTTAGGTGTATTTATTCATTGAACTGATTGTGTTCATAACCTCCACTACTCCATTATTTGGACCAAATATAACACTCATGCTGTGTAACAAAGCTACACTCAGTTTATTATTATGCATTCTTAGGCAGGCCGTGTAATAGAACAAGGTTACAATGAAGTCCTTCCTTCATTCATGGTATAATTGTCAGTTTGAGGTGTTGATTTAACTCGATGATCATTTTGGAGGCTGCAGTTTGTAGAGCTGTCGACCTGCATTGTGTTACGGTGTGTGTGTAATAGTCCACTCATGAATATCACTTCACTGCAGCTCTCTGGAACTCATCGGCACCACAAACCAGTCAACAAAAAGTAGAATCGGCACCTCTTCAACATCTTTACAGGACGTATGCAGACATGTGGTGTCAGATCACATCAGTTTTAGCTACATGTACCAAAATCAACTGTCGAAACGAAGTGTAACACAAATACTTGCGAGGAATTTCCTGCATTGCTTTGGTGATTTCATGCAATGCTGTGTGTTAGCAGCTGGTAATCAACGTCTTCAGACTTTATCTCACTGCGGAGAGGCGTTGATAGCAACAAAAACAGAAGAGTAGCTGTGAGGAGTGCAGACAATGTCCGATAATATGTGAGCTGACAGCAGCCTCTGACCACAGGAGGTGGATCATGTCCTGCCAGTGTTACGTGCAGATACTCTTTCTAAGAGCCTTCCTGTCTCCGGCAGGCAGAACTACCGTAGCGTAAACATGCTGTCTGTTGTGGGGTAGATGTGACGTAAGTGGTTGTGGCAAGTTTACCCCACTCACAACCTTTACGCAGACATCCCTTTAGAGATCCACTGAAGATGGCCGACAACAGCAGATCAACTAGTCTGTCCCGCTTGCACCACAGAGCCACTGTTTGTTTTGTAAATAAAAGCTGCCATTAGTGTGTGTTTGTGGTAAATTACTGGCTAACTCTCTTTCTATGGCAAAAGCTGAGAACATTGAAGCTCTGCCTTACCATGTGCTCCCTGCTGTTCTGCCAGACTCTGTTTACATCGAGGACATGGAGGCGGTGCAGAAGCTGCGGGATCTCCTCCACCAGGCCCTGCTGGAGCTGGAGTGTCAGCGGCGCCCCGACGACCCCCAGCGGGCAGGACGTCTCCTTTTAACATTGCCGCTCCTCCGACAGACTGCCGGTCGTGCTCTTACCACCTTCTACAGCATCAAGACCCGTGGTGGTGTACCCATGCACAAACTATTCCTGGAGATGCTGGAAGCCATGATGGATTCTCCCTAGAGCGGAAAGCGGCAGAAGTAACGAGGACGCAGAGAAAGACCCAACAGAGATCTAGTCTTCACGGTTTATGAAAAAGGAACGTTTTTATCAGAGAATTAATAACGAGGAAATGATTCTTTTCCCCTCCAGGTTACATGAAGAAAGGAAAATAATATGAGAAAAGAAAAACCTCATGTCTTCATGTTTCCAAGTGGGAAGTGGCTTTTTATAGTAAGATGTAACTGCCAAACTTCAGTACAAAGCTCCAAGATCCACGAGTGAAAACTTTTAACGTGAACGCAAGAATACGTAACAGTTTGAACTGTTTCCTGGCACGTTTCATCGCAGCATCGACGTGCAGTTCCTTCACCACTGAAGAACAACATTTAGGTACTGGAGTACAGACTGCAGTCATGTGGCTTTGTGAACTTTTAAAATAATGCTACGTCTGCTCATGAAAGCCATAACAACACATTTGACGAACAGCTTGAGGGTCCAGTATGGAGGCAGATTGAAATGCACATGAAGTGCTTGTATTTACTATAGTTTAGTGTGCCGTTGTAGGCAAATCATAGGAATTACTTGCAATATGTTAAAAGCAATATAATGACTCGAATATTGTCTGTCACATTCAAAATGGGGATTAAAACGGTAAGACATCTATTTGTGTGTATATCAGCAGCTCTCCACTCCCCGGGGCCCGGGGGCTGATTTAAAAAAAAAAAAAAAAAAAAAAAATCTAGCTTCAAGTAGAAACTGGTTTGCCAGATGAGTAGATAAAAAAACACAAAAAAAACCCTCCTAAGCAGTTTGGGGGTTAAACAGTGGAGTTGGGAGCCACTGATGTAAGTGCAGGCTTCTTTATAAAAGGTTGTGCAATTGATTTGTAGTCCAAGGAGAGGTGCATTTTAAGATTATGCACTCATAAAATGCCCTAAATTGTTGTCTGAAAACCCTTTTTGGCACACAAAAAAAATAACCTGGCTTCCATACAAGCAAAAATGTGTGTTTGCTTGTGTGCAGGTCAAACCAATGAGCTGCGCTGAGATCAGGGAAGAACGGTGATTAGAAGAGAAATGCCTCATCTGCTTTTTTTTTGTTATTCTTTTTTTTTTTTTTTTTTTGGATGTTACCCTCCTCTACTAGAACCACAGACTCTGACTCCAGCAGCTGCGTGTTCATCTGTCCTGTCATTTGTGGGCTATAACGTGTAACACTAACCTATATGATTGATATGTGTACGATGAGATTTTTGCTCCTTTTTTTTCTGCAGTGGGGAAGAGTGTTGCATAAAAGATGTGAAATGTTCCTGTGCGCGGTCTTTCCCTTCGTGGACGCACGTCTGTCGAACTTTCACTCGTAAGCGCCCTTAGTGGGCTCAGGGCAACGAGAAAAGCGACATATGCAACGCGTTCCTTTTGGACGTTGAGACCTTGTCAGAAAACACCCTGAAAGTCTCGTTCATTGTTCAGAAGGTTTGTGTCCTTACGGTATAAGTGATCATCATAGTAAGCTTCACCTGCGACGCAGAACTACGTAATCTGACGGGAAAGTCGGATCCCTAAAAATCATATTTAGTGGCTAAAGGGCCATTAATCTTTCAGCCATGTACAGTTCCATTTAAACAAACACAAACATGCAATTTATAGTGAACGATAATAAAGCCAGCAAATGTGATATAAATTTCCCCATTACAATGTTTGTGCAGCTTACAGTGAACAGAATTTGTAAAGACTTGAAACTTGCTTTTTCATACAGCTTCCTTTCTAGGATTTAAGGGTATTTTATTTACATTGTGACACATTGTTGTGGGTTTGGTATCGAAATGAAGCTTTCCATTCAGGATCTAATGACTTCTAATTGTTTTTTTGTTTTTTTTATTATGTAAAAAGTTGTGTTTTCTGAGGCTGATTTTAGGGATCAATTTCCACGGCTCTCTAGATCCGGTGGCCTGGTGAGGCTACAGGAGGCTACCTCAGGAGGCAGAGAGCCAGACGACAAATGAAACTCACGGTCTTTTGATTGGTCAACTTAAACCTGGATATTTGGTACACTGAATGTCTCGCGCCGGAGTACATACGTGTTTGTTTTCACAACTTTTAAAGTGGATATGGCTCATTAACCAGGCCTCACGGTACAAAGCGCCTCATGCAGTTGGTGTGTTCAACCTGAAAACAGTCCCACTCCGTATTAGCAGCAGCTAGCACTGTGGAGCCGGGACTGGTCGGCAAAGCGTGACACTGATTCAGCCGTCTGGTCTTGTTTTCATAAGTTACAGCTTACATGTGTCTGTCATCTAAAAAAAAAAAAAAAAAAAAAAAAAGTATTTCTTCGATTTGTTTTCTAACCAAATTTCTCAAATTGTCTGAAGAAAACATAAATATAGATGCCAGGGTCAAAATAGAGGCGTTAGTTTCTTACTATAAACTTGGACATAATATATGCAAAGGTAGATTTTTCATGAGCATCCGTATATGTTTTGGAGATGGTGGGTCAGCGTGGCGTGAGGGTCATTCGCAGTGTCAGTTTCAAATTATACAGTCATTTGTAGGTTCTATTACATATGTGCGCATTAATATAAATGAGCAATACAATAAATTACCAAACCTCACACATTTCCTTGTATAGCCACAGTGTACATTTAACATTGCCAGTTAAAATGAAGAATAGCTACTAAACGTTATATTATTTAGAAGTTCAAATCAATGTTTGTATTTTGAAAGACTATTTAAATGATTAAATTCTATTTTTTACTCAATTTACTGTTGTTTGTTGACACTGCTTTATTTTTGTGTGTGATATTGGCTGTGAATTTCTGTGTAGTTTTTTTTTTTTTTCTTTCTTTCTTTCCCATTTAGATGAAACGGTTTGATGTCCTTGTCTAAAACATGTCCACATAAAAATCACTGTGAAAAAAAAAACAAAAAAAAAACGTGAGATCGTCCACTGTCTGACGCAACAGGGAGTGGATTATTGTAGGTGCTTTGTGTTGTGTAATAAATGGACACACCACCACCACCACACATCATTGGTGTCATCTCTCCCTGTGGATGTTGTTTACGTGTATGTTTTGTTTTAGATGCTGTGAAGAAGGCCGGAAACTTTCAATCTCAATATTTTCGACAGTGCACACGTCACATCTGGACACACTTCACCTGCAGTTACTGCGCATGTGAACTCGGTACTTTAGAATAAAACCATCCATGGATGGATTATATAGTTTGCCTCGCTGGGTTTTTTTGTTGTTGTTGTTGTTGCCCATCAGCTGTGGCTGCAGGTGTCCGTTTCTGCGGCAGTTGAAGCTTCGGCCTTCAGCAACAGGCTCAGATAGAGCAGCATGGGTTTGGAGTCAACCTTTGTCAGGTGGCTGCATCCCACTAAGAGGAGGTCCTGCTGGTTCCCTGTCGGGGCTTACTGGCACTAACCAGCTGACCCTCCATTAATCCCACCCGTGTCGGGGCAAAATGTCTCCTGCGGAGAAGGACCGTCACCGTGATGATTTGAATATATTTCCATATTTCCTTTCCTTCCTCTTTTAGGCTTCCCCTTGCTTTACGTTTAACGCGCACATAAGCACCCGTGCCAAATGTCCCGCCTGCTACTTTCAAACGAAGGTTCAGCTTCTGTCCGCGCTTTCACGTCAACACACGTCTTCTCCGTGGCAGATGGCGCAGTCAACAAAAGATTTAGCGGGCCTGAATGTCCCGGCAGATAAAGTCCCGGCAGCCAGACCGGACGTGGGACACCGTGCGGTAGTTAAGTCGCAGTGCCGGGTGTCGGTCCGAGGCGTGTCTGCGCGCTAACTCCGCTGCGCAGCGCCGCGTCCCGCAGACCCGCCGTACGGCTCTGCTCCTAACGCCGCCTAACGCCGCCCAACACCGCCCCGACAGCCGACCAGCGGAGCCGCATCATGCTCTCCGTCGCAGCCGCCGTCCTGAGAAGCAGCCGTGTGGTCCAGTGCGTCAGGCCGCTGCACATTTCCGTCATCGCCAAAATGCCCATTCAGGTAAGACGACGACTCTCCCGCGTTTCGTCTTGACATCGGTCGTCCTTGTGTGTCCTCCGTGTCCTGTACGCAGAGACTCCGGGGGACATTTCACTGCGAATTAAAGAGACATCCTTCGTGTCGAGCTCACTGTGCTAGCTGCTGCCCCGCCGCCATGTCAGCCGCTACCTGACCGTGATATGAAAGTTTTATCATTGTTAACATTGTTAAAGCGCAATGTTTATTTATCGACACTTTCTGAAACCGCTTGTAAGCACTCGTTGTGGAAAAGTGTGCCATTGTCATTCAATCCGTTTTAAATTGAGCAATTCGGCCATTTTAACCAGGTCTGTCTGCGGGGGGTTTACCGCCCTCCAGCGGCCACCAGCCGGTGTGCGGAGACAGGTTTGTTTTACAAAAAAGTGGCATTTAAATGGTTCATAATTAATTTGATCCTTTTTTTTTATTTTATTTTATTTTTTAAGTAGTCTTCAAGAGGGAGCTGTGCACAAAGAATAAAGATAGTTAGACAGATAATTCACAGACATACATTCTTCTTCCCACAAATTAAGTACGAAGTATTTGCAGGTTTAATAGTACATATCCAAGCATTTTGCATGCATTCACATCTATGAGTAAAGTATACATTAATATCATTGTTGTTCATTTTACAAAGCGTATCAGCCAAACAGACGCTTTGTACGAAGCTGCCGGTGCTGCACACGCTGTAGATACTTTGTTAGTGTAAGTAAACTAACTGTTTGACTCAAACACATTCTTCTTGACAATAACCACAATGCGTTCAGTGTCCTGCAGGTATTATTATTATAAATACCAATTGATTATTGGTATCATTCACTGTGGTAAGTTTAAAAAAAAAAAAAAAAAAAATAGTGAAAAAGTGGTCTTTGTTCTTTGTTGTCACTTAAGGTTGGAGAAAGTCTTCCCTCGGTGGAGGTCCAGGAGGGGGAGCCGGGAAATAAGGTGGCGATGGATCAGCTCTTTAAGGGGAAGAAGGGAGTCCTCTTTGCCGTACCTGGAGCTTTCACTCCTGGCTGTTCCAAGGTCGAGTCCACGCTGCTAACTCCGCATGCCGTGTCTCACGCCCAATGATCTTCGTATCAGGTGATCTTATGTATCTCTTGTTGTTGTTGTTGTTTTTTTTCAGACTCACCTCCCAGGTTTCGTGCAGCAGGCTGAGGACTTGAAGAGCAAAGGTATACAGGAGATCGCATGCGTTTCTGTCAACGACGCATTTGTCATGGCTGCGTGGGGGAAGGAGCATGGAGCGGATGGCAAGGTACGGACTCCATCTTCACAACTTTCACTACAGTTGCCTTACTTAAGAATCGAGAGCCTGAGGACGCTTCGGACGTGCATCAACATGTGACATGCACCACGATATCACTACTACCGTTGCGCTCACTACTTCTTTCCGCTGCAGGTTCGAATGCTGGCTGATCCCACTGGAGCTTTTACCAAGGTACAAATAAATATGTAGTACATGCAGTTCTTGTTCAGTCTTTGTGATTGTGCGCTCATTCGTCTTTGTCTCTGCTTGTTAGGCTGTCGACCTTTTACTTGACAGCGATCAGATTGTGGCGGTACTCGGGAACAAGCGATCCAAGAGGTAACTATTGTTTTACCCGTTTCAGTTTTACATTAGTAGATTAATAACATGTTTTGTTTTGAACCTTTTTATTAACTGAATCCGGTTTGAACTGTATCTGAAATCGCTCCTGATTCATTATAATAGCTCACAATATTCACAGTCCTGATTCCTGCAGTGGAACATTGGAGGTACTCTCCATGACATGTACACTATTTTCTGCTAACAGTCTCACTACATCATGAGGAAAAATACAGGAGTGCAGGTCTACACCTGTCAGTGATGATGCAAAATGATAATCCAAAGGTAGTTTATTACTAACTACAGAGTAAACTATGTCATTATCATGTGGAGAAACTGTGAATGAACAAAGGAGTGATTTATGACATTAAACTGTTTTTGCTTCTCTACCACTGGACTCTCTGTGATGTTAAGAGTTCAAAAGAAAAAGGACCCAAATGTGTGAGAAGAGACAAAAGGGGTAGAACAGAAACAACCTTTACCTACTAAACTGAAGTACAATAAACAAAACCAGGAGCAATGTCCAGCATGAACAACACCCAGAAACTGAGGACCTCAGTGGGTGGAGGGAGTCAAACAGGACAGAAAGGACCGAAAGATCCAAACCATAACAAAAGGTCAATGATGACGTCGGTAGTTGTAGAATAAACCAGACCTGATTTCACTGAGGTTTCTACTGATTATTTAAATTGTTTTCCACATTATTTTCTTTGTCTCTTTAATTGATTTAAAGACACCGATTTGTTGTGTGTCATTGTGTTTTCTTTATTCAGATTGTCTTTTATTTTTTTTTATCTAAACTTGATTCAGAATTGAGCGTGTGCTTCATCTTGTTTCAGATATTCAATGTTGGTGGAAAATGGTGTTGTGAAGAAGATCAACGTGGAGCCTGACGGCACTGGGCTGACCTGCAGCCTGGCTCCCAACGTTCTGTCCGACCTGTAGATTTATTCAGAGCTTGGTAAACCCGACTGCCCTCCCTGAGTTCCTGTTAACGTTACATTAACAAAACCCGATATTAACCCGTTCAAGGTTTCTCCTCCTCCCAAAGATGGATGCAAATGTCATGTGGATGCTGGTGTCAGAAGCTGGAGGGTAATTAATGCGCACAACTATGACCAGTATAACAACCCTAAGGACAGTGCATCAATCTGTGTATTCTGTTACATATATAGTAAATAAAAGTCACCCTGAAAGCAATAATCACTGTTTTCCTGTTTATTTATTATTATGCATTAATTAAATATCCCACAGCAGTAGTTATATATTTAAAAAAAAAAGAAGACAAATGCCTGATGTATTGTTGTTGATGTTATGATTTACTTTACAGACGGTACATTTTGACTCAAGTATGCAGGCTTTAGTGGCTTGTATGTTTGCTTTTTTTTTATTAACCTAATCTAGATGAGTGTATTTATCTGAATGCATATGAAAAGTATGTGCTTTAAAAGTGTTAATGATGCTAATTTTTACCTATCCATTCCAATTTGGGGAGTGTTATTAGACCATCATATGGATTCAGGGCCTCTTACAATGGACAATGTGAGCCGGAAGCTGGTAAAACTCTCATATAACCATATATATGTATCTAGCCATAACATATAAAACTAGATATAACCTATGTAGTTATTGTATTTTAGGTAACAAACTCAGAGCAAACAGCTGCATCACTCTCAGTCTACTTGTATTATCAGAGGAAATCAGAAGTCACTGTCATGTTGAGAAGTTGTGAATCTACGGTGTCCTGTTTGTTCAAGAAGCTGCCCGTTTATCCTGCGAGTCCGGTAAATCTGCGTACTACGTCACCACGTTACGTCTCGACGCAAGAGACAGGCGCGCTGCATTGTGGTCGCCGGTGCTCGACTAGAAACAGAAACCACACCAGCTCTCCAGCTCTCTACGGTGTTATTCTGCCCGGACGGGACGTTAAAAGGTGAGTTAATAAGGAGGCAGGGCACGGGCCAAAAGATACCGAAGGCAGGACGAAGCGGTAGATGACGAGGAGCCGTAAATTGAAGACATATTGATGCTCCATCAGCGTTGAGTTGAAGGCGCCTAAACGGAGCCGCGGCTGTCTGTGTCTTCACAGCGTTAACTTTACAGACTTTACAGACTTTACAGACTTTATAGACTTTATAGACTGCACTGCCACGGGGATTATTTACGGAGCACGCAATGTTTTAAAAATAGCAAAGCACCCCCTCCTGCTAACAAGCCGCGCCGACTCTAAATCGGGACTAATGCAGTCTGGTCTCCGTTAGCTCCCGTTGCTAACGCTGTTAGCGCTCAGCGTTGTTGCGCGCGCAATTCGACACCGGAAGCGTACGGTGCTAGCTGCTAGCCGTTAGCCGAGCAGTGTTTCATTGAGGAGACGCGGTTTGTCCAGTCCCGTGTGTCTCGGCGGGACACTGCTCAAACTATTTATACAACGTAAGAAACAGTAAGTCCAGCATTTTTTTATTGTTTTTGGTGCTCACTTTGACATGTTGTTTTCAGCATGCACGGTTTTACATGGTTTTACATGGTTTTACATGTTTTTACATGGTTTTACATGGTTTTACATGGTTTTACATGGTTTTACATGGTTTTACCTGGTTTTACATGGTTTTACATGGTTTTACATGGTTTTACATGGTTTTACATGTTTTTACCTGGTTTTACATGGTTTTAGGTTTTACATGGTTTTACATGGTTTTACATGGTTTTACATGGTTTTACATGGTTTTACATGGTTTTAGGTTTTACATGGTTTTACATGGTTTTAGGTTTTACATGGTTTTACATGGTTTTACATGGTTTTAGGTTTTACATGGTTTTAGGTTTTACATGGTTTTACATGGTTTTACATGGTTTTACATGGTTTGAGGTTTTGCATGGTTTTACATGGTTTTACATGGTTTGAGGTTTTACATGGTTTTAGGTTTTACATGGTTTTACATGGTTTGAGGTTTTACATGGTTTTAGGTTTTACATGGTTTTACATGGTTTTACATGGTTTGAGGTTTTGCATGGTTTTACATGGTTTTACATGGTTTTAGGTTTTACCTGGTTTTACATGGTTTTAGGTTTTACATGGTTTTACATGGTTTTACATGGTTTTACATGGTTTTACATGGTTTTACATGGTTTTAGGTTTTACATGGTTTTACATGGTTTTAGGTTTTACATGGTTTTACATGGTTTTACATGGTTTTAGGTTTTACATGGTTTTAGGTTTTACATGGTTTTACATGGTTTTACATGGTTTTACATGGTTTGAGGTTTTGCATGGTTTTACATGGTTTTACATGGTTTGAGGTTTTACATGGTTTTAGGTTTTACATGGTTTTACATGGTTTGAGGTTTTACATGGTTTTAGGTTTTACATGGTTTTACATGGTTTTACATGGTTTTACATGGTTTTAGGTTTTACATGGTTTGAGGTTTTACATGGTTTTAGGTTTTACATGGTTTTACATGGTTTTAGGTTTTGCATGGTTTTACATGGTTTTACATGGTTTTGCATGGTTTTACATGGTTTTAGGTTTTACATGGTTTGAGGTTTTACATGGTTTTAGGTTTTGCATGGTTTTACATGGTTTTACATGGTTTTAGGTTTTGCATGGTTTTACATGGTTTTAGGTTTTGCATGGTTTTACATGGTTTTACATGGTTTTAGGTTTTGCATGGTTTTACATGGTTTTAGGTTTTGCATGGTTTTACATGGTTTTACATGGTTTTAGGTTTTGCATGGTTTTACATGGTTTTACATGGTTTTAGGTTTTGCATGGTTTTACATGGTTTTACATGGTTTTAGGTTTTGCATGGTTTTACATGGTTTTACATGGTTTTAGGTTTTGCATGGTTTTACATGGTTTTAGGTTTTGCATGGTTTTACATGGTTTTAGGTTTTGCATGGTTTTACATGGTTTTAGGTTTTGCATGGTTTTAGGTCTTGCATGGTTTTACATGGTTTTACATGGTTTTACATGGTTTTAGGTTTTGCATGGTTTTACATGGTTTTAGGTTTTACACGGTTTTACATGGTTTTACATGGTTTTACATGGTTTTACATGGTTTTAGGTTTTGCATGGTTTTACATGGTTTTAGGTTTTACACGGTTTTACATGGTTTTAGGTTTTACATGGTTTTACACGGTTTTACACGGTTTTACATGGTTTTAGGTTTTACACGGTTTTACACGGTTTTACATGGTTTTAGGTTTTACACGGTTTTACATGGTTTTACACGGTTTTACATGGTTTTAGGTTTTGCATGGTTTTACATGGTTTTAGGTTTTACACGGTTTTACATGGTTTTACACGGTTTTACATGGTTTTACACAGTTTTGCACGTGATGGCTCCACCAGGTATCGGAACAGGATGATCAATAGTTTAACGTGATAAAAGTGGACTTTGTCCTGAAGAAACAATTACAATGGAAGAAAACTTGTGTGCTGAAATCTTTGTATTTTAAACTCGGGTCATTAACTGCCTGCGAATAATGATCATGTCAAATTACTGTCTGTGAAGTGGCAGCAGATTTACTGTTCATCTGATGTGGATGAAAACACGTAGAACTAACTGAAAGCCGAGTTTTAACGGCTTTGTCGGTTTCTATGAACTTGACTGCTTATTAATTCCCATTTGTGGTCTTTGTGTTGCAGCTCAGTACTCGGTGATCTGCGACGATCCACACAGCCGCCATGTCTTCAACATCCCAGAAACATAAGGATTTCGTGGCCGAGCCCATGGGTGAGAAGACTGTGATGACTCTCGCGGGCATTGGAGATGTCCTCGGCAGAAGACTTGAGGAAAAGGGTTTTGACAGGGTGAGGGTTTTAGATTTGTTTTAATGCAACATCGAGTATCCTCTCTGCAGTGTAGATTTGATCAGCGTCTACTACAGTGGTCTAGAAAAGTCTGTAGTTTGATACATTTTTTGTGAGCGTGATAAACGTACGAGTTTTGTGTTAACACCGTAACCAGGTTATGATAGTTTCACCAGGGGTGAAATCAAAATAAGCAGCACTCGGTTCACAGGTTATTGTTCGTTCTTTCCAATGACTTCGAAAAATGATTTTTATCAGTGAAGAACAGTGTAAAGTTATGGAAAATAAAGCTGGAAATAAATAATAAATAAGCAGTTTCTGTTTTTTGATGTGTGTGTGTGTGTTAAGTGTCACCTTGCTCAACTTGCTCAACTTGCTCAACATACCATCCCAGATCTGTTCATGCGATAATCACAGTAGAGCTGTAACGAAATACTCATCTGTGCAGTTTTTCAAGTTCTTCTTACAACTTCAGCTGCTTGACAACCGGGCCAGCGATGTGTGAAATCCTATAATAGTTGTATGTCAGTCTTGAATAGACGTTTAATTGTGTTCCTCTCCACCTCCGCAGGCATACGTTGTCCTCGGGCAGTTTCTGGTGCTGAAGAAAGACGAGGAGCTTTTCCGCGACTGGCTGAAGGACACTTGTGGGGCAAATGTCAAACAACAAGGTGACTGCTATGGCTGTCTTAGGGAATGGTGTGACGCCTTCCTATAAACACTCAGCCATTGTTTTCTACTTCTGAAGTTCAAAGTCGACATTACCTCTTCAGCAATCTCAATTCAAATCGGCTCCAACAAATGTATGAACCGACACCGTACACATTAACAAGGTTTATTGACTCGTGCCCCGCTCCATGGTGTAAACTATTAGTATATTACTTACTCATTGGTAATATACTAATAGTCTCTGATTTCATGAATATAACTAGTGAGGTTTAAAGATGTGATAATAATCAATGCAGTGCTTTCAATGCTTTTTACACAAACACCGTAGTGATAGCACAGGTTCAGCTAGTAACATTAATGAGGACACCTTTCTATTTAGGTTAGCAGGTAGTCATGTCACCATCATGCACACTCGCACCTAAATGTAATGCACCATATTAATGTTATTACACCTGTGTGTGTAATAAGTCCACCTGTCGGGCTGAAACCATCTAGTTTCCCATTTTGGGGAGAAAACTGCTCAGATTCATAATATTCATGTTGCCCAAGATCATTATAATGCTGTTGTGTTCAAGGTTGAATTTATGGTTCATCCATTGTTGGTAATGTACTGAGAATTGACCGTCTTTAAGCTCAACAATACAATACTTTTGTTTTGAATGTTTTGATTAGTTCAGCGCACGTTTCTTTCTGTGTGAAGTGATGATTTATCAGAACAGTCCAGACTACTCACCTTAAACTGGCGGGCTGCTCGCCCCATTTGCCTGTTTTTACATGCTATTAGGAGGTTTCGATGTGTCAGCTCTATTATTTTCAAATGGCACATCATTTCACAGTTGACCGTCATGCGCTGGAAGTCTAACAACAACGTTAGGATGATCTCTTAAAGAGGCGGATTGTCCGTTTCGAAGTGTCTTGCGGACGATGTGGCTGATTAACATCAACACTAACCTCCTAAACGGATCTGACTCTTCAGAGAGACACAGATTCTTTTAAAAAAAATAAATATATAAAAACTGCTGGTTTTAACTTTTGAAAGTCCACATCTGGTCTGCTCCAAGCTTGTTTTGACCTGAACATGAGTAATGTATATAAATAAAGATGCAAATGCAACAAACCCAAATGCTTTTGACAAACGTGTCACTCTATTGCTGATAAGGGGACTTAACATGTGTGTTTACTAGATTAGCTTGAGGGTTACTAGATTAGCTTGAGGTTTACAGCTAACTTTGCCAGCACTAAACAATACAGTGTGGGTGTGCCTGAGCCGCTGGGAGTTGAGATATAAATATATAAGCTGGAGGACGTATTGTTTCTTCTGCAAATCAAGAGCGAGACGAAACCTTCCAATCTGTGATCTCGCTTCAAAATAAAACCTCTTTTCTTGGTTCCAGTAGTTTAACTGTTGGTGTCTTGTGACGGCAACAAGCCTAGTTTTATGTCAGATCTTTATATCCGAGCTTCACATTATTTTTGACTGTACTTCTGAACATCAGATGCCTTAATGCATGCTACTTAAAACATTTAATTCAGTCTAACGAGCTGAAAAATCCTCCCATCGTGCACGTCCAGGCCGTATCACCTTATCTTCCGTTCATATTGATCGACGCTTACGCCCACCAGTCACCAGTTGTATGAAGATACAACGGTTGTGTAGCAGCTACTTGTTAAAACACTGGCTGATGTGTTTGACTGTGAAAACTTTTCAGCTTTTATATTGCTTTTTATTATAAAACAATAAAGGGGAAGTATCAACTTTGGACTTTTTGTATCACATTTTTTTTGTCCAATAAAAACACGGGAGACGGAGAACCTTTGATGACGGGAGGTTTTTATTTCAATGCTTTATGTTCCATGGTCACTTTTCTCCCACCGAGGCTCCAGATTTCATATTTGCAAGACATATTAATGGTTCAGAGCAGAGGTTCCCATACTGTTCATTCTGCTAAAGATGCCAGAAGAAGAAGCAGTTTCCTTTTTCTTTAGATGTGATGTTTAAAAGAACTAAATAATTGCCTGTACTGTAGATATAGACACCACAGAGAAAGTGAAACCTTATTAAAGATGGAAATTTAGGTGGAACCATTGAAGGACCCCTCTGCTCTGGAGAACCTCTCAGATCTGATGAAGATGATGCACGCCTGTCCATAAAAGTACATTAGAACTTCTGTATTTATGTTTTTTTGTTTTTTTTTGCCTTAAAGAAATAGAAAATTGTTCATGTGACAGACTCATAGTAACCAATTAGCTGATTTTGCCTCGATGGTTTAGATCATATATCCATAACCCCTGGAATGTGTTTTCTTTCTTTCTTTCTTTTTTTTAAAGTAGGGTCTGTGTGCTATTGAACTATAAAATCTGGATTTGACAGTGATCAGATGCTCAAGAGTTGTTGCTTAAGTTTCACAGTAGCACCTATGCACACACACACACACACACACACACACACACACACACACACACACACACACACACACACACACACACTTCCACATCCACACTACAGCAACAGTATAGAAATGAGCAAAAATGCTAAAATCCTGTTAAAAGCTTGAAAGAAATTGCTTCGGCGTTCATGATCCGCTCATGAACGGCTGTTTCCCTCGGTAGATACACGTGACTGCCAAAACAGAAGAGACCACCGCTGAGTGTAAAAAACAAATATAGCCACAATAGATGAGATGCAGCTCTGAAGGACAACCTTAATGTTAACACAGGGAAGAAAAAAAAAGCATTTAGTGAGACGACCTCTACGCGAAAGTGGAGCGCTGCTGTTCTGATGGAAGAGGTGTGTTATTATCTCCCTCTTCAAGTCGTCACCAAATGGAAACGGTGTCGGGGAAATGAGTACCTAACGTCCGCTTAGCCGGACCTCAAATGTACGGATCATTTGTGTGTGTTTAAACATCCCAGTTTAAAGTTTGAAATGCTGGCGGACCTCATTCAGACAGAAGATGATCAGTGTGTCCCGTTTGGCAGTTACCTGTAGTAGATTAGAGCATGAGATGTATGTCTTCAAATCAAATGATAACTTTTTTTTCCTCAAGATTTTCAGTCTTATTTTGAAATTTGTGATTTTTCAGACTATTTTTAATCGATGAAATGTTCAAAAAATTTTGTCACAAATTGTTCTCGTCCTTCCCCTCTGACATCGAGACAGATGTTCGCAGTTATAAAGAATTTAGTTCGAGACATTTTGTGAGTCGATTTACGTACTGTACATCGGCAGCTTTTACGCAAAGGTTACTATCGTACATTTAATGTCTTATCTCGGTTGGAAGTACGTGTGCACGCTTGTACATACGTGCGCACACCGTACGGTCGTACATGTAGTCTCGACAGTCCCTGATGTGTCTCAAAGCAGAGCGCAGAAGAACTTCTTCTCCCTGAAGGGGTTCTCTGAGGTGGGCACGGGGGTGATCAGGGGGTCGTCGCAGGCGTGTGCGTCGCAGTACGCCATCAGGTCGGCGGCTGCCTTTGATACCTGGAGGTGGAGAAGATCTGAGTCAGGGCACGTCATCGACTCAGGTTTACACTATTCCACAAATAAAGTGATCAGTCTCTCACTGCATTTGAAGACGGGTTTGCGTCTTGGAAACCCTCATTGTGGTTGCTGGGAAGCGTATCGAGGAGCTCAACATCATTTTTAAATACAGTATGGACGTACATTTTTATCTTGGCCTATTGTTTTAGACACTTTTTTTTTTCTTCCGATCCATACATGTTGGATGTTGAGGTGAGGGATGTACTGTAGGTTAATATAAGCGCACGATACAGACTGCCTGTCAGGGTCATAGAGGTGAACTACACTAGAAAGAGTGTATGGTCTTAAAAGCTGCAGTAATGATGGCTGTTACTTCCTTCTTTATTCCCTCAGTTTTCTTTTGAGCTCTTTTCTTGTTTTTTTAAATGGTTTAAGACATTTCTTTTCCTTCACCCCCTCCCCCCTTCTGAGGTCCATCCATGTCATTGTACACACAAGTGCATAGTGATAATATTTCATACTAATGAAACGCTCCATGTAAGATCCCTCACACACACTTTTGAGTGATAATCCGGACATTTTTTTCTCACTCTGCTCCAATTTGCTGCATGAAGATTCAATCAAAATTCAAACTAAATGACACACATCAGTCACAACCTGAAATCCAACTGTATCCAAATTTACTTTCCCAAATCTGGAAAAAAGTAGATTTTTAAGAGTGTCTGGATGGACATACGTCTATAAATAACACAAACAGGATGAAACTTATTGATCAGTTTGAAGACAAAACCAGATGTCTACAGTTACAGATGTCACAACACAGCAGTGAACACGAAAATAGACAGTAAACAATTCAGAATCAGAAGTAGTCTAAATTATGGGAATCAATACATAATGAATACAACATTTTGGTGAACTAAATGCAAATTTATGAATGAAATGTGTAAATATATAAGAATACACGTATCTAAATTAAATCCTTATTAATTCTTGAATACCTAAAAATTTGCTTCAGATTTCCCTTTAAAAATAATACAAATCTTTATAACCTGTCATAACCAACGAAATGCAGTAAGTGCTGCATGTTTTGATTTGACTGATGGGCAGTGAGTTTGAAAGTCTTGTATGACAATCACAGCCTCTTTTTCTCTGCTGAACCTCCAAAAAAAACCAAACAGAAGTGACAACCGCTGACAGTTTTCTATTAAACATGATATTACTCTTTGTAACTTAATGTAACCGCCATTATTTTTTACACTGATAGTGCCTCTGTGTGTTTGATGCTGTTGAGATCATCATAGGAGACGATACTGTTTGGAAACTGTCCAATGGGAAGCACTGACTTCCAGTCTATTTGAGAAGGTCACCGGTGTCTTTTTTTTAACTTCAGTAAACCGAAATGAATGATGACTTTTGACTGTGTGTATACAAGAGGAACAACCGGAAAATAAAATGTTTTTTTTTTTTTTAAACTGAAGTTTAATTTGTGCAACGTTACATGAACGTGTACTTGACTTAACAACATTTAAGATTTTCTTAGCAGATAGTCAGCTTAAAAAAATGGTATATTATGCTGTATTTGGTCCCCTTTGTGTCATATGAGTTTATTGCACTGTCATGCTTCATGCCTGCGTCTGAGACGTCCAGATTGTCTTACCTTTATCCTGCAGAAACTAGCCTCGATCTTCAGTTGTTCCACCAGCTTCCTTGCTTGTCCGACGCTCATGGTGCTATTCACTGGGGTGTCTCCTTTCATTCTACCCACAAACACAGCAACATTTACTGACTTGAATTGGATAAAAACACGTTCAGTACATTTTTACTTTCTTTTTTTCCTCATTACATTAAAATAGATCGAAAATGAAATCCTTCACTTTGACTTGATCATTTTCTACAAACATGAAAATGTATAAATATTGTTGACCGGTTGCAATAAGTTACAATTGTCATGTTTATTTTCATTTACGCACTTACTGATAGCAAAATTAGCTTTTTAATACCCCG
This sequence comes from Brachyistius frenatus, assembly GCF_029030835.1. Lineage (NCBI taxonomy): Eukaryota > Metazoa > Chordata > Actinopteri > Embiotocidae > Brachyistius > Brachyistius frenatus. The sequence continues at coordinate 2,508,282 of NW_027210633.1, forward strand.
CTCTTGGTGGCTGATCAAATGACATACAAGTGTTGAGAATATTACATATAATCAGGGCCATGCTGAAAAATGATAGTATTTTATTGCATATTAATAAGTCCAAGAAAGCTCCGGCTGGAAAGCAAGCATGAAGCCAGCCAGTCTCCAGTAATGCTGTATAAATATCAGTCCATACTGTGTCATATAATCGGCACAGCTGCTACATCATGCCATTTTACATGGGAACAAAAGCCTGTATATTTTTTTTTAACGCCAAAGAAACACACAAACTGGGCCAAACGGTCAGATTTATTCACCGTGGCCCACTGATTCTCCCGCTAGGAGCCAGAATAACCACAGAAATATCAAATAACCACTGCAGCCATTCACACATTTATGAAATGATGACTAAATATGTATACAACTGAAAATAAAATGTGTCACGTGAAAAAGGAATCAAGTCAGATAGGTTGTCAACAGGGAAAAAAAAAAAAAAAAAAAAAGCAGAGCAGAGCAGCAAAAGGAGCGAATCTGTTTGAACCATTCTGGACCTTTCCCCATTGTCTTTTTCCTTTTCCCTCCATCCACCCCCTTTTCTCCTTACCCGTATTATCTTCCACTTCAGGTGCAATCTTCCCCCCTCTTCTCTCTCTCTGTTTTCTGCCTCTTTGTGTCCCTCTGTCAGCTTCTGTTTGGTGGTGTCAGTGTAGCCGGACCCCACCCCTCACAGACAACAGCCCGGATGGTACCCTGCTCTGTACAGTCCAGTGCACTGCAATTCTGCCACAATGAGCACTAGATTTGTGGTGGATGGGTAGGATCCCCCCCTCCCCTCGGCAGTGAGTGGTACATGCCAGATGGAGGGAGGGGGAGACCACTGGTGAAGGTTTTCCTATGTGGGTGGATTGTACCATATCCGTGGTTAGGAAATTGGGGCCAACTGGAATCTCTCAGTTTTCCATCTCTGGCATGGAGCAGGATGGTGTTTGTGGTTTTGGTTGTCAGTGCTGAAAAGGTTTCTCACAGCTCAGGAAGTGAACTCCATACATCTGAATCATGACGCGTCTCTGTGCCTCTTCTGATGCCCGCCCTCTCCTCTGTTGCTATGGGGACTGCTGCAGTCTGGTTTAATGGTTTACGTCACATTTGAAATTGGGAGATTTCGGCTGATATTTTAGTAAGTCTGTGCTACAGATAAAAAAAAATAATGTCTGATTCTGTGCATATTAGAATGATAAATAAAAATAAAATGGTAGAATTGACGTATTTATTTTTTTTTTTATCGGTGACGAGGCTTTCATGACGTCATCAGACCAAATACCCTGTGGAGGAAAGAGTTCCGACTAACTGCTATTTAAGAGAAAAGCAACACATTGTGCGTATTCAGCTGCTAATGAAGGTTTTGTTACACGAAATGCCTCGCGGTGAATTGAGTAAAACTCGAGTAGACAGCCCGGCAATCGACAACACGCAATTTGAAGTCTCGAAAATTGACCGACCGACGCCATCTTTGCTAAGCTCGTGTTTCATAGGCTTTAATGGCGCCACGCGGCTGATCCGGACTTTTCTTCTTCGGCGGTGACATATCTTTCTTGTTTTATTGCTTCCGGTAGCGAGGAGAGTTTCGCGTTCCTTCTATTTTGTCCGTCGTGCTTGCCGTAAACTGCTCACTGGTGGCAGCGGGAGACCCCTACAGTATATTCAATACCGAATTACCACAAATAATAAGGAAATGTTTGAATATAGCCTACTGTTGCGAAATTGTATTTGGTGGTAAGTTAGGTCATAAATTGGGGCGTTTTTATATACTCAAAGCTACATTTCTTGGTCTTTTTTCTGTAAAATTTAACATAATTTCACGAGAGTTTACTAAAATCACCACAATGATCATGGCCACGACACAAATGTAAACTATCGTCTTTTTTTCCCTCCTTCATATTTGACTGTTGTACAATACTGTAAGGCCTAATGCTGGATACAGCTCACCACAGCTGATCAGTTCTCAGTTGTTACCATTATCCAGAACCATTGTTGGATAACGTTGTATTGAAACTAAAAGATCATAATAATAAAAAAAAGAAATCATGCATGTCAGAAGGGCAAATGAAAAGTCTGTCTTTTTTATTCAATCTGGTGTGATGAATGACTAAAGATGATAATGATGAATGTGTGTAGCGTGCTGTAAAGACCAGAGCTGCACGTAGAGCATATTTTAATATGATCTGAGTGTAGTGTTGGCAGTGTAGAAACAACAGTTTTTTTTGTGTTGATGTTGTTGCAGATTAACTTTATGGAGGCAGAGATATCAGCAGTGGATTTGGACAGATAGACTGTGGCTTTAGTTTAAGGACTCCATCTGCTGGATGATGCTGGCAGGTTTGGATCACTGCTGTGTGTGTGAAGCCGAGCACCATCAACCTCGCTCACGATGAACCAGGAGTTTCATGAGCCCTCAGCTTCCTGTTAGGTAAACGTTCAAATTCTAATAATAACTTGATTAGCAGAAACAGAGCAGAGAGAGCAAGGCAGTCAAGTACAAAACCATTGTGAGTCAAGTGATCCTTAACTTCTTTCTGGGGCAAATCGCAGTACATTGTCAGAGATGAAATGTCTCCATTTTAAATAAGGTCAAATGTCAGCGGGGAGCGAGCACGAAGCTTTTCAGGGAAAATCAGCAAGTGCCAAATAAAGTTTTGCAGCTTTTATCCTAACAGCGATGTTTTGATGCAGATCGACTAATTACCAGGTCACAAATAGAGGACATTAATTATTTGCAAAGCAGGTGCAGGCAGAAAATCACAGATTTTGAGGCTTTAATAAAATGCATCTACAATATTTTTTGTATCATAGCTCATAAGCATTGAGCTCTAAATGCATCTCAGCTTTAAGAGACAATTTATGAGCATATATAAATGTGCATATATAGATAGCACAGTTGATTGTGACACAATTTTAAATGACACCTAAAAGTATGTAAGTCCTATTTAGGAAATGTGCACCACACACTGTAAATGGTCTTCTTCATTAATGGGTCTTTTTTCGCCCTGTTTTCATGTCATAGAGGGAAAAGCACAACTAATAACATCAACGATGACTCTGCTCTAGTTGTGTCCTCTATGTGCCCCTAGCAACCCAACATACACACTACTAAGGCGTGATACAGCACTGCTGTAATTACTGTTATTATTAATGGCTGCACATGAAGAATCCAGTGGAGTTAATAAATACATGATAATACAGCACAACATTACTGTAATCATATTTAATGACATGTCTTTCCATGTGCGTATACTTAGAAAGAGTTTGTTTACACATCGAGTCAAGAATGAGCTTTGACCTCAAACCCACCAATGAATGATTTGCACATGACTATAAATTATTGATAAATGTTTTAGAGCATTTTAACGACTTAAAACTGAATAACGTCAAACAAATCAGTTCTGTGATTCATAATTCATTGCAAGGGTTGACAAATGCAATAATAACCAACTAAAATGTCTTAATTTATACTTATAAGTACAATATAATGTGTTATAAACCATATATCAACAGTTTATGCTGTTATATTGATATGACTTGCAGTAAAGCACTTTTTCTGCCTTATTTACTAGCATGATATAAAATATAGACCCATATTTCTCAGTTTTTAATGAGGCAAGAGCACATGGAAAATAATAATAATAATAATAATAATAATAATAATAATGATAATGATGCCACTTTTCTGTATCAGTTCACTGTTTTTAGGCCATTTTCCTTGTCCCGTATTTTTACGCTGAGCGGGCTGCAGCAAATTCTTGACTGCTTTCAGGCAACACATCTGAGGTGTGAACCCACATTTTAATTCAGCAGGGACTCGGCAACGTTGCTTGTAATTTGAAGACCAGTTTTAAGCCTATGAATTATTTTTTTTTATTTTTTTGTCCTGGCACAAACTCTGAAAAACAGTGACAGCAGGTACAAACCGGTACATGACTGCGAGTCGCGTGTCTAAAACGCTCAGCAGATGGTCCACGAGAGCTCCTCTTTCATCTCTGCAGGTTCCTCTCTGTTGTAATTAGTGTGGGTGCAAACCATGCAGCAAATAAGTCACCTAATCATCTGATGCTGTAATAATGTCACAGTTTAAAGTCTAAGTGGTAAAGTAGAGTAGTGTAATAAGAATTATTATGTAGATGAAACTTTAAATGTCCTTTTTTTTTAAAAAAAGGTGCAAAATGCTTCTTATATCTAGTTTGACAAAATTTTAGCTGTGTTTATGTTTGATATATTATGATAAAAATGCCACAACGAATTAACTCTCTTCACATTTCTTTTTACTTAATTAATGATGCCTAATTAAGCTGAAGCTAATTACTGCTGCGGCTCACCGGGACCTTCAACTCTGGAGACTTCAAAGCTGAGAAACACGCTTTCTCATGTCTTCACTGCAGTTTCTCTTCATGCACTTGATTCAGAAAATCCATTTCAGCCTGTGGCACAAACACACTTTCAGGGGAAGCTGACAAATTGTAGTAACAAGGAGGTAAATGGGAATCAGCGTGAGACCTGAAAGCTGTCTTGTTATCTTGGAGTGTAACTCAGGCCAAACAAACACGCTGCACTTTCAAATAAACTTACACGACCTGGTCAACGCATTGTTGACAGTTTGATTTGAATCCATGCAGCACGTAGAGCAGTGCAGTTCTCTGCCTCGAGGTTGATGTCGATAAATATTGAAACAATGTTGTAAAAGATTTTCATTTTAAGCCATTTGGGCCATTGATTCCATGATGGGACTCGGTGGCTGACAGACTCTGCAGCGCTGGATGTGTTTCAAGTTCAGCTGCAGCTGTAGCTTCATGTGAGCATTAATGTCTGATGACCCGAGGCTCTTTAAAAGAGCTGCTGCATCTAAATATTCTCCAGAATTAAACATTTAACCCCAGTAAAACATCCTCTATAATAACTGCTGAGTTATATGCACAAGGCAATCATGCTCTGATGGTTGATGAGTGCTGCACTTTAAAGTCTGGCAGGCTGATGATGGCAGTTAGCAATTTCTTATTCATAAATACAGCATAGTGAATAAACAATGTACTCCAGAGCAGCTTATACTCTGTTGACGGTGACAGTAGATGTGCTAACAGCTGAAATGCAGGCGTGTCCCAGCAGAGCATTACCATGGAAACGTTCAGTATCATCTGCACTGACTAATATATCTGTAACTGTGCCATTAGTCTTAATTAAGTGACAACCTGCAACCTGTTTCCACTCAGTGGTTTTACTAATATGTTTTGGACTAAATGGCTGCAGTTTGCATTAATGTAAAGGCGGATAATATCCTTTAAATGTATAAAAGTGTCAGGTGGCATTTGTTTTACTTTCTTGTACTTGTTTCAAATTATTTGTACTGTATTCAGTTGCGAACATGCTCACACTGACAATGCTAACATTTAGATATTCAGCATGTGATATATTCCATCTTCATCATCTTGGTTTAGCGTGTTAGCTTGTTAATATTTCTTAGCAAGGTTTTGGTCTTGTCGATGTGACTTTTAGGAGTGTAGTATTGGAATGACCACAGTTTTGACCAGATATTTCTAGATGAAGAGTGAAAGAAAGAAAGTTATTACAATTCATCCGGGGTGGGAAGTGAATGAACGTTATCACACCAGTACTTGTTGAGATATTTCACTCAAATCCATTAAGGATTGATCCTCTGAGGAAAATTAATTTCAGTATAAATTGTATAAATTGCGTGATAGAGAGCAATGTCAGCCGGAGCAGCTCCATTTGGGGCCCGTAAGCCAAGTTTGACCCGAACCTTGTTTGTTTTGGCATCACGGCATTTGAGAAGTTCGTGTTTATTCTCCTTATTCTTAAGTGCTGCAAAATCCTAACTGTAATGACTACAAACCCGACATTTTGTGCAGCTAAAAAGTATATAACAGAAGTTTCAATGTACAACATAGTGCTGTTAAGTCCCATTAAATTACATTAGCCTGCTACAAAAATGTTCTCTCTCCTGCTGATGCTCATGTGCTGTTAGTGTGTCTGATGACACTGACTTTGTGACAGTCAAGATGAGAGATCAAGGTAGTGACACACTGACGAGAACATTTTGAAAAGGTTGGCAAGATGACTGTTTTGAACAATTATTTCTGCAAAATTATAAATGTACTATTACGCAGATCAAAAAGTAATGTTTAATTATTCTGAAATTTTATTCTGGATTTAGTATGTTAATTTTCTGCTAAATATATTACATTCAAATGAAAAGTAATTTCAGCTGACATAAACATTTATTTTTTGACGTCTAGTTTCATTTTTGGCCCTTCATGGGAGAGAATTTGTGCATCTCTGATCTAAACATCTAAAAGGCCTCAACTGTTGCACAGTACTGTATTTCAGTCTGCACCAGAGGGATGAATCTCACAGCATTTCTATCCTTAGAGCTTCTATGGTAATGTCGAAAGGAAAGCTTTGTTTTGAAACACAGTGAATATTAAATCCAGTCAGCAGAGTATTGGTTTTATTTATAGTTATTAGAGGCAGACGCTGAGTTTGTTTTAACCTCTCTCTCCGATCGATCTGCCCCCTGGCTGCTCCATCACACAGCTGTGAATCCCAAACTGGCCTTATGTAATTATGAGCAAAGCAGATCTGGGTGGGGTGATCATCCCAATCATCAGTGGCATCTGGCCGTTTGTATCGACGCTAACTGTTCAATACTTTCCAAACACACACTACTGACTTCCTTCGGAGAGCGTTAGTGATCAGTGCTCGTGTCAGCCTATCACACTGCAGGGTTTCATTGCATGTTTGAGTTCACTGGAGCTTTCAATGCGCTCACGACAAAAACAGAACAACAAATTAAAACCAAGCATACTCCCAGAAATTATTAGTTTTTTTTTATTTATTTATTAAAAGAGCCAGTTCCGGTGTGTTTACTAGAAATCAACATGGTGAACAACTTCACAATCCAGCCATCAGGTTTTGTACCGCACACTTTAGGATGCTATTATGGTAACATTATCATATTCAGCTACAACCAACAAAAGAGACAAGACTGCAATTAAATCACTTGGTGGGAAATCTTTGATCATGTGACCGACACAGGAAACACTTTACTCCGAGCTGCTGCTAATCAGACGTGTGAGAAACCGAAGAGAAAGTACATGTGTGAAGTGACTTTGTCAGCAGCTGCTGTCTGCAGAGCACTTCCATGAAACATCCTCGATTTTCAAACCTCTTTCTGCAGCTGTAGTGTGACTGTGTGTTGCACAACTGTTCTGCCTGGATGGGAGTTTGACGTCATGTTAACAAAGTACAGTCACATCTCAGCCGCTGATCACACACCGCTTTGTCAAAACCTTTTATACCGCTTACTTTCCAAACGTCTGAACTTCCTTCGTCTGAGAAGTCCGGGATGCGTTGACGGCCTGTGTTTATTTGAGATGATTTTGTCACTGGCTGACTTTTCTAGCTACATATTCTCTGAAGAATATTTCAATATAACCCCAAATGACTTTTTGCATATTAGTTTGTGCTACACTAGGATTTAATGATGCATTTTTTGGGGACTATTTCTGAGATTTACTGAAGATTCTCAAAGTTTACAAGCCCTAAAGCACAAGTATGCTACGAATACATTTAGTTGTAAATGAAACCGAGTCCAAAAGTAGTTTATTACCTAAGAAAGAAAACATTAACATAGGCAGCTAATGAATCTTTCTCTAGCCTACAGGTGTGGGATTATAACTATGTCTGTATTACTGACATTGTATGATTATTGTCATTCATTATTAATTTAGTCAATCAATTCTATTTTAAAAGTGCATGACATCACATCATAATATGAGATCAACTACATTTACATTTACAGTAAGTCCATGAATTGATTTTCTGATCGACAGAAAAATAATCAGCAACTACCTTGATATCCAGTTAATCATTTTAGTCATTTTTCAACCAAAAAAAGCCAAAAACTCTTTCAAAACTTTCAACCTCAACCTCCTTAAATTTTGTCATATATAATAGTGAACTGACCTTTTGAGTTTTGGACTTTTAGTTACACTACATGATACATTTGAGGACGTCACATTGGATTCTGAATAGTTCAGATTGGCATTTCTTTTCACTTTTTTTTTTTTTTAAGTCATACACAGCTGCTATTGAGGTCAACTAGAATATTTTTGCCATTCACAATGAAGAACTACTGCGGGCCTATTGTTGCTTGCTAAACAAGTTATAAAGCAACCATGGCAAGCAATTCTATTACTTGGAGCTAAAATCGCCTGAAATCTTGCAACTGAAACATGCAGATTTGTAGCACACTGTAATGTTAATATTCACAGTACAGTTCCCCCCGACAGAGACGTACAGTATTTTATCTCTGCAATGCCGGTTTTGTACATTTTTGAGATGTTTGTATGTCTAAACCAGGACTTGGAGTCCACAGACCTCCCGGCAGCAGAAACATGGTGGTGCTCTGAGCTTCATGTCACTATGCTATCGTGCTCACAGTAGTCGGCCTTCTGCCAGCGTTCTGATGTTCAGCAGCTGGTGATCATCTTACTTTATTGTTACGCACAGCACAGCTGAGGCTCGTAGGACTGTCAGTGGGCTCGAATTCATCCTCTGCTGGCCATAAATGTCAATACGAATCTCAACGGTAATCCATTCAGTAGTTATCAAGATATTTGACTCTAATCCCAAATGCTAATATTACAGCGGGGCTAAATGAAAAGTCAGAGGGTCACCAAATTCATCCTTTGGCATACAAGAATGTTTGAATACAATTATTAGCGAGTCATCAAACAGCTGTTGGGATATTTCAGTCCGAACTGATTGGTGGACCGACACACCGACATTTCCATCTCAGAGTAAAGTTAGCAGCATGGCTAAAATCATTTTCACATCTGTGTTTCATCTTGTGTTTATGTCCTTTTTTATGGACCCGTGAAAACATATTCATTTATAAATATGAATATGCTGCATATGTGAGCACCACAGCATACTGTATACACCTGAACCTGTTACATTATGCAACATGTGATACAAAAATGCATCGCGCCAAAATTTCAGTTGCAGGATTTCTGTTTGTTTTCTGTCTGGACATTTTTCCAACAAAACTAAACCTATCGCTGAACCTACACACTGGTTCTGTCAAAATGAACACTTGTTGCAGGAAAAACAGCAACATCACAGTTTTATTAAACCACAGTGAGCGATGAGTTGGGCTTTAAGAAACACTGTACTGCTACGTTTCCCTCTCTCTCGCCTTTTCTGTCATGCTTGTAAAGGAAGACCAACGGGAACAGCTACAAATCCTACGATTGTGCACAAAGTCACTCTGAGGTTAATACACCGCGCCGAGGCAGCACAACGAAGCCTAGATTGAATTCAAAACAACAACGAAAGCAGGGCGGCCTCTGTGTCCAAGCCCGGTCCGTATCCGTCACCTTTAGCGTTAGTCACAATATGGCATCTGCTAAATGAGTAAAAGTCTTTGTGATATAGCAGCATTGTATTTTGTCACAGTGCACCTCAAAGAATTATGAAGAGTATAGTCGGTACATGAAGGTAAAAAGGTTGTCTAAATACAAGGACCAGTTATTACAAGTTTAAAATAGTACATTTGCTTCAGAGAAACAATCCATTATGAAAAGGGAGGGGGCGACAGAAGAGCATCACAGGTTAGGTAACATGAATGTTTGGGTCTCTGGAGGAGAAACAGCACAGCATTACTATGATAGTCGTACCTGAAGAGTTCTTACCCCCATTAGGAAGGAAGGAGGTGGTCTGCTTTTAACGTGAGTTATTTCATCATCATCATCCCTATGAATCCTTGAATTCAATATTTGGTACAGGAAATAACAATGTTTTTTTTTCTTAAAAAAAAAAATTGCAATAAAATACAAACAGGAATAATTTAAAGTCCCCACAAAGAAGTAATGCACAGATTTACACAATCCCCAAAAAGTTATCATACACACAGAAACAACGTTCCTCTTTTCAAGTGCAAGAAAACGAACAGAAGATTTGTACACACACTTGACACTCACAGAGACACGGGCCCTTCAGTTCATATGAATGAAAGAGAAAACGTCGGATTTCCTTCGATGTGTCTCTCGTGTACAAACGTCTGAGGTCAGCAATAACTCGACTGCACAGCAAAGTCCTTACAGACTTCAAGAAATTGCTTCGGCAGCCACTTTGCATATAAAGTCTGTATAAAAATCACACTGCAATAGCAATAGGCCGTCTTCAAAGTTTTAACACTACACCGACGGAGCGGAGCTGGAAAGAGTAGGAGAAGTGAACAGCATGTCTGGTTGAAGTTTCTCCAGCTGAAATAAAGGCGAGAGGTAAAACAAAAACCAGGAATGCGGTATGTCGACCCTCCTGTTTAAAGAGAACAGTGAGAGTTTAACGCAAAAGCATTTTGTCACAGCAGAGTTGGAAGATGTCATTCTGTCCACACGGCCTTTCATAGAAAACAAAGAGTCATGTAAAAAACTGTAAATACACAGATACACCGACATGATGAGGAGGTTTGACTGTAGAAAAATAGAGAGCCTGTATTAAAGTCACTTAGCCAGAAAAGAAATCCAACATGCAAAAAGTCAGGCTCATATTACAAAGTCTTATTTATAATGAGGGCAACGGAGGACCAAATTACACAAGGCTAAACTCAAGGCATTTTGGTTTTAGAAAATTGTAGCAGGGCATTTTTGCTAATCACGGGTTGAAATGTGGAAAAGGGGCAGCTAGAATTTAGTTAAAGTATTACAGGAAATTAAGGAATAAAGAAAGTCCCAGGAACACTTATATACACACTAAATTTGATTTGTTTGGGTATTTATGGATACAAAAAGCTCATACCACCTTCCCCTTTTATTCTGATGTGCTGTGAAGTGATGTATTTTATGATTAATAAGAGAAGTGTGTCTAATCCCTGGACTCACCTGTCAATCTATTTCCTCTATTTTTAAAGACTAGAAATAAATATGCGCACGAGTCCCAGCTCCCTACACCCTCACCTAAATGAACTGAATCTTTACTTGCAGGTATTTTAAATTTGACACTGATGCTAGCAACATTACTGAAGGCCTGTACATTAACAATATGTGTATGGCATCAGCTCCGAAAATGTGCAAAAATAATTCTCATCCTTAGCTAGCATATTAAAATGAACAGCAGCTCTGGTCACAGATTCTTCCCAGAAAGTGAAAGAACTGGAGGAGTTTTAACGGGAAGATGTGATGCTTCGAAAATCCTGCATCCACTGCCGTTTGTAACACATCAATTAAAGCCCCCAATTTACGAGAATGCTGCACAACAATGAAGACAATCTGCCTGGACTTTCTACGAACTTGATTTAATAGCCACTTGTGGAGGAAGGAGTTTAGCAACTTTTTTTTGTTGTATTAGGTTACTTTTTAAATCTTTAGAAATAGTTGCATATATTGTCCAGGTTTTTCTAACTTGGAACAATTGTACAGGTTGTCTGTGCAGGGGCTGTAATTTAAGATCTACTAAACACGACTTGAATCTCAAAAATGCAGGAGAAGAATTCACAGTGAATCAAGTAGCCCTCGCTAATCAAACCGAAGCCTTCATAATAAGGATAATGCATAGTCATGAGGGACATAGTCCAGAAGCTCAGCGTGGACAATAAGGCAAAAGAACAGAGTTAGGGAGGAACAACACCAACGTTAGCTACCTCTGAAGAAACAGTGATGTTTCTGACTCATCTGAGCTCTTTACAAAGTTGTGAAAAGAATTAAATTCAAAGTTTAGCGTATTCATTACTTAGGAAAGGTCGTGTAAGTTGTGAAAAAAATTAAATGTCCCTATTTAGCCCCATTCTGGAAATGTGATTCCATTTGAGAAATATCACCTATAAACTGACACAGGCCAGTCGAGGTTAGAAATTGACAGTTTGAAAAATCTAATTAATTAATAATAATTTTGCTCAAAGTTCCAAAGCAGTGTTAAGCAGGAAGTTAAAAGTCGCCTCTCTCTAACGACCATGTGCTCTTTAAAATGAAAGAAATGTCAGTCCATGCACCAGGACACGACTGTTTCATGCTACACATCAAACCAGGGTTTTTTACACAATAAAATAAATGAATATAAATAATGCATCTCTCTTATGAATTAAGATTAAGCGTAGAACAAATAGTGCACAGTTGAAGAAAGGTCTGTTCTTTAAAGCGCATTATAACAGCAGGACAAAACCTGCCAACTCACACCTCTGGTCTAATCATGCATTCAGGCAGCTGGGAGTTGGGAAAGTTCTCATTTGAAAATGTTCCTCTTCAGAGTTCAGAGCGTTCACAAACAAGCAACAAGGCCGCCCCAGGACATCTCCTCTATAAGTAACAAATAACCTCGTTATCATCAATTTAAGACAACAGAGGGACAAAATAGAGCGTAGGAAGTTGATATTATTTGTACACTACATTTACTTGTTAATGTGCTATTTGTCACATTTAACACTAATAGCAAACTAGCGAGGCTCGGCTAACCAAGTCCGACTACCTGACCCTATTTCAGGAACATTTCTTCCTGTCACCACAAACGCTCTCATGTCAAGTGACGTCAAACCTCTTCTGAGGTTTGCTTCTCTGAGCTCTAATAAACCTCCCACTTGCTAACACTCAGAGGTTGGAACTTTCCCACTTCCCAGTTTCTCATGAATGCACCATCATATACTGGAAATCATAGGATGTGTAGAAAAATGTTGACTTGTTATTTGAGCTGAGTAGTAAATGCTTTTATAATGAGCTTATTCAGTGTATTATCCTGTGTATCTAAGTGCAGTTATATTGTTCCAACCCTGTGGACACAATCCTGCACTTTTCTTTTGCTAATATACAGGCTGCTCCACTAAAATAAAAAAAACAATCGAACACATTTTAATGAGAAGCTTGTCCCTCTTGTGATAAATGTCTCCACTAGGTCCATGCTGCTCTATTGCACAGTTCTCAAAATAGGAAAAAACAACAACACAGACAAGTTCTCATTAACCAGAAACAGTTACTGCGGTCTGTGTGACAAATTCTTCTCGTCCTTGTGACAGTTCAGTTGGTGATAATGAAACAAATGCATGGGAGGTAAAGTGCATTGTAATGACCTGTGAGTTGCTACATGTGGCGGAAACATCAGCGTGGCCTTGTGGAAGAAGGATTAACGGCGAACCTCTCTGTTTTTTGCGTTCACGTTCTGAATGCTTTTGTGATTCATGGCGAGAGTCGCTCGGTTTCTGTGTGGCTGTCGATGTAAACAACAGGAGCAAAAAGGAAGAGGCATCAGAAAAAAAAAAGAGATACAAAAAGAGATGAGATATCTGAGTGATGTTAGATCTATACAAAATATTGGCACATTGTTTTATAAACAGTATACTGGATGAGGATCAAGTTGTCTAAGAGTCACTACTTAAACCAATGGACCACCCAGTCTTTTGTCTCATGTTTCACAGTATTAAAAGTGCATTAATTGCCAAACACACCAACATTTTCCACTTGTAATATTTCTCATCATGTCTCTCGTCTAAAAATGTGCTGCGCTCTGTCGTTCATGCTCATTAATGCCACTTTAATCTCTTTAGTGTCCCTCCTCTTCACTTGCGGTACCTCTACGCACTCCTGACCCCTGACCTCTGACCTTTCCTCACACCTGCGTCTCCACACCGCTAAGTTTAGGCATCAGGATGCGAGGAGTCACCCCAGAGTTGAGGTCCCTCTCGAACTCCAAAAGCTGGCCCATGAAGTTTAGATTCGGGGACACCACGGGACGACGACTCCGCACGTATTTGTAGGCATCTGTCATTGTCATGAGGGTGTGCTTCATAAGGTAGGCGATGACAATGGTTGCAGAACGAGACACGCCCGCCTGGCAGTGTACCAACACTCCCTGTCCACTCTGATATGCCTCCTCTGTGGATGAGAACAACAAAACAGAAAGCTGACTTAACGCTCTCCTTAAAACCTACAAATATTGTAAACATTTCACACATTTTTATTACAGACTTAAACCTCTATACAACCAAAATGTAGGATGTCAATCTGCATTCATCAGTGACTTTCTTTTAAACCATAAACAGATTCTCTCCAATCGTCTCTTTCAAAAATTCATTCCATTTGCCACTTTTTCTTTCTGATAAACACAAAACAGCTTCAGCTCCAACAGCTACATTAGAAACTTGTCTGGAAGTGAATCACAGTGTGGGCGGCACGAACAGGGTCAGGAATTCACTTCAGAGACACCAACACAATAGTCAGTGCCATGGATTTGAAAGGAAACGAAGCAACTGATGAACACATTGCAAGTCACTGCACCCTAATTCTCTCTTTCTCTCTTTTTTTTTTTTTTTTTAGGAGAAATTATGACACAAAAAGATCAGGTTACCAGGTAACTGTAAACGCAAAGCCCTGACTTCAATGTGGAGATGCCTGTCCTGTCAGCGATCATAATTACATTTATTTATTATAAATGGGACGTTACTTTAAAAATGGAATTTCAAACTCATTATATATTACTTTGAAAAATAAATTACATTTCTATGTACTTAACAGCAAACTTGATACTGGCCACAGCAATAAAGGAAGTGAGGATGAGAGTTAAATTACTTTTGTTACGCAGCTCACCACCCGAACGTCATATATTCTGTATTTTAACACTGTAAATTCCTGAAAGCAGCTGGTTCTTAAAATCAGTTTTACCACCCTAATGTAGGCAAATGTCTTTCTAGCAGCTAAGTCATTTTCAGCCAGTCATTTTTCTTCATTAGGTGAAGGCTAACCTCCCTCCCCACACCTGCAGCCCCCACGCTAAGCCAATACGTCCTGGTAAACTCTCTACTGAAAGCACAACATTGATAGTAAGTCGCCATTAAACTGCTGGAAGGACACCCAACGAGCCTCAATATGTCAGTCATTGGGATTAGTAACTGTAATTTAATTACTGCATTCGAATTTCAATTACCCATAATTATAAATAAAACACCACATTACTGATCCTGAATAGTGTGTTTTTGCCCAATTTTGCTTTCACTATATAAACTCTCACAGCTTCACGCCGATGTATCAGTGGTAGGACTCTCACCAATGAACTCAAAAACCTCCTCAAAGTACTGTCGAAGGTTTTGCTTGCTGTTGTCGGTGGCCGGGAGCCTTTTGTAGCGCAGCCCAGAGTTGACGTGGTAGAGGGGCAGGTGTGTGGTCACGTTGACCACGTAGCCGATGTTGAGGCGCAGCAGCAGGTCCAGGTCCTGGGCGTCTCGCTCGTTCCCCAGAAACAGGAAGGGCAGGATCGGGCTGATCACGGCGTTCTCCGCGTCGGGAGTCATCACAGACTCATCGGACAGAGACGCAGGCAATGAGGAGGAGAGCGGCAGGGAGAGGTGCACTGGAAATAGACGAGACGGAGAGAGAGTGTGGACAGACGTTTGCATTGTGTGTGAAGAATACTTGATAACAAATGCAGGGTGACAGGAAACAAAAGATACATTGATCTAACTAAATTGCCAATAAAATCACTGATTCAAAAGTGGGTCATATTTTTCTGAAAGCTATAAAAGAGGACAGGCAACAAGCATTTTGCTTATTTTATAACCCAAACAAAAGAACTTTGTGTGATCCAGAAGCTAGACGTTCCCAAATGATGTGTGCGCAGCTGTCAAAAACACTGTGAAATTATTTAACACATTAAATGGAGGGTGATTTGAATCCTGACAGCATATTCCAAACACAGACAGGTACGCTCACCACAGCTGTCACGAGTTGAACACTAACCAACAGGGATTTTAGGATGGACTTCTGATGTTTATATTGGGTTTGAAAAATGATGCTAAATATTATTCAAACCAATATGACCCAGATTTTTGTCAGTCATTGCTTTTGATATTTTCTTTCTCCATGGACAATGTCCTTCAATCTGCTGCACTCACTACGTGTCTGTTTTGTATATTTGACCATGTGAACAGGGGAATTGTAAGATATTCTTACTTCTACTGTTCTCCTCGTCTTGCTCTCTGTTCAGGGAGTTGAGGGCCAGGTGAAGTGACTGAGCCGACGGCAGGGAGTGTCCTCCCTCCCTTTCTCTCTGCCAGGGTTTGGGTTTGATGAGTGTGCTCGGCGCGGACGGTGGAGGGGAAAAGGACACGGGCGATGGCGGGGACGCAGAGCGGGGAGAGGGGGAGCGGGGATATGCTGCATCTTCGTCTTGCTCGGGACCATCGCTCATTCCTCCATCTTCTGCTTTATTCAAGAGCCTCTTCAGCGAGCTGCGGCCGTCGTCATACCCGCATCCCGACCGGCGGCCCATAAAATCCAGGGCAGCCATCTTGCCCTGTCGAAGTTGCCGTCGGCCAGCGTGGTCTGTGAGCTGAGTTTGCGCATATTCCTGGAGGTTTTGACAGTCCAAGAGGACAAGACCTGTTCCGTTACTGCCATTCTGGGCCTGGCTCGCACAGGTCTTCCCGACTCCCACTCCCATCCCGGCACAGTGATTCTTTTGGGCTTTAGAATGGGTCATCTTCTTGGCGAGTTCTTCAGGCCAGATAGTACGGACGCTGTAGTCGTCATCATCGCCCTGGAACATGGCCATCGGATGAGCTGCTCCGACGCCTCTACCTGGGAGTTTGCCTCGGCGAGGGTTGAATGTCACCACTATTGGGTCGCTGCTGCAGTAGCTGCAGGTGGAACTGCCGGTCTGAGAGGCTTTGGGGTTGCAGCCGGTGACGCAGCTCTGTATGGCCCGCAGAGGGGCGGAAGAGGACAGCGGGGTGCAGGGCAAGCATCCTCCCACCAGTTTTTTGCGAAGGATAGCAGGACTCTCAAAGTTTCCGGTCTCACCAGAGCAGGAGGCGCAGCGGAGAGGTTTGAACAGGCTCGCTCGGCAGTCCGACGCCGTGCTGTTGGAGGAGGAAGTGTTGGAGGTGGAGGCGGTGGAGAGACACCCACCCAGATTTCTCAGGCCCATTTCTCTACCTCCTCTGTTCACTGCTCCGACGTTGTGACCACAGGAAAACGAGGCGGAAGAGCTTCCTCCGCCTCCTTGGAAGTTTGCAGAGTGTCCCTTACACCCTCTGCATCTGACCAACCTCCAGCAGCCGCAGCTGAACGGGTGCGTGCAGTCGATGGTGCAGGTGTGGTCAGGGCTGGGGAACCCTCCGGCGTGGGAGGAGCAGGGGGAGAGGGGTAGACCATGAAGGATGTGAGGGCGTTGATCTCTGGGACGAGGCGGGTGAGGCTGGCTGAGCTGCTGAAATGAGATGGGGACATGGGCGGGCTGGGGGGGAGGGGATGAGGGATAGTTGGAGTTTAGGATGGCAGCATGGGGCACGGGGACAGAGTTGTGGTGGTGGGGCAGACTGTGACTGTTATGGCTTTGATGGACAGTTCCCAGTTTGGAATTGTTCTTGGGACCTAGAGAGGGAAATTCCTGGTCGCTTCTGTGACGAAAACTTGTGTTTTCCTTCTCCTTTTCACCCCTGAACTTATGCTGCTGCGCCTGAGCGGGGACAAATTGTAGGACTCCTCCAGGGGATGATGACAGCTGACGAATTCGTTGCGACTTGTGTTCAGCTCCACCTGGCCTCGCTGCACCTCCAGTTTTTCTCTCACATTGTCCTTGATCCAACTGTGAAGAGACACATTTCTCTCTGCCACCTTTGCCACTTCCGCTTCGCCCTAATGAGTTGCTGAATCCTCCTCCCCGTCCACCTTTGTCCACTGTCACCCTGATATCAATAGTATGTGTGTGGGAGGGCAGCCGTGGGTCGAGAGTTACTGTACCATTGCTGTGGCAGTGGCTAGGGATGTGTCTGACCCCCGCTGGGATGACAGGCTGGTCGCCCTTGAATTTGTGCAGGCGGGAGGACTTGCGCTTGCATTCCAGAGTCAGAGATTTACAGGAGGGTGAATAGAAATGGCACTGAGACGGGTGGAGATGAGGAGGGTGGGCCACTTGTCCATTGGAGGAAGCTGTTATTTGAGAGGAGTGCTGCTGGATGGTTTGTGGGGAAGCCTCGCATAGGGCTAAGTTTTTAGGGCGCTGAATGACCACTATGCGCTCGTCAAGAGGGAGGGGAGGCATCTGGGTTTATGCAAAGCTGTCGATTGAAGAAGGAGAGAGACAAAGAGAGAGTAGTCAGGAAATTACCATGACTTTATGTACAGTGAAAATGTGAGGTGCACTTTACATTCCATCACTTTTGATGCAAACATGCTCATAGAAAATTATGAACATTGCCTTGCAGCTATGAAATATTTAGAGAATGTTTTGCATACTCGCAAGAACAGCTGTTTTCTTTCGATATTGTGTTCCAATATGGCATAATTTATTTCAAGAAATTACTATATTTTGTGAAATGTAAAGTAAAACTCCAATATCCTCAATAAGGACAACACGTGTTCACAACAACAATCGAGTTTTATGTTTTGCATATTTTTGTAAGTCACCTCTAAGGTTCCTTTTGCATAACAAAACATATCAAGATCAAAAACAAAACCAACAACTGATGATATTATATCTCAGTTTTGACCTTTGACTCCTTCCCATTTGCTGCAAATGAAGGAGAAGTTCTGTAAAGAAAATACCCACTGAGGTGCATGTTTGATGTGGATGGATAACACACTCGTGATTACGTTTGCTGAATCCATTGAAACATGCCCCTCCCAGTCTGTGCCTGTTTATACCACAGCCACTGGACACAGAGTCAATGCTCATCTGTATTTAGAGGAATTTGCCAGTAATACCAGTGCCATTAGACCATGAAATCAGAACTCGAAGGTACGAGTGTGTACCTCTTTGCTGTTAGCCGCAAATAATCCCAGCTAATCCTGATGGCGGTGAGGCTTCTTAAAAGCTCAGTCACAAAAGCTGCATCAAATGAGCCTCAACAATCTTCATCCCTCTGAGGAGTCCTCATTCGTAACAAAACGCATTCGCGTGAAATAATGAGCCGAGCCAAGTTATGGCTGATAGTGAAAATAGATAAATAAATTGCGAAACATAGATGGAGTGTGTAATAATAATGCCAAAGCCACGATTTCTTATTTTAGATGCTGAACTACATTCACATGTACATGAACGCCTGTGTGATGACGTCAGCTTATTTTTCATTAACTTGTCAAACCTAGGCTGAAAAATCTTTTGGCATCGCGGCCTTTGCACTGCATTGTCACAGAAAGACAACACAGTGACTCACAGTTGGCTAATGGGTCAGTGGGATTCTTCTCTTTGAAGACTGTTTAATGCTGGCGAGCTATGTGATTATCTGAAATGAAACAATTCCTGCTCACGGCCATCTAGCCTGTTCATCCTGCCTCGGATATAAACTAAATTAACCACATCCTTTGGGACAATTATAAAGAAGCATTCGTCCAGGCCGCAGTATAAACAGAAGGTCACCACATACACAAGAGTACGACTCGGATGGAGAGAGAGAGCTTTCACATCATGACACAGCAAAAAGAGATTAACTGGGTGTAGCTTATAAATATGCACTTTGTAATAAAGTACACTTTGTGTCATTAAATTGATTTTATGATTAATGTTAGTAATAACACTTTTCTACAGTTACGGAACTTTAGACTTAAAATTTTTCCTATTCTCACGGTACAATTATTATCGGGCTGCTCTTAAGATGAAATATTATTAGTTTTAAGGTGAAAATCCACCGTGTGATACACACTGTTAAATACAAACAGCCTGTGATGTTCAGTGCCCCCACGAGTTGTTTGGTTGATGAAGTGCTTTAGTTTTGCCTCTGGAGCTGCATGGCTATATGAGTGTATGAGATATGTCACCTGTCAGTCCATTAGTCCACCGTCTTAGTCCAGACTGAAATATCCCAACAATAAATAAATAAATAGATGGCCATGACATTTTGTAAAAAATTTAATAAACCCAAAAGGGTTAATTGTAACTTTTTATCTATTGACTCATTCGACTCAAACTTTTATCCAATATTTAGATTTATGACCAAAAATTTGCAAAACTGACACTCTCGTCAGGCCCATCAGTTTATCACCATGAACATGATAAACATACTCGCATAAAATCAGTGCACTGGCATTGTAATTGTGAAAATTGTTGTTAGCATTTAGCTTGAAGCACTGCTGTGAACGGCTGTAATCTCTCAGGTTTAATTAAACAGTTTACATTAAAAAAAAAAGTTCTTATAGTGATATGAGGCCAAACAGACATTCTCCATTTTATTTGCCCAGAAGGCACACATTAAGTTAAATGTTTAACTTTAAACTATTATGTTCACTGACCTCACAGTGAATCTTTTTTATTTGAACTACTTTGAACCAAAGAAAATGGCTCCAGTGGAAACATTATATATTCTCTGTTGTATCCGCCTTCATTGCATTAAGAAGCAGAAATGTAATTTAGAATTTTGACATTTATTCATTTTAATAAAACACCACCAAACAACAGGAGGGCACATGACATACAGCTGAATTAAACAGTGTTAATTAGGGTGGATTTTTATTTCTAAGCTTACGCCCTTGAAGCCGGACTTCTGCAGAATCTCTCGGGGAGCGGGGGACCAACAAGTTCAAATGTGTACTTGAAGGAAGAGATACTCAGGACAACACTGGCTGACAGAAACAAAAGTGGGTAGAGATAAAATACATGGAGGAGGAAGAGCGGGGGCAGGAGGGGGAGAGGTGACACTGTAAACCACAGACTACAGGGGGAGAAAGGAACACGTCAAAACAATCCAGGGAAGCCTTCAGTCCCAACACAACACAGTTACCGACCCATAGAGAGAGCACACCACGCTCCAGTGTCCCCATGCTTATATCCACGCAAAGAGTCTGGTGATGGTATCCTCATCTTTTTTTTTTTCCTTTTTCAGCCTTGCCTGTGGTGGAGGGGGTGGGGGTTACATTGACCCAGTTTTATCATGGTGGAAGTCACTATCACTGTGATCACTTTACTCTCACACACTGGAAAGGGCAGGCTGGCTAGTGGCATTTTCACTCACTCACAGTCAAAGCTTAAACCACAGATAGATACGGAAAACACTCCAGCAAAGTGCACCAGTGAAGATGTTGCTGGGGCATGTTGACATGTTATTTCATATTTGGAATAAAATATAATGCACTGCAGACCAGAGTGAAGCACCGCTCATTACAGTACAGCATGTGAGGGTTGCAATTATCTGCTTTGTCATTTAATCTGGGACAGTTCGATGAAATTGCAGTCAAACATTCAGCCTAATCTTCTTAATTAATCTCCTCTCTACTGGTAACGCTGCTTCAACAGTAACATACAAGGCTTATAAAGTTATCAACTTTTCCTCAGGCTTATATGATTAATCATGTGGTGCAGGTGTCTGCCTGTGCTGTGACTGCTGCTGCAAAAAAAAATCAAAGTGCAATATCAACATACATTAAGAAGAAAAGTAAGTTCTAGTTTACGCGACTTTATACCTCTACTGTACTATATTCAGTAATATTGTTCTGTTTACACCAAACTATTCAGCTAGTAGCCACATATACAAGTTACACCTCATATTATGATTTTACATTAAAAAAAACGACATGTTCATAAAATACATTATATTAGGAGAAATTAAATAACCTTTTATTTTGGATTTTACAAAAAGAGACTGTCTGTTCAGAAGTTACTTCTTAGATGTTCTTACTTAAATAACTGTCAAATGATCCTATATTTCACAATAAAAGCATAGATAATGACATGATTTCAAAAAATAAATACAGATTTATGTAGCAGAACTTTGTACTAAAATAGTCAGAACTACTAACCAAGACCGTCTTTAGCTTTTAATTTATAACCTTTATTTCTGTAGAACAAGTACTTTTACGTTGATGCATTAAGTACATGTTGTTGTAATAATACTACTTATGTATTTGTACTTAAGTAGGATCTCAGATGCAGGACTTTAACTTGCATTGGAGTACTTTTTTTTATTCGTACATTTTTACTTTTACACGAGTAAAAGCTTTGAGTATTTTCTCCACTGGTGGTTGTGTCAGCAGGGTTCAAGACAATTTCAGAAAATGACAGAAGAAAGCAAAAGCTGTTATGAATTTATACATTCAGTCCTTCATGTGCATTTGTTCTATTGTCCTGAAGGCAGACTGCTATGGAAGTAAAATAGTTCCAGGGTATGAGAACTGTTGATTAAGAGGTTAATCGAAATTGCGTTTAATTAACAGTGTTGGTGTGAAATCACTCCAGTTGGTTGGTCCTCATTAATCTGTCTATCTAACACATTAGTGGAGTCTGATAAAAGTCTGTGAGCTACCTGCTCTGCCAACATACTGTATACATGCCAGCTGCTGTTCTGTGTGTTTGCAGTGACTGTCTCTTGAAAGATGAGCCTCTTCAGTCTTTTTCACTCAGAAGCTGCAGCCAAGAGAGTACAAAGCTTGTTTGATGCTTGTTGAAAGAGGAAACTGTCAGTTGCATGATCAAAGAAACGGACTTGCTCTTTGCAGTTTTGCATTGTTGCCCCCTTGTTAATAGATTAAATTGTCAGATACTAAATTACCTCTGAGATGGCAGCCAAAACCCACACACACATACACAAACACACACAACAGAGAGCAGAGTGTTGTTTGTCGCACTGTGGTAGAGCACAAAAGGAACTGGGTTATTGCTGACTAAGAGATCATTAAAAAAAGGAACTCTTCCATCAATTTAATGACCCAAATCGATGTCGTACTGACTCCGGGCCATCAGACTATCTATAATCATAAATCATCCCTTTTTAAGAAGAAGTATATCAAATACCAGAATGTGAGATTGCATAATATATCTGCTAGACATATCTGATGACACACACTGTATGAAGCTAACAGTGACATGTGAATAAGTTATGAGCACCTTTCAGAGGAACTCAGCAGCTCAGGCTCCTATATGAAATCTTTGACAGCGAGCTACTTATGTTAGGATGAATAAACAAGCATTGCAGAGGATGGATCAAGGCGTGGGAAGCAAATGCAAATGCATGCGCATGATCAGGTATGAATATTTAAGGGGAAAAAAGGCTAAAAACGCTTAGCTATGAAATCACGTTAGCTGCCTCCGAATTGGAGCACATGAAATACAAACTCACATAGATAAAAAGAAATATCACCAAAAAAAATGACAGAAGGGTGCCACTCAGTTCCAGTCAGTGAGAGCTGCATGAGCCTACGGGGGAGATCATGACGCCCTCCCTCGGCTCGCGCCCCACCAACAGGGGAAAGATAACAGCTTTATAGTCGCAGGCAGGAGCCACAGAGAGAGGAGAGCAGTGTACATGCTGAGGTTTTTTGTAGATGATTTAACTCTCGCAAACACCTTAGCAATACCTGCAATATGATTCATAGCTGCTTGAGTGAAGTACTAAACAGATATCCCCTGCTTTCATAAAATAAAATCCAACCAGGCGATAAAAAAAATCATAAATTTTGTCTCGAAAAGAGAAGAGCAGCGCACGCTGACATGCATGACATGATGGGGCCTCACATACATGACAGGCAGGCAGTGTGCGATGGTAGAGCGACCACCGCTGCACATCCTTCAGTTATTGTGACAGTGTCAGGCACAGCAGTGCACCGTCCATCTCCAGCTGCAGAGGCGGGACAGAGAGCGTTTTTGGGGACAAGCTGTTGAGGGGGAGCTGGTGTTTTTGGGAACAGATGGTTGTCTGGGCTGTGCAAGATTGATGGCGTTTTTTTCCACTCCCTATGCCCGCCCCGGTTTTATGCAGCTACTTCATCAATAAGGCACCTGACAGCCAAAACACCCACGCAGCAGAGGGGACCACACCGGAGCAACAACCCGGGAAATAATGTGCGGATGCTCCTTCCCGGCTTGTAAAATGGTTTGAGTTAGAAAATCGCTTCCTCTGCTGCATGAATTTTTTTTTTTCTTTTCTTTTTTTCATCAGAGTTAGTGAAGGGTTCTCGAGCATGTGTATGGCAGGGAAATTAGTCATCTGAGTCACTTGTTTCCAGAGGCTGATGAGCTGGCCACTTCTGTCAGAGGACAATCCACATCTCCGCATTTTTTTGCTCGTGTAGAGCTCAGAGTTGCCACAAAATGACAGAAGGCGTTCTACTTCTCTCTTAATATGCTTGTTCACACAGAATCAAACTGATAGATGGGTAGAAAGAGTCATGGACGCTGAACATAAAGGAAAATAGACAGGAAGATGTTCATAATAGTACACAGCAGCACTGGGGATCAAACAGTTGGTGGCACAGATTCTGTAGAAGATTTCTACGCCAAGACGCTGGCTGAGGGTTGCTGGGAAGCTGCTGATGTGACTGGAAATTAGTGAGCAGGATACTGCAGAGAAGACTATGATGTCACCGAGTTTCAGGTGTAAAAAAAAACACATGTTGACTGCTTTTTAAACTATCAGCAAACTGACACGAGTTACTGATCGCAGCTGTGACACAACTAAGACAGGAACGTAAAAGACATTGGACACCATTGCCCATGTCTGGGGCCAGTGCTGCTGGCCTCTATTGACTCTCTCTCTTACTTATGCAGTAAAGCATGTAGAGCTTTACTGGAATCTTAATTAAACCAATAACCAAGAGGCAACCAGCCGTGATGTCACCCATAGGTTTGTAAATTTCTGCTATGAAGCCTCGAGTTTGGCTTTTCAGGCATTGCCATCTTGCTAGTTTGGAGCAGTTTAGAGCCAGGAGTAACTATATTTGGACGAGCTGGCGGGTGGCGAGCGAGTGGTGAATCTGACTCCATCTGATAGGAAACCTGAGGACAAATATGCCTCGCCCACCGCGAAATACCCATAGCGGAAACCTGACTGCACCACAGGCCTGTCAATCAGACAGACAGGTGGTTTTGAGGTCTAATATCTAATTATTTTCAGATGGGGGTGCCAGAAAACTAATAACAAGGAGTGACTTTACCTTGAACAGTAGAACTTTAGTAGCACTTAAAATGGCACTTACTGATAGCACTTTGCAGTTTGGCTTTCTTGAAGAAATTGTATTTTCTTGATTCCTGTTGTTCTGGGTTTTGTACCCTCATGGTTGAAATGCACTTATTGTAAGTCGCTTTGGATAAAAGCGTCAGCTAAATGAAATGTAATGTAATGTAATGACTTCAGTGAATCATACCATATTAACTTGTGGTAAAAATGTATTGACTTAGTATTTCATGAGAGAAATTTCATGGAAATAAATGGAGCCAGAGGATTTTTGGAGTCAACCCTTAGCAGCCCTCAGTGGTACTGCACTTTATGGCACTTCCTAATTTTTCAGACCCAGAATTTCACTTTTCTATACAGTGCCAGTAAAATACATAAAATGTATGTAAAATCGTCAGTTATTTCAGCCAGGAATCACATCAAAGCCTGTAATGCACCCATCTGTCCAATAGAGGACACAGTGTGAGTACCTTGCCCCGCCAAGGCGTGAAAAATACACTGATGTATAACCTCGGTCAAAAAAGGAGGAAAATATTGGAAAATACTGCGATTACAATGCCATAACAATGCATATCTCCTCATTTCAAAACATGAAGGCACACAAGGAAAGGACACTAGTCCACCGAGTGCTGCTGGACGATATTAAGGGAGTAGTTCAACATTTTGGGAAATGTACTAATTTGCTTCTCACAGAGAGTTACCCAAAAAGATCACGAGGAGTTAGTTGCACAACTATTTCTGGCTTGAGTCTTGTCACTATGACAAGATTCCTGTGGTCACTGCTTCTGGTCAAGAAATAGCCCTACCTCGTAAGACCCTGTAAAAACATGTCCTACAGTTTTTGCATAGATAAAACAAATAAGATATGACGTGCTAATTAGTTTGCTTTTAAGGTGCTGATGGGCAGATTTTTTTTTAACCTACAGACAGAACCACGATAGTCCTTCCAACCTGCTTCCAGTACTTATGCTAAACTAAGCTTTAGTTTCATATTTAATGGACCAACATGAATGTAAAATTTTAAATGTCAAACTGCTGCTTTAACATTTGGCTAAAAAAACAAGCTGAATGACATCAAATTTATTCCTTTCACACCTAAACTGTGAACAGGTCGTTTAGCAAAGATGGTATTGAGTCAGCGTCTCACACAGCCTTACTGATTACTTCATTTCACATTCAGACCCGAGTCTAATTTAGCAATCCTGTAGCAAATTGTAATTCTGGAACCGCTCCTGCTCTGCTCTGTCTCTGCTCATTGTGTGCAGGTATTAGTTCCCAGCAAACCTGCGGGCCAGATAAAAAACAACCTGTTTGAGCTGTGTAGAGGCACCTTTCAACAGACTAAAGTGACCCGTTGACTGACAACAAGGAACTTAAAAGACAATAAATCAAAGTTGCTCCCTTTGTATTTTCATAAAGAAGTAATATTCTTGATTTGCGGGAGTATGCAGGGACTGTAAAGTCCACCATTAGACTTACAGATAGGATGCTGAGACCTACAGTAAAGTAGAACTAGACCAATTACTGCACACATAATGATGGGAGTAACAGAAGAGCCTTTAGCTTGAAAAAAAATGTGGACCTCCTGAATGAAAAAATGACAGTAGGCCTGCGTAGATGTTGATATCAGAGAACGCGCTAACCCACAAAATCATCAGAGGGACAGAAAATGATCAGTCTTGTCAGGATTTAAACACTCGAGCGTGATTTGGCAACAATCTTTAACTTGAATGAGCCACACAGCAGAAAACTACCTCTCTGTTGTGTGGCTAAACACTGAAAATACACTTGGCTGACCACCAGAGCTGCAGTTCAGAAGCTACAGTAAGTATCAAATACACAGATCTGGTTAAAGTCTACTTGTAAGAAAAACAAACACTCAGCACGGCAGCGCAGCGTAGCGTGCCACGACACCGGTGTCACAGCAGCTTTCAGAGTCTCCCGTTCAACATCCCCCAAAGTGGAAATGTTAATTGTAACAGCAGCAGAGCGGGCTGGAGATGGGCTCAGGCAGCAGAGAGTGGAGCTCCTCCTGCCCATCACATGATATGATATGAATGATAATGACTCCTAAAGAGCCCTGTGCTAATAGCTGCTCGCCAAAGTGGATTCAAATCACCTTCAACTGAGACGTTTAACCCCAAACTTTGTTCACTTGAGCCATTCGGTTCCCAACAGTGAGGATGTAATGAATCTGTCAATGTATATTTGTGTGAATGTTTTTTTTTAAACAAGTTAGCAGCTTTATGTGGATTAAATAATGAATCAGTTGTATGCACACTGCAGCACATTAATGAATCTGGTCATAAAGCTTTAGAGGAGAATTTAAACCTTGAAATACTTTAAAATATAACAAATGATGCTTCAGATCTGAAGAACGTATTTTACAGGTACAGGTCGGGTGTTTCTATAATAACTTGATGTAACACCTCAGGACACATTTGGGAGATTTAGAAGACAGTGTCAGCCACAGATAAAGAGATATTAAAGTTAAATTAGACCACAAAGTGCAGCGTGACAACAGGAAACAAAGAAATAAATGACCTTAATAACAATAATATACAGTACATGTGTTTTATAAAAGAGAACGCATTGCCTGAGAAAGGCCCAACAATGTGTGCACAAGTCATTATGACTCACACTCTAATCCGGCTTAAGTCACACTTCTAATGATGTAAGATTTACTTTGGGATGGAGGAAATGACTGGCAAATCAGTTGTATGTGATGACTTTGTTGTGACTCACATGCCAAAACGAGTGTTTTGACAACAGTGGCATGATAATAGTGCAATAATGACACACAGGGATTATTAGTCGTCTTTCTTAACTTTGTTTGCTACATGTAATAATTTTTTGATTAAATTGATTCAGATACATTGAAAAAAAAAAAAAGTATTTTTTTTTTTTTACATTTGCTGTTAGTGTGTGTCGGCCTTTTGCTAAATTTACGTTTCACTGCAATTTGTCTCATCAGAGCTCACACCACTACAGGCGAGTGAGGGGAAGTCAAAATAATTACATCACCTAATGTCCACAGTCAGCGGACAGAAAGTGATGGAAGCAACAGCACGGACCGGCCAATCACAGAGCAGCGTGATGGGAAAGATTCAGCCACTCCTTTTCCCCTCAACCCCACTGGTTTAACACAGAGACAAAGACCTGACAGGAGATACGGTATCATCATCCCAACACAATTCTTATTTTCAGTTTGTTTTACATGAGGAACATTTTAATTTTGTCACTTTGGCTGCAGACCTCGTTCATCCCTCTGATGTGAGCTTATGATCTTAAAAAGAGCCAGAACAATGTAATATGTTGCTGTAATGTTAAAATAATGATGCAGGAGTTTAACCTCTGCAGTTTCATGAGGAAGCCAAAAAAAAAAGAAGACTTTCCTAAAATAGACCACTAAGAATAGAAACTGACAAAAGCTGCTTGGGAAAAGGTTTTGTGTGAGGTTGGGATTTGAGCCCTCTTTCAGGCAAAGATAAGAGGAGCAGTAATGTGCTTTGAATACATTTTGAATGATCTCTTTTAAAAGCACACACCGTCTTGGTAAAGATTGCTCTGAAACTGTACCAAGTGTAAGTGTTATCTCCAACTGTGACTTTCTGACGTGTTGGAAACAGTCAAGGAAGACAGATGGGTGAGGAGGAGAAGCCTTATCACTCATGTGGATTAAATGGTGGAGGCAGGCACTAAACCAACATGGTGTAATCTTACACCCCTAGAGCCTCTGAGTGTTTGATCATTTCTTACAGAGAATATGTTCATCTAAACTAACGTAGAAGGATGTGTAACTTTTTAGCGGGTGCCCTTTAAATTCAGCTTAAGACCTCGGATACACAGGAACCTTAAAAACAAAGCGAGCGCAGAGTCAGGGTCTCCTGGTGTGTAATACAAGCCCAGTGAGCCCCCAAACCATTTTGTCTCCTGCTGACCTTTCCCCTCAAGAAAAATAAAATGTATCTGAGGCTATTCTTTTAGACAGGAGGGCGCTCAACTCGAACAAAAAAAAGTCAACAACAGCATCTGTTAGGTGCAGTGTGGTAAAAACAATCTGTTTCTATTTCCCCTCCGGAATATTTGCCAGACTGTCGTTAAATCCTCGAAGAAAACCTCAAAGAAAGCACGAGTGTGCATGAAAACAACAGCTCAGGACTACCCCGAGGCTGCTGCAGAGTCTCCCTCAGAGTCAGAGCCTGCAGCATCAACATTTACAAGAAGGGAGGCTTAATGACTTTATCGTTATGCATGGCAGGAGGGATTGTAAGGTCGTGTTTGGGGCGTTCAGTCTTGCCTCGAGTCGTAGAAAGCCAAACTGTAATCCTACATTTGAATATGTAATTTCATATTAATTGGAGAACATGTCAGTAGCCGCTTCTTTTATTTTAGAAATCCTGTGAATTACTACTCACTTAAAACAGAATCCTGACCGGTATGTTTTAAGCCTGTTTGCCTCTTAACACGTAGTTGTGTTGCTACTTCAGTGTTTTCATTTCATATTCATGAGACGTAATAAAGTATTAAGAATTATGTCACATATAATATTATATATATATATATTAGTAGGAATTACATTTAAACTGAGACTTACATAGCAGTGATGCCCTCTGTTCACCTATACAGATGACACAACAATTTACACATGGAATCCCAGGAAAGCTGCATTTTTTAACCTCATATTGAAAATTTCAATTAAGAAGGAAATAATAGCTTTCGACCCCTGAATGATGCTATAAGAATCATTTTAATTTCAGCTTCTGCACTTCAAATCTCATTCAGTCAGCCCACAAGTAACTTATCCACCCTCTACCTGCTTGTTATATTAAGATGTTTCTATTCACTCTAACCCATTCACCTCTCCCTACGGTGAGGGCTGAAATGACTTTTTTCATGACCAATTCATCTTGATTTGCCCTCTAAAATGTCAAAATAATATCCCAAAAGATTAAAACCCAAAGATATTCAACTTGCAATAATATGAAACAGAGAAAATCAGCAAACCCGCAACACATGTTTTATCAAGTGTTGGCGGCTATTTGCAGCATAGTGCACTACAAATGAGATAAACAGGGAGTTATGTTGGACAAAAAAACACGGTATCATGGAACTATCCCAGCATGCACTGGAAAAAGAGCAAGTTGACTGGGCAGGTCACTGTATTCTTTTGTTTTTCCTGATGTGAATGTCTTCAGAATAGGAGATTAAACAGAAACTTCAAGAGATTATTCAAACTCCTCACAGATGAGATTTAACCTTCTTACTGAGAGGTGACAGTGCTGTTCTCTGAACCACCCTGCTGTCACTCTACAAAGACATTTTGGTCAAATTTAAAAGGTAACGCCTTAAGTAACGCTTATATATATATATATATATTTCATAAATACAATATATTTAATCAATATTGTATAAATAGTTGCAGGGTTAATCATTTCCTGTTGAGTTAATGCGTTTAATTTTTTTTTTAAATGTTAACATATAATCACATAAAATGTAAGGTCTCCTAACGCAATGGATTTGATCTGACAGCATCAAAGTCAGTTTCAGCTTTGTTCGACTCAAACATTGCACCGTCACCGGAAATGGCTGCCCGTGGTTTGACATAGGCGGGTTGATCAAAACACCCAGTCAGACTACAGTCTGTGAAATCTGCAGCCTCAAACTGTGAGCAGCGGGGTTGAATGATTAGTCTCAGTGGGGTGATCAATACAAGTGACCCTGCCACATTAAAGAGCCATAGTGGAGCACGTTAACCTCTGAAATTGGCTCGTCTCTGTGCCGCTGGGTCTCGTCGCTGCAGGGATTCTTCTGTGTGTGTCACGCTGCTGAAGGGAAGCTTCAATCATAAAAACACTGTATCAGTGATTTCCATGTCGCTCTCATCAGTCAGTTACATACAGCATGTGTACGTCTGCTGCTTCATCATCTCTGTCTGGCTGCTGCTGCTGTTTGAATCACGCATAACATGCTCACATGTTCTGCCCTTCGTCAACTCTTTGTTGCATCTCATCAGCACCACCAGCAGCAGAAATAAACCGGCAACACATGTTTACATGCTTCCTCTGCATTGTTGTTTACGCGGCTATTCTGCAGGCCAGTGATGGAATAATCTGTCAGTTCCTGTTTGTATGGTCGCTAGATGGCGCGCTGCCTAATTTCTCTTTATTTTTAATCGCATCATAGCAGTGTTTGAACCTTTACCGTGACGAGAAATAAAGCTGACGTGAGCCCGAGCCGGCAGGACTGTACCTGTGCTTCCTCTCATCAAGTGTGTATAATCAGAGTTCATATGTTCCATTTGGCTCCCTCACATGGCTGCAGATATTTAGCTCAATGATAGACGCCACTTATAATGGCACACTAATAATTGCTGGCATCCTTCGGGCAGCGGTGAACACGAGGATGCATTGCTTTGTTGTTGTTTTTTTTATGTATATGTTGCATCAATTTAGCTGCAAACTGAAATACACGAGAAGAATTAAGACACTGAGGAGGAGAATTGTCTGTGCTGTGAGCTAAACCTGACCCACACGGAGTGCTTTGAAAGCCGCTGCACTAAACACAGGCTGCTGCTGATGGGGGACGATGACAGGCTGCAGGCCGACCGGACCGAGCGCCACGATGAGTAAGGTTACTAAAAAGAAACATCACTTACATTACTTACAGTGGCAGTCCCGTAGTGTATTCATCATTAATGCGCAGCGGAGTGAGAGTTCCTCATGTCTGTAGTGGCCCGAGTAGCACGACCCGACGTGTTGGTATGATCCAGATGTGTAACACCTTCCCTGCCTGCTCCCTTTTGTACAGGCAGCCCCCCCCCCCACCCCCACCCCCCCCAAAAAAAAAAAAAAAATAAAAAAAATAAGAAGACGTGGTTGGACTAGAGGATGCACAGCTCTTCCGGACTCCAAACCAGAAGATAAATAAACAAATGTCATCAAAAGTGCTTGGCTAACTCAGCTGGCATCACGTCTGAGCGTGTGTCACTCTGAGCTGCGGTGCGTGTGTGAGGAGACACTGACGGGGAGGTGGGCTCTATTGTCTCCGCTGTGGATGACATCATTCCAGACCAATGGCGAAACGCACGAGAGGAAGGGCTCAGGGGCGAGCATGCAGCACGTGCGGGCTGGTTGGGGGAGGAGGAGGAGGAAGAGGAAGATGTTTGAACCAAAAAACACAACGGCCCCAAATAAATTTAAAAAAAAAATAGAAAACAAAAACAAACAAGTAACAAACACAGACTAAACAAAAATATATATATATAGAAAAGCAAGTAAGTCCTTAATGCAACTCAGTCCACATGATACAGTAGTCTGGGGGCTACACTGTATGCAGACCAACTGTGGCGTGCAGTAATAACCAAGGAAAGATAAACCATTTTGTTGAGAGCACTTGTGATAATATCTGGCTGATAGCCTACTTATTAGGAAAGATTTTCAATGCAGGACTTAACTTGTAAATGAGAAGGCCTATTTTTATATTACAGAATTGCTATTGGTCTTGACCAGCGTCATCACTCTTAATCACTATAATAGCAATAATATACTGTATATAACACACAGCGGAAACATACAATAAATGCTTTTCATCTTGAAGTAGCTTTTAAAAATCATACATTTGATCTGTTATGTGTAGAACAACATTTTTGTTAAGTCATGAATTTAAAAAAATAATGTCACATCCATCTGTCTCTGCAAACTTGATTTCCAACTAAAGTCTTCTGAGACATGCACAGACTCACATTCACACTGTTAGCTGTGTCACTACGATATTTTTTTGGCAAAGCTGTCTTAGCTTGAACAGAAAAAAAATAGCCACAGTTTTCTCCTCACAAGAGATGATTGACAGACGTGGCGCTGACCAGGAAATGATCTTCTCATTGTGTGAAATCATGAAGCAGAACGGAGCCACCAGTTCCAGACTAATTTTAGCAGTTAAAGCAGTTTTAGCTGTCAAGGTTGCTGAGAAAGGCTGAAAGTAGAGACATTTAGCTGTTCCAGGAGTTACACTTTCTGATACGATGCAATAAACTGAGCACAGTTCAATTTCATATGTGCTCCTCATTTCAGCTGGTCTCCTTTCCCCCAGTTGTTGTTGTTTTTTGTACATATTTGGCTTCTCTTCTTTTTACTCACCTTCATGCTGCTTATTGAGCCTCAACTTTGAAGCCCGTAATCTGTATTTTGTGCCAATAGCCAGATAATATTTACTTGTAAGATTCTTGATGCATTTCAAGTTTGACATCAACAGCTGTTGGAACAAACTGTATCTTCTGTGCTCATTCAGAGTCATAGAAAAAGGCCCTGGCAGCGAGCCTAATACTTGGTCCATCTCAAGCTAAACTCTGCGCCAACACCTCTGATCACCACCAGCAAACTGGCCCATGGTTGGAATAATTTTTACTTGAGCACTTGAGGCAAAAAACACCACTCTGTCTACCTTACTGTATCTGTATTTAGGCCTTGCATTTCTACTGTAACTCCTGAAACAGGTCTCAGCCTCTACACAGAGAAGCATCATAGTGTCCTACTTGCTATATATAGTGCTACAAATACAACCTCTTAATGAGACTTTGATCTGCCTCTGCCAACACGGGAATCACTTCTCCCAGCAGTCTGAGTTCTGGTCCATTCACAGCTGCGGTTGTAAAGTGTAAAGTCCTTCTGACTCCCAAATTAACAGCCTGGCCCAGACAATAGTTCACATCCAAGTGGACTAGGAAATAATATGCTTGCACCTGCTGCATGTGGTATTATAACGTGATAACGTGAGCTATCACATTTGCACCTGCACTGTGATTTAGGTAATGTGAATGTATATTTTAAATGTGTCAAATGAAATCCCCTGTAAACCTCATTATGTGGCATAATTAAACACTGCTGCAGGTTTCAGTTACACCTCCTGTGAGCCTGTTAAAGTAGCAAAACAGATCATGGGAAAAAAGGAAACGACAAATATGAAGTTTGTGCTGCTGAGCAGAAAAACAGCCACACAGGTCATTTGTTCAACACCTTAAAACAACTGTTTCAAGGTCTAAATTATGTTCAAAAACCATGCTGTTCAATTCCTGACTTTAAAGAAGCCATTGGACATTTTGGGGGATATGTTTATTCTTTTGCTAAGAGTCAGATGAGAAGATTAATGGCACAATAAGCTACAGCCAGCAGCTTGTTAGCTTAACACTAAGACTAGAAACATCTTTTATCTGTCTCATAGACTATACAGTACAGCACGTCTCCACTTTCTCCCACTGTACAAACTGAAGCCAAGTATCCCGAGCCAAGTACATGTGCTACCATATTGTGCTGGCGACATCTTTTGGAAGCTGCGTTATCGAGGTCCACCCCATACATCTGTGCCTCTGCGACTACTTCACGGAGGAGCTGTCAATCACGACATCACACCCCATTTTGTAGATTAATCAAAGCTACTAATCAAAATCAAAACTTATCAGAAAAATTTACATTTGAACAAACGTGATAAGCATTTAAATATTTGATATGAAATAGATCAGATTTGGTAAAAATTGTTTTAAGGTGCACTTTTTCTGGATTTTTTTGATGATATTTCCTCATTTCTGCTGTGTCTCTTCTGCTAAAATGAAGGAGGCGGGGTTTATTACCTGTACTGCAACCAGCCAATAGGGGGCGATGGAGATGTTTTCTATGCCCCTGCTCGCTAATCAACAAGATCCATTCATCAATACCCAGTTTATCCTGAACAGCAATAATAATAAAGGATATAAGCAAAAATATAACAATCTTATTTGTGATATTTTGACATAGGTACATTTTGTTATAGTTGAGCAGAGCCAGGCTAGTTGTTCCCTCTGTTTCTAGCCTCTGGGCTAAACTAAACTAAGTGTCTACTAGCTCTATACTCAGATTATATTTACTGTAGTGCTGAGCGTCTCATCAAACTCTTTGCAATTTTTTTTTATTTTTTTTTATATAAAAGTGTCTTTATAAACGCTATTCCTTTCACCAAATAGGTTAAGTTAACAGATCTTTTTGGCCACTTTGGGGCAGTACAGCAACACTTACACATCCAGAGAACTCTAAGAAACATTCGCATCTTTAGCTTCATTTGGAGCCTCGTCTGTTGTCACATTGCTCTATTTTTAATCTCTACTATCACTCCAGAGAAATATCTATGTCTTTAGCTGCTAAATGCTTTTGTTCTCCAGCTATTTGCCACCTTTGTCTGTCATTTGGTGGACAGCTCTGTAACTTAATCTGAGCATATTTACTGAAAACAAGTGCTTATTGCTGGGAGAGAAAAAAAAAAGCTGATGAGCCAATACGGTAAAGTAGAGTAAACCGATACAGTAAAGAGGAAAACAACCAAAGTAGTGTGTGTGAGCTGAAGTTCAAATGAAGACCGAGTGGAACAATGTTACTGGATGAGTAATTTGAGGCCCACCACCTCAAGTGAAATGTGCAAGAAATAAAATGGTGTATGTGCAACTTTTCTTGAGGGCCTAAACGACACCTCATAGTCATCAAAATGTGCCGCACCTTTCACCTTGCATGAAGTTATTTGACCCATTCTTGATATCAAAACATTCATCAGTGCAACTTTAACCAAATTTTAACCACAGTTGTTGGAAATGAGAAACTTGTCAAATTTTGCTAACCCTACAAAACAAAACCTTGAGAGGGACTTAGAATCAATAAAGTATCACAGAATTTTTTTAATGAGCCATTTTCGTTACCTGCTTATTAATTCTCTGGGCCCTGAAACAACCAAACATGCTCTTGGCAGGAAGTGTGAAACCCATCTCGCCTGATTATGTGTCTGCCTATTAACACCATGGCTCATTTCCTGCTCAGTACAGTAAAATGAAAAAGCTTTGATGAAATGAATGGTTTTACGAAGGTATTTTTATATGGCACAATAATTTAGACAAACTTATTTCAATGGAAATGTGAATTTTTTTAAAGACAATTATACATTTAAAATAATCTGGTTCTGGATGGTTCTGCAGTATTTCTGTTATGACTTGCTGTTATTCTTCAAGTAGTTTCTCAGGACTGATGATGTTCTGCATGTTTCATCTGCTCCCGGCATCTCTGTTCAAAACAGTGTTCAGTCCTCGGACCTTCTTCTTATACATAAAGCGTGTCCTTTAATACAGAACCCACCAGAAAGTCGACAGTGTGTGGAGCTCCTTTCTTAGATGTCAAAGAATCCATGAAATAAAACTCACTTTTTTTAAGGAATCAAGCACAGCAAGAGATAATCTCACAGTCTAAAAATTCATGTGTCAAGCGACTGTGCGCCTGCAACTTAATCTTTTCTTTTTTTTGCCGCAGCGGAGTTAATTTCCCGGTTATGTGTTTGCAATTATAGTACATCTATAAGCCTGCAATAAAAAAAGACAATTATTAAGACACAGTGTAAGCTACAGCAGGGAAAGTGATGAAACTACTTTCATCAAACCATTTTTCCTCCCTTTTAAATGATTTTCTGTGGCAATTGTCACCTGCACTGAGAGGGCGATGATGAGGGAGTGTGGGCGGATTTTTGTAACAGTTTCTTTTAGTTAGTCTCTTGCTCTCTCAGTATTTTCCATGACTCTCTGTACCTCCTGCTCAGAGTGAATCCAGGTTACATCCATGATATTTGATCAAAACACATCTTTAAGAAGTGGATCACTGTGATTTTCCAATTGCTGTTGCTTTATTTTATTTCCTCTGGTGTTGTTTTGCAGCTTTTGTTGTTGTTCTGGTTCCTGTTGTTTCTGCTGCAGGAGTTTGTGTCTTCTCGGTTGCAGTTTTAGTATAAGCCTTGTCGATAGCATTGAGTTTGTAGCCTCTATGTAGAAACTGTGTTTGCATTTCTTTTGCCTTTGCTTCAAAGTCAGGCTCTTTATCACAAATCCTCGTTGTCTATATGAGACTTTTAAGTGGTGGGGATGAAAACTATCTGCCTGAAGCGATGTGTGTCTGTCAGTTTGGTTGTGAAAAATAGTACAACAGAAGCATCCATTGTTGTGTTTCATTATGGTAAGGTCCAAAAACTCAGTCTGCTCATACTGTAAACTCAATTTATTATTTGTAATATTAAAATATTCATGGAATGACAATTCTTACTCAGTGCCGGAAAAATGAATATAATGTCATCTATGTAACGGCCATAAAACTTGTTCTTATCTTTTAACTGGTTGTCGGGAGAATACATATATTGTACATATAAAGTCCCATGAATATTTTAACTAGACAAATTCCCATAGCTGTGCCTTTCCATTGTTGATATAGATAATCTCGGAATAGGGAAACATTATTTTTAAGGTCATATTCAGTAAGTTTTGATATGAAGTCAGAATGTGGTTAACTTCTTGAAGGGCATCTATTCAGGTAGTGAGAGGGTGCTCATGTAAAGGCTTTTGTAAAGTCCACATCAATAAAGATGTATCTGCATGGGATTATAAACTGGACTCACTCAAGGCAGTAGGCATAGAGATCATAGAAATAACAGGGAGGAACATTTTGGATCTTAAAGTTCAAAGACCATCATGAGTCCAGGTCTGAATGAAGAGATGGACTATATTCAATATCTGTAAATATGTAAGGGGATGAGTCCCTCTTCCCCTTAAATCCCCCTACAGTGCCTAGTCATTCCTTTATTTAATGCAGACCAACTTCAGTGATGTATTGCAACCTATACTGAGGAATCATCTATATTGTACCATTATATTATATATATATATATGGTTGTTTTTTAATGTCATTATTTTTCTAGGGAAATTTTTCAGTATGACTTCAGGTGAATATCTGCTGCTGTTGATTATATGTGATAAATATATTTACCTTAAAGATATTTTTGCCTTCTTAGAATTTGACAGAGCATGTTCACACTCACTTTCTAAACTGCACGTGACAATTATCTCTCGCTTCTTTGATTGGCTGGCAGCTGACACCAGCCTGCCACTTGTTCGTATGTGCCCTGCAGAGTTAAAGTGTGTAGGCGGTGAGCCAGTTTCTTAAAGGCTTTTTAATCTTTGCAAAACAGTGTGCCTGACAACGATAATGACTTATTGATCACGAAGCAAAGTACAAGTCAAACCCGTGTTTCTTTTTCTGTTTGGTTCCAATGAGAAGTCCTTGAATTCAACTTGCACCTGTTTTTGATACTTACATTTGTAAAGCAGCACTCCTCAGCCAATCTATTGGCATTCACTTTCTCTAAAAAGGTGCAGAATACTTCTGCTGTCAGAGTGCTGCTTAGACTGTAGTTATAAGCTTGCAGTTTGTTGAGTTCTTACAGTGGATTGTTTTATATTGTCAGAATGTCATGTTTAATGTGTTATTTAATGGCTATGGTAATTTTGGTGATGTTTTAACCATGTGTTTGGGTCTTTACAGACATAATCTTGAAAAAATAGCTTTATAAAAAGTCAAATTAAGATGACAAGGGATCTTGCGGCATCATAAATCAGCAACATTTATTTCCACTTTTTATACATTAAACGTGCATATCAATAAAACTAAAATTGATCATATAAATACCTCTACTGTAATACTGTTACAATAAATATGGCTCTACCAATTCTAGATTAAATAAAAAACAAACTTCATTATCAACTGCTGTGCGACACAAGGAGACATTCTCAGGAAATACTGTACATGTCTTCTTTTCTAGCACATATTGTGGTGATTGTGCTATGATAAGGACCTCATTCTCACTCTTATTGGAATAGTGTCCCTTTGCTCACTGCTGTGCTTTTTCTAAAAGTGATATCCTCGGAAAAATGTTCACAGTGTCAGCATGACAGATAAGAAAACTTGTGTCCTGTTCATATCCGTACTCAGACTCCAACTTTCTTTTTGTTGTTCCCATGAACAACCCTGTACCGTTTGCGGAGTCCGAGAGGAGACAGTGCCATGCCTTTAGCCAAATTGTGCTGGAGAGCAGAGGAGCACACATTCACCACATACACACAAACACGCAAAAATCATTAATGTGCTCAGAGGATTTGAACAATTCTGCTCCAGGTTGATTCATGTCGTAAAAAAGAAAAAGGATCTCTAAAAATGGCTATGTCCAACATGATACTGTTTGTTGGAGAGGGCACCAGGCAGTGAAAAGAATATGATACAGCTGTGATTCACATGTACAGGAACACATCAACACGTCAACAGCCATGTCAAAATATTACATACAGTACTTTAAAATAGTTTACCAAGAAACTGTTAATCTGATCACGTGCAAAATTAAACACACCTAGTCTTTCACAAAACTCCCACGCACAATGTTCATCTTTTACATGAAATACAATGAATAATAAATGTATAGATTGAGTAATAAATATCATCACACAAATATGTTTTAGTGGTCACTTCAGTCTTTCATTTTATATAAGTGTCAAGTACCAATGTCGTCCCATGCATCATCTTTAATTTTCCATTTTATAGCACTCGCCAAATACAAGGAATCTTTTGAATGCTCGCTTGTACTTCCCTAATGATAACTCAAATAGCTGTCCACACAGAGAGAGGACATGACGCAAGAAGCTGTGCTGTATGTGTCAAGTGACAGAAGGATTGATCATTAGGTAAATTATTAGATAAATGTCCTGTGTAACATAATATAAAAAAAGGACAAAAAAAGTTGAGAGAGGCTCAATTTCAGAGGCTAAAGCTATCCCTCACAGCATAGTGGGTGATAGCAAAGGTCCAAAGTCCAAAGATTCAAAGTCAGTCCGATACTGTGTGGTATCAATAATAACTAATGATACAAATAGTTATAAACTTTTGTGAAAATAGACAAAAACAGAGAGAAAACACGTTCAGTACACTGTTAAAACCAGGAGAGGACTCGTGTTTGTGCGTTTCCCTCTGTCTCAGAAGCCAGGCACGTGGCAGTACGCCTCCAGGGAGGACAAGAGGATGTAGATGAACCAGAGGGAGAGGAACAGGAACATGGTGATGAGCTTGGCTGTCCGTGGGCCCCCGAGCTCTCCGCCCGACACGCTGGGACGTCGCCGATAGAGCAGCATCAACACGCACAGCAGCGCCATAATGGTGAAGAGGGTGACGGAGAAGGCCAGCGAGCCCGGGTTCACCTTGAACACCTTGCCTTTGGTTTGCCAGTAAACAGACGCGATGGTCCACGCCACCCCGATGCCCAGGAACACGTTCACCGCGTTGCTGCCAGTCACATTCCCGATAGAGGCGTCAGCGTATTGATCCTGGATGGCAGCCACCTTACTCGCAAATGTGTCTATAAAAAACAAAAATAGGTGAATTTGTAACACTCAGCTACTGATGGAGGTCAGTGGTCTCCACAGACTCTGACAGGGGTACATTTTTGTTCGGATCATCTGCTTAAATCCCACAACTACCAAAGACTTTACAAAAAGCGGCGGCCAAATGTGACGTTACCCCTTGGTTTGTGAACTGCTGTTATGAAGCCTCGAATTCAGATTTTGGCCATCGCCATCTTGCTATTTTGGAGCCAGAATGGACCATATTTGGACGAGCAAGTGGGGATCTGGCTCGATCTGATTGGGAACCCAAAGACACTGCGCCCCGCCCACCGATAGAGGAAACCTGAGTGCACTACAGACCTGTAATTTAAATGTCAAAAATGCCTGATATGTAATTAATTCTGGGATTATTTTCAGATGGACCGCCGGAAAACTAATAGAAAGGAGTGACCTTAGCGAACGACACCATATTTACTTGTGGAAATGTTTTATTGACTTTGTATTTCATGAGAGAAGTTGAATCGAGGTCTATGGAGTCAGAGCCTATTTGGAGCCATCCCCTAGCGGTCCTCAGTGGTACTGCAGTTGAAGGCACGCAAGCATTAGCCTCATTTTTCAGACCTGGAAGCAACATCCACTTTTATATACAGTCTATGTTTATAACATAGCCTGAAGGTATTTAAAGACATGAGCCTACAGGAAAATAAAATAAATGTTAAGTCGTAATTTAATTCTTTTTAATCATGAATACATGGATTTACTGATACTTTCTAGGTTTGTTTGATACTATTGGTATGGACAAGTTTTGGAAAAGTCATTCTTTATATCATCAGCTAATATTGATGGGCGTCTCACTTTTAAATGCTATCAAAGAAAAGTTCAACATAGTTGAATATTTTTAACATTTCTGGTGATTACATTGATAGAACACTTGTTTATCTGTCTGTTAGCCTAAAAGCTACAGGTAGATTCCCATGTGAAGACTTTTCACACATATTTTCCCCATGTTATTATATGTTCCAACATGTGGTAAACATATGTCATACATATGATCACATGTATTCCATGTGGTAAACATGGGAAACACATTTGTTATTTTCTGTAAGGGGGTGTTTAACTACTGATTAGGGGATTTTGGTTTCATTCTCAGAGTCCTAAAATCAAAAATGCAAAGTATTAAGAATAAAATCCGGGTTGTTCTAGCAAATGGAATTCTGACTGATCTGTAGAATTAAGATTTGCAGGTATGCATTATTTAATAAAAGTAAATTACGACAAATGTCAAAAGAAGATAACGTCTCTGAACCTCTCTGTCCACCAAAACAAGTGTATCTCAGGCCATTACTGCCACAATCTGTGGTTCCTGTAACTCTGTAATTATTGCCTTCTAATTTGTTTGGGTGATTTTCAGCATGATTTCGCTGCCAGCTTCAGGGAGAGTATGTTTGATGTGAAAAGCTGTCAAAGACTCAATTTCAGACTCTCATTTGTGCCTCTTTGTGCCAGTGTTTAGGACATAGTGAAATGGGAGTACAATTATGCAGAGAATAACAAATTAAACTGTGTTTTTTTCTTTGTTTACAGCTTGTTAATGGCCAAGACCAGAGCTCTGGAGAGAATTCCTCCGACAGCACAGGCGGAGGCAGAGGTTACCCTTCTTTCCCCCAAACAGCTGCTTCGACTGCAAGGGCAAAGCTCAGAAGAAACGCAGGACAAGTCTGCTATTAGAGCTGACTGACAGCACAGAAGCCCACCTGGAACAGAGGTGCCGAGGGCCACGAACACCACAGCGGTGACCGAGTCTTTGAGACCAACGGTGCAGCCGAAATGTGAGGCCAGGTCCCCGGTCACAGCTGTCAGAACGCCAATGAGGGAAATAGACACAATGAAGCAGGCCCAGCCGTTCCAGTACTCAGTCGGTGGGACAAAAGCGAAAAGGACTTTCCAGAAAACTGTCAGGAAGTGCATAATGTAATCAAAGCAGGACGGTAGGCGCTCCTCCCCGCTCTCCTCCTCGTCATCGTCACCTGGCAAAGACAGAAAGAAGACGCATGAAGGCCTACCTGAGGTGCTGCTTCTGCTTTTTCGGTAAAGCGCTTTGAAAACTTTGTTTGAAAGAATTAGATTGTAAAACTGTAAATATATTTGACCTGCTGGTGACATCACGGCTTTACAGAGACCCCAAATGGTCTTGATGAGATTTTTTTGTTTCTGACCTGGTTGAGCATGACGTCATAAGCTTTTTATTTCCCCCTGATCCATATAAAAAGTTAGTTGTAACCGAGCGGCAACCAGCAGGGACTTCACCCATTGGTT
Organism: Brachyistius frenatus; assembly: GCF_029030835.1. Lineage (NCBI taxonomy): Eukaryota > Metazoa > Chordata > Actinopteri > Embiotocidae > Brachyistius > Brachyistius frenatus. The sequence goes on from NW_027210633.1 coordinate 2,550,719, forward strand.
TGTGAACGGCTGATATGACGCCTCGAGTTTGGAAATTGGTCGGCACCATCTTGCTAGTCCCGAGCAGTTTGCAGTGGACCTCACTCGATCTGATTGGAAACCCGGCAATACTATGTCCCGCCCACCCTTAGCCGTAACCTGACTGCCCCACATCATCAATCCAACAGACCCACCCCCCAAAACAAGTTTTTTTTAAGCTTATTTTCTAATTAATGACAGGATTATTTCCAGATGGACGGCCAAAAAACAAATAAGAAGGAGTTACTTTAGCTAACAACACCGAAATACCTCTTGGAGAAATTTTATTGACTGAGAATTTTATGATACTTGTTGATTGGGAGTCTATGGAGCCGGAAGCCTTTTAGAGACAACCTCTAGTGGCACTTGGTGGTATTGCAGCTTAAGGCACTTCAGCCTCATTTTTCAGACGTCCACTTTTATATACAGTCTATGGTTGTAACACATTGCCAGCTTAGAGAAATGCTTTTTAGATTCTGCAGAACGGACAGATGATGTGACAGTTTACATAATACATTTATTGCACTGGTTTCGGTGGATGAAACTGTGGCTGTGTTCATGGTTGTTGCCTGGGTTATGGCTCCAGTTGTGGTTTGTGGCTGCACTTTGACAACTCTTTACTGCCCCTCTTAAAATGAGCCTAGAAAACATCATCAAGCCAAACGGGATTTGAACCAGTTGTGTTCAAATATGACAGATGTGTTACCAATACAACCACAGGAGTACTTAGCCATCACAAATATGTCACTTCACTGCACACACACAACCCCTGCATGTAGCTGGTGTCACACCCTTTAAAAGCAATATGTAACTAGAGCACAGCCATGACTACAGCCACAATCCCAGCAACACCCTGTTTCAGTCAGCCTTGACAGCATTTTTACAGACTGACTTCAACCAGCCATAACTGAGGGCAGTCTGTTATATAATAATATCATAATATATATTATAATACTGCTCAGCCTTGAACATAAACAGAACATGAAATTGATTGCGAACAATAACGATTTTCAAACAATCCCTTCAAGAGCTCTGTGCACTTAGTAAACCATTATAGAGTTGGTGAAACAGTAAATAGCTCCAGTTTTATATTTTAGTCAAACTTTTATAATATCTTTAACTGCAAAATCCAGCCAACATTAAACCGTCCTTCACCATCTATGAGCCATCTGGTGCAGGTGTTGGGGCTGCAACCTTTTCAGATCATTACATTAAACCTGTAAATATATATATGCATATGTATGTATATATCTATGACTCAGTGATATACACGTACATATAGGCAGGAAGCGTACTTTCTATTTATACATACACTGCATGCAAATTAGAGAACAAATGAGAGAAAAGAGCGCATAAACAAAATGACACATCTCTGGCGTCGAAGTCTGCTTGTGTTGTGCACCAGTGCAGATCTAAAATGTTCTAAAAAGCCAAATGAATGGTTTTTGAACGGGCAAATTAAAAAGAGTTCTTCATAGCACATACTTCTACATAAATTCTTCAGAACCATTAATTGCTCGGGCAGCGCCGGCCAGTTTAGATTTTATGGTGAGCCACATGAGGAATTCACCACATCATAGGTTAGGTTAGGTTAATAAAGTAACTACCTAACCTAACCTAACCTATGATGTGGTGAATCATGCATTTTTAATAAACTATCGGCAATAAATTGAATGCAGCATACAATCATAAAAATGTATTAAAACAGGCTTTGTTTTTGTGAGCTCTTTTAATCATTATCTCTTAAAATGTGTTTTTTCTTTTTGAATTAAGACAATGTCAAGCAGGATAATTTGGGATTTTAAAGGATCTAAAAAAAAAAAAACCTCTCTTCCCCACAGGCAGCTGGTGGGCAAGATCCAGCCTGCAGGCTCAATCTTCCACAGGTCTGGTCTCAGAGGGATGAACAGATGAGACATTTCAGGACGCCTCGACTCACCTGCGCTGACAGTGACAGCACTAACAAACTGCTCTCTCCAGCTGCTGCTCCCCACCACCAGAGCCAGGTTCGTTTTCTTGATCAGCTTATCCACTGTGCTCTGGACCACGGCAAAGGAAGCAGACGAGAGGTGCATTTACAGGTACGACATATTCAGTATGTATATCATCTCAACACTATATGACGGTTGGGACATGGATGTGGTGAATTAAGGTACAATTAACAGCATGCCTCCTGCCGCTGTGGTGCACAGCAAGTCACACAAACAGATGCAGGGAGCACAAAACCCCGACATCCCTCAGGAAACAGCATCAAGCTGATTTATACCAGAGCAGAAAATAGAGCCATGAAACTGGAGCTGTAGGTATCAGTGCAATATCATGTTACTGCTTAAATGTTCTTGAATTATCTTAAAGGGGCATACCACCCATTTTACACTCGAAGATCAGTTAAGTCGTGAGGATAAAGTGCAACACAAACCTATGAAAACTGTCAGAAAATGTGTTTTGTGGCTCCAATGGGAGCATAACAATCATGATGTCATACTGATGTAATCAGGGTTATCTCAGATTGGGCATGGAGACGACACAGGAAACGGGGTTATAAAGTTTAAACATTTTCCAGGCAGGGAGAGTCTAATCAAATAATCGAACAGATTGCATGGAGTACAGCTTTACAGGGTGCATTACGATCAAATGATACAATTTGCACAACTTTTGACTATTCAAGTCGGATGAAATGATGAGCGGATGACTCAACTGGCAGCACCATTAGTTACATGAACAAAACTCATAATTCATCACACATCCATAGTTAGATTAAATATTAATCCCCAGCAGTCGAGCCCAGAAGACTGTGACATAACTGAAACTTGCAGAAGTAACAAATATCACTGTTTGACTTTGTCATGATCCTCCAGAGTTTCTGAGCTGTTTGGGTTGTTTATGTTCTCCCAGCGTCTATAAAACACTTCAAGGATTCAGGTATGGTGCGTTTCAGCATATAGAATTTTATGAGGGATCCCAAAATAGTGAGAATAAAAAGCTGCTCATTTAGAGTTACCTTAAATTCATAGGACTCCTCGATAACCACCTCCAGCTTGGTGTGCTCGCCGAGACAGGGGCAGCCCATCTTTGACGTGTCCTCTGGTCCCACTGCTGTCTTGTTGTCGTTGGTGTCTCCTGCAGCGAAGGAACAGATGTATGAACCATCATTCAGTATTTACTGCATGGCGCTATAGGAAGAGAATGATTGCCTAATAGGACACAGAATCGAGTGATAAGGAAACTCAGTCTTCCTTGTGTGCTAACGTCTGTTAGTGTTTTTACATGAATCTCTTCTGAGTGAAGGAGCAGCCAATCATAATTAATCACATCCACAGTCGTTGATTGACAGGCATCATTATTGAAATAAATAAAAAAATTGTCAAACAGTAGGTACTCAGAGTTAATTAAATTAAGTAAAACCACAAAAACAAGTTGTATTGGAGTTTTAAATAGTACACAGACATTTATTTATATCAGTGGATACTGATTTATTTGGATATATTTTTCATTGCTTGTTCAATTATTTATTTATTTTCCTATTTGTTAATTCTATTTAGGAAGAGATTAATCATTTGATATCTATTTATTGACACATTTTAACACCTGTGTGTTATTATTTTAAATAAATCTGCGGTGAAATGTTATTACAATAGATACAGTATATTCTTCAATAACAATGCTCACAGGAGAATTAAGTATATTATGGGTCACCTAAACATTTGCTGATTAATCACATTTCCAACTATTTAATTTAAGCTGTTTCAAATACTGTCAAACCATCTTTACTTTTGATCATTTTTAACATGCTTTTTGTGTATGTGCCACATGACCTGAGCCAGTTTGAACAGTGGGTCACTGTGACAATTATGACTTCATTATTTAGAGATGTTGTGGTGGCAATAGTGGGGGGGTTTAGCTACTATGAGGTTGAGGCACAGTTTTTATCTACTTGGTAGGAAATCAATCATAAAAACATGATTACAAATAACTCTGGAGTCCACACTCTGAATTACAGCCCTCAATAATATATATGTGTATACAAATTATAAATGAATCCTTTGTATTTTATTTCTCTCCCTGACCTACTTCCACTAAAGCTATTTAAAAGTGCAACAATTAGACCTTGAGTCCTCCAACTTAAAGCCTGGCCATGATAAACACCAAAGCGACTCTACACAGTTAAAAAAAATGTGTCAGTGCTGCTCTTGCTCAAGAATTTCAAGAAAAATAAAAAAGAGTAGATACAAAGCCTTAGTTTATTTCAAGCCATAAAATAATGAGGAAGCTGTGTCGTCAACTCACCATGTCTCTGCCCCACATCCAGCAGTATGGGCTCCTCCAGCACAATGGTGAAGGTCTTGTTCTTCTCGTACTCCTCATCATCGATGACCTTAACATTCAGCAGTTTCCTAAAGGCAGATGGGGTCGAGGGAACAAGTAGAGGATCGAACCAAAGAGAGATGGATGAATTATGAATTACCTTTATTAAGGAAATAACAGAAGCCGTCAATATGAGTGACCTACGTTAAGCCTTTGTTACCTGACTCAAAATAAAACACAGGCAACCATGAGAGAACTTTCTAATGCGAAGCCAATGCTTTTGTAGACATTGGAATAAAACCAGTGCAGCCAAGAGGTAGACTGCCTACACGATGAATCATGAAAACAGATCTGTTAGATAAGATGATGCAAGTTCAAGATTTCCACAAATTAACAGATAGACTGTACTGCAGAACATCATGTACAAATTTAGAGAATAAAATATATGTTTTCCCACAAGAGGGCGGACTCCATCTCCACCATTAATTTCATTAGAGCACGAGAGTAGTGAAATAGCCCACTCCTCTCCCACACACTTCAAGTTACGAGTCACTGGAAATTTAATTTTTATCTTGTTCTCTGTGGAAATTAGACACGGCCTATCGAGGAATCCGTGCAGGTTAGAGCAAACTCTTAAGACAGTTTGTGCTCTTAAAATCTGAGAGCTACAAAAATACGTGAGGCCTCGATGTTAGACTGTGACCAACATGTTTTCTTCAGCCTGCCTCATTCTCCTACAATCAGTCTCTCGCTCCCTCTCCCTCCATCTCCCTAATGATGTGTGGGTGGCTGTCTATTTCTGTCTACACATATACACTCAGGATTTGACAACACGCAGGAAGCACTTTTGCTTGCCGAAGAGAAGTTTATTTTAAACACCAACGAGACGTCATTCGCTGTCTAATGTCAGGGAAAGTCATGCCAGTGGGAGCAAAGTGAATCGCGGTATAGCCTAGAGTCCTCACAATGGGAACAAAGAGGTTATGTACATGGTAAGTTTACTTTGAAGCATCATGGCAATGCCTTAAAATAAAATGTGAAGGCTCAGTTGCTACTCACGCAGCAGCCATTTTGATATCACATCACACTTCAAGCAGATTCTGTTTGTCTTGCTGCAGCGTACCGAGATGAGCAGAATCTAACTGCAGAAGATCAGACAAACATTTACATTTTGCCGACTCCCCACTAAAATACAAACCAGAGATTAAAGGCTGTCAAAAAGCAGCAGGGAAGTGGGATCATGTAATGCATCCCTCTGATTAGCCAGCAATTTAAACTGCTGCAAGAGTCTAATGCTCATTTGCACTAACAACAAAAGGGTGGGTGTTATTGTGAATGGTGAACAAATCAAAACTGACTCAAGGTTTTAAAATAGACTGAAAAAAGGATTAGATTAGGTTTTATAAATTAGTCATACATGTAAAATAAGTCATTTAAAAAAAAAAGTTTTATAGTTTACATTTTAAATTTTAAAGTATTTACAACACCTGAATACAAAAAAAATGCACATCTCCAATGAAAAATGTAAAAAAAAAAAAAAAAAAAATCAGTTCAATGAAATAGTCAATAGTATACTCAAATCAGCTGTGAGTCCTGTGAGTTCCAACCTTCAGCTAACGGTAGGGTGAAAGTAGGAGAGCAATGCTGACCCATTAAATAATTCGGTCCAGATTTTGGAAGAGTTAATAATCAGTTGTGAATATGGCAGAAATCTGACTTCACAACAAAATCCAGGAGAACTCAGTGATGCTCATAGTGCTACACAGGATAACACAAATCAACATACTACCAGTCTCATTGTTAAATTATCCAAGTGACCCCAGTGATTTTAAGTGCTTACATTAACTGTCGGTTCAGTTTAAAGATAAAATGTGTGTTTACAGTTTGTAAAAAAAAATGCTTCCATGTGTTATCTTACTTTGGAACGGTTTCAAATCTGCCTTAGCAAGATTACCAGAAACCAACTAACTAGGCTCATGGACTAACAAACTACAACCCTGTTTCCAAAAAAGTTGGGACGCTATGTTAAATGTAAATGAAAACAGAATGCAATGATTTACAATATCATGTAAAGACAACATATCAAATGTTGAAACTGAGAAATTTTATTATTTTATGAAAAATATTTTTATTTTGAATTTGATGTCAGCAACAAGTCTTAAAAAAGTTTAAGCAGCACTTAAATGTCTCAGTTTCAGCATATTATTTGCTATATTTGCTTTCTTGCTGGGAGTTAAAGTAGAAATTTGATACCCATCTCATGGCTGTACAGAAAATATGAAGCTCGGACTAGCAGTATGTTAGTTTACCTCAGCAGATGGTCTGGAGGTGAAGGGAAACAATTGGCCTGGCTGTGTCCAAATCTAAAAACATCAACTTTTCAGCAGCCCTGAAGCTCACTAACTAAGATGCTATTCCTCCCTTCACTTTGAATATAAAAACATCTATTTGTGAATTCAGATGTTAGTTGTGGAAGTTACGTCCTGCATCTATTTATTGGCTGGATCAGTACTTTTAAGAAGAAGCAAGGAACTCCCTGTAAAACCACACGTTGGTATGGATCTCGACATTTAAGTCACTAGATAAGCATATTTGGTCCCACAATGTCAAGCTGTTTTTCAAAATTGGTAATCTTTTAAAAGTTTCTCTGCGTGTTAGTTAGAAATAGCCACTGTAAGAATCGGTTCCATGAAAGGCACCATCCAGTTCTACCTCATGGTCCCTATATCTCTGCAGGTCGATGCTAACTCTTATTATTATAGGCCCAGTTGGATTCTATCAAGTCCTCACTTACCGCATATCACATTTCACTGTGTACCAGCCATCTCCGCCCGCCTGCTCCGCTCCTCGGATAGTTTCTGAGAAGCCATAGTATTACATACCCTGCAATTGTATCCGTCACACACATCAGATTGTCTTTGCTCTGATGATTGATTTGTGCTCCATTTGGAACAACAATAATCTCCTCTGCATGAGTGGGACACACTGCAATCTGGTGCAAATAAGACTGTAGAAAGGGTGTCACATTTTCTAAGAAGTCTGTTGAATGCACACAAAAATAAGGAGTATGCTTCTTTTTTGCGTTAATTAGCTGGATTAACTTGGATTAACCTGATAAAAAAAGAAAGTCAGGCCCTCTGGCGGTATGGCTTTGTGCTTCAGACCGTCACCTACAGAAAGAAAAACCATGCAGCTGTCATTCCTGAAGTAGCTCTGGATCTTTATTTGGAGTTTCCCTCTCCTCCACATTCAGTTTTTTTTTTTTTTTTAAGGATGCTCCAGTTTCCTCCCACAATCCAGAGACATATACAATAAGTCATGAAGGCTGGAAACTCCACACTGCATGCAGTTACGAGTGATTTTTATGGCTGTGCGTTCGCCCTGTAAGAGTATTTCTGATTTCTACCCTCTGCATGCAGGCAAAGGCTCCAGCCCTCCAGACACCCTGACGAAAACGAAGCCAGTAGGGACAGCGAGTGAAATGTATGACAGTATGTCAAATTCCCATGATTGAACCAGACAACAGCATTCAGTTAAAGAGTCTTGAATCAAACCGCTGTGTCCGCAGGTACAATATCTACATTGCAGAAGTGTCCTTGAGCAAGATACTGAATCTCTGCCGGCCCTGGAGAGGCTACAGTGTAGCTGACTATGAACACAAAGCGGCTGCAATGTGAAGAAATGTGCTTTTCATGTCTACGGCAGATAAAATATGCACATTATTGTGTCCCTACTGAGTTGCTGGGTTATTTTGTAGAGGCAAATTATATGGGAAGAAAAGCCTTTTGACATTGATAGAGATACATGACACGACCACTGATAACTTGTATTTACAAAACTGTGTGGCAGAATAACAGAATAACCTCTTCATGAGATCTGAATTAATAAGCACAGGAAACGATGAGTGAGATGAGGAGCAATTCTGATTCATTTCCAATCTACAGCCATCCTAGCTGTTTGCTACTGTGAGGGTGTAATTTAACCAAGCAGCAACCCATCGTGATGTCACCCACTGGTTTGTGAGCTGCTGTTTTGAAGCCTACAGTTCGGCATTTTGCCCATCGCCATCTTGGTTTTTTGGAATCAGAAGTTGCCCTATTTGGTCGAGCTGGGGAGGAGTGAAGGGCTGATGGGACAGAGAACGCAAGGCCACTATGCCCCGCCCACTTATACTGGAAAGCTGACTGCACCGAAGCGGTAACCAACAGTGACGTCACCCAATGGTTTGAGTTTGGATTTTGACCGTCGCAGTCTTGCTAGTCCTGAGCAGTTCGAAGCCAGAAATTACTATATTTGGAGAAGCTGGGGGGTGGAGCTACGTCCACGTTTAGATACAGTCTATGACTGCACCCCAGGCATGCCTATTAAACCAGGCACACCCCCAAACATACCTCTCTTTGAGGCCTAATATCTCAATAATTATGGAATTATTCTCAGAAGGAGTGAAATTAGCTGACATAATGACATATATATATCAGATATATTAGCCAGCCCCTATTGGCTCTCACTGGTATTGCACTTTCATTTTTATATACAGTCTACACTTTAAACACAGTGGTAAATGCTAATAGCAGGGTAATTAGTTTGTAGTGACAATAGTCAGTATGATGCTCAGTAGGTGTAATGACATGTTTACCATCTAGCGTGTTATAAGCATTTCTTTTAGAAAACAAAACATTAAACCCAAAGTACAGCTGGCTGATAGGAATGAACTTTGACCTGATGCTGGCCCAAGATCATCAAAGTGATGGACCACATTTCATTGCAGTCCAACCAAAAGGTGTTGGCTCAAGAGAAAAAGTCATGAGATCTTAACAGTGATTAGGATAAATCATCTGGAAACCATGAATGTCAGTACAGTATTTTGTGCCAGTCTAATCCAGTAGATGCAAAGATATTTCATGAGAAAATAACAAATTACACAAAAAATAGGAACACTAAAGTCATGCAGATTCATCCACCTAACATCAGGTAGGTGTTGAAATATTTAACTCTGGATCAATGTGATCAACTGATCGACCAACAATGCCTCCTTTGAGAGCCACCAGCAAGGCTAATAAATGTAGCACAATTAAGAACTGAAATTGGATTGCTGTGAGAATAAAGTACAGAAATGGATGCCTCATATCAGTGGAGTAAACCTTTCCTTCTCCCTTTATGAGTTTACAGAGGAAGCATATGATTTGAGAGAGGTTTCAACTGTTACGAATGCGTTAATGTTACCCAACAATGACTCTCCCGCTCCTCTCTTCTCCGTGTTTTTCAGGAAATTCAGGCCGTTATTGATCCTGACTACATTAAGCGAGAGAAATAAAGAATATCAGGGTATTGATTTTCCCTTTTCAGAAGTGATCCCGTCACATCTCTTTCATCTTAGTTTATGTAACTGCCCCCGTTACTCACTTCAGCCTCAACTAGTGCATAGTGCCACACATTTCGAGGCGCCTAACAAAAACAGATGGAAGCTTATGGTACACACAGGCATCAAAGGGTCTGTGCAGATCTTCCTCTAATCCAAAAACACAGAATGTAAAATGGATCTCTATGTTAGCCTGTTTTTTTGGGCTCAAAGGTTTCTGTCTGTATATCATAATCTATTTACTGCAGTGCAGAATTTAGATGGTAAATTATTATTTAACTGCACGCCCAGATTTTAAACCGTTCCTCCTGGCTCCGTGTCAAAAGCTTAAAACTTGGCTTCCTCCTCTTCTGTTCCACTGTGCGCTCAAACATTGATGGCGAAAGGCAGATGCATACAGACACGAAGACACACAGTCTGAGACACTGTAACACACACGCACACACACACACACACACACACACACACACACACACACACACACACACACACACACACACACACACACACACACACACACACACACACACACACACACACACACACACACACACACACACACACACACAGAGGTGCCTGGAGGCTTGCTGCTGAGTGTCAGCTCTTTGTCCTGAACGCCCAGGGAAACACTCGGGTAAGAAAAGCCAGCTCTGTTTGAAAGATGAACTTTGGCAGCCTGCTGAGGAGTGAGGAGCACAGATATGCAGTTAACGCAGAGCGTGTACAAGTTCGTCCGCTCACAGATACAAATACACAGAGAGACGTACGGACACGGAAAAAGATGCAATGCACAAGGACACACAGCGCTGATGGGGCTTCACCTGCATCTTTTAGGAGGACTGACTGAATGCTCCAAATTAAACAACCTCATAAAAAATGTTGTCTGACTCGAGAAGCGTCTGAGTAGCATAAAGCAGGAACAAAATGCAATCTGGTATACTACATCTTCAACTCTTAAAAATTACAGGACTTTGGCTGGATGGTTCAACATCAAGCAGCTGGCACACAGACACGAATGCTGCCCTTTTCCAACAAGAGAATTAAAATATTACTTTAGATTCATCGTTAAAGATAAGGAAGCTGCTGCGGCTTGTCAGGACCTGACAATTGTGATTCAAGATCTGAGATGAACCCTTTCCCCCTGTGATCAGAGCACTCCTGCATTCCCCTTTAAGTCCTTGCCTGCTATTCTGAGGAGCAGCTGAGCACAGCTTTGGCATTTCCCGTTGTGTCTGGGCTTTCTTTTTATCCCTTTTTTCTGGTAGCAAGCTGTCCTGCCCCTGCTGGATCCTGCTGTCCACGGTTCTTCCTCCTCTGCTGCACGGCGACTGTTGAGCAAAGCATGACTCCTGAGAACGGGAAGCGTGAAGATGCTTGTGTCGGTATCGTCCCACTACAGTCTGATGAGCAGAGTCTTGGCTCAGTAGGTGAGGCTTTTATCTACTGCTCAGTCTCCATTTGAATGCAGATGCAAGCTGCCTGCTTCTCATCTCGCACTGTTATGCACTATTGACTCATTAACTACAGCCTCTGTAGTGGTGGTTGCTGCGTTGAGAACTTTCGGGACTCCTTTAACCCCTCTTCACTTCCTTTAATTGCTTTGGATGCTCACAAAGCTCCTTGAGTTCCCCTTTGGAGTGACATTTTGTTTGATGTGGATTTAAAGTAGATTCAGCACACACACACACACACACACACACACACACACACACACACACACACACACACACACACACACACACACACACACACACACACACACACACACACACACACACACACACACACACACACACACACACACTTATGCGTGAGAAGCAAGCAAACACACAAGACATGCACAACCAAACTGCTAAACACACAGACCAATATATTCAAATCTCACCTGTACTGCGAGGCAAAAAAGACAAATAGGGAGATCTGCATTTTCTTTGGCACCATGTATTCACCTGCCTTTCCTCCCACTCAGCCGACCTACACAATACACCTACACAGCGGCTCTGAAATACTCCTCGCACAGACAGATTCATCTGACACGTATTACTGCTTTGTTTTTTCCTTTGGTGCGCAGGAAATCATTTTTGTGATCAGCTTGATACGTTTGAGGGCATTTTTGTTTTTTGAAATACAAAAAGAAATCTGCGGATAATCGCCTGGTTCTTTTGCTCAAAACAAGCACTACAAGTGTGCTCATCGCTCAGCCAACCCATCAACACAACGTTCAAGAGTGGAGCTGGAAAAACATCACACTTTCAGCGCTCCATCTCTCTCTGCACTCGTCCTCCCTGATCTTTTTTATCTGCCTCTCTGGTGGTGCATCTATGACTCGTTTTTGCTGAAATAATCACACAGGCTTCATCACATGCACCTGCTTCAGTAGTTGCTCAGCCCTCGTCCCCTCCTCTCTGCAGTGCAAGTCACCTGTCTGATTTTCTTTCCTTTTTACTGTGTCGATCACATACTCTTCCTTTGCTCTCTGCAGGGAAGTCTTTATTGTGCTGCATTACAATGAACTGCCATATAACCTCAGCAGCAGTCCCAAAGGGTTGCATTTTAATTCTGCATTCATTCATGGAAAGCTGCCTCTGAACCTCTACTTCTTCCTCTACTTTACCTCCTTCTTCTTCTTTTACGTCGACCACAATGCTTCATTATGTTCCGCGCAATTATATCCTCTTATCCTCCCACGTCACCCCTCTGAAAGATCTAAACTTCTCGGAGTGAACGTATCTATGACTCATAAAAATAGTCCTATCATCCATTACCAGAATAGATCATTTACAGTAATCTAGCAGGACTGTTTAACATACCATTGTGTGGGCTGCGATGTTTAATCAAGTGATGAGAAGCAACAACAAGACATCACATGAGGAGAAGGAGCCGGCACTCACATGGTCTCGTCGTTCTGAAACTCCAGCTTGCCGGACACCTCTTCGTAGTCCTCCCCTGCCTTCGCGGTGCCCTCCATGGTGTGGTAGGGCACGGCCACCTTCCCCCTCGCCCCGGACGTCCGGTGAACCTTCACCTGCATGTTGCCGATGCTCTCGCTGACCCTCATGGAGTTGCTCTCGAAAGTAAAGATGCCCGCGTGGTCGTCATCGTAGATGGTGACCGTGGCGGTGTGAGCGCTGCCCAGGGCGGCCTTGGGAGGAACGTGTGGGGAGAGGCCCGCCGTGCTGTTGCTGGAGGTGATGGAGCTCGGCTCCAGGACGGCGACCTCGGCCCGGTGCACGATGCGGGGGTTGCTGAGCCGCACGTAGAAGTGCTCGTCCTCTTCAAAGATGTCATCATCAATTACACCAACAGTGAACTCTTTTGTCGTCTCACCGGGCTTGAAGACCAAGGTGCCCTCAGCGAACTCATAGTCTGAGCCTGCATTTGCAGTCGCATCCTCCGTCCGGTAGTCCACCTGTGAAGCAGAGACAATATTAAATATTTTGTGACTGAGTTATGACAAAATGCTGAATATTTTATGCCTCACACATTTACAGTTGATTATAAATTGACCTTGAGCATTCACAATATGTCTATGTTTACTGTTGCTCTTGCCTTAACAGTGCAGCCTCCTTCTCCTCCATGCCGGCTCACCGACAGCTTTAGCGAGCCACAGTTCTCAAAGCACTGGTAGTGAGAGGGGTCGAACTGCAGGTAGATGGTGTTGGGATCTTCTTCTTGTCCGCTGGCCTCATGACAGCTCACCACCTTCCTGGCCTGGTCGGCGGCGTGCTTCTTCAGGATGTTCCCAGCTCCGATCATCATGCGGGTGGCTTGAATGCGATAGAAGGCCCGGCTCTTCTGCTGCTGGACCAGAACTTGGTAGTTGGCCATCTCGATCAGCTGCTCCATGTCTTTCTCTGGGTGCCTCTGTTTTAAGTCTTTCAGAGTGCGGGCCATATCCCGACGGGCCTCCTCTTCTTGGTCTTGCTCTGCGCTCATCCCTCCACCTTCCTCCACCCCCTCCAGCATCCCATCCAGAGCCTCCTTGGGGTGAGTGTGGGAGTTCACACCCTGCCCGTCCATCTCCAAGTCCATCTTGGTGAACATGGCGTCCCCCTCCGACTCGATGATAATGCCGCGGGTCTTGTCAGCGCGATAACGCTTGTGGACGTACTTGTAGAAGAGCAGGCGGCGGTCTGCGATCCAGGCTTGCAGCACACACAGTGGGAAGAAGAGGAAGGTGAGGACGGCCTCCCAAACCTCCACCTCTCCAGGGGAGAACACAGACAGGATGAGATACATCCAGATATAGGCGAATATGCTCCAGGCAGCGGTGACAAAAAACACCCGCAGGTGCTTTATCTTACGGGTTTCATTTTCTGGCACCACATAGACACAGATAGCGATAATGATGAACATGTTGAATGCAGCGCTGCCCACGATAGTGCTGGGACCCAGAGATCCAGCCTCAAAATTATGGCCGACCACTTCGATGACAGACAGCAGGATCTCGGGTGCCGATGAGCCCAGTGCCATCAGGGTCAGGTTGGATACCGTTTCGTTCCAGATGCGCACTGTAGTCGTTGTCGTCTCACCGTTTGGCTTCTTGATGGTGATCTCCCTTTCCTGAGAGGTGATGACCTCGATAGAAGACATGAAGCGGTCGGCGATAATGGACATGCCCAGGAACATGTATATGAGAGCTGCAAAGTAAACAATGGCACGGGCCACCTTGTCACCCACCGCGGGGTTCTGGGGGTTCCACATGGGCAGCACCACACCCTCCGAGCAGTTATCATCACTGGAGCAGTTGCCTGGTGTGCTGCCCTCATCTTCGTGGCTGGCACTTCCGTGGGAGAAGTGAGTGACTCCCGGTAGCAGAACCAGCAAAAGAGAGATGAACATGCACGGGGTGACAGGTGGAGTGCAGTTCAAGATACGCTTGTGCAGAAACATGATGAGTTTCGGAGTCTTCTAATGCTGGAGATCAATGCACGTCACATGTGAAGGGGTTCGTACAAACCTCTGAAAGACAGAAGAAAAACACATTTGTGTGGTGGATGAGAGAGCCAGATCGACCGTTTCAGATTACTCACAGCGCTATTCTCGAAATAACCTCCACAAGGAAAGCTTTAACATCACAAAAGTGCTCACAGTCATGCTCTTTTGTATGCAAATGACGTGGGATCCAACAGTTTGGTTGGTCCGAGTATGGAGAGCCAGAAATATTGGCACCTACTAATCGTTGAGTCACTTGTATTGAACTACCCTGTCCAACTCCCACACATGTAATGTGGTCATCCTGTGCTAAGCAGCAGGAAAACTGTTCCCCTCTGCACCTGTAGTATCGAGGGAAAAACTGACTCAGTCCGCCGTGTACTGTCAAGTTAGATGCGAGTCCAAAAATAATCTCCACTGACAATGAGAACAACAAGAAAAGAGCAGTTGTTCTCAGGCACGCCAATTGATAGAGACATTTTTTTAAAAGGAGAAACAGTTCTACTCTAATAGAAATGCAGCCTACCTCTCATATACTGTATAATGTGCTGTTTAATGCTAATAGTTTGTAAACACCTTTTTTTTCTTTTTTTTTTTGCCTTTTATGTAAGCTATTCAAGCTATATCAGGGGAAGACTTAAAATAATTCCACAGCGCTTTTCTTGGCAGCAGAATCTCAACAGCTTGAGTGAACAATTCAGCATCAGTGCTATCCAGAGGATCAGCATCTGCATCAGTGTGAACAGAGCAAGAGAGAGAGGAAAAAATACCAAGTAATGTAATCTGGTGCTCCCTAATTAAATTTTTAAAACCATCTCCATCTCAAAAATAGGTTGAATACCTACAGCAGAAGTGATGTGACAATGCTTTATGTATGGCACATGCTCTCATTGACATGCAGCAGAAAAAAAAAGCTGCGTTCTCCACTCTAACCTGCATAACAGGAGTGATGCATTTTCCATCAAGGCCACATTTTAAAATGAAGCAGCGCAACACAGATGCAGAAATTGATTTGTCTTTTTTTTGTTTGTAAGTTTATAAATAAAGGATCAACAGACTCTATTCCTGCGACAACAACAACAACAGCTCTGTGCAACAGCTCAACATCCGTCTGCTGATCAGTTTGAGGGGAAACATCAGCACCATGGACAGCGACTACGAGAGAAATGAAACAACCTGTTTGGTGCCTGTTCAGGAGGATCGAGTACTCCAAAGCACTGATGTATGATATCATATATATTCAGGCCATTAACATATATCAACAATAAATAAATGAATAAATATACAGTTGCTTTGATCTGGTGCAAAATCGCTGCACAAATTTTGAGTGGGAGACGTTTCTATGGCAAAATCTCTCCAACTGGTGGGAACGCAGGAATAAAACATGTTTTTTTGGACAATACTATAGAGACAAAATGTGTCTATGTCTTGCCATCTGTTCTAGTGGTACCATAGTGTTCAGTGGCATGCTGAGACCACCAGGTAGCAATGAGCTAACAAGATACTTAAAGATGCACAGTCTTGTGTCCTCAAAGAATACCAGATTATTTTAGACAACACAAATACCAAAGATGAAAGTTTTCACCTTACTGACATTGATTCTGAGGATGCAGATATTCAACAATTATTTCTGGATTAAACGCTGCAGATCGACATGTTGTCCAGCAAGAAGACACACATCTCATAGAGTTTCTCATTTAACCTTCAAGAATTCAAATTCATCCAAAACGACAACAAAAAATAAACAAATTTCCTTTGACCCAAATATAATTATCATGATTTAATCCTCAAATGTCTTCCTGTTTCCTGAGCACAGGTCTGAGGTTGCCAAGTAAACACTTGTACATAATGAGTCACACTTTGATGCCTGCACTTATTTTGTGAGTGTTTTTTTCAAATGGTGACAGTCTCGATATGTACTCAGACTCCTCATAAATGTCATCTCTGCTATTTAGGGAATGAAAAGTCATTAAGATAACAAACAGAAGGGAAGAAAACCAGGAACTGTGTCGAAACAAAACAAAAGGAAAGATTAATTCCTTAAGACCTCGTGTCAAAGACAAAAAACAACTAACACAATTAACAGAGAGAAATCTCAGCAGAAAAGATGAGCCCTGTTGGTTTGCATGCAACTGTGAGTTTCAGAGCTGCACAGTGGAGACAAAAACAAGATGCTAATGCACAAATGCTTTGCTTTTTAGTACTAGTTCCTATTTTTAATATTGTGATAAACTAGATTACTCACCTGGATGCAGTTGTCAGTGAGTCACTCCAGAGTGGAAGTTGTGGCCTCAGGAGATGAACTTATCCTTCATATTGCTCTGCAGAAAGACAGGTCATCTTAAACCAACTAATTGTAAAAAAACAGTTTTATAATCACCATGAAAAACAGAGTATTCAACATTACAGTTTTAAGAAGACAGATATGTCCGCAAGTAGATTTTGCAAATCAGGTAAAAAACAAACAAACAAACAAATAAAACACCACTGTTACAGACTAGAGAATATTAAAAATGCGAAGTTACAAATGGGCTCAGAAACAACCGGATCGCTGGACATTACAGATGCAGAACAAAGCCGATTATTCCATCAGTAGGCTGTGCAGGAGGAACAAACAGACTGGTCAATTCTGTGCGCACAGCGGTCCCACAGATACTCACAGAAAGCCCCGAATCTCAGCTGGATCCTGGTCACAGCGTGGATACCCTGCACCAGTTCAACAGAGGAAGACACCCCGTGTGCCAGTTACACAGCAAGCTGGTGTAATGGTGTTGGCTTATTGCGCTGGTGTCTTGGAAATGATGCGTATAGCTTTCCACGGTGCTTCGCTATTTTCTCTGACAGGTAGACTACATCAGCAAACTTAACACAGTCGGATTAGTTCCTGTCATTAAACCCTCTCCTTATTCCACCGCCGCGACACCCTCCGCAAACCTAAGTAATGTTTCAAAAACCCACAATGCGTTTTCAGCTTTACCCTCTCCACACTACGTGCGATTGTTGATGCGTAAAATAATAAATTAAATTAGCCTACTGGGTCTGTCCTTATCCGTCCCGCTTGTATCAGTCAGAAATTCTTCAAAACTGTCATTTCTAAAGGCTTTAAGGGTGTTTGCTTTATATCCGAAAAATAAACTGAGTGAAAAAAAAAAAAAATCCCCTGCTCTTCTTCAATCTGAGCTGGAAAACGCAAAAAACCCCAAAAAGGACTGCACATGAGAGTAGGCGTCAATGAATGGTGAGGGATTGAGAGGACGCAAACCACACAGTACACAGATCAGGACAAGATGGATATCAAGCAGAGGAATGGTGGCAGACCAGAAAGAAGAGTGTGGTGTTATGCAAATGGAAGTCTTGTCTTACTCTTGCAGTGGGCAGCATTGGCACAAGAAACGATGAGCGAGAAAGAAAAGCAGTAACACTGCAGAAACAGGGGAGGAGACGTTCAGAAGCAGCGCTACACGCACGGCTGGTCCTCCTGACTGCGCATCAGGAGTCCGGAATGAATGACCATTTTACTCCGAAATCCTCACAATTTTACTCATTATCGTTGTCACCCATCAGCTCATATCACCTGCTGAACGCCGAGAGAAAGAAAGCTGACATTCGTTTTGACTCTCCAAAATCCCAGATGTTGCTGCCTGTAGCTCTGCTGTGGCTTGATGGTTTGATGTTGTTGTAGTCTGGCCGCTTATATACAGAGACACTGTAAAGAAGAAAACACACACTGCCTAGTCTGAATTTTACTCTCAAATTATTATTATTATTTTTTTTAATGTAGGATTGAGGGTGCAAAACAAAATAAACCAAACTAGACTTTTATAAGAGAGAAAAAAAAGAATGCGGCTAAAAGTATGTACTGTTTGTAACATGAACAAACATATTTCTTAGACTGAAAATTGGGCCACTTTGCCTCTTTAATCTGCACCTCATTTGTAAAATACTATAAATTTGGTCTTGGAGTGGTGCCAGGGTAGACGCCAGCAATTTAAAGGTGAACTCAACCTGTTGAAATGACTGTTTTCTGACAGGAGGGCCGGTCTGAAACCTGAGAAAATAACCCTGGTGATGTCATAGTGATGTCATAGTGATGTCGTAGAGATGTAGTCAGGGTTTTGTTGACACGTAGGGTATTTTTTTGTGCAATCCAATATATCTTTTTCAAACTGTTGTACTGTTGTGAGTACTTTCACACAAAGTACACATATTACAAAAAAGCGACTCTTTTTTGAAAAGGTGGGTGTTTTTTCTGAGCTTTTGCATCATGGCTAAAGTCATCAACCAATCACATTACGCTAAAGTGAAACAGACATCACAACTCCACATGATAATGTTGATTCTTGCCACCTGCTGTTGTATGACAAAGATCTCAAGAGCAACATGGCCAAATAACGGGGCTATCAATAATGTTTATGAAGTTTATTTTTGGATGTAGATGGCATTAAGCAGGCAAGAGTGTGCAGGTTTGGCTAACTGCTAGCCAAACGTTGGATGCTGATGTACCAATTTCTCCTTTTCTTTTGTTGAGTGAGGAGGAGAACAAGATCTTCATCACTGATGCCGAATTCATGTTGTCTAAGGAATGATTCTGTTTAAACCTTTTTTTTTTTTTTATTAAAAAACTGTCGCCAATTCGCATCGCTGCCGGTACAAATAGTCTTGATTTGAAATATTCATGCGAGTTTTTAATGTAATTTGTGCATCGCGCTCCAGTGTTTAAAAACCTTCAGGCTTGAGACTTCCAATATTTGAAAGAAAACCTGCCTTAAAAACTGAAGGCATGGAGTTTAAAATTAGAGGGCATTTAACAGCCAAACAAGGTTGAATGAAAGGTGTGACTGAACTGCATCATGGGAATTGCAGTGTTTTGGAGAGTGAGCCATTTAAGGACTAAAATCATGAAGTCTTTCTCGGTCTCTGATTTTGACCATTCTCTTTAAAATCGGTCCATATTCATTTGATCTCTGTTTTCAGGACGAACCTTCATCAAGGCTGTATGGGTACCTCGAAGTACAGCTGAGGGGGAGGTCATTAGTCATTTACTGACCTGTCAGGTGATCGGCATCACCATTAAGATGAATCCTCAAAGTCATCAATGTCTGTAACCAACAGCATTTACTGTACGAGTTCTTGACTCAGGAGCCATTGGACACCTCTGACAGAACAGTACCGTCATATCCAGAGCTGCACCAGTCGCAGAGCTCAAACATATTGCTTTCATTTGGATTAAATTTGTTTAGTTTACTGGGGGATGATTACCGGCGATGATCGTGGAATGGAGGCTTGTGGGGATGATTACAGTAAACCTTAGAGGGAAATAAAAGAGATTAGACTGAGATCTGGAGGACAGAAAGTACCAGAGCAAGGAGGGTGGAGGTGGAGGTAAAAAAAACAACCAACAACAACAACATGAGGAGGAGCAGCATCTTACTGAAGACTTCTGTTCCTGTTGACAAGAGTCAGTTTAAAAAAAACACTTGCTGACTCTGGTGGAGAAGTTTGCAGTGTCACCTGTGGAGGTCTTTAAACCCTTTTCCAAACACTGTCCATAAAAACAACAAACTGACCGAACATTATTATTAATGTCAGGTGATTTATGAACCAGTTTTTCAGTAAATATTTGCGGGCCGCAGCCAAAAAGTTAAATGACATGAGACATTTTACGCATCTGAATAAAAACAGAGAGGCTTATTCATACACATTTAATTGTATTGAAGAAAAGTTTGATCTTAGATTTCAAAACGCTGACCTACTCTTACAGCGTTTCCTCTCATCTTAGCAGAATGTCTCTTGTGAAACACTAAATTGCACCAGTGTAGCTAGTTTATTCATTGTAGGAGGGAGCAGATGGTGATCTATGGGCCCTCATCTTAAAACAAGAGAAGGTGTTGTGCAGAGTAAACTATGACTCTTATGCAAATGTTTTTGTTTCTGCTTCCTTCCCCAGATGCATACTGTACGCTATCGCATCCCTCGACGAGTTCACATTAGCAGCTATGTCTGTCTCGGGCCAGTCAGCTCGAATGATGTCACTGTCATCCACCGCTGCTGTTCAGCACCACGGACAGCGCCTCAGAGCTGCTTTAACACTGAATAATCACAGGCAAAAGAAGCAGCATTAATTTGACATGACAACAAACACAACGATTATTTAAACATACCATTCAACTATAAAATATACACACAGGGGCCACTCTGTTAGAAACACATGTACAATCTCTTGCATTTCAATACAACAGCTCTGCCATAAATGCTAGTGTTCAACTGGACTCCATTGTAGTCAAAGATGTCCTCCCTATTTACACACACTATGGGGTCATATTATTAGAAACACCTCTGAGTATAATGCCACTGTCACCATCACTAATTACTACAATGCTAAAACGTATAATCCAAATAACACCTAAATGACAGTGAAGAATAAATAAACATCACTATAACGACCAATAAAGACAGAACAGTTGCATTAGAGTGCTTTAAAAAAAAAAAAAAAAGTTGTGTTTTTGTGATTGAAGTTAAATATTTGAGAATTCAATTCAACCCCGAGTCCACTCCTTTGAGCCTTCAGCTGCACCTCACAGTCTTCATCAGTGGAGCTAGCTCAGGTGTCATCATGTGACCAATCAGGTTGTCAATCACTCATTTAAAGGATTCTTCTGTGCCGTTATTGAAGATGGAACAAGGTTTCTCAGATTGGTTGCATAAGAGATGTTTTGATGTGAAGAAAAGGTGAATGAATGAGATTAGTTTGATGTATTGCTGTAAAAACTGAACTGGTGTGATTGCCAGTGTGGAGGTTTGGGATGTGTTTTTAAGGAGGCGTGTTCATAGACTTCACAGAGACTATGTGGGTGAGTGCAGAGATGAATAACTTGAAAAAAAAAAAAAAGACCAAGCCAACCAGTGCCAACATCAACAGAAAAACAGGAAGGGTGCTGGAGATTTAGGTGCTGGACTCCGTCAGGAGCAGCAAGGTGTCGGGGAAGTGCAGCTGGCAAGGAGAAGTAGTCGCTCTTTTTTTAATTTACTTTGATTTTCTTTCCATCTTATTCTCTTTTTCGAAAGCCAAGAGAGCCTATTTACATGGGAAGAGACTGATCCACAGCACAATTGTGTGTTCACTGTGGGTCATATCTTTGAGGTGTGAGGTGTGTGAGTGGGCGCAGGCTGCATCAAAACAGGCCAAATCAGTGAAATAAAAGAAAGTAGTGGCCAGTCTAATAACAGCAGGAACAGACCAAAAGCTATTGTCAATACACTCGAGACAGATTTTAAAAAGGAGATGGAAGAAAAGAAACACACGTTTAGTAATGAAGTAATATCTCACCATTCTCCTTTGTCCATAAACAGGTTATCACCTTCCCCGTGTGGGAGGATTTTCTTCTGTTTTCGGGACTGCGTAATCATCCAATAACTGCAGGACCCCAGTTTTATGATGTAACAGAAGAGGATTTCATGTTGTTGCAGCAAGTAGTCAAACCTTCAGTGAGTGGTGTTTCGTAAAGCAGATACTTTGTCGTCTGTGATTCCTCTTCATCTGTGCCCTCCAGCCATGGACTGCAGCACTTTGATGCATTTTGTGGGGCAGCTCATTGCTTAAAACAATATGAAACAACACTGTTATAACGTGATTGTGTTGTCTCTCACTGAGACAGACAATCTAATCTTTTGACTGTTGTGAAAATGCAACAAAAAAAAAAAATCCCTCCTAAAGTGTCACCCTTCAATTTATTTCTTACAGAATTTGCCATTTTCCTGGTAAGTGCTTGCTTTGTCATTTTTCTGTATGTATCACGTTTTAAAATTTTCTGTCCTGGGTGATCATTAAACAATCACTGTTGTTGAAGGATCTATGTTCATGTCTTGTTTCACATTGTGGCATTCCTTTTCTCAAACTCTTGTGCCAGCAGGTCATTTTCCTACTTTTAGCTGTAAGCGCTCTTGGCCGAGGAATTCCTGCCAGCAATGGTGATGTTATATCAACTCTGACCTTTGACCTTTATGGAGGAGGGCAACAGAGCAAGGATTCGCTAGAAGAACTTGAATTGCAGAACAGGTAGCTCACGAACCAGCACACCAGCATTTATTATCCAGAGTTATGAAAACATGTACCTTTATCACAGACAGAAAATGTCCAAATTTCTCATTTAACTTACAAATAACTTAATAAAGCAAACCCAGATATTACTTTTTCTATCTGATGACAACTTTTTAATCTTTAAAACTCACTATTTTGTAAAAGTAAATTTCCCAAATGGAGGTTGTGCTTTCCTTTGCCACGTCCATTACTGTGTCCCATATCACATACTTACCTACTAACACTCTAATTGCTGTAATTACTTGTTATCTAGCTATTTACCAAACTGAGGCAACCTCATGTAGCACACAGACTTCACTGCGGTGGTCTTTCTTATAGGAACACAGGTTCTGGCATGAATTTATTAAAGCACATGCATCGCTATATCATACATGGCATCTTAATCCCTGCAGTATAGTTCGCAGTGTGTTCATATTTCACAGTACATATTTTTAGCATCAGGTTTTTTTTTCAACTCGGTTATTACACAGATAAAAAAATAAATCTGCCAATGAATACATTATGAAACAGAAGAGAAGTGTTTCAGAGTTCAATATTAATCATTAGTCATCTTTGTTCTTTTTAAAATCAATAACCTGGTGATGTCATCCAGGATTATTTGTAGGGCACAAATCATTTGATTTACGGTTCGAGAGTAAAAAGCAACCTTACAGGGTTTGTTGTTGTTGCCATGGCAACTGTTGCTGCTCCCCCTGTATCCATGGGTGTTAGGGACGTTTGTCATGATTGTGGTTATGCCGAGTTTAACATCAGCGCGCATCACTCCCCGTGTCACTTCGCTGCTTTTAGAAATATTTGTATGTCATGGAGGGCAGCAAAAATTGTAATCCTGATTATCGGAGGGTGGGATGGGGGGGGGGGTGCTTGCGAGGGTCTGCTGCATCCTGTCAGACAAAAGGCTACAGGAGGTTCTTCAATGGCTGCATCCGTGCAACAGACGCCCCAACAGATCCCTAACAACAACATAAAGCTGTTTGTTGGTGTAAACGTGTCACTGAGCTGCTGTAAAGTGACATTTGTGCACAGGGTGTTAATGCCTCCATACCACACTGCTCCTGGTGGGCACTCTGGAACATATTCTTTACTTCTTGTTTTGTTAAAGAAATCAATAAAGCAATAAAGACATTTTATTTGAGACCAAAGGTCAAAAGGTCAGGAGAAATTAAATTGGTCCCATCTTGTAGCACATCCCTGAATTGTTCTTGATAGTCCACTAAACACGAGCTTCAGACGTCCACTGCTGCTGACCAGACTGTGCCAGATTTCCCACTGAGGTCATGTGACTGGGGTTAATGAGTTTATAGTCATAAAGGCCTTTAAACATTGGTGCAGATTGAATTACTTGACCTATTTGTTTTTTAGGCTTAACAATAGTTTTCTCTGCAATGATCAGATTCGATGCTTTCTCTCCATCCTCGACTTAGCAGGGATTCCTCACAGCTTACATCTACACCAACCAGATAATTGGAGGTATTTAATATTTGATTACATTTGATCAAATTAGTATTCTTTATATAATAAATCAACCCAGCCAAATCATGATGAAGCCTCTCAGGGAAATTAACACAGTAAGAAGTCAAGAATTCTTCTTCAGTGAGTCTTTTTGCAGGACTGCTGTCAGACATGTAATGCGACCATCTGTTGCTGCCTCTGCCTCTCATATGTTGCCATCTTGTGGACAATTTAAAATCTGCCAGTCTTCATTTACACTAATGTACTAATTAACATGTTCTTGGAATCCCAAGAAAAGAAATGACAGCATCAGTCATCATCAGTCTGCAACAGTCGACACCACTGACATGATCTCTTGACCTTGAAGACGTCCCAGGTAGAAATGATGCAATATTCAATGAGTGTTTTCAGTGGGAGAATTTTTAATTGTTTGTTTGTTTGTTTCCAGGATGTTCTTCTTAAAGGTAGAAAAACATTCTCTAAAGACGTTCTAAAACCTTCAGAAAACATTTTAAGAATGTTATCACAAAACATTTGTGTAATGTTTTTAAAGCACGCTATCCCAATCTTTAAAATAATAACATTCTGGGAACATAAAAAAAAAAAAAAAAACATGCCACTAAATACATGAATTGTTTTTGACAATGTTATGAAAAATATTTTTTAACTTTTTTAGAAAATGTTATCATACCTTCCAGCTGAAAGCTACTAGAACATTTCACAATATTCTTTGAACCTCAAAGCGTTTTTAGAACAGAAAGTAGCTGCATGACGGGTTCAACTAAATACATTTTTAAACTAACAGTACTTTTATTCTGCAGTGATGCATCTGATTGTGAAAACTGTGACGGTTGTCAATGATGTGGTAGTGAACACACCAGACTAAATCATAATATAGAAGTATAGATAACCTCAGTTTATCTTGAGTATTATGATGATTTTCTGTTACAAAGCACATCCGTTTTTTCACAAAAACTATTTTTTTTATATGGTTATTTTATATCTTCAGCGTTAGTGTCATTCACACAATATATTGCATTTTCAATTAGTCCTTTTGCAACTAGACAAATATTACAAAGAGAATTTTGTATGCTGTTCAACAAAGTAACAAACTAACAGATCAATGTGCAGACAAAGTTGAAAAGAAAAATGAATTTTTAAACAATCAAACCAAGTGGATGAAGCTCCCTGCAAAGTATCTAAAACGGAATTGTTGGTGTTGTCTTAAAGCCTGAAGATACTCACACCCATACTGGTTTGATTTAGGTTTGATTTTAGATCATTTGTCTGTTTAGAGCCCTTTGTTTGAAGTTAATTCAACAATTAAAAATCATGGCAATTATTTTTTTAACACAATAATTTCATACCTAAACCTTTCACACACTACCGCACATGTTGAAACTTTAATATTTCTCTTTGGGTATCTGCCACCTGCACTTAAAGGATACAAAATTAAAAAATAATAAATTCATAGAAAGTGTAACATCTTAGAGAGTATTACTAGAATGAAAACTTAAATCATTATTGATTATGTTTGCTACCTCTACTTTTATTTGGACGTTTTACACGAGTATTCATGTCATACTGCAGGAATGGGAAAATACATGAGGAGCTGCAGTCTCATACTATTGCCACTACTGGGAGACCTACAGCCAGTAATGAAACAACAACGAGTCTATTGTGGTTTCAGGCTGTGAGAGATACAATTCTGCTACACAAACTCAGTATGTGAATTAGTCTTTAAAAAGCTGCTAAACAATAAAATATTAAAAAGTCTCTACACTTTACAGGCAGGGTAAATACAGTAGAATAGAAAAGCTCCACCTTTCTGCACCACCACACATTATAAGATCAGTGACTGCCTCAGGCGGTTCAGGAAAACCAGTATCAAAGTGAAGTCAAGGTCAAATTTAACAAGGACTTTCCCAACCTTAATAGGAAAGCAGCAAACGCTTGCAGAATAACGATGCCTCGCTGCAGTTATAGACGAGTACAGAAATACGACTAAGCTGAAGATCATGTAAGACAGTTTTAATGAGAGAAACTCAGAAACCTAAGTGTTGACTCTGAGGGCCGGAGGACTAACCTTCTTGGACTTCTTCCAGCAATGCTCGTGGTGTTTATGAGTTCTGAGCTTCTGGCTCAAGATGGAGCCAAAACCTCAGTCCAGGGCTGTCTGGCAGCCTCCAGCACATGTGGCATTTAACTGCAGCTCATATTAAAAGTGACATCCCTCTCTCATTTTTTTTTTTTTTTTTTTTTTAACTCCGTAACACTTAAAGTGACACTGACTGTGACACTGATGATGTCATATATCCATGAAATTATGTAACTGACTTATACGTTGTGTGTTTGCTGGTTTAACAACCCAAATGGATTTAATAAAAGTCACAAGTGAGAAAATAATTTACATTAAAAATAACATCTTGACACAGTTTGACTAGACTGTAGGGAATCCCCGACCACTGACAACACAGAGCCAAAATAGACCAGCAACCTCTGCTTAACCATCAGATGGCTAACACTTACCCAGATTGGTGGAAACCACCCATCCATTGCTCTCCTCTGTAACCCAGATTGCATTTTTCACACCATATTTGTTCGACAGCCAGCGTTTTAATTAGTCTGAATTGTAATTTCTTTTGACTTTGCGATGAGGGCGGTGATTCAGAGGTCTGGAGCAGGCTTTGCTCATACAGGTTTGTAAGTGAGTAGATTTGAAAATTGTCAAGGTCATTCATGTCAATTAGTTCTTAGAAACTTAGTTTTCACTTTGACGTTAATTGATATCTCTTAATTGGTGTCTAAAATGTACCGATACGTTGTGTATGCTAAAGTGGTATACTCAACTTTTATAGGCGCTATTTAACAAGCCTAGTTGTGACATCAGGTCTGATGTGATGTGTT
The DNA here is from genome assembly GCF_029030835.1 of Brachyistius frenatus. NCBI lineage: Eukaryota > Metazoa > Chordata > Actinopteri > Embiotocidae > Brachyistius > Brachyistius frenatus. The sequence goes on from NW_027210633.1 coordinate 2,577,793, forward strand.
TTCTACATATAGATTCCTATACATTTAAAATGTATCCCTGAAGAGTTACTGGAGAGTAAAATTGATCTAAATAGAAAGTGAACATTCATCAGAGGCAAACTTCTTCCAAATGCAGCTCGAGTTCACTGCCTCCAAGTGGGCAAAAAATTGCTCAAAGTGTCAGAGCTCAAGTTGTTGCTATAGGATCCCTTTTTTGCTATAATCTGACAGGATCTGGAGATAATCAGACTCTTTTCTATGTCAAAGCACTGATCAATGCTTCACTCAGTCTGGATCTCTAAGTGTTGCAGTCAGGTGTACATACCCCAGGTGGTACCTGTGCAGTTGCCACAAAGGTTGCAAATAAAAAGACAAATAGGTCTACAAATTCGAGGGATATTGATCTTCAATAATTACATTTCCAATTGTGTTAAAACCAGTTAGCAGGTTAGCATAGGAAATTACACAGTTAGTTGACAAATAGTAAATTAAAAGCACTGGTGCAAGAAGTATTCAGGTCCTTTACTTAAGTAAAAGTAGCCTACTAATACCACACTGTGAAAATACTCACCTACATGTTAAAAATCCTGCATTCAAAACCTACTTAAGTGAAAGTAGTATAAGCAAAGTGTAATTAAAGTATCAAAAGTAAAAGTACACACATGCCCCTTATCAGTGTTTTACACTTATATATGATAGTGAGCTGCAGAGGGAACTGCAATGGCTTAACTGTTGAAATGGCTAATTCACTAAAAGTAAATAAATGTTTGCAATATTATGAATAGTAATAAAGTAATAGTGAAAGATAGTTGACATGAAGACTAAAAGTAAAGGATTGAAATAGAGCAGTCTGTGTCTGGACACAATAACATTAGTTAGCTAGTGGGTGAATGGTTGAAATAACTAAAAGTAATGGAATAGTATAACATTAGTGAGCTAAAAGTAAGTGTTAAATTATATTTTAAGCAACAGCGCTTGAACAAAGTGAAGTTAGTTGGTAAACGGTTGAAATAGTTAACTAAAATGAAAATAGCTTAAATGAATAAATAAATGATTTTAATAGTTAATGAAAAACATAAATGGTTGGAATAGTAAGCTAAAAGTAACCTAGGGCTTGAATCCAGCTTCTGGCTTCCCAAGTGTAGTAGGAGGATTGTGTAACTGTAAGAACATCCTGCAACAATACAATAAAGTTTAACTATTATTTTGAAATAATAATTTTATGATTCACTAATGAGAACATATTTGGAACACAATGAGAACTGATGAGGGGGTATTCAACCTCTGCTGCAGGTATGCCACGACAAACGGTTTGGACCACTGCGTTACAACCTATGACATGGTCCTGACGCAGATAAGTGATACCATTTATATGGGAATTACTTACACAAATACTGTTTATTTATTTAGTGTTGAGCCAAAGAAATAATACAAGGAGAGTGAGCAATGATAATATACTTTTCACAAAAGAAGCGGCAGCAGTGTACATTAGATGGCACCGGTGGTGTCTAAAATCTGTTCATGGATAGGCTGTAGTTTGAAAAAAAAAAGAATAAAAGGAAGGCAAACAAAAAGTGAAATTGAGCACTTTAGGAGGTGCTAATACAGCAGAGATTTGAAAGAAATGACAGGCGATTGAGAGCAACACCCTCCAAGAAAAAGACTTGAATTTCATGGTGTGATGGATGACTGAAGGCTCCGGCGAGAGGGGCTGATAAGGAGGGAGAGCGATGGAGGGAGAGAGAGACATTTGCAGCCTGCCCTGCCCCCTCATCAGTCTCTGGGGAACAAGGGATTATGGAAATGTATAAATGCAAGAGAAAGGGAGACTGACAGACAGAGAGGAGGAGAGAGAGGAGGAGGAGGAGAGAGCCAAGAAGAGAGAGGGAGGGAGACAGAGCGATGCTATTGGTGGACCGTTACAACATCAACCGTGATGGAAATATTTCTCTCGCAGTCTAAGAAATAGAGGAAGAGACGGGAGAAGATTGTGTAGACTCAGGAAGCACATTCAGGTCTGGGTTTTTTTTTAAAAGGGATCAAAAGAAGGGAGACTTTAGAGAGGAAGACAAATGAGGAAGATGGGGGAGATGATAGAAATGTGGACTCCTTAACTTATGACTCCTGAGGGCTCTGGAGATTTTTTTTACTTAAGAACAGGAGGCTTTTCTGAATCAGGGTAAATGCGTCTCAACATGTAGATGCTCTGCAAGTTTCTGGTTAAATTCTCTTCCTTTCTCCCACCTTCCTTTTTTATTTTTGACCCCTCCAGATTGAGCCATTTACCCTGCACGTCAGGTCAGACAGATCTTAATGTTTTTGGAGAAATCTGAGGGATGCGTCTGAGGCTGAGATGCAGAGCAGAGAGTTGTGACATGGTGTCGACCCAAATTGACAGAGACGAGGACAGAGTGGACTGTTCAGTGGCTGACACGTCTCCAACCAGAACCAAGTATTCTCTACTCGATATTAAGGTCAGTCAAGCTATTCCATGCTAACGGAAACTATTATCAATACTGTTCTCTCATCTCGTATTTTTAAGGATGTGTGACATTTAAGTGTTAAATAATCTTTATGATATTTGCCGCCTCACTGATTTATAGCTTTACTTTTGAAAATCACTGGGGACAACCAGTAATTTGCTTTGTCAAAATCTAACTGTCTCATGTGCAAAGCAATACCTTGAACCTTATGTAGGGGCTAAATAATTTCTCAACATACAGTATTAGTAATACAAAATAAATGCGGACTGTCTCTGTAAATAACTCACACTTGTTTACGAACGTGTTAGATATCACTTTGAAATATGCGTCATTAATGATGTCCTTGATTCGGAGCAACAGATTAACTGAAAGCCATACAACAAACTGCTGAACTATCACAAGCCATAACCATCCTAGACAATAATCCTCACTGTTTGTTACCGCGCTTAGTATCGACAAGAATCCTGTGCTTCTGTTGTCAGCGTGTCAGTCAGACTCTTGGTGGTTTTTGTTAGTGAGAGAGAAAGAGAGAGAGAGAGGAAAAAGAAAAATATGTGTAGGATTTATCTAAAGAGAAACTACAGGGAGGAGGAGGAGACAGACATTTTGCCTGTCAGAGAGTGAACAGAGGAGCACCGGGCCAACAACAGACAACTGTGGCTGTGAACAAACATATAAGTGCTTCCAGCGAGGAAGGACCTGTCCTGCTGTCAGACACAAAAGGAGAAAAAAAGAGTGGAGGCCACAGCTTGAGCTGATTATTCATTGTTACCAAAACTGAGTACCTTACCAACATGGATGATATAGACTCAGCTTGCATCAGAGGGGAAAACAGACAATAATCTCCACGGCAGTAAAAGGAGGAGGGAGAGGGACCAGAAACCAGAGAGAGGCGGAGCAGGGAAGAAGTTCCCTTCCTCCCCCTCGACCCATCCCGTCGTCAGGCTGGCTGGAACGGCCATGGCATTCACCTTTGCGGCCTTCTGCTACATGCTCACCTTGGTACTGTGCGCCGCTCTCATCTTCTTCGTCATATGGCAGGTGAGTGGCACCGTTCACACTGCAAACACTGCACTGTAAAAAAACAAACACAAGCACACGCAGGGCCTGTGAGCGTCCACACGCTCCATCATCCCACACAGGCAGACAAACACATCCTCCTACGCACAATTGTATAAAGCTGACAGCTACACAGCAGGCACACACCTCGCTCTGGTCCTCCCGAGGTAATGACATGCAGAAATGTGTCCGATCAATCTCAAAATGTACTTATGTGACACTTCAAATGGCCTCTTAAAAGCCACCAAACGACACTGTGAGCCATTTTAAATTCAAACACAGAGCTGTGGAAACATATTTCATTGGATCCTTTCAAGGTGGATGAAACAGCTTTGAGTTGGAGGAGATGCCCGAGTTATAATCTGCATTTTCTTTTTAAATCCTTTATTTCTTCACAGTGACTTTGACCTGATTACTTGGTGGTTCATCACCAGTCTGATTAATCATGTGACCCCAGAAAGACAGACTCCAACAGGCTCCCTCCCTCCACATTAAAGCAGCCAGTGATCTCTGAGTATTGACAATAAACAGCTCCTCAAACAAGGTGTTCAGGTTCAGTACACTGCACGTAATGAGTACAGGGAGGCAGCAAAACACAGTGATCATAAATCTCTCCACCAGACTGTTGTGAATCTGTTTGCCTGCAGCGTTTTGAGTGGAATTTGCACAGGTACCGCTGGAGACCGGTGCACTCGGTTCACTGGTTACACAAGTGCAGACTCAACAAACACCAAAGCTTTGATCTCTCACCTTTAACACTCGCTCCATGGAGCGGGGAATGATGTGAAATACAAAATGCATCATTAGGAATATAAGACTTGAAATGACTAACGTACCAATTGACTAAGTGGGTGAGACTACATATGAGTCAGTCAGTGTGTCTGTGTGTGAAAGAGACACGGTGAAAAGCGTGTGTCTGGCTCAGCCCTCCACCATGTGATTGAAAGGCTTATCAAACTCTGATGCTGTTCACCCCTTCCCCCAGTCTGCCTCCACCCACGGGTGCAGCACCCCAACTATATGTGGCGCGACCAATCAGAGCGTTTCCTCACTGCTATAGTAACCATGGTGCCCGCTGAGGGTGCTCACCATGTCACCATGGAAACTGCATCTGTTTACAACAGAGCTATGTGTGTAAGAAAGGCGAAAGAGAGCCGCACAGACGCGTATGGGGAAATTACCGGGACCGTTTCCGTTTCACGCGGACGGACGTGTTCTCTTTTCATGCTGTCAATCATTATTGATGCTCACTTATCTGCAAATAATGCCAGTTTGTTGTTGCTTTTCAACGAGCCATCAAAGTGAAGCTTCGCTGTTGAAAAGCTGAACTGATGAGAAGCCTAGCAGGAAGCCTTTACTCTGGGAATTATTAGTATTCTTATAGAGCTGTTAATCAGGGAGCTGGTGAGACAAATTGTCACTCATCCTCGCCTCACAGTGAGCAGTTAGAGAGCTATCAGTGAAGTGTATCTGAACAATGGCATTGTTATCGCTGAAGTGTCCTCAATTTATTACATTTTGATGCGCACAGAAACAAAATTACAAAATTATTCATACAGTCCTCCTATATGCCACAATCCTCTCATATGCAAACTAAACAAATCATTTTATTTAATGCATGCTATTAAATGATACATTTCTCCAAACCATAACTTGGTATGTGCACTGATTGTTTTAATCCTGCCAGAAAAAAAGCTAATTGTCATTCAAAAAAATGCCATTTGCATCTCTGTGAACATTCAGTTTCTAATGTGAACTCAGTCATCAGACAGTTTTGTAATTTTAGAGATGAGAATCTAGAAATATAAATCAAATTGATAAGAAACTAGTGAGAAGTCAGGAGAGAATTTAAATTAGAATTTCTTTGACAGAGGCCTTTTAGATAATGGCACATTAGGCTGCAGCTGTCCAAGATGTTAGGGAGCGTCTGCAGCCTGAGGACCATTTCTTCAGAGTGTGGTGGTGAAACAGCTCGATATGCAGGACATTACACTTACAGTATGTGCGTCATTGGTATTCTGGAGGTCACTAAATTAAAACAAGCTCACACATGTCTGTTATTTTTCAGATCATTGCGTTTGATGAGCTTTGCACAGACTTCAAAAACCCCATCGATCAGAGCAATCCCACCAGAGCGGTAAGAGCCCTGCTGCTTCATGTCGTTCAAGAGTGATCAAACCTTCGGGTGCACACAGAGAAATCCATTTTTTTCCAGTTTTCAAGGTGAACATTCAGGGATCTACACACAAAAAGACTCAAATGGAGGTTTCCGCTCCAAAAATGAAATTTCTTTAGATTCTCAGTTATTGTTACACATGGAGTCTCAGATTGTGTACAGTATGAACACAATATACTGCGTTTGTGATTTCAGATCAAAACCTTTTAATAACTTTAATTCAGCCACATTTAGCCCCATCCATTAATTTTCAAACATCAAATTGTTGGCACTACTTTGAGAACAATTACTTCTAATCCGAGTTTGCGGGTGATTGCTACAGTAGCACCCGGGCAGCGCTTCCTGGAACACTCATCTGTATGCAGATTGAAGTAATCAGCCTCTCTGCAAAGACATCACCTCGTTGGCTTAATCAATTACAGAGATCCATGCAAATGAAGTCGCTGTTTATACAATGAGATGCTTTGGTGACAGCAAAGCAAGAGGTGCAGATGGAAGGTTTCACCTCACTGTCACAAACACAACCATCTTCACTCGAGTCCCATGTGGAGATGCAACCTAAAGTGAAGACATTCTTACAGAAAATAAGAATTGATCCAAAGTCAGAGGAAGTATTTGTCTTCTTGCCTTGCACAGCTGCCCACATACAGTATGTAATCTTTTTTTAAATGTAATTAAATAACTTGATCAAGACTCGATAGTGAGAGCTATTATTCACTTAGCAAGTTAACAGCAGCTGTGAATATTTTTTTCACAAGTTAGCTAATGTTCTAGCGAACATGTTCAAACTGCATCTGAACTGCAAAGCGAGAGTGATGAGGAGTGGGAGAGGAAGATGTGAAAACAGACTGTGGGAGTGTGGAGGCACGCCAGCTACAGGGGTGGACACAATAACTGAAACACCTGTAAGATGTAGCGCTCTCAAATACAATACAGCAGCTCTGGTATAAATGCTGTAGTGAAGGTGTAGTTCAAGGCACAGTTTGTTTCGACCCTCAGACAGATGGAGACTATCAACAAATTACAAGCTTCCTGTTAGTAAGATTTGTGCCAAGGTTACGCCATTGGATTCCTTTACATTGTGCTGTATGATGGCAGCCTAAATATGTCATCTTTACTGATGTCAACATCCAGATGTGTTAAGAAATAATATCATCTGACGGGGATGCGACGCCACCAGTCTCTCCCAAAATCAATAAACTGCTCAAACAGAAGAAGAATTAAATTACAACAGCCTCAGAGATCAAACAGCAATTATTTCTGATGTTAGCAGAGAGCATCGTACGTTCACTCAACTGTGTACAAAACAGGACTGGAGCTGTAAATATTTTTCAGAAAGAGAGAAATCTGAGAAAGACAACACAGAAGTGTCGAAACATCTGTTTAAAAATCAGGACTTGTGTGTCGAGCCATGAAATTTCAGCTAGTCTCAGACGGAGACAGTATGAGACACTGTAATTGGCTGCTTGACCAACAGTGACTAAAATGTAGAATTATTTCATCTTGAAAAGCTTTAAAAGGTGAATCACCCAATACATACCTGTGCTATTAAGTGGCTGCAGTATTACCCTTTTTTCTATGAAATATCGAACTGTAAAAGTCATGCTCTTAACATTCCTTTCATTTCAAGTCTTCTTTAAAGTTAACGCTACTGAAAAATGTTATGGCTGATTGTCGGTGAAAGCAGTTGACAATATTCACTTGATTAGATTTCCAAAATACTTTTTGCCCTGTGTTTGCTTCTCCTTTATTCGTTCTGCATATTGTGAAGTGTCTCCTCCGCCTTTGATAAATGTCCTCACTCATGTTTCTTTATTGGAACTATTGAATATTTAAAGTGAATTGGATGACCTGACACAAATTGGGGCACCTCAGGGAGAGCAGAGGCTGTAAAGTCTGAGCTGCACCAACAATTTAAACGAGCACTAACAAACCATAAAATGTACATTGCAGTAGTTTAGCTGGCAGATCCGAGCACTGTGCTCTTTACAATTTAAACCTTAGTGTTGTGGAAAGAAGTTGTGCACAAAGCAAGCCAACATTTTTTTTATGTGAGAATGGAGAGCCGAGGTAAGGAACAAAATCCCCTTTTCAGGTCACTGGAGGAGTTTTAACTTATGTCCACAGTTTCATAAAATGTACACGTATCTCTGGATAAAGAAGAACAGACATCACAGGGCATTAATAATGTAACAAGGACATTAAGTCCTAAAAGGAGAGTGCTGAGATTTCATTGAATACAGAGGAAGTACAGTTTACACATGTTGGAACGAGGCAAACCCTTTGACATATAATAATATTTTCCATGCTGCTTATTTACTTGATGGGGCAAATAGTAATGAATGAAGTAAAACAAATGAGCAGCCGGCTGTTAATTACCTGACTATTGGTACTTTAGTTTTTCCACCCTCTTGGGCCAGAGATTGGGAGCAATCCCAAAACACAGTCTCATTTGCCTTGTTGGCAAAGCAATGGACAAGCAAATAAAGACATCACCGCAAAAAGCAACTATCTATAGGAAGAGATGGATGGCTTTTATTTCATAACTGACCACTCTCAGTTACAGTCCTCTTTCAGGAGCCAGCTGTTAGGTGTACAAGACAGTGGAAAAGGCCTGCACCAAACAAAAACAAAAACTATCACTATGTGGCTGCTGTGTTTTTGTTTTGATGAACCCAACAGCAACATGAAGCTGCAGATCTTCTGACCAGTGATTTTTTTTTTGGTGCATTGTTAATAAATAAAATACTCTGCAAACTAAAAGCATGTATTGTATCTGCCTCTAGACAGTTTTTATTGTTAGACATAGCAGGTAATTCGTACACCGCTGACCGGGCTTTCTTTATATGCACTCCACAGAGGGAGAGGATTCTCAACATTGAAAGGATCTGCAACCTGCTTCGCAAAGTGAGTAATAGTTGTTTTGTTTTTTTGACCTGCTGCTGCTGCTGGTGGATGACTAAAACAGAGGTCCTTCAGACAACCACGACCATTTGTCTTTCTAACCATTGTGAGGACGACAATAGTTGTGTGTGATTCATTTGACATGTAGCCCGTCCCCACTTCTCCACCATGACCGTTGTGCAGAAACACAATGCTGGAGAACACTGATATTGTCGAGGCTTTGTTTGTATTTTTATTTTTTTCTTCACATTTCAAGGCTTTCAGATAAGGAACACAGTGTCCCTGAAAACTCACACACTTTAGAGGCCATTTTGAACACACGTGTGTTGGAAGCTGATCAGCAGCATAAGGTGCTGAAACTAGGCCGAAGTTATTAGACCAATAAATAAACAAATGGCAACAAGAGCTTTAATCTAAGAGGGAAGGCAGCATGGTAACTGTACTGTTATGCATATATACAATATGAACACTATTATTTCATAAGTCTTCCTCTGTGTTTAAACTGAGTTATGATGTGCTTTTTCATCTGTAAAAAAGCTTTTATAATTGAGTGAATATTTAGTCAGTCTGTTACAGCAATAAATCATATAATTTTTTAGATTTACCTGTAAGAAGCTCCTGAACTGCTGATGTTTGCTGTTGATTGATAGTTTTGCCTACTGATTGATTTTTCCTCCACATTGGAGCAGTTCAAAGAACCTAAGTGCGACCGACACACAACCACTCCATCACCATATAATTGAAGAAAAAATTAGATGATGCATATTTTTTCAATAACTTTGCTCTAGTGCAAATGGGGTTTCAATTACCTCTACTTGGTACAGAGGGAGGCGTGCAGAGAAGTATGAATTTCAGCTCCAACTTGACTACACTGGCTTTTTCTTTTTCTTTTTCTTTATTAGCATGACTGTGGACCCACCGTGCAGGGATATTTAGCTCAATTCAATCAGTGGTGACATATTTATCCCATAATAAACATATTCGGTTGACATAGAGACTGCAAATAAATGTAACAGTTTTTATGTGAAACAAATAAATATACCAATTTAAGAATTGTTGTTTCTTTAAAGTAGCAGTTATCAATAATCAATATTGGATCAAATGACTGCTTGTGAAGGGGCTCGCCGCGATTAGCAATCACTTGCATTCATCCCTACAGACCTTTAGAGTGTCTTTAAAGCCCGGTGTCGCACCTAAGAGTATAATACACTCATCAGTCCACTGGAGGACACCCTGTCAGTGTCACGTTTAGTCGTGACAAGTACACACATGTATGACCAGGGTTGAAAAAGTTGGTCATGTGACAAAGTGCAAAGAGTAATGAAGTCCACAGAGAGTGGAGGTGGTGGTGGTTGTTGGGACCAATTTAGGACTCTAGGACTCAACTTCACAAATTGGAGATACAAATAAAGCCGATGTGTATTTCTTTTAAATAACACAAGTAACTTTAATAACATAAAATATTCAACTTGCGTAAAATAACTTACATGACGACATACATATAAAAGTGGACTTAGTAGTAGAAGTAGCTTCTGGGTCTGAAAAAGGAGGCAAACTGCAATACCATCGAGTGCCACTGGGGGTCGGCTCCAAAAAGGCTCTGGCTCCATAGACTCCCATTTAACTTCTCTCATGAAAGTCAATACATTTTTTCCATGATTAATAATAGTGTAGTTTGCTAAAGTCACTCCTTCCTATTCGTTTTCTGGTGGTTCATCTGAAAATGATTCCATCATTAATTAGATATTAGGCAGCATTTTTGGAGACATGCCTGTTTGATTGACAGGCCTGTGTTGCAGTCAGATTTTGACTATAGGTAGGCAGAACGTAGTGTCCTCGGCCTCCCAATCAGATTGAGTCAGATCCCAACTCGTCCAAATATAGTCACTCCTGGCTTCAGAACAGCAAGATGGTGATGGCCAAAATCCAAACAAACCAATGGATGACGTCACTATTGGTTGCTGCTTGATCATTATTTATGTAAAATTGCTTAATTCAACCCAAACCATAATCCTCTAAATCGAACCATATTTAATAATACCTGCCATCTGTGGAGGTACGATCCAATAACAGATGTCTGACTAGCTTGTGTTGGTCCAATGGGTTTGTTGCCCAAACCTTACCAAACTGCAACTGTATCCGATTTAACCCAAAGCTGATCCTTTCCTAAACTAACCACATAGCTTTTTAGTGCCTAAACTTATGGCACCTTACTTTTCACGCCTAGGTGAGGCAAAATGTGACACTGACACGGTATCGCAAAGTGGACTGACGTGTATATTACATGGTTTGTTGTGATAATGGGGTGGTCTTTCAGCTCACTGTTTTAGTTCCCTCTGAGTGCTATTGCAGTACAGTTTTTGGCTGCCACAGGGAACTGATTTCAGAGAAAAGGGTCTAAAAATGGCAGCATGCTTCCTGGCCAGCAATGAACTTCAATTTAGTCTACCTTATACCTTAATTGGTGAAGATATGTCAGTGTTGTAGTCACAGTTTGTTTCTGTTGCCCCCAACTGGCCTAAAAAAAATCTATTCGTGTCAGTCTCATCATAATGGTTGCCCTTATTTTTTGGTACTATTAGTCTACTACTATTGGGCACACAAGGTTTCTAAATCCCACTTTACCAAACTCTAATTATCCCAAATATTTTGACAACTGGGGAAAGAGTCGATAATGAGTGCAACACTTGACCTGTTTGAATCACTGAAATAATCTGAGATGTGGTACTTCAGTGGTCAAGAAGCAGGCTGACAACTCTGAGCAACTTGACCAATCTACGTAAAACCACAGCAACTTCTACCAAGGTGTAAAAAAAACTGTCTACATGTGTTTGAAACTATATTTTCACTCGTAACAGCAGCTAGCCATGAGTAACATCAACACCTTTTTGTGTGAATGTGTTTGCCTCGCAGTGTGACTTTGTTTCGGGGACTGTAGTTCTTTCACATCACGCAACCAGCAGTATTTTTCAAGGTGCTGTTGCAGTGTGATCATTTTCAGTTTCTTAATAACATGCTGACCTATAAACTGCCTCCTTGTGTCTCTTTCTGGTCAGCTGGTGGTACCGGAGTACTCCATCCACGGGCTCTTCTGCATAATGTTCATGTGTGCTGGAGAGTGGGTCACACTTGGCCTAAATATCCCGCTGCTCTTCTACCATCTGTGGAGGTACAGTCCCATACCAGATGTCTGACTAGCTTGTGTTGGTCCGATGGCTGAGTGAGCTGAGCTTCCTGTTTATTTCAGGTTTTTTCATCGGCCAGCTGACGGGTCAGAGGTCATGTATGATCCGGTCAGCGTGATGAACGCTGACATTCTCAACTATTGTCAGAAGGAGTCCTGGTGTAAGCTGGGATTTTATCTGCTCTCTTTCTTCTATTATCTCTACAGGTTAGTACAAATTCAGTCTCCTCAGACTATATTATGGATCAGTGGTACCTTTTAGATTAGTTGTGATGTTGTATGAGCTTGCACAATCACTATTTTTTCCCTTTTTTCGTGATTTGTTGCACTGTTTATTTCCTGATGAAGTATGGTCTACGCCTTGGTGAGCTTCTAACAGGCAGGAGATCTGAAGAAATAACAGGAAGTATCTGTAAGAAAGACAGAGGAGCAAATGGAGACATAAACTCTTCTTCTCTCCATGTACACTGACTTTCTCTGGCTTTGGTTTTTGGCAGTCTAACCTTGGACAAAACAAGATCGCCAGTCTGGGCGAATGAGAATGTAAAGGTGTTGCTTCCATTGGATTTTATCTCTTTATCCCAGATACTGCTGTTGGACAAAGTTTCGAAGGACTGAAATGAAACAGAGAGAGAAGACGCGGGTGTTTGTGTTGCCTTTGACCCATTATATGATTTAACAATATTTCTGAAGGGCTGGATTTTTCCCCATGCTGCTCTTACCAATCCAGTCGCTCAACTCACTGTGAATTTCCAAACACTTAGGGGCTGGAAAACAAAATAATACATCTGTATTCTTTCACTTTCAAAATGTACTCAGAGCAGGATTGTTTTGGTATTATTTCCATGTATTTAAGACACCTCCAATATCACGCTGCGATTGTGTAACAGGTGCATTAAACTGTAAGAAAAACGTTCAGGAGAACTTTCAAATGCAGAAGGCCTGGCAGAGAGACAATGATCTGGTGTGTGCACAGACACTTATAACCAGGACGGAGATAAAGCACAGACCTACAAAACATTTGCCTGATGCCGGCCTCTGCCAAAAACAAAGTAAAATATGACACTGTAGGAAAAGACGGCAAGGAATTAATTATAAGTTTGACTTTGAGAGTCAGTGCTTGCGGTGTGTATTCAAAATAGGTATGTCCATAGCTGTGAGGACATATTTTATGCTACATGCTAGATTCATGCTTTACAAAGAGCTTCATGCTCAGACATATAATGCCAAAAGTTTATATCAGAAAAAACATTGTGCCAAATTAAAACAAAGGTTAGTTAGTTAAGAAAAATAGTGAGGCAAGAAAGTGTTTGTCTTTGACACAATGTTTTTTTCTAAAAAAAAAAAAAAAAAAAAAAAAACGTAGTTCTGTTGTTCTTTTTAGTGTGCAGGGAGCGCCTTATTCCTATCTCCAGTGAAGTTTACTATCACTCATCTGCATCTATACTCCAGTCATTTTAGCACAACAGCATTTCTCTGAACCGAGGTACAACATAGTAATCTCATGTACAAAAAGCAATTAACAACAGCAAACTAGCAATGTAATAGGATTCATGAAACATATCGATGAAGTGTTACTCAGTGTTTGTAATGACAGCGATCGAGGCTCAGAAGGCAGACAAGACAATAATGAGACTATATGACGAGGTGTAAAGATGGTGACATCATCTCAATACATCTTCAATCATACAGTTTCAGACGTGAGGCGTTCATGTTACTGATGACCAAGATTTGTAAACAGCAAAGCCTTTCCTCAGCTGGTGCTGCCTTTGCTGTCACGTGTTCATTAGTTTGATCTATTTGTAGATAAGTGATGGTTCCAATGTGTGATTGCAGTATAAGTACAGAAACTCTGGTAGCCTGAGAACAAACTGTGATGTTTTTCATACGCCGGTGTAGTAAATGGTGGTGATGACATGCTGATAGATAAACTGTGGGGCTCGATTAGGGCAAAAGATGTCTTGAATAAGACTGCAGCCTACTGAAGCAGTTTCTAGTTAAATGATTTACAGCTAAAATTCACAGTTCAACATTAGCTTATAAATGAAGATTCACCTGTTGCAACACTGATCTGTCACAACCACTCACCTCTTATATCTTATATCATCCGAACTTTAAAACACAACACACAATTTATATCATTCAACAGTATATGCTCTGATTGTTAGCAATAAGTAGTAAAAGACATGTTTAATGGAGGCACATATTAACTGAATACCAATGCCAGTATAAAGGATAAGCTGTCACATTTTTATATTTTTATTACCGTTGACAAATCCCATGAAAAGACTAAAAACTAAAGTAATTGGCTTTTTCAGTCCTCTCTGACTTCTCAGTCCTGTCTGTGGCGCTCAGGCCTAAGCCCATTTGTTTCTAAAGAAGATGTAATTTTTTTAAAACAGGTCACAAATACATTTATTTACTTATTTATTTTAAAAAGGCTAAATTACTTCCCAAAATAGCTGGGCAGTGTAGTTTTTTTTTTTTCTGCAGCAGATTAATACACATGCAGCACCAACCTGTTTTCATCCCAGGCGTCATATACTGATGTTTTGTCACACACCGTGGACTTAGGTTTAGGCACCAAGAACCACATGGTGTGGGTTAGATATGACATGATCACAATTTTGTTAGGTTTAGCCCCTCCTTTGGGGGCGTTCGTCATTATTTCTACTGAGACACATCTTCTTCGACAAAAGTATTTGACGGCCTGAAGAAGTTACTCTTGGTTTCTGTATTATCATAGAATCTGTTAACCCCCCCTCCAAAACTTTTTTTGATTAATAGATTTATCAATTAAATAAAAGTTTAATTGCCAACATAATGCTGTTAAAAAGGTTTTAAAACCTATGTTAAATCCACCTGTATTTACTGACTTATACAATACATTAAATGAACTTTATATACAGGTGCGCCTTTTCTTTTATTGAATTAAAATGTGATATAACAACTTCAGTACAGAACATTTTAAAGTTTTAAAAACATTTTGATGCAAAGGAAATTAAATGTCACCAGTTAAGAAACGCCCCCACACACACACACACACACACACACACACACACACACACACACACACACACACACACACACACACACACACACGCACATACAGTATAAACACACACACACCTCGAACGGCAATTATAATCAGTCTCATTTAAAGAGCAAATCAGACTGCTTGTGTGATTTGAATTTCAACCGTTGAAGAAGCTTAAGTAGGCTGTCAGTGTTTCTGAAGACATGCAGTAGACAGTACAGTTCATGTTGTGCCAAATGATGTTCCCATGAAAGTAATCACAGGACACTGAGACCTCAAAACTCTGCCAACAATGTGAGTGCGTCGAGTCTGGACAATCACTATTAAAGCACAGGAACACGAGGAAAAGAGGACAAACACAGCTTGGTTGAATGTCATTCTGTAGTTGCTCTAAACAAAGCATTTTAGAAAATTGTATTTCAGTATATCTATTTGTATCTGTCTTTTATACATTTCTCATCAACGTACGCTACAGTAAATTTGGTGGATTACTTTATATTTATTAGGTTACACTATGATGTACAGCTATTCACACGCCATATTCTAATAAAACAGTAATGCCAAAGTGTTCATCTCCAAGTTCCTTATTTCCTGTCTGTTGAGGCTCAGTGTTTTGTCCATCTGTGAGAGCAGAGGCGACGTTCTGCCAACACCAGAGCTGAAAAATATTCTCCAAAGGAGAGAAGTATAACTCTGAGGATGAGGAGGGGAGGGGGGGGATAAAAGAAGAACTGCCACATTGAAAGCTGTTGAAAAACAGCTGCGTTCAGAAGTGGTTGCAGAAGCATTCTCACAACCTCTTTAAAGGCACCAGAATAAGTGAATTCCAATAAAATACCCCCATCATGAAAAGAGCTCCTAGTGGAGAGGCAGCAAAGAGACTATGATAGCCTTTCATTAATGTCTGCACCGCCAGAATATTAATGTGTCAAATTACAGGGCGCTGCCTGCCTATTAGGATACATAACAAAACTAAGCTGACAGAGTTCATCTTTACAAAAAGACATAAAAATGTCACTGCAGCTATTAAAATGTTTTTAAATTCCCTGATAATCCCTATTCTTCTGCTTTTAACAGCAAAAAAAAAAAAAAACACAAAACGCCGAGTGTGCCTAAGGCGACTCAGGGACTCGTTTGCAGGGTCTGTAAGGTTTGCCGGGTTATCACTTGTCTAAACAATCATTCAGACAGAAAACAGAGAAACAACGAGGCTTTAAGCTGGTGTTTTCCCTTTGTTTGAAAAGGACCTATCGTTCCCCGCTGTCACCATGGAAACTGAATTGTATTAGAAATTCCTGTTGACTCACTCGGCGGCTCTCACTCAAACCACAGAGAAATCCAATAGAAGTTGGTGCACATGCCTGGCAGCGCTGCTTTTCTGCACAATGCATTTAAAAGAGAAGTATTGCATCCAAGCACATTTATAACAAATTCATGTATGTAGTCATGACAACCACAACCCCAATCCTTGTATTGCATGACACCTGCTTATACCCCAGGATACAGACGCACTCACGCTTGCGCACTCACAACACATGCATCTGTTTCTCGTTGTGTCTCATCCCACGGTCCACACTGTTTCACACTCCTCATCCTTCCTCTTTCAGCACCCTCCACCACGATAATTGTCTCAACTCCTTTCCCCTCTCTCCTACGTCTGTGCTCTCTCAGAGAGATGTTACCATGGAAACTGGACACAACTGATAGGCTTGAAACGTCACGATTGGCATACACAATGTATTGGCAAGTGTACACATGCACGCACGCACAGACACACTGATGCACACTCATATTGTGCTCATTCATTATTATGCAAGACCCTCTATGCTGTTGCATATTATTCTGGCTGTATAGAAAGGCATACAGTGAAATCAGAAGGACATACTGCATGTTTAGGTCGTGCACTTTCTAAATAAACATGCTATCCGAGTTTCATGTGAGGTTTTACTGTAATAGTACTACACTAATGATTCAACATAAAAGAATGACAAAGAGGAGATACTGAGGATGCATGATGAGCATAACAGGAAATCAAACCTTAAGAATAATTTTTTTTTTTAAATATTAAAAGGAGAATAAGGAAAAATAAGTAGTCTTTTTGTCTTTACACTCATATTCCTGCCAAATAAAAAATGGCTTTGGTTGGATATTTTTGTATCCAGACTTTCCACATCCATTGTGACAATTTTCCCTTGAAAACTCAGAAATGAACTTGCCACATTATTCGCAAATCAATCAACCAAATCCCTCTTTTCATACTGTAGAAGGACCATTTTCTGATCATAAATGTTGCCAACGCTTCTTTTTTTATTTTTTTATCTAAAGAATGAAGGAGCAGATGTGCTATCTTAACGGCGTCTTTTGGTGTCCAAGAATGTGTCAAACCTGTTCACACTTGTGTTTTTATTTGGACTGTGGATCGTCTGTCCAGACAGAAACATGAGCGTGACTCACTCTGGCTGTCAGCTGCTGTCTTCATTTATATAACTATCCATCACTTGCATTTGCAACTAAATGCCCCTACGGAGAAAACACAAGTTCCTAATGTTTTCCACATGGAACACATGATCACACGTATGACACATTTTTACCAAATGTTGCAACATATGATAACATGGGGAAAATATGTGGACAAGTATTTTACATGCCGATCTACATGGTCTTTAGACATTTAACCATGAACATGTTCCACAACCATATTTCCTATGGCCAAAATACATGTTTCACATATGCACAATCACGTGATCATGAGTGAAATTCAGTTTTTTTTTCTGTACTAACTTAATTTTCTAGTAATAGCGTTTAAAAATAATGTCTTGGCTGGTGTTTTTGATCAGTTTTTTTTATTTTAATGTGAGACAGGAATGATATGTAAAAATGAAGGTTAGTGATGCATGGTCTAATAGTTCCTCAGGGCTTTTTAAGGCAAATTTAGAGAGCGTTATTCGCTTGTAATGGTCTTTTTAATCGGACAGGTCTGCTCATATGTAATTTTAGGATTCAATTTTAAGATCAAATCAAAGTATATTTTATATGAATGAGGCCCGGAGGCTTTTATATCAGAGGCTTAGCTGTGCAGTTGTTTCCATGAGACTTTAATACTGGTGATAATGGTGGTTTAACACTTGAACATTAATACATATGAAGAAAATTAACATGAATTTATATGAAGGGCAATAGCAACTTCTCATTGTTCACACAAACTGAGGCAGTCAATTATTATAAGAATATTTTACCACTATGCAGGCAAGTTGTCATTATCTTAACTTAAGTGGTTGTGACTTTAGATGGCTTCATTCAAGTGACATATTGGGATTATATGTCATTTCACTAGAAAGAACCTCCACCTCAATTGAGTATGAACAGAATTTATCAATTATGGTATGGTGGTATGCGCTGGAGCTGAGCAAGACATGCGGTTTGGGTAAGGCTCAGCTGAGAATCCACTGTGGCTCTCGGGACTCACAGATCCCATTGGTACTTATGAGAATCACAGAGATAATAGAAAAAATAGAAAGACAAGCGGGTGGGTGGGGCATGAACAATGGGAGCAGCGCACATAGGCCAGTAACAGACAGATGTGCTGGATGGGCAGGTATTTATAGGCACATGGCTGGAAGGGGAGTGTTTGAAGTGTGGTCCTGCTCCTGAAATTCTGATAAAATTATCTCCAATAATATCAGGTAGGCGCAATGGCTTTGAACATGTGTTGTGAAATTACATTCAAACTTAAGTTTAAACACAAACTATGACCTATAAACGGAGCGACGCTTGTGAGGTTGTTCATTGAGCCAACTCGAGCTGATCCACCATAATCGTCGAATATGCACACCTTCCCAATTAGGCGGTCCATTTAAAGGTCCCTTATTGTAATGTTTCTGGTGCTTTATTTATAGTCCTGACATCCTCATGAAGATATTTCCATTACCAACACCATTTTACACCACCTCACTAAAGCCTCTCAGTGGAGCTCTCGTGAGAACAAGCTGTTTTTAGTGGGTGTACCCGAGGTGTATTAATATTAATGAGCATCTTCTCTGATTGGACAGCTATTTTCTGAGTGACACCTGACCTCACACTCCCAGACAATGTTCTGCTGGACTCAGCACACACACCAACACACACATCCCTGGCCTGAGCCACTCTGCACACCTTATTCATACGTACACTCAAGCCTGAATTCCCCTCACTGACTACGCAGCCTGAACTCTGCCTGCACAGACATAAAACTCATTCTACCTGGACACCAACGACGCCACTAATTCATGAAATGAAATGTAATGTAATGTAATGATATTCAATAAATCTGTTTTTTATTCCTTATTCCCGCATCTGTGTCTGCTTTTGGGTTCTCCTCTGTTCACACATAACACAACATACTATACTATGACATTTTGCAGGCTGCAGGAGGTTTAAGATATCTGCTCATCACACCCCAATATCTCTGTTATTACATTTACAGGGAGTGATAAGGACGGAGCATCGACGCCAAACTAAGACTATTCTGCTGCTGTAGTAAACATTTTAAACGTTAGCTGTCTGAATTAAATAACAATAATGGTAAATTGCACACGAGTTACACTTGAGAAATAAAAGTAACAGAGTTGTGGGGGAATACATACACAGCACATACTGCATATGCACACAAACATGCACACACATACATAACATAAGCACATACACAAGGTGAGACGCTTATGTTGTCATTATAGATCTAGTCACCATATAGACATTCATGGTGTTATACAGTGCATCCGGAAAGTATTCACAGCGCTTCATTTTTTCCACATTTTGTTATGTTACAGCTTTATTCCAAAATGGATTAAATTCATTTTTTTCCTCAAAATTCTACACGCAATATCCCATAATGACAAAGTGAAAAAAGTTTGTTTAAATTTTTTTCAAATCTATTAAAAATAAAAAACAAAAATATAACACGTACATAAGTATTCACAGCCTTTGCTCAATACTTTGTTGAAGCACCTTTGGCAGCAATTACAGCCTCAAGTCTTTTTGAGTATGATGCTATAAGCTTGGCACCTATTTTTGGGCAGTTTCTCCCATTCTTCTTTGCAAGACCTCTCCAGCTCCATCAGGTTGGATGGGGAGCGTCGGTGCACAGATATTTTCAGATCTCTCCAGAGATGTTCAATCAGGTTCAAGTCTGGGCTCTGCCTGGGCCTCTCAAAGACATTCACAGAGTTGTCCTGAAGCCACCCCTTTGTTATCTTGGCTGTGTGCTTCGGGTCGTTGTCCTGTTGGAAGATGAACCTTCGCCCCAGTCTGAGGTCCAGAGCGCTCTGGAGAAGGTTTTCATCAAGGATGTCTCTGTACATTGCTGCATTCATCGTTCCCTCCATCCTGACTAGTCTCCCAGTTCCTGCTGCTGAAAAACATCCCCACAGCATGATGCTGCCACCACCATGCTTCACTGTTGGGATGGTATTGGCCAGGTGATGAGCGGTGCCTGGTTTCCTCCAAACATGACGCTTGGCATTCAGGCCAAAGAGTTCAATCTTTGTTTCATCAGAAGAGAATTTAGTTTCTCATGGTCTGACAGTCCTTCAGATGCCTTTTGGTAAACTCCAGGTGGGCTGTCATGAGCCTTTTACTGAGGAGTGGCTTCCGTCTGGCCACTCTACCATACAGGCCTGCTTGGTGGAGTGCTGCAGAGATGGTTGTCCTTCTGGAAGGTTCTCCTCTCTTCACAGAGCAACGTTGAAGCTCTGTCAGATTGACCATCGGGTTCTTGGTCACCTCCCTGACTAAGGCCCTTCTCCCCCGATCGCTCAGTTTGGCCGGGCGGCCAACTCTAGGAAGAGTCCTGGTGGTTCCAAACTTCTTCCATTTACGGATGATGGAGGCCACTGTGCTCATTGGGACCTTCAATGCTGCAGACAGTTTTCTGTACCCTTCCCCAGATCTGTGCCTCGATACAATCCTGTCTCGGAGGTCTACAGACAATTCTTTGGACTTCATGTCTTGGTTTGTGCTCTGACATGCACTGTCAACTGTGGGACCTTATCTAGACGGTGTGTGTCTTTCCAAATCATGTCCAATCAACTGAATTTACCACAGGTGGACTCCAATCAAGTTGTAGAAACACTCAGTGGAAACAGGATGCACCTGAGCTCAATTTTGAGTGTAATGGCAAAGGCTGTGAATATTTATGTACATGTGATTTTTTTCGTTTTTGATTTTTAATAGATTTGCAAAAATTTCAATTTTTTTTATTTCACATTGTCATTATGGGGTATTGTGTGTAGAATTTTGAGGGGAAAAATGAATTTAATCCATTTTGGAATAAGGTTGTAATATAACAAAATGTGGAAAAAGTGAAGCGCTGTGAATACTTTCTGGATGTACTGTACAAGCCCGTCCCTAATTAGCACTTAGCAGATGAAAAACAACAGAAAATAGCGTGTGTGGGCGGGGCCAGAGGCCAACTGTATTGTAAATGGGCTTAAAAGGTTAAAAATAAAGTTGTGCATCAATAGTGCTCGGCCATCCATGTGCACACGTCTCACTGCACGTGAGAGAAACATAATTTGCAGTGTAATGCAGGGTGATTTATAATGGAAAAGGGCAAAAATTATACATACATTATTTTTAGACAGAACTGCATCGCCTGCTAATAGAAGAGGGCTTTCAATCTGTTTGAAAAAAAAGGGCAACAAAACCGAAAAACTCCAGCATTAAAGTGCCACACGAACCAAGTTGTTGACCATAATAACATACCATTATGGAAGATTTGCTACTGACTGAGCACCTATTCAAAAACTTTTCTCAGAGTGATGAAGCAGTTCAGTAATAATGAGCCACCTCCACACTGAATCAACCTGCTCTGATGTAAAACTTCAAGAAGGAAACACTTCTTTCAGGCCATTTTTTAGCAGTCTCTGAATGCATTTACTTGTATTAATACACGCCATGTACTTTTTGTTACTTCCGAGTAATTTGAAGCGAAGCGTATTCATAGCCGAAGCCTGACAGACGTTTAAAAAAAAAGCCTGTGCACATCTGCTATTGAGGCTTGCAGGTTGGAAAAGGAATCCATTAAAACTAGATGATGATAGCAGGTTGGAAAAGGTTATTAAAAAGTGACACGCTGTGAAGATGGCAGCTGCTCTGGTCATTCAGCCGCCTAAGAATGATGTGTCATTCTCCCAAAGGTGGAGATTCACAGCTTCAAACAAAGGAATATACATTTTTCTACATATATAATGGACAGTAATGATATCAGAGCTACTTCATATTGAAGTACTTTGATTTTATTTCCCACAATGTTCAGAAAAGTTCAAATAACTGTCTTGTAAGCACAATTTACAGTTTGGTATTTGTTTATTTCAAGTGCATTTCAGAGGCTTCATACACTTCACAAAAAAAGAATACATTGTAAAAAGAAATGCTGTGACAGTCTTTTTTTTTTTTTTTTATTAACAAAGGCATTATTTATCGGTGTGTTTCCATATTTTCTCACAAAAATATGATGTTAACCCCCCTTTACAAATGAGACATGTACAAGAATCAATGAGTCTGACAGTGTATTGCTGCTAGGTTTCAAAGTCAAAATGTAAAAAGTGAGAAGTGGTCATGAATCATTTTGTAATTGAGATGCAGCCTTACAAATCAAGGCTGGTTAAGATTGTGATCTCCACTGCAGATTCCCAGGCGCAGCACCACTTATCATTTGCCGTCTCTGTTTTCAAAAAGGGATTTACACTCCAAGTTACTAAGTTTTTGTTGTACTTTTGTATGCTGTACTTTTTTTTTGGTCCCGTTCCTCCCGTCTGCTTTTTTTCAGTATATATAAGGGAAGATCCTGTAGGGCACTCGTCGGCAGTAGGTGTCCCACGCCACCCCGTATTTGGCCCTGCATTGTCTCTCGTCGCGGTCCTCTCGGTGAATCAACAGGACGGTAAAGTATATGACATAGAAGTAGGGCAGAAGATGTGAGAATCCTAAAAAACAAAGAAGCATACATAGAACAATAAACAACAAACAAACACAACATAACGTCAGATTTATGATTCACTGATGAAGGATTAAGCACGTTCTTTTGTTACTGACATCAGCGTTTGTGGCGTCATTTACATCAAACAAGCTGTAATCAAACGAACAGCCTTCTCTGTAAATAGCTGCACATTTTCTGTTCACTCTGTTATACAAAAGCCCTGCAGTAAATACCTGTTTGATTAAGCTCCTAATATTCAGTGCTGATTCATCTCCATCATCATTCTAGATGGCACTTAATGCTTCAAAATGAATACCCTTTGTCTTTCACTCGGGATCTACATGTGACCAATTTGCCTCTTTGTTAGCGCAACTTTTATATCTGAAATATGGGATCGTGTTGTTTTTTTTGGTGCATAATCTTTGCCAATTGTAACTTTTGCAGCAGCAGTTAAGGCAGAAACTACAGTATCCGTCTCAGTTACTAAGACAGCTACATAAGTGAGTCACATAGAGCTCAATACCAATAAGCAGTATGTGTCAGCTGGAACAAAAGGCTGACAGTCACTATTTCAGGAAGGGACTTTTCATGGGAACATAAGGCAGTTTACAGAGGAACAAAGGGAACAAATTGCTGCTGCCTTTATTGTCGCTGCATTGTCGCAGATACAGTACAATTACTGAAAAGGACCAGAAGGAAATATGGAAAAATTCTAATGGCTGATGCTGGTTAGCAAACATCAATACCTTTTTCAGACAAAATGTCTCAGTCGCACAGAGATTCAGAAACTGTCACTAAAAGTCGGGCTAAAATGCTGTCAGATTTCCTTATTTTGTATCTGACACTTGATTTAAAGCAACAGTAATCAATATTCTTATAATAATGGGTCAAGTGAAAATGAAAGAGTCGTGGTGATGAATTTATACTGAATTATAACCCAGCATGAGTTACTTTCAACTCTTGTGAGCTATTTACTGTGTTTCTGCTTATTGTTTTGGTTCTCTAATTTGCAACGTAACTGTTTTGGAGCAAACTTGCTGCTCACATGGCGTCGTTTTCAGACAAAGCAGGCAGACAGAGTTAGCTAAAGTGTCATTTTCCAGCTAGAGATGGATATTCTTCTTCAGAGGTGGTGGGAGACCAAAAACCGAACTAAAAGTAAATATACTCACTGACCACAAGCACATCTCCACGTGAATGTTACTTATGGTCCTTATCTGCTGATTGTGAAAATGAGTAAAAAACGTCATTGTACCACTATAAAACGCTTGTATTGTATTGGCACAAGTACTGTTTAATAGTAACCATTAATCTGGCCCAAACAATACAGCATTCAGAAAGTTGTATTAGAAAACATGGACCAAAACTGACTAAAAGACATTTGTGGGAGAATTGAATTGACAATACAACAAACTTACTCCTTTAAACTGACCATTTAGATTCATCAGCAGGAGAAAATAAATTGGGCATTATGAGCTTCATCAAGCTTTAACGGCATTTACAGCAGGGCAGCATTACTGTAGTGTTTCTGTTATCTTTCTCACAATGATAAATTGTGTTGTAGTCCAGCTGGAGTTCAGGTACAGATTAAAGTGGTTAAAAACACCAACTAGTATTATCTATTCCTGTACTAAATATTACTGGACTTGATCAGTACTCATCAATGATAATCTATCTCTTATTCTTGACTTCTTTAACATTTTCTCATAAAGACTGTGACTGTGTTACGCCGAAGACAACTGAGGAAGTGGGCTTTAAAGCCATCTTACCACATGGCAGGGACCACGCCAGGGCCATGAGGAGGTCACCGAGGTAATTGGGATGACGAACGAGACCCCACCAGCCAGACACCAGCAGCCGCTTCCCTGTTGCTGTGGCAATAGTCTCCAGTCCTGTAAGGAGGCGTGGAGGAGAGAAATACTTCAGAGTAACATTTACAAATCGACTCCTCGTCTCCCTCTCTATTCTGATGCGAGGAAGAAATGAGCCTGAGACATAACTAGAAATAAAATGTGAATATATCTCAGTGTATTTGTGCTGATTTAGAAAATATTGAGAGGAAATTTGAAAAATGACTGACTTGCAACACTCGGATGAGTTGGGTCTCGTCTGAACTGGTTCTTCTGTGAGTTGGATTTTCTGAAAATGTAATATCCGAGACCTGATGGTGGACAGGAACATTTTCATTATTAATACTTTACTATAAAACATTTCAGCCTAACGAAAGAGCTGACACGCGATTACCATTCAGTGCTATTATAGCTGCTGCCTTGAGTGCAGTCAGGGCCTGCGGGTGAACAACCAGGAAGACTGCCTGCAGGCCGTATGTGAAGGGAACCCAGGCCAAATCACCAAAGACCAGCATGAAACCAAAACCATCATGCACGATGTCCATGGTAGTCAGAACAGCCTCCTGTTAAGACAGTGAAGTTAACATTAAAGTATAGTGGTTAATGGTACAAAGATGGAGCTCTGCAGGACTAAATGAAGAATTCAGGTGTGACACTGCTGACCCTCCTCACCTCATTCCACAGAGCGTCTGCCACATACAGCAGCTGGAAACTGTTCACCAGTATCATGGCCAGGGAAGGGGAACCTCGAAGCTCCGCCTCCTTCACCAGCATGCCGAGGTTTATGACCACCTGAGGGGACGTGAATATGATCAGAAATAACTGGTCGTATGTTTCACCGGCATTTCCAAAGTATTGTCAGACAAACTCAATCCAGTAGTTCGGAAGTACCAAAAAAAAAGGTGTGATCAGGTGTAACATTACACAGCCTAAAACGCAGCTGGTTATCACTTATCTTTTCATCAAATATTCTGCCAATTAATTTATCTTTATTTTGGTCCATGAAATGTAAGAAAATTGCAAAATTACCATTCAAATGTCTTATTTTTATCAGAGCAGCAAAACTCAAACCAGCTAATATTCACATTTGTTATGCGGGAACCTCTGAACCTTTTGTCAGTTTGTATTTAAAATGATCTTCTATGATAAACTGATTATTAACATGCAGTATTAATAGAACATAATTATTGAACCCAGTATCTCGCCAAAGCATGTAATAAATCACAAATGGACAATTGTTTGTTTTTTTCACTTCAGGCTCTGAGTTTTAGCCAATTTAATTTGAAATAAAATAATGTATACTACATTAAAGAGCCAAGTCACAATTTTAACCACTCATCCAGAGGACTCCTGAGTCTTTGGTCTCCTCAGCCTTCCAGGTCATTTGCAGGTCAATTCCCAGTTTTCCTTTGTGCAGTTATAGAATGAATGCTACAGTTGATTTAAGCAACAAAAAAAAAAATAAAGAAATTTTGAGCCTAATTTAGATCTTCACTTAGTCACCATGACAACTCCTCTTATTGACAGGCAACTTAAATCTAAATTGCAATTGTCACTCACACTGAGACCTTTGTGCGTAAACTTAGTAGCCAAATGTCCAAATGCTTTTGTTTAAAATATCCCCTCCAGCCATGTTTTAAGATATATATTTAATACTCTACTTTGAATAATAATTTTTGTCTGATGTGGGTTTTTTTTTGACAATTATCTTGTAAAAATCTATACAATCACTTCATAATAACATCCCTCTAATTCCAAAAAAAAAAAAAATCTGAATATGTGAACATGGAAATGTATTTTATTTCAGAAATGTAACTGCTCGACACAAAATGTCCATTCTCACATCATTTCCACATCACACTTGTGGAAAATTATATTGGAGCATTGCTATTTGTAATGTTCATAGACCCGCCCCTTAAAATGATGTATTCAATGAGCACAGACAACTTTCCCTCTGCAGCACATGAATGTGAACATTTTAAAGCTTGCTCAGTAAAGCTGAAACATTCAATTCTAGGAACAAAAAGAAAAACATATTTTTGAGCAGAGGGGGACTTTAATTATGGATATACAATATCCCACACACAGTCGGGGCTCAAATTAAAGCCCACACTCTGCACTTTAATCCATAATTTTATGTCAAATTGAATATGCTAAAGTACAGAGCCGGAGCGAGTAAGAAATGTGTGTGTCCGTTATTACAGTGAGGACTGCTCTGTAAATCAATTCCCTGCCATTCAACTTATCGGTTAAATAACTAATCAATGCAACTGTAGCTGTCATTCATGGTTTTTTTCCCCTTCAAAATTATGCATAATTATTGCTAAAGGCTTTCTAAGAGAAGAACCTTGTTGGAATCAGTACATAGTTATCATCGATATCTGTGTTGAATAAGCCATTTTTCTTTGTCATTCTTGGATGGATGATACACATGCATGGATTGAGACAATAAAAATGTTATATTTCATTTTTAAACAATCCTGTTTAAGCAGTATTTGGATTTCTTTTCATCCCAAATTCCAAACAATCCCTTAAATAATTGAGGAGAATTTGCCTTTTCATGGCTTATTATTTGGGATTTAATCAACAATGGCAAAACACTGAATGTTATAAGTAAGTAGCTTCAGCATTGAACAGGAAACCAAAATATCCCACACACTGTCTGTAGCCAGTTGGTGGAAGCTTTTTCTGTGCTCTCCTACGCACACGTCTTTAAAGCTTTCAGATGTGCAAAGGTTTCACTGTTTTTACTGTAAATGCCGAGAGAGAAACAGACTCATCTGCATTAACATTTTCCAGCAAAACCTGATCCCTTTACTGTCTGCATGCTGCTTTTTATCATTCTTATCATTTTTATCATTTTATCATTCGGACCTTGTTGTAATTTCAGAAATCTTATTTGTAATTCTCACTGAGAAATCTATATTTCGTCTTATTTGGTCCGATGACTCAGAGCCAGATGATGATGTGCACCTCTGTCCCCTAATACATCTCTCACTGTTTCAGGTCATCAGGGAAAATAACATTCTGATTCTGAATGAGTCAAACTCACAGACTGCAAATTATTATGGATGATCGGAGGAGAGCAACACCGCCACCTGTTGGTCGTTTTGAGTTCTTAAACAAAAAACAGTATTAGTGGTCATTAATGCACTTGTGTGTGATGGCTGTTGATATGTCCAGGATGCACCCTGCTTTTTTGCCCCATGTAAACTGGGACAGGCTCCAACACTATGTGATCGTCTATAAGATAGAGTGTGTATAGAGAATGGAAGGATGCAGATTGAGATATGTCAGCTTCGTGTTTAAATAAACAGAGTGGCTTAAGACACAACTGTGAATACGGAAAATAGAAATGTTAGCCTCTTATTTAAATTATGTAACATATATTTGCCATTTCTGGTGGTTTAAGAAAATGTTTCTTTCCTTTGTTTTGTTGAATTGTGAGGACGTGACAGCTATTAAATAAAAATAAACTCATAACTGCTCTTGGCATTTAGTCAATGCGTTTGCCAGTTTGTGACTTCAAAATAAGGTGCGGTATAGAAAAGGTTTTAACCCGAAACCCATTTGTAATTTGTTATTTTCTAACTGAGGATATGAGCAAATAGGATCATTTATAAATACAATGTGGTTTATCAATACACAGCACAGTTAGGCTGCTGATATTTTAGAGCTGAGAATTTCAGTCAGATAAAGGATCAATGAAATAGACTAGACTAACATATTCCAATAAACCACCCCTCTGCCCTGCACTCTCTCTGCTACTTGGGCACGGAGAGGGGTGATGGAAGGTTAACAAATGCGGTAATGTAGCCTAAAGCCCAAAGCTTGAATCGATGTCTGGATTTTGAACTTTAAAGTATGCTGAAGTGAAGTGATCAGTTCACTGCTGCAGGTCCACTCACCCAGCCAATCAGACCCGGTCTGAGCTCACAGAAATATTTCAGGTCAAACTTTCCAATCCGTGGGTTTAGCTCCCGTCCGATGAAGAAGTCATACAGGGGATTTCCTAAAATAAAACAGTGGGATAAATGCGTAAAAAAACAAACAATTAAATGACATATTATTCTGTATTTGTGGTGTCAGCAGGTGCATGCTGTAAAAAAAAGGGACTTAATCAGCGGTTAACAGTTCATGAGCACTTTGCTGAAACTCATTTGTACTCAAAAGCTGTTCTCTTCTAACATTCAAATTCAGTAAATCCACCTTCTGATACATGCATTGTTCTATGTAATAGGTCTTTTTCACTGCAGACATTTTGACACGTCAAACAAGAAAAAGCATAGCTGTAATTAAAAGATGTAATTGATGGTTGTATTCCATTTAGATGTGCCAGTCCAACAGTTCCAGTAGTGACGTAGAAACAGAACCTTTGTTAGCAATATTAGTTCCACCTGAGCTCCTCCTGCTATGACAAGTTAAAATGTAAGCTGTGAAAATGTCTGTATTGATATGTAATATTCAGTTCATTGCAAGTTTTACTGGGTTTCCTTGAATGTTTTTGTACATTTCTCAGAACAGGAGCACTAAACTTGTTGCTTTAGGTTGATTCATGCCGTGTAAACACGTATGTAGGCCAGGGATGTATAATGAGGAACACTAATGGTCCACTGAGAGCTTCTGTAGCTGAGAAATATCATTCAGGTCAAGTGACTCAACTGTGTTTTCTATTTTGTTTCATTTTAAATAATAAATATAATATAATAAAAAGAGTCTGTGACGCTAGCAGCTCTTTGGGTAGGCAACCTGTGAGCACAGCGGTGCTTCAAGTTAAAGGTTAATATGTTCAGTCTGACAATGCTAACAAACTGATGCTTAGCAGTTTTTGTGTTTATTAGATTCATTACCATTAGTTTAGTTTATAATTTTTTACTCAAATTTTTTGTTAACTATTTTGCTATTTGCTTATTAGCATTGAACACAAACTACAGCTGATGCAGATGAGCCGTGCCGCTAACATGGTTAAAAATACTACATTGTTACCTTGTTACCATCCATTTCTTTAGTCACAAATTCTTCCTTTTTTTTTTGCTTTCTCCAGCCTACACTTTACTTTATAGCATGTGCTAATTTTTTCTTTTCACAAACTGTTGTAAAAGTAAGGTTCTCACAATACTGCATGCCTTCACAGAAACAGCACAGTGCAGCTGGCGCAGCAGGGTCATCTTTCTGGAAGGAGGGCATTGATGCTTGATGCCTTCAAGCTGCCGTAGAGCTCGGAAGTTAGACAATTACCCACGGGAAATACCAAAGTCGTCCACCACACAATGAACCAGGCCTACACGGTGCTTTGCCAGTACTGTATGTGGTTTTTAACATTATTTTAGTGTGGAATCTTCCTTTAATGATCAATCTCAACTTCTCACCTGTGTTGCCCCCCAAAGCAAGAGCATGCGAAGGAGCCCAGAACGAGCGGATGTAGAGGTAGATGGAGAAAAGGAATGAGACCGCTATTGCACACACTGCCAGAGGCAACAGCAGCTCAAACAGGTGCCCCAGAGGAGCCCCGAGCCCCAGCAACAGCATCAGCAACCCGCCACTGATGCACAAGCCATGAAAACCTGAGGGAGAGAAACAAACAAAAGTAAATGCTTTAGCCCGAAGGAGGCTGGTATGAAAAAAAAAAAAAAAAAAAAAAGCAGGCAGAGTTGGGAGTTGTGTAACAAAAGTAAACTTTAGTGCAAGGTCACACCTGGCAGAATAGGTCAAACATGACTTTTAGATCTTCCTTACAATAAGAATAAAAAATAAGAAGAATAAAAAAAAAGTACAACAATCGGCATTGAAAAACAAGAGCACAGTATTTACACTTCAGATATGTGTAATACTGACACTTAGCTGTGAAATATTGCAGATGTAATGTTTCTTATTAGCGCTATAACACTTCACACTTAAGTTATGACTAATGGATTTAAATTGAAGTTTCTTAAACACAAACAGATTAAATCCCTAAAATAAATTATCATAAAAATAAAACATGCAATGTATTATGAGTCTTGCATATATCTACTGATCAATAGCAATAAAGCTTGAACAATACCATTTATTGGATACTTGAGGCGTGTTCCATCTCGAAGGGCTAATCCTTCAGACACCTGAAAGCAAAAATACAGAATTTCAATCTTAACAGAATAAAACACAAATCATGTCTCGTGTTCACTAGAAAGACATTCGGTAAGTTGAAATCAACTGTGACCCATCTTTATACATTATATGGAAAAACTATTTTAAGGGAACCTTATCAAAATAAGGTTGTGTAAAGACTTTATTGTGTTGTGTATTGTGGGTTGTGTAAAGAAAATTAGTGGCTGAAATTTTATTATGTAATTTCTTAAAACTCTAAAACATCAATATCAGTATTGGCTTAAAAACTTTTATTAATCAGGGTACAGTGAAAACAAACCACTTGTGGCCACGGTGGCCACTGTTCAGCAAAAGTCTCACTTTAATATCTAATTTTGCAATTTTTTTTAATGATAATTTTCTTTATTCATTTAACGACAATGATAATTATTTCATTTATTAGTATCGATTCTTACCTAGCCCTATACCATGATGCAATAAAATAATGTTTGTCATTAATTATCCATGGCTTTACTTTAAGACACAGAAGACAATCAAAGCCACGGTCAGTTTCGATGTAAGTTTACTCTGAACCAGGCTAATGAACGTCCCATACCTTCCCCAATGGCATCAAATAGAGGAGGGCGTGCAGAGCGATCCATCCCAGCAGAAGTACGGGGGCCAGATGATCCCACAGCTGGTCAGTGGAGGGGAGAGGAGGGGGCCACTGGAGCACACTGGCGTCAGGACATTGACTCACACAGATCAGGAATAGCACCGTTAGCGGAAGAAAGATGGGAATGCATATGGCACCTGAGAGGAATACAGATAGAATTTACATTAAAGGCTGGATGTGTGTTTAGACAGCCTGACCGACAGAGGAGGCAACAGCCCGAAGCACTGAAGATATAAAAAGAAGTGAAACGGCATCAGAGAAAAAACGGCCCAACCCCCGAGACTGTTCTGTTGAATCAGATGAAAACTGAAAATGTATGTTATCTGTAAATAACTGAAGCCTCTCAAAGAACCACATGGTAGAAAAACAATTGAATTAGCTGACTGACAGTTCAGGTCTGTGGAGGAGCTTCATTGTCAAAGCAAAAACAGGATTTTCCTTTTAAAATAACTGAAAAGCAAATTGAATTTGAAGCCCAATTTTAAGAGCACAGCAGACAGACAACACACACACACACACACACACACACACACACACACACACACACACACACACACACACACACACACACACACACACACACACACACACACACAGCTGTGATGTATCTGTTCTCTCATTTCATTTTGTGTCTATAAGGACAAATCTGACTTGGGGGGCTGTGATGATTCTCAATTGAAGCTGTAATGAACAGTCCCGTGTTGATGGGGCTCATGCTGTGAAGCTACTGATCTTTTCTGCACTGAAAGATTCAACATCTTATTATTCTTATTGTGGCAACTGTTTTATGATCCACTGAACAAACTGCGAGGGACATTGACCTGATTTGTGCAATTTAATAAAACAACAAATCTAAACAGCATCTATTTATCATAAAAAGCACATTTGTATAAATATTATTTTGTATGTTAGCTGGTAATATCACCACCTTTTATATAATCAGCTTTTGTTCACTAAGATGTTTCGCTTGAGCTTTGCCTTTAATGTCTATTGAAAAGCAGCATTTATCTGTAGGGCAACACGAGGTAACGGAATAACTCTAAATGTGTAAATAGAAGTATTAACATATAATAGAATATACTGATGGAAAATGTTGTTTATTTTCTTCTTTCCTGCTGCAAACAGGTGATGTCATCTTCAATCATATCAAAGTTGTGATGGTAAGACGCACTGCTTTGACTCACCCAGGGTTCCTCCAAATTCCCTCTCAGTGTCAGGTGATGATCTGTGTTTGAGTGCTTGACTGTTTGGTCTCATTATTGCGCTCCGGTAACAAGATTAGAAAATGTATCTAGACACAGAGGAGCAAATATAAAGCAGTAATTAGTTGGTAATACCAAGTAGTACAAATCACAGCTTCCTCCAAGTAACAGCACCTTGTGATGACATTAAGTGTGTTTACATGCACATTAGTATCCTGGCTTTCATCATATTAAGTGTTAACATGAGAAACCTGGTTATCCATATCCTTTATGCATGATCATAACAGTATTCAGGTTTCTAATCAGCTGTGCTTTGATTTCTACCATTTTAAAAACTCAGTTCTTTACCAGCACAGTGTTCAGAAACCTAGAAAAGGTGTTTACATGCAAAGTTAGACCGGTTTCTGTTTGAGTACTACAGATAGCAAAATTAGAACAAAACCATATCCAGGTTTCTGAAACCAGAATGAGATGTTTACATGTGCAACAAATAACCAGGATGCTCAACCCACAATTACATTGCTCTCTTAATGCATTACATTCTGAAGTAAAGTATTACATATCAAGACCATTTTAAACAGGCGTACACATCATTTCAAATACCTGTGTAAACCTTTTTGCTCCACTACAATTATCTAACAGCAGTAGTCAATAGCTAATGATCAACCTACACAATATTCATTATTGTGAATTATACTCACACAGGTGTTTTCAGTTAGTTTGGCTGCACCTGCTCAGGTTTAACCTGTGTGAAGACTTACTGGGATTTACACAATGACATCCTTTTAACTTCTGCAACAAGACTAACAGGAGCGTGAGACAACAGATAGTAAGATCATTTTAACCAGAGGGCTTTTTCTTGTAGTGTAGTTAATGGTGGTATTTCTACTTGTACTTGAGTAGAGAATCTGAGTACTTCCTTCCACAGGTGCAGAGTTGTCAGGCAGAGGGCATCCTTAATGAAAAGCCCATTGACCCAATGGGAAAGCTGCCTTCATGTATTTAAATATTTAAAGGAAATTCTAGAGGTAGTCGATCACAAATAAACAGGCAGATAAAATATGACAGACCTGGAAACATTTTGAAACAAGATCAAGAGAATAAGCAATGAGACGTTTAAAGTGTCAACAAAAAGTAATTATCTTTAAAATGAGGTAACTTTTTCACATTTCATGAACCAGTGTAGTATTACTGCGGTCATTATCATACATAACAGAGACAAAGCTCGGGTCAAATTGCTGTTGCTCCCTGCGTGTCCATGCTGTGACATTTCTATGATGAAACGCGAGTCAAAGGCCGTTCAGTCCCTTTACAATGCTGATGATGAAATCATACGCACGCACGCGAGAGAGAAACTCAAAGTTTACCAGAAAATATGTCAAATATAAAGAGTAAAAAGCTGTATGTCTTTTAATACAACGAGTGTCTTACCGGCGTGTGGGTGGAGATGTAAAAAGGACTGTGGGCATCAATGGCACTCTTGCACACCCTTCCAGCACCCTGCAGACGGAAACGCCCCCGAAACACGTTCTCTTCTTACGAGGTTACCTCTCAGCCAATCAAATCTCTCCGCGGTCATCAGAAGAGGGTGGGGAGAAAGGGCTTCAGCCAATCAAATGCGCTCGTCAGGTGGCGACAGCTGTGCTCCTCGGCTGGCAGAGCTTGTGAAATACACCTGAATTAGACGGGCACTTTGATATGTTGAGCTAAACAACTGTCAACACCGATATAATAATACATCTACCATATATTGTATAATACGTCTTACTTTTGAAAGAAGAACAGACCTTTTGAATCCGGCATTCATACACTTTTATTCCAGACATATACATTTAAACCATTCATAAACGTACTGATTATCTGCTGAGGCATGCAGCGAAAACAATGAATCAACCAACCTGAAGGCAAAATCTTCTGCAGAGTGTTACATGTGGATTACATAATTAGTAGACATTCTGACTGCAAATTAGTCAGCAAAAGACCCCTAAAAAAAGATTTATTAATGCATGAGATTTCCAGAAGACAAAACGTTTTTATTAGTCATTAATATTCTGTATTCACATTCAACACGTTTCCTTCAAAGGGAAGATGAACTACAACAGTTTTGCTTGGATAATGGCTCCTGTTTTTCGATCTCTGCAGACACAGGAGATGAGATGATTTATATAATATATCATATCTTGTGGTTTGTAAACGACAACTGCAATGTTAAACTCAAGTTTAATAAGTGCCCATTTCAGTGCCTGGAATGTTAATGCAAATCTGCCCCAACTTCGCTGCCAGTCAGTCACTTCAGTTTGGACAACACAGCAGCCAAGTGTTGTTGAGGTTTGCTTTAGCGTTGGAAGTGTTTACAAGAGTAGATGTTCGGTCCCTGCGGCTCAAAGACAAGAGAAGAGACTTAGCTGATGCAGAGAGTTTTAAGTTTTGAGGACTCATTTAATTTTTGGGGATTTCTCAGATGTTTATGAACAGGTGTGCACAATATTTTCACAGTATAATTAGAATCTGGATCACTAACTCAACAATTAACAGTAAATGTAACACAAAATTTGTTTAAACTGGATGCATGATTCCAGTGTGGACTGTAATTCTGCCTGTCTGTCTGTCTGTAATGCACTTTGAGCTTTAACCTCGTTCACAGATGACTTCGATCACACTCTGCTCCATTGGGGCAGGATCCAGGCAGCGGTGGGCGGAGCTCCCCACTATCTCATCCAGCAGGAAGTGCACGAGGTTCTCGTCGGACACGAAGCGCCACAAGTACATCTGCAGGTAGTGGCAGTCCACCTGGATCTGCTGCAGCCCGTAGCGACCAAAGGTGCGCAGACGGACGCACTCCAGGAACGTCTTTAAACTGATTTTGATAATTCCTGTCATCACGGAGACCTGGGGTGGTTGGAGAGGGTGTGTGAGTATGAAATGTGCGAGATGTTTTTCCTTCCACGAGTACCTGAAGATATCTACTCACCTTGTTGAACTCCACTGAACTAAAGATGTCGATCCTCTCAGAAAACAGCTTGTGTATGTTGCTCAGCAGATTGGTATCCATGGGAGCACTGCAGGTAAACAAAAGACAACACGCTCCAGTAAATCCACAATTAAACCAATACAAAGCATGATTAAAGATGCCAATGAGACAAGGAAAGTGATAGTAATAACACATATTAGCTACATGTGTGTAGTCTGTATGCCCCGTCTGTGATGTTTTAGAAAAAAAAGGAGATGACAAATCTAATTTTCTGCCCATTGTACACTACACTGACACAATGTTGTAAACATATTTAGATCCTGTCAAAAAAACAAAACAGAAGCAAAGCTGCAGTCTGCCGCTCCAGTACCTTGGAGTGTAGCTGGCAGCGTAGCGGGCTTGCTGCCTGGAGCTGCTGTACACAGAGAAAGTCCTTTTGCTGGAGTCACTGCTGTGTGCCTTCCTCACACCTTCCTCATACAGAAGACCCACCTGCAGAGCAGAAGGTTCATAAAACATTCATGTGTATTCAAGTCTGGTACCAATGACAACACTGTAACGGTTATCCAAAGAGTCACCTGGACATCGATGGAGGTGGTGTCCTCGACCACTCTCTTCATCACAGCACGGACATTTCGTGGCTCGATGGTGTTGACCCAGTCTCGCGTTTCGACGCTCTTTCTTAACATTTGGGAGATAATCAGGCCCTGAACCTGGATAAACAACAACAACAAAACGAGAGGAAAAGTAACTGACCCGCATTTGTGTCTTTCTTAAAGAGAAACTTTGGCTTTTCTCAACCTGGACCCTGTTTTGCCATTATTCAGAGTTGTACTAGAGCCACTAAAAATACTTGTTTTTGCTATTTACAAATTCTACTTCTTAATATACCTGAAAACATGGCTTAGTGTTGTCCAAAAGATGGAAAAAAACAAACAAAAAAAACAAAACAATGGTGTGCATTGGTTCATTTCCAAATTGTGCCAACAAAATGTCATAGAACACTTCATGCAGCTTTCATAGACTACTTTAGCTGGATATGGACACACTGAAGTTGTTGCTAGATGTGCCACGAATGGAGGCTAATACTCATGTTCATACACTGCGCCTTGCAGACTATCAGGTCTGCAGTGAACATTTTGAACAGGATGATTCCTGCCAGCCACAGAAGAGAAGAAATCCAGTACAATAACGCCGTTCTAAGAGTGGAAAGGCCTCCTGCAGAGAGAGTGGACAAAATGCTTTTAGCTACAGTTACTGTGCAAAGAGAGAGGTGAGCGAGACTTCTCCTCAGCCGGGGACGTTGTCAGACAATTATCTTCAGAATCTGAGCCTGTCGGTGGCAAAAACAAGTCCTTTTAGTGGACGTACATTAACCGGCCGCCAAGCTGCCCCAAAGTATTACACTGCAACCTGTACTGCGGCTATCAGCGCTCGCGCTCTCCCTCAGTACAGGACACTCGCTTGGTGAAGCCGTTGAAGGAAAACCCACCTTGACATAATGGTTGAGTAGTTTCTGTGCTGCCTCCTTGGCTTCTGCACATAAAGTTGTGACAGGTGTTACAGGGCTGTGGTGCTGAGGGTACAAACAAGAGAAGAAAATGACAGCGAAACGGGTCTTTTCAAACTGTTCAAAACCATTCAGAGTCAGTCCGTTTTCTCAGGACTGATACACTAAAATAAAACATGAACTACTCTACTTCTACAGTGTGATACCTGTACAAGGAACTGTTCATCTGTAAGCGTGAGTATGTATGAGATGGTGGAGGTTTCATAGTCCAAGCACAGGCGAGACAGCAGCAGCAGAAGAGCGGGAGGAGTTGAACCTCCTTTGTCTCCTGCAGTCTCGCAAAACTGACGAGAAGACTGGCACACAAACTTGATGAAGCTCACCACCAGACTCTCACGTACACCCTGGCTGCAGAATTCACCCTGCGAGCGGGAGACAACACAGAGATAGCCGTCACTGTCGTTGTGCAGAGACAACATAGAGGGTTACAATTACACATGGGGTCACAAAAGAAAGGAAAGGATTTTTTTTGTGGCAAATAACCAGAAAAACTTTTCACCTTGAAGTACGGCTTGTTGGAAAATGTGATGTCTTTAGCTGTGAATAGATGCACTGACGCCAACACTGACTTAATCTGATTGAGAATAGAGGCTGACAGGGAGGAGAGCAGCTCCGGCAGGCTGTTTGGAGCGTCTCTGCCGGAGGACAGCCCCCCTAGATGAGCTCCGCCTCCAGCCATCGAAGCGCCAGCCACAGAGAGCCGAGGGGTCGCCAGGGCCTGCCTCACGTCCGTCAGGCTGTCCATGTAGAAGCTCTGCAGGGCCGAGAGGTACTGCTTGACTCGCTCCGTCGCCGCCCGAATCACGATCTCGGTCCCCTGATTTGGCACAGACGAGCCCGGCAGCAGTTTGACCACGGCCTGAAGTCTGCGGTGGAAGCGGTCGAGCGCGCGGACCAAGAGGGAGTTATCTCCGACCCCTTTCTCTTCTTGTATCCTCCGATCCACCAGCGAGAAATACCGAGCAGCCAGATCATCCACAAAGGCGTGCAGCTTTCCATTTGCCATTTGAGGGATATTTTTGGATGCCAGTTCGCCTTTCTGAGCATGGTTGATGAACAGTTCTTGGTAGGATGTAATTACTAAACATAAGCTGCTCACAAATTCATTGCAGCCTCTGTCTATGAATTCCAGGATGTCAGTGTTTGAGGTGGGAGAAGGTAAAGAGCTTGTTTTTGGGGAGTTATCAGACGGAGATCCGGCGGCTGCAGCGGAGGACGACCTGCGTGCAGAAGCATCTTTCACGGCTGCGGTGGACGGGTACGGTCTTATCTCTGCTTCCAGGCCCTGGAGGTCGGACTCCAGTCGAGAGCGTGCATGGCTCAGGAATTTATCACAGAGCTCTTCAGCTGGCTCATCCAACTGTAGAAGCAGCTCTACACACTCAGATAAATCTTTAGCGCTTGACCCACCATCCCTACAGGCACAACAAAAAGAGACAGAAATAGCTGATCTACAGGAAACTGAAAAAAAATAAGACGAACATGAACATTATTTTCGAAAGACTTTTTCGTCTGTGTCAAGGTGGCATCTCTTATCTCAGTGTAGGTTAAAAAATTCCCACCTGAACTTTTGTCGAAGCTCTAGCGCCAGCTTGTCCATGATGGCGTGACAGTCATCCTGAATCCCCTTGAAGGAGGGCAGGTGGCTGTACTGCTGCAGCACACAGCGGGCGCGGCGGTGGGAGCTCACTGCCTGAGTGTAGGCCTGCAGCTCCAGACACTTATTCAACCGAGCAGGCAGTTCAAACAGAAACTGCAGCTTCCTCAACAGAGTGTGAACCCCTGTGGTGGGACATGACAAAACAAAACGTGAAAATCACCATCATGAAAGCCCTGACGACTGATTCAATGAAACAAACAGCCAGCTTCAGGTCTCACCGGAGAGTTTTGTTATCTGCGCGTGTTGGTCCTGAAGAGTGCCGCTGATCCGAGCACTGAAGTCAGTGATCGCTGCCATGTTAGCAGACAGGCAATCCATTTCATCTTCCATCTTTTTGAAGTCATTCTTCATCTTTCTTATGGTGTCTGGCAAAAGGAAGCAAGGAGGGATATTTAAACAAACCCAGATTTTTGTGCTGGTAATGGTACCCACTGCATGCACATTGCAGGAACAAAAGAACAGCTAAACGATGTAATCTTCTTTGATCACTTTTTTTTCATCACTGATGACAAATGATCTGAAGTCTAAGGTTTTTAAACATTTACAGTCATCAGTGTTTTATTAGAGTTGTAGCAGTCGTAGCATTTCATTGTTACAACTGATCCAAAATTTACAAAGTTTCTTGGAGCAATCTCAACATATATATATATATATATATTGCATAATTATCAATATTTTTACTTATCTTTGATGTGTATTTTTAAACATACCTTATGATTTCAGATATCTATACTAAAATGGACAGGAATACTGAAACGTTTTTATACGTGGACAAATGAATTTGTAAAATTCCCTCGCTCAAAGCTGATCAAATAAAATATATGCTGACATAACCGGTTGATTACTGTCAAATTTTAATTTGAAGCGACATTACTGAGTAACGTGTGCATTATTCCAAAGAACTGATTGTTGATGCCGGGTAATGAAAAGAAAAACAAATTATGAGAGAGATTAATGATCTCCAATTGAAGCAAAGAAAATCTAATTTTACCCAGAACTGTCTGGCTCTAACGCCCGCTGACATTTCAACAACGTCGAGTGTGACGCTCTCTTTACCTGTAGCAGATATGAACTTGTTGTAGTTTTCATACACCAGCGTCTGCATGTCACTGTCCAAACAGCGGATCTGCTTGACCATGCCGGTCTCCTGGTCCATCAGCTCCGCAAGAGAGCACTCCCTTCTCAGCTGCATTTAGGCACAAACACACCATGGAAACAGACCCCTTAAAAACAGTGCATATACAATTGGTTGTGTTCCTGGAGATGAAGTGTGGAGGAGCACTGGTTAACTTAGGCATTGTTTGGTGATTAAATTTATATATTTCCAACAAGTTTTATCTTCATAGGAATCAGCTGCCTACAACTTCACCTGTATCCATAATCCCCTTTCACAATAAAGACCTAATATCTTCCATTTTTCATATATTACCACAATACAGAAAATGTCCCTGGGACAAAAGACTTCATTTCTGATTTCCATGAAGGAAGGGTTGTAGGCCTAATCACCGAGCAGTGACTTTAAAAAGGTAACATCTGTCCAGCTGTAACAGCACACACAGAGCAGATGTGAGTTAATGACAGTGCAAACAGCTGACATGACAGCAGTGTCTTCTCACCTTGTTGAGGTAGAGCTCCGGGTCAAAATGTGGCCCATTGATGTCGCAGGGGTCCAGGGACTCCGGCTGCTCCGGGGCCTTTCCTTCCTTGTTCAGCCCGTAGTAGAGCTTCAGCATGCCGTGCACCCTCCGCCTCCTCGCGGGGTCCTCCACCACCGAAGCGTCCATCTCCCCGTCCATACTGAACTCAGGCCAGCTGGGAGACGCACAAAGTGAAAGGACGGTAAACAAAAGATGACGCGCGTCCAGCTGACAGGTGACAACCCACAACCACTACCTGAAAACGGACACTTCGTGCTCCAAAGTGGCGAATGTATGATTCGTTTAGCAGCCTGCTCTGACAATACGAAACGTTTCAGGATAAATAACCCGAAACTGTCATTTTGTCTGACACACAGGCAGCTAGCTGGATGGGGTTATTGTTTCCGGGTCTGTAGCCTATCCGGTGTTACGTTGTCAAAGAGAGTGCGTAAAGGAGTCGACGATTGTTTAGTCCGGAAGTGCACTACTGCGCATGCCATAGTTGGTGTGCAACGTCAAAATAAAGTGCACATATTAAAAACATTTAGTAAATTGGTATTTTGTTTGTTTGTAGAGGTTCAAGATGCTTCCACAAACTATTCATTAAAAGAGCACACAAAATAAAAAGTAATATTGTATATTACCAAATTAATCGGGAGGCAGATGTAGTGAAGAAGGAGCAAGAGACGCATTTAAAGCCATAAAAACACTAAGAAAGACAAATCTTAAGAGAAAATCATTTTAATTTTATTGGTCAAATATTCAAAATGTCACAAAAGTCTTTACTGTGTCATGGGCGTTAAAGTGGAATAATATTTTGGGTCAGGTATTATGAGAATTATAGTAATAGAATAATATAGAAATGGGTTATGTAAACCCATTTCCACAGAACTCACAAAACAGTGTTAAATAACTCTTACATCCCTGTACACATATTAACACTTAATTATTAAATGTATGTAATTGAAATGACAAAGGGGGTCGAAAAAATAAGTTGTTGGTTTAATTGTAAAATAAATTTACAATTGTCAGTGTCTGAGCAGAACATGAGGCAAAAATAATGATAAACCATTTTGTGTATGGAAATCATATACAAGGAAACATGTTGGTTAAAATGGTTTCAGTACACTGCAGGTAGTAAAGAGGTAAACACACATTTTAACAGATATTTTCTGAGAAAGAGGGTCACTTTGCATCTGTTTATTAAAAAAAAAGAAGAAAAAAAATACATTTTAATGAAGGCAGAACTGACTAACCACTGACAGGAACCACAATACACTGTTCCACACGAGTCATCCACTATGTCAATGTACTCACATCAGCAAGGAAAGGTGAAATGCATTGTCCAGTTGATAAAGAGGGAATTACAGTACAAAAGAAAATAATGTTTTTTAACCAGAACTGTATTTCCCGGTGTCCAAGCACCAAAACAAGCATTCACATGCCAATTCAGTACAAACAAAAAGGCACTTTAAGCTGCTGCAAAGTGACTGCATGAGAAGATAATGCTTAATTTGACCTAGTTCTTCATTCTTGGATACAAACACTGACAAGTATATGAAAATGAAAGTAAAAATATTCTCTCATAAAAGCTAGTAAATAATACAAAACAATCCACAGATGTAAAAGAGTTAGAAACAGTGTATTAGTATTAATAGTGCAGCATCACATGGTGTTAGACTGTCGGAATGCCTATTCTACAATGTGACATGCATAGTGTTCGTTAGCAACAATATATGGCACTGCAGCAGTAAGTTACAGACAGTAGCTGACGTACAAGTCGAAGCACAGAAGAGTAAGAACATTCTGCAGGTGGCATGCTGAGGAGAATCAAGAGGAATACATGATGCCACCACATCTCAAATGAGGACATATGTTCGAGTAGAAGGCGGTTTTTATAAAGATGTGGACCTTTTTTCAATTCATGGCCCGTTAGTGAGGTGAGTTTGTTCGTTAAGACAGGAACTGCCTGCTATCAGCATCAGGGTGAAGTTCAGAGAAACACCTGCAGGCGGCAGAGACTGAAATCTGTCTCTGGAGAGTTCAGGTAGCATTGCAGGGTTGCAGCATGTCAGACAGGCTTGCTTTGGTGTGAAGATGTGATTTCAACAGCGTGGTCGTAAGGTGGTCCGCGCCTTATGCACAGAGCACACTGTTGCTCTCCAGTCAATCTACATGTATCTCCGAATTTAAATGATATGTCATTTTTAAAAGGTACACTGAAGCATTAATGTCTCTTAACAGGCTGAGAAAACTGTCAATTCTTTCTGCCATTACTACTTAACGGTTTACTTCTAAAGGAACAATTTCCAAACCCACTGGGGGTCTTTGAAAATGAATTGTCGCACAGCTGAAAACAAGGCGTTGACATGACAGACAGTGTTCGCTGTCTTCTTAAAACAGAATCATGTCAACCATGATTCTGTTCCCACATGCAGGTTGCAGTGTGAATTTGTTTGGTTATAGTAAAGCTGACAAACTGGAAGGTTTCAATTATTTTAGCGTCTCTCATGTCAGAAGTTGCACAAGTACAGTATTGCATCAGTTTCCCCTTTTTTTGCTGAGCAGGTCTGACCAAGCAAACAATAGTCATGTCAGGACCTGTGCAGTAATTGTGCTAATTTGAAAGTTTAACTTTGAATATTGCAACAGGCAGGACTAACAGCACGGTATGGTAAAATAATAGCTAAGGATGAGCAACAATTACATAGTTTTTGTATTTTATGACTAGATTCTTTTATTAGTGCAAATCAATTTAAAAACATCTAATTGTGCCTTTTGTAACTGATGCAGTAAAATGCCAGATTTTTCCTGATTATTTAAATCTTTAAGCCAAATTCACGCTTTTGCAAATACAATTCATGGCAAAATTCTCTTTAAAAAAAAAAAAAAAAAAGGCGCTTTCTGGTGCAAGCTGCAGATATCAGCAAATATTAACGTCAAAGTCTTAATATACATGTACTTACAAGAATCTCCCACAACACAGCCAATGTGCTCCCATACGGATATTGTTTTATGATCAGTAACAACGAACACTGAGCTTTTCTACCAGTAGTGGCTTCACCCTTTCACGAGAACCAAGGCACTGGCAGTTTGAGAAAAGCAGAATAATGGGAGCACGCCCTCAGACCGTGACACTGAAAGTGTTTGTCATGCTGAATGTAAGGAGTTTGTGGTAGCTCTTCACGGTTTAGAGGAGGAACGAAATGTTTGAGGTCATGTGGGGAAATATTGCAACTACTTGATGTTCAATCCCCACTAAGGTAACAAGAGGTATTGCAGTGGTTCTACTCATTTGAGGTGCAACATGTTTGAATAATGGCGGTAACTCCGCCTCCAGAGTGCTGCAGACAGGTCACAAATATCATCCAGTCATGGACTGGAGTCGCTATCAGAGGATTTCTCTAAGGCTCGTCTCAGACTTATGAGAGAGGTCCATCATATGTTCTTTATCTAAGGCCATCGAATGAGTAGTCACTTCAGTTCAACCTTGGAAGCATAGCTGTTAGATAGATCATGTTGTTTTCACATTACTGTACTCTCTTAATATACACAACTTCAGAAGATAAATACTGTCACTCACTATTCGATACCTCTCGCTTGGTCCTTTTCATGTTCATATATATTAGCAGTTAAACGTCTCGAGATCTTATCAAGTCTTTTTGTTTGAATCTCAGTGTAAAATGTTCAGATTTGGTCTTTGAGAGGAGCGAGGCCGAGCCGATCGGTGAGTTTAGCCCTGCTCCAGACTCTCTGTCACCTGCACAGCAGAGTAGGTTGGCGCGGACGCCTGTCGGGTGAAGAAGGACGCCGCTCTTTTCGGCTTCAAGCGTTTGATTTCTGTTCCTGCAACACAAAAATGGACACAAATAAAACTCTCTTCCCCACAGGGACATTTTGTTGAAGTAACTCACTCCAGACAGATAATACCGTTAGTGGGCCGCTTCTACTGACGGGAACTCTACGACTCACCATTGTCCACGTAGCTGATGGTGTTGAGTGAGTGGACCCGGCTGCACACGACACTGCCCTGCCTGTGCAGCATCCCACGCCGTCCTCCGCGTCCGTTCCTGTTGCTGCCCTCCTGTCCGGCGGGCCGCTGAGACACGCCCGCCTCGCCGTCCGCCTCGGCTGCAGCTCCTCCCTCAGACGCAGACTTCAGCTCCACACAGAACTCAATGAAGCCGCTCATTAGCTCTGCCTGGTCGACAGAAAAATAAACCATGATTAAGTCACATCCTTACGAGAGTAGCTGTAACCTACTTTTTAAATGGTCCAGTAGAGAACCATGGACACGTACGGTTCACATTACCAGCCTTGGCTTGGAGCCCAGCTCGACCG
This sequence comes from Brachyistius frenatus, assembly GCF_029030835.1. Taxonomy (NCBI): domain Eukaryota; kingdom Metazoa; phylum Chordata; class Actinopteri; family Embiotocidae; genus Brachyistius; species Brachyistius frenatus. Next base: position 2,622,542 of record NW_027210633.1, read on the forward strand.
TTATGCAACATATAATCACCATCTAGTGGCTCAGACACTCTTTTTCAACCCAAAAGGAATACATAAATGTGAGCTCATCTTTTAGGTTTCAACCCAGATATCAAGTGTTACACTCCTCTAAGAACAAATTGGCACAGCAGCTGCACCCGCTCCAGAAAATCTCAAAAACAGCAGGTGCAGTGCATCTCTTCAGAGATGACTGCACATCCTCTCTCCTGCTGAAGACATTCGAGGTGAGACACATAGAAGATGACATCTGTCACCCTCCACAGGCGTAAGATGCTCTTGAATTGATGCTCAAGTTTAAGTAGACACTGTGGGTACAATCCTATCAGATGAATTTATTTAATTTCCCAAACATTTTTCTGACCTGTTTGGAGTATATCTTTAGCAGCTTGTTGACAGGAGTGCCATCTTCCTCTCCATCAAACTCCAGCCACAGGATGTGGGAGTCCCCCTCCTCCTCAGGGTAGCTGTGGTCCCAGGAGAGCTCGCTGAAACACAGGCCGAGCAGCACATGCTGCAAGAAAAAGTGTATTCAACAAGTGAAGTCAGGAGAGTTTTGTCAAAGATGACTAAGAACTTTTTGGCCGTATTCAAAAACGCATACACACAGAAGTGCGACACAAAAAGAATCCGGTGCTCGCCTTCTCTTTGACGTCCATCACATAAACTCCCTCCAGGCAGACGCCAACGTTAACAGCTTTGCGTTTTCCCCTCTGGAGGATCCCCTGTGCTGGTTTGTCGATCTCCCCGAGGAAGAAGGCGCACCTGTTTGTGAATTTAATGTAAATGGAAACATCAATAATATAAAAGAGATTTGAGGTATGTGAATTATTTGATTTAATTTTCAGAACTCATATTTGATGAAAAATACAGTGTATGAATAGCACATATTCCCACCCGTAATAAGGCAGAGTGTGACACGTGCTGAGGTACTGGTGTAGGAGCTGCTTGGGCTCCGGACAGTTCCCAGAAGATGTGCAGATCTTTCTGTACTCCTGCAGGAGGTTCTGTTCCAGCCCCGCCTGACGGCTCGACTTCCCTCTCAGGGTGGAGAACAAACCTCCACTCGCCACGGAAACATGAGCGGGCAGAAAAGAAGACAGCTTCTTTTCCCTGCAGGAAACGGAGGACAGAGGTTTGTATGATGCATTTGTTGTTTACAACATACAAGTACTGTACCAGTAATGCTGCGTGCAGCTGTTACCAATATATGTTAACGAACTTGTACCTATGTATTTTGTAACGATGATATTATTGTAAATTATCACCCTGAATGCACGAATCTGCATTAATTCACCAAATCAATTCTTCAGAGTACAAGTGTAGCTGAAGGTTTGATCTCCTCTTCTCAAATGCCACCACTCAAATCCTGGCATTAAAAACAATCTCATTACGTGGGGAGAGAACTGCGTCACTAAGAAAACAACTGATAACCTTGAAATCTTTTAAAGAGAGCATCTTGGTATAAAATTGAATCTGCAAACAGTAATTATAATGCAAAGAGTGTTTCAACCAATAGTTGCCAAGACAACCAAGCTCATGGTTATATATTTGGGCATAGTTTGCCTTTGTAAAACAGCTGAGATCATGTTCATTTATGAAAGTGCTGGAGTCTAAAAAGTTAAGTCACATGTTTTTCAGCATGTGTAGTGAGAATTATCTTTCCACAAAATGTCACACGGCTGGCTCACTTTCAAATTAATATCAGTGTATGTTCACAACTACAGTTATAAATTCAAATTAATTCAATTTTTACTGACAACTTCAAATATATTCTGCAACTTACATTTGAATTGTTTGATGGAACATTCTGACATTTTAGAAAATATACTTAATTGCCTTTCTGCAGAAGGTTATAAGAGATTATTGATAACACTCGTGTCTGTCAGGTAAACAAAGCTACAGCTGGTTAGCTTAGCTCAATATAAAGACTGGGATCAGGGGGAAACAGCAAGCTGAGCCGATTAAACAAACATTTGATCTGCGCAAAAACGTTTGAGGTTCTTGTAGGTGGAATTAGTTACATTAAACCGAACCAGGCAAGCTGTCGCGCCTGTTTCCAGTCTTCATGCTGAGCATCTCCGGGCTGTAGCCTAACAATGAGTGCTCTCAACCTTCTCTTCAAACTCTGCAGGAAAGCGAATCCTTAAATGATGAACTTTTCCTTTAAGAGGAACTGACGGAGCGACGATGTCTCTAACTTACCTTATAGTGGTGGTAAACTGTTGGCTGTCCAGACTGGTTCCCTCATCAAGAGCAAGAGATAAAGCTCCAAGACCCGTCCAGTGCTCGGGGTCACAGGGGTATCGGCCCGTGAGGATGTTGCTCCTGGCCTCCTCATAAAGAAGTCTCAAAACGCCGTCGTCGTCTATCTGCTCGGGAGTGAGACAATAACAACAATTAACCAACAATCATCAAGAAAATCAGCTCAGAGTCAGTCAGAGTCCAATATCTTTGAAAGGAAAGAAGGAACTTCCCTTGAGTTGTTTTGAATAGACTAAGATTTGCTCTTTATTTTTCATTTTTTAAATCTTATTTCTTTTAATTAACTAAATGATATTGGTTTTAGTTTATAAAATAAAATCTAATGATTTTACAATTTGATTATTTCAATTTGCTGCCATGTATGAGAGACTTTGTAACTTTGGGTCAAGAATAGCCTCTACAAAGACTTTTAATGTCTATCAGAAGAAAACATTGTCAGCCGAACAGTCCCTCTGAAGCCAGTGACATTTTAGAACTGAATTACAGACAACCCCATTATTAAAAAATGCACTCTAATGACTTTCAGAAAGTCTTTGTTGAAGCCCACTCAGCATTTTGGGAGTAAACAAAATTAAAAATCTGGGACCCTTGATATCCTTTGATGGATAACGCTGTCTTCATAATTCACTCATATCCAAGATGAATGAATGCAGAGTTTATTATACCTGCAGCTCTTTAGATTTCGGGTAGAACACATTGCGTCTGTACTGCATACATGGTTCATCTGAGGAAAAAGAGGAGGACAGAGATGCATTAGTGTTCGCTATTCACTGCGTTTTCAGATCATTGAAATTGCGGCTTCAGATCCAGCCTCATCATCCAGAGTGGAGGAGTGAGGGTACGGAGACAACTCAAGTCCCCTCCAGCCCACTCTGTCGGTCCTCTGCTGTGGGTGGAATTAACTTGACATAAACACATAACAGCATTTGTGATTATACAATACCTTTATGATGCTTTGTCGTTTTTTTTAAACTGCCACCAGTTTGTTCATATCGCTGGACCAGAAGCACCTGCCACACCTCAGACATGCGTGAGCTCCTCTACTTTGAATATTGTGACCAAAATTACACCAGACTTTTGAGCTAGTTGCTCAAACCTCCCTCACAACTAATGACTAATGTCAAGACTTCAACAAAAGTGATAACCAGCAATTTCAATTTCATTTACAAAATTAAAATGTTTGTGTCATCTCAGTTCTGTCTTCTCTCAGTTAAACTATAATTTTTTTTTAATATTAAGATTTTCTAATGTGGACAGAACCCTCAACTGAAAGAAGCTTCAAAACACTAATAGTAGAATGTGAAACATTGAAGGGTAAAAATGATTAAATTGATTGAAATTAAGTGATAACAAAAAGAGAGGACACGCCATGTCATCATAAACAGCAGTGTAAACCACCATATAAACACCTCTTTATTTCCATTTCACTTGTACTCAAACTTCAAGGTGCAGTTATTCTCTTTCCTTTTAGCCCTTTGTGCTGCCATTTCAGCCGCCCTCTCCCTCTCCTGAGTTGATGACATGCCTTCATTATAGATTTCTTGTTATGACAGCTTTCCATATATATCAGGTGTTTACAATATCTGACAATATACCTGTAAGTGCATGTAAACAGCATCATACAGTCCAAACTCTCACCTTGTGAAATGTCTTCCTTGGAGGCCTCAGTGAAGCGATACAGCAGGTCCTGCCACTGCCGACACAGTTTGTACGGCTGATGCCTCGCCTTCAACTGCAGTTCTGAAGATTTAAGGACGAGAGAAAAAGGTAACACGGGAAGACTTGTCATTGATATGATGTAATATTTGGTATAACGTTACAGGACTGAGCAATGAAAGTGTCGGGAAAACTGTCTTACCCAGCAGTGGAGAGCAAAGCCAGAAGGCAAAAGCATCCTGTGCCGATTCAGGAATATGGAGAGCCTCCCGAACACTGCGGCCCAACTCATGTACACTGACACTGCCGAGCCCTTCTACTGATAAGTGCACTGCGCTGTCACCAAACAAGTATACAAGCACATCTTGAGCTGTGTGAGGAAACACAAATATGTCACATTATTTACAGAGTGCAAAATCACAGAATCTCTCTTTAAAGTTGATTTACTAAAATAAACGTATGCAGGGCAGGAATAAGTTTATTTATCCTTCATGCAGTTGCTGCTTCGTACCATGGGAAAGTGTTGCAGAGGAAGCAACACTTCCTCTTTGTGAGTGATCATCTGATGAATCTGGAGGAAAATTGCAGTCATCTCCTCCTTCCATCTCTAATCTGAAACACAAAGATCAAACTCGAGTCACAGCACATTGCACAATAGCACAATATGGGATCTACTATGTGATGCAAAATATAGTGTATACTTCACAAAAAAAAAACACGTTTGTTGCCGAGTATTCAGGTTTGGAGCTGTCGCCTCCTCCGAGTATTATTTAATCTTACTCATTTTAATTGGCTGACCTGAGACACAGGACCTGAAAACACAGCTTTGATCTACACGTGATGGAGTGATTGAAGGACAAAAATGTTGTATTTTGCCAAACAAGAATATTTATTTATATATGTATGTATGAACATTCAACAAAAATATTGACACAATACTTTTGTTTTCGGTTCAATTTTTGTTGAAAAAAAAAAAAAAGAAGATCCGAGACTTATTCTGTGGACACAAAAAGTATATTTGACCAACAGACGAACATTATCTCCTTTTTTTCTTACAACATAGTGCCTAACTGTTCTGAAGATGTCATTTGAAATAAACCTCTATCTCCGGAGCTTCACATGTGATGGTCTGTTGCTATGCAGACTGCTCCTCTGATAGTTTAGTGGGTGTACTGTAGAAAGTCAGCTGTTCACTGCATTTTGAGCTCAAAGCCATTAGGATTGGGCTGGAAACATCCCAAAGAGTGAACAGCATTACTGTAACTGTATGAATAACAGTCTCAGCATGGTGTGTGTGTGTGTGTGTGTGTGTGTGTGTGTGTGTGTGTGTGTGTGTGTGTGTGTGTGTGTGTGTGTGTGTGTGTGTGTGTGTGTGTGTGTGTGACATGTGCCTTTAAGGGTTATAGATAGAAGCTGCTGGACTCATAAAGACAAGATACTGTAAGTGTTGTGTCAATAGTCCGAGCTGAGGTCACTAATCTAAACAGAACAACAGTCCAGACTCAACTCCTGTAACCACGGCGGACACGGCGAGCCCACACACGGAGGTGGATGAAATTCAGCATCCCTTAACGTACGAGGAGGCCATGCCGTTTAAAATTCATCATCACTCATTAGACGGAGCACGTCGCCTGACATGTATCATCATACAGGAAAGAGTTGTGCAGTATCTCTATTTATATGCAGAATAGTACAGCTCCTCTTCTCAAACTCAGAGGCAACTCAAGGCATTAGAAATGTCGTTGCAAAGATGTGTGTTTACATGTGCAGCATAAATGAAGTATATCGGGTTTTATTTTTTTACTCCCCAATATCGATGTTGGGCTCTGCACAGTATCTGTGCATTCAAATTACCATCAATAAAACGCACCTGTTTTCATTGTCTATATCAAAGGCAGTGAAATTAACATTCAGTTCACGGGCAACGTCTCTGGTGGACATTCCTCCAGCCAGCATTACAATTGCTCGCTCTCTCAAAACTTGGGACATTTGCGGCATTGTGTTACATGATGAAACTGATCATTTTATTAGAGTGGCCTTTAATAGTGAGCAGTCCAAAGCACAACTGTGTACAATAATCCTGTGTATTCAGCTTCTTGGTGCACCACACCTGTCATGTGGATGGATTATCCTGGTGAAGGTGAAGTGCTCATTGGCACGGATTTTAACTAATTTGTTTACAACATTTGAGAGAAATAAACCATATGTGTGCATAGAAGAAGTCTTGGGTCTTTTACTTCAGCTCATGAAAAATCAGACAAAAAAATAAAAGTGTTGCATTTATATTTTTGTTGCGTGAATGTATTTACTTATTTATTGCCTAAAACTTGTTTATGTGTAGATGGCTAACAAGAGTCATCTGCAAAGGAGTGTTAAACGTATGTAATACTTAAACTAATCAGCCATAACATTAAAACCACTAATAATACAACATTATTATGTTCAGCTTTATTCAATCTGATTGAGAGGTATTGATTTAGTTAAAAGTCATTTTGGAGATTGTAATTTATACTATGAGGTGTTCTTAATATTTTGTCAACCCAGTTAATTTAAATGAGAAGGACAAAATACTGTGAACGCTTCCCAGTATAACCGAGTCAGACTGAATAAACTGATTATTATAACTCTGATTAAAGATGATTTATTGCAGTGCTGTGTTACTTCACTTAACGCTTCAAATGTCAGTGGTTTTCGCGTTGTGTGTGCAATTTGTGTGTGCAATACCTTTCACATTAGTCACTTATAAATAAAAACAATGCCAAGTACCTGCTACAGAGATGAGAAGACGCGTATTATCATCATGAATAAAGTGATCTTTCTCACTCACATATGCCACTTCATCCCTTCCCTTAGTCCTGTTTTGATTTATTTTATTTTTTTAAAAACAAGTAGATCAGACTATTTTTGCTGCCCAGGTCTCTCTGTGAACTAGCGCCACCACGTGGTACAAAACTGAGGAAACAGCCTGAACAATCAACATCCCAGACGAGACGGAGGGGTCGTTACTGCGGGCACCATCCCGAGGCCCGTGGGACAAACACGAGCTTGGTGACCCAACTTCACCGGGAGATCATCGTGGAGGTGGTCAGAAACAACTCGAGCCCACCGGGGCGAGCTGGCCTCAGCTGACGTGGATGCGACCGTGCGAGCGATTTAAGTTACCGAGTGGAAATGTTACTGACGCCAAACGTCACCGTGATATTTTTAGACCCATTAGTACGTTTTATTTACCATCTGGAAGGACGCGTTTCTCCCCACCAGCTAACTTTCGGTGTTTTCTTCAACAGTGTGTTATACTGTCAGCAAGCGAAGAAACAAAAACGTCTCTTGTCCACCTTACCTGCCCGTTTTGGGGAGCTTCCCTCCACTCGCTGCTTTCTGCTCCGGATGGGGAACCTGTTCAATTTTGTAAATACCGAAGCTAAATGCATGAGCTCATGAAGGACTGGCTGTTATTTCCCGGACTACGGATAGTCAGTTGTCTCAAACCAGCTTTCCGGGCAGCTGCAGCAGCTCCAGTGTGTCGTCGCTGGACGACTCGACTCTTCTGAACCACTCCTCTCAGCTGGGTGCGACAGTCGGTCTTGCACGTTGTTTAACCACAATAACTTGAAGTACTTTAATTTTTCAAATTGCTGAGAAATGCGCTCCACTGAGATATGTTCACGTTACGTTGACTGACCGACTGAATATGTCATAAATCCGTTTACGTGGGGGGGCGAATCAAAATGATCCGATCTCGAAAGCGAGTCGAAAAAAAACACTCCAGCGTCGGAGAGCGCGGCGACGCGACACCACGTGGTTCAGGCGTCATCGCAGCTGTAATTCAGCAGATTAGATCTGTAAATCTGCAGGTCGTTGGTGTTAAATTTATCTACAAACAGCAGATTACAGCCACATTAAATGACCATGAATTAACTCCCTTCTGACAGTTTTAACAGAACCATCACAAAAGTAATATGCATTGTTTTTCTGTGTCTTACAGTAACTCTGACATTGCTCAGTCTTTGTTACTGTTAACATAATTTACAAAAATTGAAGAGATATTAATTACGATCCAAGTTTGACTCATTAGTTTAAAACAACTGCAATGAACAACACTGCACATCCATCCAAAATCTATATCGGCTTTAGCCTGAACAGGGTCATGTGGAGGTTATGTCAGCTGACTTTGAGCGAAGGCTGGATACAGACAGGTTGCCAGTCCATCACAGGGCCCAGGTTCAGTACAGTGCTAACCGCTGCACCACCATGCTGCCCGCTGTGCAGTACAAAAACAAATTATATATTTGTATGATGTATGTATTATATGTATGTATTGTATGTTTTAGACACACTACAGACTCAAAAACAACAACAATCAAATTTTGTCCATGCAGAGTGTGAAGAATTCTTAAATATATTAAATTATCTACTAAAAGAATGTTAAGAGAAAAATAAGTGTGTGCAGTTATTTTTCCTCTCTGTGACTAACTCAGAAAATGTCATCAAAGGCCCAAACAAATCCCCCATAACACAAACTGCATCTGTATTTGAAAAGTTGTTTTCTCAGTTTGGTTAATCTCAATATTATTTCCTTGTTCAGCCTTTAAACTTTTATAAAAGCCCTCCCATAGTTTCTCCCTGCATCTTTCGCCTGACGCAGGTGTCGAACTGCAAGGGCAGCAGGTTGGGTATTAACAAATGGGATAAGCGGCTTTAACATAGGTGTTAGAACAGAGGACACACTTGATGGCTTTCACTGCATTACTGACATCGATTAATCAATGTTCTTAATCCCATCTCCTTTCACTGACGGAGAAAAGAGACAGTGAGAAAGAGGCATCTTGGAGCAGGGTGATATTTGAAGTGGTGTGATGTTGGCATGTGCTGTACTTATCATCAGAAAAAGATCCATCCATTATCTATACCCGCTTTATCCTGAACAGGGTCATGGGGGGCTGGAGCCTATCCCAGCTCACTATGAGCGAAGGCAGGGTTACACCTTGGACAGATCGCCAGTCTGTCACAGGGTCAACACACAGAGAAAAAGCACATTCACACCGAAGGGCAATTTTGTAGAATCACCAATTAACCTGAGATGCATGTTTTTGGACGGTGGGAGGAAGCCGGGGTACCCGGAGAGAAGCCACACAGGCACAGGGAGAACATGCAAACTCCACACAGAAAAGCCCAGGACCAGATTCGAACCCAGAACCTTTTCACTGTGAGGCGACAATGCTAACCACTGCAACACTGTGCCGCCCCAGCAAAAGATGTTAAAAAAAAATTTTTAAAATAGATAAATAAAAATAAAAAAAAACGATTCAACTCCGTTAGGAATTTAGTAACTTCAAACTTTAATAAGTCATCTGTTATTTTGTCGTAGTCCTGCTGCGCAGCAGAATATTGTGCCTCACGTCTCTCTAGTCAGCTTTTTTGTAAGACCAAAAATAATTTTTGAACACTGCCTCGTCAAGACAAGTGTTGTGAGAATTCAATTAGCAATGCATATCATATTCAAAAGCAACAAAAGGATTAGGTGTATTTGTGGAATTGTAAACAAATATAACAATTATGGGGTTTATCATCCAAGTCCAGTAGATAACATGAAAAATAAAATAGATAAATCATTAAAAAAAAATCTGCTCTGCTTATTTTAAGCATATTATAAATTTTAAGGAGTTATATTAGGACCAGTAGAAATCAAAACTTCTGTTGGTACCCTCACTGATCATAATTTGATTGGGGAATTAGAGTAACATAACTTTTAATTACCTTTACCTCTGATGATCATCTGACAATAAAAAAATACTATCCCTAAATCTATGAAATTGATAGAAATTTGTGATTTGTGTTCTCTTTTTAAATTAAAATCATTCATTAGTTGCCCTTTCAGTGTAAACGTTATTTACATGTGTGTACATCGTGTGGGGTTTAGGCTGTAGCTCCCGAAGGAGTGCCCTCTTCCACCTGGTTTTTAAGCAGGAAGAACTTCAGCACAGGGTCGAGGTACTCCATGATGGTTTCTTGCACTCCCTTCTCCAGCAGGTAGCCCTCTGTCTCGATCTCTGTGTTCTCCTCCCCTGACACTGCCTCCATGGCGGTCTGCAGGAGCCGCAAGCTCACAAGCACAGAACCCTGCGAAGGGGGAAGGTGGAGAGAAGGAGGAGAACATTGTAGATGTTTCAATGAAGGACTACCAAATGAAGGTGGTAATTGCTTGATATGGTATATATTGTGAATTGGAGATCCATTTATATTCTCTCTTGATGAAGTCAGGAGTCTCTCTGATGGCGTATTTCAATCATACCACAATTGCAGGCACAATGTTAGTGTAGTTTATAACAATTGTTGTGCAACCATACCAATTCTACAAAAGCCAATGTAATGCATTGATCGTTTTCCAAATTATAAAGTTCACTGAAGCACCACCAGCTTTGCCTGAAATCACTGTCGGACCACTGGAGCTCCTCTCATTTACCTGTAAGAGGAAGACTGACAGCACTCCAGCCCCAATGGTGTTCATGAGGCCCATGTAGTAGGTGACCAGGGCCTCTCTGCAGCCTCGCAGGTAGATGTTGAGCTCCTCGGTTTGGTACTCGTAATTATAATGGGCTGAGTTGTTGGTGAGCTGATACTGGATGCACGGCCGCGGTGAGCTGGGGTTGCAGCAACTGAATGGGACTCCATCTACCAAGTAACGACCATCCACGTTGCTCTTGACGCGGCTAAAGAGACAAATGAAAGATTACCAATACTTGTACTTTATGATTTATCATCTTTATAAAGATCAGATGTCCTTCTATTGTAATGAAGATGCACAGATGTAAAACCCACTCAGCTCTATCCACTTACTCTTTCACTTCCTTGGAGTTGAAATCAAGGTATCGGTTGCTGATCCACTGGACCTCAAACCAGTCCCTGAAGTCAGTGTTTCCACAGCACTGAAACTGCATCTGCAGGCGGTCGATGTTCTGCTTCTGGAAGCAACGGCCCGGGGTGTCTGTGTCCTTGTAGAAGCGGATGCCGTTCCTCAGGCCGACCTTCAGAGATGACTCGAGACTGCCCTTCATCACGTAGCTCATGATGACAGTTAGCAGCATGAGCATGGTGAAGAAGCACGAGACGGCAAAGTAGGGCTTCAAGAAGGTCTTCCAGCGAGGAAATCGCCCGGCGTCCAGAGCGTCCTGGCAGATCTTTGACGCAAAGTAGTTGATGCCCAAAGATGCCAGACCAACAATCATGAGGGTGTTGGGCACAATATGTATGTCTGAGTTATCCATTACCTGTAATGTAAATCACACAAGGATGGAAGGAATACAAGTTACATTTTGTATGAAAGATTATCAAAATATATCAACATGTATATAACACTGTGCAATCCTTCAACGAATGTATGTGCTGTGCAATCATAAAGTTCTGAGACTTTTCCTGTTGCACACTAACGAATGCGTGAAGTGTGTGGGGGGAGGGGGGGAGACAATAACTTTCATGAGTAAGTACTCCAAATTACACCCATTGATCAACATTAGCTCTTGTGTTACACGTATTTTTCCAGGCAAGAATGGCTGAACGCCACTGTCCGAAACCAAGGAAGACATATCAGGTCAGGAGCACTACCAGGTGGGTTTTCTTTAACATTCGTTATAACCAGACTGTTCAATCCTGAGTTTAAAGTTAAAGTTATCAGGGTTTGAATAGTGAGCGACCACATAGCATGTGTGTTGATGAACCCTCAAAGACCTTTTTTTTAAAAAATTTGTTATAAAGAAGGGATTTCTTAAATACATTTATATTAAAACTCATTAGCAGCATTTTCCTACTGTCTGTCAAAAAACTTATAATTAAGAGGATCCCGGTTTGGAATCTACTGAGGCCATAGAGGCTCACCGCAAGTCGCTGGGGCTTAAATCTGTACTCAAGGGCACCTACAATAATGGTACTCACACAGTCTAAAATATATTTCTCTAAGAGAAAGGTATGAATATCTTTCTATCCATCCCATGTTAAATGCAGTAGTGAGGTTTTAGGACTTTGTATTGTGAGTTTTTGAATGTTCACTTTTTGTAATAGAGTAGTTAAATTGCAAAGCAAAAAAGCAAAAAAAGGAAAGGAAAAGCTGTTTTTGGTTAAGTATTTTACAAAATCTGGTGCCTCATATTCAATTGCTGCCTCAATTGCATATTTGATTTCACTAATTTTACTTGTGCAAAACAATGGGATGAAAATCTGTGGTACGAACTATAACATGACAGTTACGTGACATGATCACATTTTTGTAAGCCTCAGATTTCATACTTTTTCTGACTTCATTTTATATTTCTTTACAATTTAATGTAAACAATGAAATTATGCAAAGTTATGATGACAGCCTTCAGAAGTAGGGATTAGGGTGATTAAGACTGACAGGGACTAGTTTATGAAATGATGAATCAGGATCCAAAGTGGGTCACAGTTGTTTTGACTTCTCCTTGGTCTACAATTAACAAAGAGGTTTTTCAAAGGTATCAGATTGAATTGATCCTTTTCAAGTTTCATTATTCAGGTTTTCTCCCTAAAATATTGTGGCAGCAGTTTGACATTAAGACAGAAACAGATTTCATTTGTCAGGTGTTTGTTGCTATTTATGCAAATTAGTACATAAGTGTGTAATCAGCTGCATCACCTGACAACCTAAAAAATATGTTTTCCCTGAATGTTGATATTTATTCCAAAGCATAGTGTGAGTCTAGAATTACAAGCACTTATTACTAGTTTATGTGACATTTGTTTTGTCTGTAAGAATTATTATTACAGTAAAGGCAGCTATGTTTTCAATATTTTTTTCTCAGTAAGGTCACTGACATATATATATTATATATTATACTTACTACTATATATATATATATATACTTACTACTCTACACTCTGTTACACTATAGTTCATGTTAGTCACTTTTGCAATTAATTAAAAATGACAGTCAATCATGGTTATTTTCAGAGAACTTAAATGTGAAAACATACAAAAAATGAATGGCAGTATTCACTGTAGCATGTAAAACTTTGAGTACCTCTGCCCTCCTACGGAGCTCCGTCTTCAGAATGCACCCCAGGGTGAAGGTCACAGCCCCGGCAACTGCGGCACTCCATGACAGGAACCACAGTCCCTGGGCTAGCTTCACCCTTTTCTGAAAGGGGAACTTCATCTTCATCACCACCATGGCTGCAGCGAGGGAATCCGAGTCTTACCGGGGGAATAGGGGAAGGAGAGCGACGAGGCAACGAGGGACGATGCTGTGCTTTGTCTGTGAGAGAGAGAAAGAGAAGTGAGAGGCAGGACTCCAAAGGTTTAGTGATGAAGATGACAGAAGTGAAACACAACACTGAATTTGAAAACGAAACAGTGGGAGGATAATTCAAACACACGGATAGTAACTTTGAGATAGAAAAAAACTAAAACAAGAAAAAGTGGAGAGGTTAATGCAAAATCCTTAAAGAATAAAACTTTTGGGGTTCACATCTCAAGTGGTCTTCAATTAAACCGATGTTAGTGTGTCAAAGTTCACCTTATTTGTCTTCCCAAAAAGTGATGAAAAAAGTCCAGCTATCTCCAGCAACCACTGTGCACCGTCCGGTGTGCCACACAGTGGATTTGGCACACTGGATTTGGCAAACCTGGATGCTGGGAGCGTCTTACCACTAATGCCTACCTATCCTATTAAACTGGTCTGTGGATCCAGGCCATTGTCTGCTCAGCATCCATTACTCACACAGAGGGACATGGGTGACAAACCAAATTGATCCTGACAGGGAGATGGATATTATTAGTAGCCTCTGTAAGTCATTATCTTTGTAACACACGATCCTCAGGACACAACTTCAAATCCACACATAAACTGGAATAATTCTGAGATTAGAAGGTCACTAAAAGGTCACCAGTTTATCTCAGGTTGATGACATTATTTATCAAATATTTCTGATAGTAGGGCCTACTTTATTTCAAAACTAACATAGTTTCCCATTTCTGGTTCTTATAATCTTGTTTGAACTGTATGCAGTTGAAATAAAAGAAACACAGCAAAATCATTCATGACTACAGTCAGTGAATAAATTCCGACTGATTAAATGCTCCTCTTCAACTATGACAGAATTAATGTGGGGTGGCAGAGAGAATAAGTGTTGTTTATTTTATAATACTCCTGAGGAGCTCAGAGGGACAGGCTGGATATGGAACATTCAGGTGCTCGAGTGATGATTCAAATGTGAGCTTGTCTGCAGGATTTATAGAAGTTTCAAGCAGAATCACTGACAATAGGCCTACTTCATTTACTGCTGAGCAGCCACATTACTGGTTAAAAGGAGAACATCCCAGAGTAGTACAAAAAACATTAATGACTTTCATTATTGACCCTATAATAATATCGTTGCACCGTTCATCTCATTTCATTTCATAGCACCGGACAGCCATCCATCCCAAACTGTATTTATTTATTTATTTTTATTTTTGTGTGTGTGTATATAGTCTATGTGTGTGTATTTATTCTAAAATAATTATTTTTATTTATCTATTTCTTATATCTTATACGTATTCGTAAAAGATTTTCATATTGTGTGCACTTTTTGTTTTTTTCTTGCTGCTGTGACGACTGAATTTTCCCACTGTGGGATTAATAAAGTCAATCTTATCTTATCTTATCTTATTAGTTCAATATTCAATATTTATATTAGCTACGTTTTGCTTGCAGCTGCAAGCTGTGTTCAGCTAAGTACGAAACCGGGCCTACAAACAGAGAGGTCATTTCAAATCACTGTCGTTAGCCAGAGCAAAGCACACCAGTACTTTTAGTAACCACCTGCTGGATACACTGAATATTATTTGATCTAAAAGTTCAGAATAGATACCAAACATTTATGGTCGGCATTCTGTTGTGTCGGTGGGAAAACACAGAAATTTAATTTTTTTTTGGAGACAGTGCATACAGGGACAAGACTAATCTAACCATGACAGCAGCACGAGGCGGCTTCTAAATACTAACGTGTTTACCAGGTGCAGTATTTACACGCTGACTGATAACCATCTTTGTTTACCGCGTTAGCATGGTGACATTTTGACATTTGCTAATTAGAGCTAAATAGAGACTACTGCTCGGTTGATAAACATGTTTAGCTTTGCCATAAAGCAAATTCAGGTTTTGTTTTGACCTGATGTGTTATGCTGGTGCTATATTTTAAGAGGCTCACTTAAGTTGCTACAATTCATCCTGAGGGGAACCAAATTTAATCCATTGATCATTTGTTCAGACCAGTCGTAACCACAAATGGGAAACTCACTGTTCATGTCAGTCCAAAATGGATTAAATTGCCATATTTCAACTATGATAACTGCTAATAACTGTTCCTGTTTGTCCAGTTCCATGAAGCACATTCACAACATAGCAGACTTTCATTGTTTTCTTCATGTAGTTTATTAAATGTTACAAGGAAAGAGTTACACGAGTTAAGCTCTAAACATTTATTTTGGCAGGTTTATCGTTATAACCAGAGAAAAAACAAATACATATATGTATATTTTAATATTTTTTCATGTCGATATAGTGAAAGCTATTTACTGCACTTGCAAGCATACATTATGTTATACTGTTGCCTATATTATATATTACATGCCTAGCAATACTTTTTACAACAGGATAATCCATTGACAGGAACATTGAAAACTGAAAAATATCTTTTGAGATGTTTTAATATTGTGCATTACACTTGCAATTTACAGCATCACACAATGCAATCAAAATGCATAAATGCAGCTATCTATGCAAAAAAGTACACCCTATATCAATACTTAATATTTCTTGCTATAAACCAAGCAGAATAACTTGTTGTTGTTTTTTTTACAGTGAGTAGGGATGGAAAAACAGGAAAGAAACCGCATCTGCTTATATTTGCATCTATGCAACAAAAATCCACATTTACAGTTTTCCATTAAATGATCTAATCTAAACTGTGCAGGATGTTTCACGGTATGTACACATTTTTTTCATCTGCCTCCAATTGGTCATGTCAACTATTATAATCACATATAATTGGTTAAAACTGTTTGCACCAGGCTATCAAAGTAAATCCAATAAATCTAATGGTTGAAATTTAAAGGTTAAGTCTCCTCAAGTCACATGTTTGTCAGGCTGAACCACCGAGCCACTGAAAAAGAGCCTCATTAAAGCTTCACAGTAAATAAAGTAAATTAGTACTTCAGACATAATGACTGGTGCACTCGTGTTTCTGTCACAGCTGTGTGCGCCCCCCTTTGAACACCTCATCTGGAATCCCTCCTGTCCAGTTGGGCACCTCCGACCTGCGCTGCTCTCTTCCCTCACTGGCTTGCGGTTCACATATTAATTGCTTGAGCATCTGCTCGGCTGACTGCAGGATGGCCAGGCTGCTATCGGCCTCTGATGCCCTGCTGTCTGTCGGCCGCCCAATAACTGCGTCCTTGTCGTTGCCTGTTCTCCAGTGATGAATGATTTCATTATCTAAATCCTCGATAGAGTCCTCCCTATGATGGTGAAGGTTCATCATGGCCTCTGTGCCTCTCAGCTCTTTTTGCATGTGCTGACATGCTAGAGGGATTTCCTCCAGGCTAGTTGACCGGATCAGGATGGCAGATCCTAGGTTGGAAGTTGTGGTGATCCTGTAACCTCCCTCACCCGTCACGCCATCAGACAGATTCTTGAAGCCAGAGGGGCAGGAATTGGTTGGAAGTGCTGGTAAGATCTCACTGCGGATGGTGAGGTGAGGTATCTGCAGTGGGCGTGGAGAATGTGATCTGACAATGTCTTCTCCGCCTGACTCGCTGTATTTGTCCACGTCTACCTTGTGATGTCTCCACACCGGACATCTGTTTGATCCTGTCAGTATAAACCGAGGGGCCTCTTCTCCCATCTCTGACCAGTCAGACTCCTCCTCCTCTGGAACCGACCCTAGAGGTTGCTCCTGCCCTGCAGCTTTGGCCTTTCCGAAGCTGTCCATGAACTGAGCCGGAGGGGGGGCGATAGGGAGACCCACCTGGTTAACGGCATCATCAGACTGAAAATGAAGGATGGGTTTGTGTAGCATTGATGTTACCTATAGTAAGTAGAGATTGATTTTTACATGATTGTATGTACATGTTGATTGTACCTCACCCTCACACACCACCCCCTACAACACACACTGCTCCCTCACCTCCCTCCATTGCGTGCTAGATCCCTCTCTCTCTCATGCACACACACACACACACACACACACACACACACACACACACACACACACACACACACACACACACACACACACACACACACACACACACACACACACACACACACACACACACACACACACACACGACTGTGATCATTGGTCAGGCAGCACTTTTCTATTATCTACATTGCACTGCTTTTTCAGGATGACATACCTCAGGTCTACGCCAGTCTGACACTTCGATCATTACAGCTGTGCCTTCTATTTGTACAATGTACCTTCATCATTCAGCTTGTTAGGTATCTTTTTATATTATTTATATTTTACCTTTTTTTTTATCACAGTTTCTGCACTTTAAATACCAGCAGTCACACCATGCCACATACACAGCTGTGTTGGTGTTTTCTATTTGTGTTACCTATTTTTTAATTTTTATTTAATCTTATATTGTGGTGGCACCTTGGGTCCACGAAGAACAACGTTTCATCCAGCTGTATACTTTGTATGGGGATGAATTAATTTATACATAAACTTAAAGAAAAACAGATTAATACTAAATGCTGTATGTGCTTTAAACTATTTTGGAGAGGTTTATCAATATTTATTTTTATTTCTTGGTTTGTATGTCCTTGCCCATTGTGGCTAATAGATATCATAAGAAACAACACAATTGTTGTTGTTTTTTCAGTCGTTGAGGTGGTGCCCTTTGGTCAATCCACTCTCTGCCTAGAATTTAAAAAGGAAGGTACAGAGCTCACCTTAAATGTTTCCATGGTGTTGGCAAATTTTTCATCTGCAAGCCGCTCCGTCAGGTCTGAGATACGCTGGTTCAACCTCTCACGTTCTCCTTCCATACACTGGGCCTGACACAGAGCGCAAAGGAAGCAGTAAGAATGAGACTTTACTATGTCACAGTCTCCCCTTTCACAGGTCTATTAATGCGTCTGATAATTAGGGAGCTGACATTTTGCACAAGACAAATCGCAGTACTTTCTATCTCACCACTGAGTGAAGCTTTTGCTCCAGAAGATTATTGGTCTGTTGAGTGGATGAGCAGTTATCATGCAGTCTAAAACAAGTCAGAGACAGACAGAAAGACGTTATATGTAATGTCTCACACTGTATGCCCATAAACATTTGCAGCTGTCATCTTGAAAGTACGTTTGTCACCTTTTGAACCTCTCTGTGAGGTTGACGAGCTCCATGCGTGTCCTCTGAAGTTCTGTCTCCAACAGCTTTTGGCTGCTCATGAATTCCTCTCCTAAACACTCCATCCTCACTGCTGTCTTCAGCAAACTTTGGTGCAGACCTTCATTTTGCTCCTGTAGTATCCTATCAGGACACAAACAAAGTGAGACAATGTACACAGGCTCTTACTTGCATTTATTTAATTCTTTCACATTTTTGTCAAACATTTCCTTTACTATTACTTTGATGTAAAAATCTCCCAGCTCCATGTCTTCTATCGTAAACAAAGCAATTTTTTAAGGTGCATTTATCTAGTTAATCTACACACACTGCCACTGTCATGACTGTCACTTGAATTATTACTTTTAGCAGCTAACAAACACGAAGGAATTCATCATACTTACATGATTCTACCCATCTCATGTGTTTTTTCCTGTATTAAAGAAAACAAAATTACTTGGATGAGAAAAATATTATTCAAAAGTTACTACTGATGATGAATCAAGGGGAAAAAAATACAAGCTAAAAAATGAAAGATCTGTTTGGTATGTCAAATTGGATGACATTAGTTTGTGCGTGATAACTAATCTATTGTTCTGTAATGAATAATCTATTGTCCATCATGACATTCAGGCTGTTGCCCAAATCAATGGGAAATCAAATGAATGGAACATCATTACCTAATCTGTTACTTGAAGCACATAAAACACAAGCATCTTGGACCTTACCAATTATTTCTTAGTGAACACATTGTTATAACAGATATTATGAATAAATATAGTGTTAGAAGTAAAGTCGTACTTTCTGCAGTATCGGGCCAGAGAAACTTGTCTGCACCTCATCGTCACTGGAGGAGCTGCTGGTATTCCGGGGTGAGCCAGGCTTGCCCGAAAGAGACTCTGACTTCCTCCGTGAAGATGGACTGGCAGCAGATTGTCCCTTTGAATGAGTGTGACAGTCATCAAGGCCATCACGGTCAAGATCGTTGTTTTTGGAGTGGGACTGGATGACATGTGATTCAGGGTGATGTCCTTTATGATGACTTGTATTATAGAAATCTCCATGATGATGCTGATGGTCTGAACTGTGGTGGTCACCATGGTGATGCTGATTAGATTCACTGTTGTGGTCTCCATCGTGATGGTGATGAGATTCACCGTGGTGGTCACCATGTTTATGTTTATGGTCTGAACTGTGTTGGTCTCTATGGTGATGGTGATGAGATTCACGGTGGTGGTCTCCATGGTTATGTTTATGGTCTGAACTGTGGTTGTCTCCATGGTGATGGTGATGGTGATGACCTGGACTGCGGTGGTCTCCATGGTCATGTTCATGAGCTTTGCTGTGGTGGTCTCCGTGGTGATGGCCTGTACTGTGGTGGTCGCCATGGTGATGATGTTGAGATTCAGTATGGTGGTTACCATGATGATGCTCATGTGCCTCAGGGTAGTGGTGGTCTCCATGGGGATGCTGATGGCTTGGACTGTGGTGGTCTCCATGGCAACGTTGAAGAGTTTCACTTTGGTGATCTCCATGGTGACGCTGATGAGATTCATTGGGGTGGTCTCCAGAATGATGCTGATGGCCTGCACTGTGGTGATCTCCATGATGATGCTCATAAGATTCACCTTGGTGGTCTTCATGGTGATGTTGATGAGATTCGCTGTGGTGATCTCCATGGTGATTTTGATGAGATTTGCTGTGGTGGTCTCCATGGTGATGGTGATGAGATTCACTCAGGTGGTCAGCATGCTGATGAGGTTCTCTGTGATGGCCTCCATGGTGATGCACATGTGTCGGGCTGTGGTGAGTTCGATGGTCACTGGTTAGGTTGTGGTGTTCATGGTGACGTGGTGTAGCAGGACGTGTGTTTGGATGGTTACTGTGGTAATGACCTGAAGTGGGGTGTTGACCTGAAGTGAGATGGTCTCCATGGTGATGTGGTGTGGTGTGGTGGTCTCCATGGTGATGCTGATTAGCATGGCTTTGGTTGTCTCCATGGTGATGGGGATCAGCATGGCCTTGCTGGTCTCCGTGGTGATAATGGTGAGTTGCACTGTGATGCTTCCCATGGCGACGAGTTGGGCTGTAGTGGTCTCCATGATGATGGTCTCCATAGTGATGGTGATGTGATGTGGGGTGGTGGTCTTTGTTGTGATAAGTGGGGCTATGGTGATCTCCATGTTGATTGGCAGGACTGTGGTGACTATGGTGATGATGATGGCTTGTGGTGTGGTTATCCCTATGGTGATGAGAACGGCTTGGGCTGTTGCGGTCTTCATGGTGATGATCATGGTGATAAGAGGTGTGATGGTCTCCTTGGTGATGGTGGTGGTGGTGTTTATAAGAAGCTGAACGGGAGTGATGCTCAGGACTTTCGGACCATGAATTATGTTTTTTCGAACAACTAATATCAGTGCAGCTTTTAGGCCTGTGACTCACGTGATGGGCTGAGTCTACAGAGTGGTGACCGTAATGGTGTAAAGATTTCGAGTGAGTAAGACGACTAGAGGTGGAATACTTGCTCGCATGAGAGCTCATTGAGTCTACACTGGTAGGCCGACTTTTCTGCTGTCTGGGTTTCTCAGTGCTCCTGTCTGCCTTCCTGGATCTCTGGGAGGCCTGTCCTGGACTGCTGGGTCTTTGAGCATTTGTAACCCCAAGAGTTGTGAGTCTCATTGGGCTGAGCACCTGCCGCGTGATCTCATTAAGAAAGGCAGAGAACTTCATTTTTTCCTTCATTAAATTCTTCCTGGCTTCACTTTTCCTCGTTCCATCTTCATCCTCATTTCCATGTCCTTCGGTGTCTTTGGGCATAGTGAGAGCTTCCATTGATTTTGCTTTTCGGAAACTTCCGTCCTTTCCCGAGCTTCTTGTAACCTTCTGTTGGTTCTTCAGGGTTCCCTGAGAAGGTCCACTGTTAGAGGACTTGCCTTTCTGTCGTTTCTGTTTGGCAGACGCGCTGTGTGGCTTACCTCTCTTATGTATCAAAGGGGCTGTGTCGTCTCTTTCTTCAAAGTACCTGTGTTTCCCAGATATATCAGTACAGGACTGTGAGTGCTGCGGCTTCCTGAGAAGATATTTATCAGAATGCTCACTGCTGTTCTCCGAGGACAGGTTAGAGGAAGATGTTGCAGAAGAGGAGGAGAGAGAAGAAGAGGAGGAAGAAGAAGATGGAGAAGAAGAAGAAGAAGAAGAAGAAGAAGGGGAAGAGGAGGAGGATGCTGATGAAGAGGAAGAAGAAGAGGATGAGGAGGAACCAGTTGAAGAACTCAGGAAAGTTTCTGAAAGAGAACCATGGCGATGGTTTTGCTTGTGGTGGTTATTGTGAGAGTGAGAAGGAGGAGTCTTGTCATTATCAGTCTGATTTTGATGGTCAAGGTGATGATCACTTAAAATGTTGTCCTCTGCTGTCGAATGGGTGCTATTTCAAAAAGAAAACATGGATGTTAAAGTCACACCGTAACAACAACAAATAAACTGCTGCTTAAATAATTGTAATGTGAAAACTAAAGAGTAACACGGTATATTTAAATATGTTTATTTAAAAACTAAGCACTTATTTCGTACACTTGAGAACCGGCTTGTGATTCCAGTAAATGAAATTGTCAGACTCACTCATGGCTATCGTCATCCGACTGATGCTGGTGATGGTGATGAGGATGGCCTTGAGTTTGGCAATGGTGCTTCCTTTGCTGAGACTTTGAGCCGGCAGTCTTTCTGTGCTTGTGGTCTTTTTCTTTGCGGTCACACATTTCCAACTTGGGACCTTTGACACCTCTGGTGTCCATATGAGGACGTAAAGATTGGAAAAATTTCTCCGTCAACTGCCGCTGCCGCTGAGAGTCATCCTCAAAACGTGACACGACATTGATCCCTGGGGAAATATTTGCACTCTTTAAAACTTTGTCACATACTTGACTGTCTGTATGCTTATATGAACAGAATTTCTACAAATAAAGGAACAAAATAATACTTACATTTACCTACATACTATTATTGCAATAGATTAAGAGAACCATGGTGGTGAGGAAAATGTCATTACATAATAGATGATCGGTAATCTCTACTTCATAAAACTGTTCTGTTTTGCTGTAACAATAAGATGATTACTTTTCAGATTTAAGCACAACATTCCTAAAATACACTAAAGTTTGAATAAAGAATTACAACACAAAGCCTATGTTACACGCAGAGAAAATGCAAATTTAAAAGTTACAAGCAACAATATAAAACATTGACTCATAAAGTAGCAGAAGAAGAAGAAGAAGAAGAAGAAGAAGAAGAAGAAGTGAATCCTCTTATTTGTCTGTATCTAACTTATCAGTTAACATTTGTACTTACGTTCTTACACTGGCAGCGCTGTTCAATGAAAAGCAATCGCTCTCCCTGCGTAACGCACCTTCTAACTCATCTGGGAAACAGTACACACTCACATATCAATATATACTCATGTGCCATCCAATGACAGAATGGCCAGTTGATGCAAACTTTGAACTGTATTAACCTCAACTAAGTGCTATTGTGTATGGCGTACTTATTTTTAATGCACTGCACATAAAGAAATCAGTAATAGTTATAAAATCCAAAAACATGTTCATCAAATACTTCAGAATTTTGTTAAATAAACTGAAATACATTAATGCAACACCACCTTCTTTGTAAAATGAGAATCCATCTCAAAGATATCTCACCAAAATTTCAAATATATTATTATTTTGGAGATGCCCTGAGCACATAAAGATAAATGGATGCCTTCACATTGAGGATCTAAGCCACTCTACCAGCCAAAAAAAGAGAACCCTCTGGTTTCCAGCTTTCATTCCTCATTGTGAACAGTGGTGCTTTAAATGCAGCACATCAAAAATAGGAACGGCGGAGGAAAAATGTCAGAGGTAAACTGTGCTGTTGAAGTGAGCCTGTATGACTGCAGGCATGGTTGTGGGTGGGTATCAGGTGCCTCCTAATATCTTCTTATACTACCTGTGTTTTTACTCAGAAATATATCAGGGCTTCTTAGGTCTGTGCAAAAGTGAAAATATATTTTAAAATGTTTTTATAAAAAAAACTATAATTTCCAACTGAATCTATTCAGAAATGACAAATGTTTTTTTTTATAGTTATATTTTGTAATAGTAACAACTAACTTTGGTAATTTTACATTATGTAAAAAATGCAAATAAAACCCTTTTAAAATAATACAGTGAATCTGTGTGAAATAATTTTGTTACAGTGTATTCCTGTGAAAGGGCTGAAAAACATCACTCCAGTTTATTATAAAGACATTTTTCCCACCTATGATTGCCAACATGAGTGTGGCACAGAGGTGCAGAAAAACTGTGATCAACAATAAAGTGTCAAGTTATTGATCAGGATGTCCCTATTATGTCAGTGCAATGGTCAACCTAATAACTCAGAGTTACTGAAAAATATATTGAACTCCAATAGAGTGACAAAAGCAATTACACATCACAAGCCATCAAGATGTTATATTAAAGTGCTCATGACTTCAAGCATTTTCACATGTCAAGAAACATATCAGACAATACAAACCAAAGCTTCTTGGTGTGTATACACGAACAAGATCTGTCATCCTCGTTGTAATTTTACAGCGTGTATAAAATCATCACCGCCGGCAGCTTTCCCTGCATCAATGTTACCTTGGCTCAAATCCACTGACGATCAATGGCAAACCTGCTGTGACTGTTTGCCGGACACGATGGAAAGTTAGGGCAGTCAAGCTAACACTCACATGCTTAACACGCTATGTACTGGTGGATAATTATAACACCTATATCTACAATTGAATTATTATTAGGGTTGCAAAGGACAGCATGTCACAAAGTTACATCATGCAAGACGTCATCACGAGGCCAATAATGAATGCAGCCGCATTCATACAGAAATATTGTCCTGAATAGAATTATTCACCAGCACATATTCGTATACGGTTAATTGCCATATCTTTCAGTGAAATAACCCTCTCGTAATTTTACTTGTTGGAGGTTTACTTGGTCTGACATGTAAACAATCCAGAGCATCTCTTGAGGTCCTTCACTGAGTCTTTGACCAACTGTTTGGCCTGCTTTGGGTTTGTCACTTACATTTACATTTTGAATAGACGGAGGTAATAAAGGGTCTAGGATGAAATAATCATAATCATTTTATTTACCTTTAAGGTTTCAAATACTTGTTGTTAATATGTCATCAAATGTAATGCTTTATTATAAAAAAGGAAAACACAAAGCAGAAGAGGAAAAAAAAACTAAAGGGCAGTGGATTTAAGTTTAATTAAAACACAAGTTCTTGATGATTGTTGAGCATTATGTAACATGATAACCTTTGAATAGTTAGTAAAATACAATCTAGGCTTTTAACTTTAAGTCCCAAATCCTGAACTAATCACCTTATCCAAGAAAGTACAGTATATGATGATACATGATCAAAATATGTTTTCATACAGTATAGTGCAGAGTATAGAAACATAGTTGAAACTGAGAGTCTGTCCACAGACCTGACTCTGGTCTCTGTCCTTTCACTGAGCTCACTGACCTCCACAGTACACAAGCGGGAGGTCAGGGCTGAACTGGATCGACCAGCAGGGGGAGTACTGTGCCAAATATTTACAGAGCATCAACATGGCCGAGCGCCACACTCAGTCCATTCATCAGGTCTGCATACAGTTTTTGTAAGAGCACACAATGTTCAGGACAAAGTCAGAGTAAAGAACATCAGTTTCTGCTCCACAGAAGTGGACACGAGATATTTTTCTCTGTTTAGAGTGCATTCATCACCCTTTGTGGAAGATTTGTTTACACCAGGGATTAGACAACGTGACATCACACACAAATGAATTCTTCTGTGAAATAAGGTGATGTAAGTTTTCTGTTTTTTGCAATGTTATAGCAGCACTTCAAACTATTGCTCTGCAAGTGACGCTGTCTTCCACAAAACAAACAAGAACTAATTAGTCTGTATGAAATTCATCCCATCTGATGACAATACGTTTGTGGTTGTTTGACATGTAAACTCACCAAACCTGTGACTGTATATAACCGAGTATTTACAGCACTGAATTATAGTTATTCAAAGATGGGCTGAGATTAATGCATCAAGGGGAAAGCTTTACTTTTACCTGATACCTGTTGAAATAAAATACAAACTGCATACAGTCAACCATTTTTTATTATTACGATAGACATGCATGTAGTGTTTTGCCACAGTCAGATAGTGAGAGAGTACATGAGAGGTTACCTGCTGTCACCCTTCCAGATTTTTTTTTTTCCTTTTAAAAAGGTACTCATCAATACATTTTGGCACATTAGAGCAGATATCATTTTGAAAAGGAGTGCAGCGAGAACGCAGGGAACCGAGCACGACATCTATTGTGTGGGATCTTATTTACTCATAATATCCCTGGTCGGTATTTGCATCAACATGCAGATTGCAGCTGCTTTGTGAGAAGTGGGCAACTGATCTCCGACAATAAAATGGGCAACACTTTGGTTGTGCAGAAGAAAATGCTCACATTGAAAATAAAAAACATTCCAACACTGCATTTCTGTATTATTCCCATTTAATGGACAGTCAGAAACATGAGAAAGATGAACATACAGTATGTATGGCAAATCTAAAAGCAAAGCACTCAGTTTTTTTCAGAAGTAATGCAAACACTGATAAATAGTTGTGTATCATGTGTGGAGTAAATTTGATTCCAGTTGTAAGGGACACATCTGCTCTAAAAGAGAAATGCACACAGCCCCTCACATCAGTCTATAGCTGTGTAGACGTTACGTTGCTGATTATGTACATTCTGACAAATCTGCCAGCAAAATATGTTCTTTCAACATCAACAGTGTTTGTTTAGTTTCTAGTGAACTGCAGAAAAAAAAATCAACTCGCAAAGATCACCAATAAATGGCAGCTGGAATCACAAATGTAAATACTGCCCCTCTT
Source organism: Brachyistius frenatus (assembly GCF_029030835.1). Lineage (NCBI taxonomy): Eukaryota > Metazoa > Chordata > Actinopteri > Embiotocidae > Brachyistius > Brachyistius frenatus. Next base: position 2,648,810 of record NW_027210633.1, read on the forward strand.
CATCAAAGCAACAGTTTCTGGATCCTTGGTCACCTTTTCAGTTTGTGTGTCGCTTTGTTTGGATCACAGGAAACTTCCTGAAAGTTGTGAGATTTACTATTTTAAAAGGCCCTGATGTCTTCCTACTGCCTGATGAGAATGAATGGAACCAGGCGTTGTCTCCACATTAAAGAAGAGCAGCCTCTTCAAGTTGGGTACACAGCTCCCTCTGCTGGGCTAACCGTGTATTGGAAAGTCCCAATTCAGCTCCTTCTACACGGGCTTATGTTCTGTACCACACGAGGAAAAGAAGGGATCGCGGCTTGTTATCAGTTTTTGCCCACACGGATGTTGGGGTTAAGAAGAGGATCTAGATTCGGGTCTGACCCGGCCGAGGCACGTCCAAGTTTAGCCATGATGATTATCAACGTAAAGAATCCCAGAACTCCGACCAGAAGGAGCATGAAAACACGCTGTTTCCAGGACAGAGATGTCCGCTTTCCACCTGTGCGGTTCCTGAAAAGTTACATTTATAAACAAGTCAGAGATCACAAAAACGTCTCCACACGTATTTATTCCTGATGTAAAATCAATTAAAAAAAAAGGGCTTCATGAAACATATTATGATACTCACTTGAGAATTTGAGCAAACCAACTCAGTGCTGGTCGCCGCCGGTACTTGTCGTCATCAAAGTCGATTTGCGTGACTGAGCTGTGAGAAACGTCCCGAGTGTCGTAGATCTTTCTTGGTGAAGATGCTGCAGAATAACAACAAATCATCTTATTTCAATAGAGAGCGCAACACAGTGTGCTCAATGCTCGATACGTGCACCACACTACCCCCGTTTAGTTGTGAACGTGTTAGCAGCAGGCAGAGGAAGCAGATTCAGAGAGCTTCCAGTAACCGTACCTGTGTGTAGTGTGATAGTGTCCCGGGTGGTGGCGGCAGTAAAGTTGATCACCGAGTGCTCCTGCATGTTTGGATCCCCGTTTTTATGAGGACCTCCAAGGTCTTCCTGTGCTGGAGGTGAGGCAGCGTTGGGCGGTGGGCTGAGGTTGGTGTTGAAAGAGTGGCTGGGGTAACTGTTACTTTGTTCTTGTGCTGCGGAATTAGAAAAAGACAGTTTGATTTCTTGATCATGTGGCACATAACACATTAAACCACTTAAATCATATCGTGTAAACAGCCTAAAAACAGGCTTTTGATGATACACATGTTGCAATGAGGTGACAGATAAAGATTAAAGCTCACTATCAAATGTTGACCAGTCTGTATAATCAGTGACGTCGTTAGCTGCAGCCTCCTCAAGGACCCCAATGGGCTCCTCAATCTGTCAGTCAAAAATCACAATTTATTTTTTTTAATGCCTGTTCAATACATGCAAAAAAAATAACCCACATTTGTGAATGTACAGAATACACAGAATTTAATATTCATTTTCTTGATTAATTTTCAGTCTAACGGTTGGGAGATCACCACACGAGGGATTTGAGGATGGGTCCTTACCAGCGGCAGCCCCAAACCGGCACGAGCCCAGTTAACAGACGACAGCTGTTCTTTCAGCATATCAGCGATTGGGCTGGCCAGGTTGGAAGGGGGGAACACTGGACCCTGACAGGTGGGACACTGGTACCCTGCCGGCGCCGTATGGAGGGGCAGCCGAGATGCCAAATTGTTAAGACATGACCAGTGAAACACATCTGTGGGAGGAAAAGAAACAGTTTCATGGGGGACGGGACTATTGTTCAATTCTGTGAGCACAACAAGCAATATTCAATTTACTTCCATTGTTTTGCATTTCTAGATAAAACGAAGGGTAAGTGAGAAATACACTTGTTGTATTATGGTTGAACTATTCCTTTAAACTCTGAATGACTTTACAACAAAGAGAAACTTGTACTTACCATAGCAGACCAGTCTGACCGTGTCCTGTGCACTGAGTGGAATACTGCACAGAGCACAGTTGGGGTTGTAATCGCTGTCCTGAAGCCATTGCAGATACGACTGCACGATACACTGAAGGGCAGCGAGTTGAAACACAGAATGTTAATGTGATGCTCCAGGTTTTGGACAAACGCACATCGTTTGATATTTGTTGACCCGCTGACCTTGTTGTGGTTGGAGACGAGGCAATGCTCGCACACGTTCACGCGGTGTTCGAAGCAGAATAAGTTGGTCACCTTTCTCTTCGGACACTTGCAGAGACCCATAGCCACCTGCGCTGTGTCAGCAGCACAGAAACAAACAAACAAACGTAGGTTTGTTAGGGATGTAAACAACAACAGGCTCTCATTCCGTAAATCGGTCCTCCTGTTTACGACGAGCAGAAGCCACAAACAAGAAGAACGCGTCTTCCTTTACCAGCGAAAAACACAACACGGTAAAAGGTTTGAAGTGAATCTATTTATCCTGAGGCGAGTCTTCCTTTGAATAAAGCCTACAGGCAAAGATTGATATGTATTTATCTCTCCCACTTTTCCCGACAGCCTGACATCTCCTCAGACTCACAGGTTGTTGGATCATAAACACGTTGAGCGTTGGGCTTCCTCACCTCCCTTATAGTCTGAACACAAAGTCAGAAGACGGGTTTGAACCTTTGAGTGTCGTATGATGTCGTAACCACGCGTGTTAAAGTTATTTATAAATAATATAAACAAGCATTGTTTAGTTTCAATTCTATGGCTTGGAAAAATGTAAATATATCTTATAATGTGTTTTAAAACAACACATTAGTCATGCCACACTTACAATTTATCAGTTGGTAAATCAGTTGGTTGTAATCTGCTGGTTTTGCCAAATACAGACAAAACAACTTGTTTATTCTAATTAACAGACTCTCTACTGATGTCCTGGTGTCCAGTGTTGGGCAGGAACTCGTTTCATGTCACAGAGTTCAGTCATATTTGCTAAATAAATGAAATTGTAATCTGTTACAGTTAAAATAGGTCATTAAATTACAGTTACATGTTGGTGATTACAAAATGTTTTATTTCTGGTAAAAAGCTTCAGCCCATCGGGAGACCGACGCTGTCTTACTAATAGTGATGGTTAATCGAGGCTGACACCCTTTGATAATTATATTTTTTTTTTAAAAAGAAGCTGTAATTTTAAATATCTTTGTCTCAACACGTGTAATTTAACTCGCAGCTCGTTACCAGGTGGATTTATTCTTCCACCGCTCGTGTTGTGATTCTTTATCTTTAACTTATCCCGAGTTCACGAACAACATGTCGGGAGGTCTTGAGTCCGTCCCTCGGCTCTCTCTCAGAGTTAACGACCAGCTCCTGCGTCATGTTTTCAACAACACCTCCCGGCAGCTTAACTCCCAACACTTGGCCGAGCTAACGCCAGTTAGCCGCTGAGCGCAGCTGGAAGTTATCAGCTGAGGAAACGTTAGCGAGCTGAACACGGTTAGAAACGTCTACGTTACCCGTCACACAGACTTCAGTCAAGTCCTGTTGGTTTTAGGTGGATGTTGTACGACTGTCATTTAAGCTCGCCTGTCAAATTCACGTGGAGCTGTCATCAGTAAACCTGAACTGCTTCCTTCCTCCTTCTGTTTATTTGCCACGTCTCTTCCGCTTCTGCGTCTTCCTCGTGTGTTTTTTGTTGTTGTTGTAACGAACCCAACAGGTGCAGTCTGCCACCTGCTGGCCGGAGTACACATTGCCTTATGTTCGTTTCTAAAAACCACCAGTGACAAGTATGAGACGTTCAACTTTTCTAGACATGTGGTGCATGTTTATCTGCATGTACAATGTAAGAAAGTAGCTGTTTATTATCTTCACATAACCATTTGAATTGTTTTAAAAAAAAAAAAAATTATTCTCTTGTTGACTGCATTTCCCAAATCTCCAAACATATCATAATAAATAATCACTATATATATATAAAAACAAAAAAACAACGTAACATATTTAGTTTTCATACATGAAATGCAGTTCAAAGGGATGTGCAGGAGAATGTAAAAACAAAAACATAAATAAAACAATACAGTTTGTACTGGAAGAGATTTATGTTACATGCATCCAGTAAAAGCTTAAACTATCAAACTATCTCTGAAAGACATTCCCTGACAAGTGAAGTATATTTATTCATTCTCAACACCAATTTCTAATCACAAATCTGAAACTCCACATTTAGATTTATGACTAAAATATAAGAATTCTACATTATCCCAAACCAACTCATATTTATCTTAGTGGATTCTACCTTTACTGATTCATAGATATAAATTTCTACCTCAGAATAATTTTGTAAAACATCCTATCTATTTTTATTATCATCCTAAACCATCATGCAATTAAACTGTAATCCATCACAGGAATGAAAAACTAGTTTGAAAGTTGATTTGGTTTTCATTTAATGCTAAAATACGTTTTGCTCTCTGGACCTTTTTACTGCAGATTTCCAGTTTTTTCTCTGCTTTGAAAGCCTTTCTTACAAAGATTGCTAGGCTCAGTTAATCACACATCAACTCTGTTCCAGCAGAAAAAGATGTTAATCTTTCACCAGCGATGGCATAGATTATTCATTATCAATGTGTGGATCTTTTAAATAGATAATCGATGATTGTATGGGTCTGTGATCATAACCTTTCAAATGACTGCAGATACTTCTTCAAAAGTAGAAAAAGACAGAGAAGAACAGGTTATATGAAGAGTCACTGGGATGATTGGACTGCAACAAAATGTGTGTCTTCATTTAATGTGATGGTGATGTTTTAATGAGCAACATTTTGAGTCTGAGAATGTCTGCCAAATGTTATAAGTGCAAATGCAAATGGGAGAAAAGAGATCGTGAGGGCCTGAAATGACCGTCTTAAAAACAAATTGTCCATCCATGATTGACAGTGTTACAATAATTCTGAGCTGTTGCTTTAAAAAGTTTGGACTCGACATCTTGAACAATGGCAGCCATGATAGTTCTCTCAATCCAGCCTGACAAGCACCTCTTAAATCCATGGTAATGACTTCGATGTGCGAGTGATGCTGCCTGTTCATGCATAATAATGACTTTTTGTCTGTACAGTATGCATGTATGCTTTTGTGTGTAAATGGCCATGGATGTATCTGAGAATGAGGCCACAAATTGTTTCCTTCACAGTTCATTGCACATATGAATTGCCTGCAGAGGGAAGCGTTGAGAGCAAAATGGGAAAATCAAAAATCCAAAAAAACAAACAGAGTCTAAGAAGTGCAGAGGAAGGAGACACCGATGTGGTTTATTATTCAGCATGAAAGTTGTTTAATGTATGGGAAATGAAAAATGTAATTTTACAAATTAATCAGTTCAACCTCATTCTTTAATAAGTTAAATTAACTGGTGGACCACCCTTCACATAAATCACTTCTGTGTCCGTTTTTTTGGATAACTCTTTACTGAGGGGGTGTGCATGAAATAAGAAGACACCTGTCGTGAACATAAACAAGTCTTAATGAATGTTTGTTGCTGTTGTCTATAAGTGTCATTTGATTAACTTTAATTTTTTAATGCAAAGTAAACATTGATAGAGATGACAGCTTGACAAGAACAAAGACAATATGACCTGTCATAAACATGTAACTCTAAATTGAACCTTGACTTGTTCTACTGTGGTTGCGGTTAAGGAAATTATTAATGTTACTCTACACCGCTTCAAATAAAGTCTTACCGTTTTTGAAACAGTATGATTAGTTAACTTTTGATACGTTTGGAATCCTCTCACCCCCTCTGGCAAACAGTTTCTTTGAAGAAAAATATGAAAATGAGACCAAATGACTTTGTGCAAATGAGCCTGGACTCGTCATGACCTCAGTGACGAACAGGGACGAGTATAAATCACTGACGAGGGTTGAGGGTGTGTGAAAGGGCATTTAAAGAGACTGGAGCCATCAAATGGAAGGGAAATCTAAAGACAAATGATAGAGACTCTGGAGGACAAATCAGCCCTGAAGCTGAGGCAGCTGGCTCTGCGACAGCAACGGAGAGGTTAGCCAGGTTAGCCTGGAGGACATTGATTGATTGAGTCTGGCACTTATCGATCAGCTATCAGCTCTATCTGTGAGGTAAAGTGTTAAGATTCAATCATGGCTTGTTTAATTAATCGGTTCTCTGATGTGGCTGTGAAGGAATCGGTGCCATATAAACACATTTGTGTTATTTTAAACATGTTACAGATACAGTATCATAAAGGGGTTAAACAGTAAGAGCTCTGAAGACTGTTAAAAATCTGGTATCTACATCCTGCACTGACATTTAGTTCGTTTTCAGGTTTGTCACATGGGAGAGAATCTTCAGTGAACAGACTTCAATGTTTTGCCACATGATTGGAGAAAATAAGTCATTTTCTTCCTTTTTGCTTTGTTAAGTCTTGCACATTCACTGATGATGCATCCTAGAAAATCTGGATTTGTTTAATTTGTCATTGCAAGTGTTGATCCAACAGATCAAACATTAGGCAGAACATAGAAACACTCTGCGGCACAGATGGATGAGATCCTTCCAAAGATGTGCCTTTAACTGCTCATAAAATTAAAAGACCTTTCAGTACCTGCAGATAAATCTTAAAATATAAATATACAGTGGGTACGGAAAGTATTCAGACCCCTTTAAATTTTTCACTCTTTGTTTCATTACAGCCATTTGCTAAAATCAAAAAAGTTCATTTTATTTCTCATTATTGTACACTCAGCACCCCATCTTGACAGAAAAAAACAGAAATGTAGAAATTTGTGTAAATTTATTAAAAAAGAAAAACTGAAATATCACATGGTCATAAGTATTCAGACCCTTTGCTGTGACACTCATATTTAACTCACATGCTGTCCATTTCTTCTGATCCTCCTTGAGATGGTTCTACTCCTTCATTGGAGTCCAGCTGTGTTTAATTAAACTGATTGGACTTGATTAGGAAAGGCGCACACCTGTCTATATAAGACCTTACAGCTCACAGTGCATCTCAGAGCAAATGAGAATCATGAGGTCGAAGGAACTGTCCAAGGAGCTCAGAGACAGAATTGTGGCAAGGCACAGATCTGGCCACGGTTACAAAATAATTTCTGCAGCACTCAAGGTTCCTAAGAGCACAGTGGCCTCCATAATCCTTAAATGGAAGAAGTTTGGGACGACCAGAACTCTTCCTAGACCTGGCCGTCCAGCCAAACTGAGCAATCGTGGGCGAAGAGCCTTGGTGAGAGAGGTAAAGAAGAACCCAAAGATCACTGTGGCTAAGCTCCAGAGATGCAGTAGGGAGATGGGAGAAAGTTCCACAAAGTCAACTATCGCTGCAGCCCTCCACCAGTCGGGGCTTTATGGCAGAGTGGCCCGACGGAAGCCTCTCCTCAGTGCAAGACATATGAAAGCCCGCATAGAGTTTGCCAAAAAACACATGAAGGACTCCCAGACTATGAGAAATAAGATTCTCTGGTCTGATGAGACCAAGATTGAACTTGTTGGCGTTAATTCTAAGCGGTATGTGTGGAGAAAACCAGGCACTGCTCATCACCTGCCCAATACAATCCCAACAGTGAAACATGGTGGTGGCAGCATCATGCTATGGGGGTGTTTTTCAGCTGCAGGGACAGGACGACTGGTTGCAATTGAAGGAAAGATGAATGCGGCCAAGTACAGAGATATCCTGGAAGAAAACCTCTTCCAGAGTGCTCTGGACCTCAGACTGGGCCAAAGGTTCACCTTCCAACAAGACAATGACCCTAAGCACACAGCTAAAATAACAAAGGAGTGGCTTCGGAACAACTCTGTGACCATTCTTGACTGGCCCAGCCAGAGCCCTGACCTAAACCCAATTGAGCATCTCTGGAGAGACCTGAAAATGGCTGTCCACCAACGTTCACCATCCAACCTGACGGAACTGGAGAGGATCTGCAAGGAAGAATGGCAGAGGATCCCCAAATCCAGGTGTGAAAAGCTTGTTGCATCATTCCCAAGAAGACTCATGGCTGTACGAGCTCAAAAGGGTGCTTCTACTCAATACTGAGCAAAGGGTCTGAATACTTATGACCACGTGATATTTCAGTTTTTCTTTTTTAACAAATTTGTACAAATTTCTACGTTTCTGTTTTTTTCTGTCAAGATGGGGTGCTGAGTGTACATTAATGAGAAATAAAATGAACTTTTTTGATTTTAGCAAATGGCTGTAATGAAACAAAGAGTGAAAAATTTAAAGGGGTCTGAATACTTTCTGTACCCACTGTATATATACATCATATAATATGCATAGAATAACTGCAAACTGTCATTAATTTAAATTACAATGAATTGGATTTAAAATTATGTGCATCTGTTGTTAAATACAAAATGTAAACATTGTTGAATGAATAGATTTACTATAAATAAATTGATATCTATCTATCCATCCATCCATCCATCTTTATAAATAGATATAGCTATATGTAAAGCAGATTTTGTTGTCTTGTTTCATAATCATCTCAAATAATGTAAATATAAAAATGACTTTTAACCCCATCTCAGAGCTAAAACTAAACATTTATTCTGATTGCTTTGTATTTGTTTGTATGTGTTTTGTTGTTCCACATGCATTTTTTTGTGTGATAGCTGAAAATGGAGCAACATCCAATGCATGGTCCCATAACTATATAATTCAGACGGTACCCCCCCCCCCCCCCCCCCCCCCCCCCCCCCCCCCCCCCCCCCCCCCCCCCCCCCCCCCCCCCCCCCCCCCCCCCCCCCCCCCCCCCCCCCCCCCCCCCCCCCCCCCCCCCCCCCCCCCCCCCCCCCCCCCCCCCCCCCCCCCCCCAATTACACTCTGGATACTGTTACTTTATTAGGATGGTGGCTCAGAAGCAAATCCATCAGGCTTTGCTCAGAATGAAATTGGACTGACTGATTGATTTATGTATGTCAAGTGAAGGGCAGAGAGACGGACACAAAGGAACCACAGAGTGTGAGAGCGGGTCAGGGGAGGGGAGTTGCAGATATATGGATGAAGCATGGCCCCCTGATGGGGGAAGGAGAGGATTGAATCAGACAGAGACAAATGGAGTGTGAGAGACAGAGAGAGAAATTTAGACATATGCCTGCTGACCTCAACCGTTTTTATCAACTGATCAATACAGGGAAATGCACGTGTGTGTGTGTGTGTGTGTGTGTGTGTGTGTGTGTGTGTGTGTGTGTGTGTGTGTGTGTGTGTGTGTGTGTGTGTGTGTGTGTGTGTGTGTGTGTGTGTGTGTGGAGGGAGGTCCTGCCTGTGCCGCTTCTAATAAACATCAGAACGACATTGACATTACCTCGGTCCTGCCTGACTCCTCCCCTGCCCTCCAACCTTTGCACATGCCTCTATTGGATTCTGGATGCTGTAATCTTATAAACGACCGAGAGGTCCGGAGCACTTAGACGGTCCTCGTCACTGAGCACGGTGACATAAAAACATCACTGCTGTACAAATGACTGCTCTTCCTCAGGTCAAGCTTATAATGTGTTATTATATTAAGCCTGTTTGTACAAATGCTTCCCGTGTGTTTCGTCTGGTTAAACAAGTAGACAGAACTGCACTGGCACGGAAAATAATTAAAAACAAAGAATAAAAATGAACATTTGGTTAATAGGTGCTTTTTGTCTGACTGCCAGACTCTCTCACTCATAAACACACACAAATATACACTGACTGACAGAGAAAAGACTCCAGCGTTTCTAAGGAATAATTTATTTTAGATGCCTGCTGTACGTTGCAGCGCAGAATTCCTCAACATTTCAATTATTCAGCTAAAATGTGTTGTACTCCACCAAGGATTCACCCCCTATCATGGTTATTATTGATTCCTCCAGCCGTTCAAAAGTAAAGAAAAAAATAAATCCCAGCCAATTAGAAGAAGCCCCAGCACGGCATTATTCAAATCCACAGAGCAGAACGACCAGATCGCCCCAAACGCTCAATTATCCAGACTTCTTCAAATGACAGATAGAGAGTGAAGACGCCAACACTGCAGGTAAAAAAATAGAAACGTGTCCTGGTGAAATCCAGATAGGAGACACCACAAAAACAGCCCAGGATCAGATGAAGTGGTGCCTGATGTTTACAGTGGAGCTTCACCCGTGAAGACAGAGAGCAGACAGGCAAAGATTAAGTGCCCTGGCTGAAAGGGAGTGGAGGTGTGCAGAGGACGGAGAAACCCTCCCTACCCTGGCTCTCAGCTGTTATTGGTCCTCTGGATAGCCTGTAATCACCATTAAAGTCTCAAAGGGCCCTGCGTTATGAGACAGTAAATTAAAGTGACACTCCTCCTGAGATCCTGGTGAGTATGAGATAAAGCTTGAGGATCTCATGATGGACAAAGAAATTGTAGTGACCTTGAGTAGTGTCACAGTGAGGGGCCCCTCCGCCGGTTGTGATTGACTGCTTACAGAATAGTACATAAATACAACATAAGAACAGTTGGATGAGGTAGTTTGGTCTGGTGCAGGGTGTCATTGGTGAATCTCTGACTGTCACCAACCAGATATCAAGGTTATCGAGATCATTACAGGGCTAAAGGTGTGTTCAGACCAAACACCAAGTGAATCATTCTCACGGAGCGATTACATACAAACTTTGATTTTGAACGAGAAAGGCAAGGCACTTTGCTTCGCATTTGTTATGAACACAACACATGAGTGCTCGGTCATGCTGCTCCGTAAAGCTGTAGAGAGTGATGCTTTGGACTAAATGCAGGTAATAGTGTGCTAATATGCTCGCAATAGTAATGGTGAATGAATGAAAAATTGTCTACAAAGGAGGACAAAAGGAGGAGTAGGAAAATACACTGAAGGCCTGTTGAGCTAGAAACATGGTGCTTTACGTTTGCATGTAATCCTCAGATGAACGCACAATAAGTTGGTAACAGACCAATTTGAATTTCAACCTGTTTATGGCCAGATGAAAAGTCAGCAGCACAACACCATGAAAGACAGATTTCCTAGAAATTCATCCAAGTTACACTGCAGGAAGTGAAGCAAACATGGCGGCTTTATGTTCAGTGTTTCACATGGGTTATTCTCACATGTTTAAAGAACATAGGACATGCAGAGGCTCACCAAAAAGACCACTATGTTTTTACACCTGGCCAGATGAGTCACATTTTTTATCTCTGTGTCCAGCTGCTGACCACAGGAAACAATTAACACACATTTGTCTGATGTCATTTAAGTTGAAATATTGTATTTAGTCATCTTCCGTTCTGGGACAGACAGATGGTCAACCTTTTTTTTACTGACACAGAATTAGTCAGAGATGTCTTATTATGCTGCTGCTCAAGGTGTGGAATGACTCATCCTCTGGAAACCTGTGTGTTTTCTATTAGCATCATTGGTCAACTGCTGGCTGACTGTTTGAGACGAGTTTGTCTGATCCCTCACCACGACTAGAAGAGATGAAGACCAGCGTTAGTTCTTATACTGATTGCCCCGTCCAGTATGGGACACGTGGAGAAGGCAGGACTTTGACATAAGGTCCAGCAGCTGTTTGTGAGTTAGTGAGCCATCTGTGACTCGCCTCTCCTCGCCCTGTGGCTGACAGGCCAAATTTAACATAGCTCAAATTGCACTTGACTATTCAATGTGAAAGAGCGGTTAACAACCACAAGACATCGAAAACCCTGTTCATTTATTTAGATACTGTAAGTTAGACATTTTGGAATAAATAAGGAGAATGAATCCCAAGAAGACAGTTTTTTTGTGTGCAGGTGTTGACAATGACTTGATGAGTTTAATGGATACGTTCAGTCAGAGTGGAAGGAGATGAACCATTAAAGTGATGTGTCAGTATCACCCACTTTTGAGGTGTTTGATCAGGATGGCTTTGTCGACAGCATCAGCGCATCGCTCAGGTCTCAAATGATTAAAAGTGAACACTCCACTGGATCTGTCAAAGATTGAAAATAACTCATGATATAAAGATGAGTAGTCACTGTGAATTTGTCATGAATATTTCTCTGACTCATGGTTTGTTATCATTTTATCTCCAGCGAGAATTTTAAAGGATAAAGCCGGTAAAAGAAAGAGCTGCCTGAGAGTCGGTGAGCCAAACTGGATTTGGATCTGGCTGAAGAGTTCCTTCCTCCAGGACCAGTTGTAAAAGCTCTTCATCTTATGAGGCTATTACTCTTTTTTGCTGGCTGACAAACACCGTCTTTTGCCAACATCTCAGCACCCACTCCTTTCATTGTTACGTTTGTGTTGGCCCAGTTTAATTATTTAGCATAAAAGAGATGACCTAACAAGAATTGTATGTTAGTGGATAGAAAACAGATATATATATATATATATAGATATATATCTGTTTTCTAATGTTTTCTAATAGAAAACAGATATATATATATATATATATATATCTGTTTTCTATCCACTAACATACAATTCTTGTTAGGTCGTCTCCATATATGTATATATATATACTGTATACTGTATATGAGTGTATAATGAGGAGGTGGACGGGAGAGCCAGGCTGACATGAAAATGTCTGTCATGAGGAAGGCAACTGGGAGGATACTACAACAGGAAGGAGTTGTTCTTTTACACTCAGGAGGCTGCTAGCATTTTCTGTTCAGGAGTTCATCTGTGAGAGGATATAAACAACAGGAAATACAATGGGAGGTATTATCAAGTGAAAAGAGTAAGATAACAAGTTGCTCTATATTGCATACTGTACTTTAAGATAACACACTGGATAAAATGTCCATCATGAAACAAGACTAATGCCACACAATGATAGATGATGATGAGAAAGAATCTGTTCACATATTGAGTTGTTGATCTTGATCTTGAGTTGTCAGTTCATGTCAACTGACAACTCAAGATGGCTGTCAGTCTTCTTGTGAAGAGATTCCAGCTGTCATTATGTATTAACATTAAAATAAAAAGTATGAAACAAACGGTAGAGACAGTTTTTTCAAAGAATGTAACTAGCAATTAAATTGTTTGCTGACACTATTGCTGGCTATTACAGAGGAGAGTAATTTCAACCAAGTGTCATAAAATAAGAAGTAAGAGTTGTTTTACTGAAGAGTTGAATGTGTGTCTTTTTATTGCTGTGTTCATTATAGTGCCGTATTCAGACAATTTTTAAACTACCTTTAACAGTCACTTTGCCTAATATGAGATATTATTTGCTTGTTTTCCAATAATAATAATATTGGAGCTTCTTTGAAAAATGTAACCCTAGTTGTAATTAAGGTTTCAATTTTGACGTGAACAGCCTTTACAAGTTGGAAGTCATGATCTTAACCCAAAAATAATGAATGCAAATTCAAGAAATCTCTGCAATATTTGCAAAATATTCAGCAAAAAGATCAGCACGAAGGGTCCACAATAAACACTCCGCTAAAGGTCGAACAGCACAAACAAAGTCTTTACAAACAAAACTTGCATTATTAACAACTGATTTCAGTCGGCAAAGGCTCTTCAACCTCTCCTCTCATCATCATAACAAACCACATGCTGGCAGAAAAACAAGACCAGCCAAGGGGGGTTATGGGAAATGTAGTCTTGTCATGGAATGATAAATATGTTAGATAGGTTTTATACACACTTCCAGTTTTAAAAGAGAGCACTTTGTTTTTGTGCAGACAGTATGTTGAAATACAATGTAACCTGATTTAAAAAGCATTTAAAGATACAGAAGACTTACCTTTGTATTTTGTATTAGTCACATAAAATGACACTTTCTTGCCTCTATTTAATAAACAGCTTCTGTGACTGTCTGCGATGCTGGGGTTTTGTGAAATGGTTGTCATGGTAACAACCTTTGGACTAAATCTTAACATCAGCATGCTAACATGCTCGTAATTACATGCTAATGTATAACACAGATGTTTTACCATGTTCACCATCTCAATTTACTGTTAGCATGCTAACATGAGCTAATTAAGGCTACACACAGCAGAGGCTTTTAGTCATATACCAGAGTATTGGTCAAACTGAAACCTTGACCTGTTGATGCCGATTAATTAAATCTAATTCAATTAAACTGAATTACAATTCATCCTGAGAGAGATAATGACATTTGGACCAAAGTAGAGGACCAACTAACAGACTATCACTATCTGACACATGCTGCTAACATGGCTGCACATTGGCAGCTTTAAAGAATAACTGAAAGCCAGGAGCTGTTCACTACGAGGAAGATGACTGTCGAACAAAACAAGAGTCATTTACAGTTTACAGGCTGAATTTCATCAGCACATAAACTTTGAGTGCTGAATTTCAAGAGTCATTTCTAAAATGAGTTGTTTGGTAAAAAACCTTCCTGTTAAGGAACCAATATGAACTATTTAATTTAAAAGCTCACATAGAATTACAAATTGCAAGACATCCTTTGTATGAAATATTTATTTTTCCCCTCAGTGTAACAGAGTTCAACAAGAGTGTGATCATTAGAAACAATCATTTGCAGAAATAAAAGGTAAAATTACACTTTCCTGCTACTTGTCAAGTAGTTTTAACTGAAAAAAAAAAAAAAATCGCCATCCTGTTTGACAACCACCTACCGGGCATCACAATCACAATCTCATGCTGGTTTGATCGTGTTCCTCCTGTGTAAATCCTTGTAAATCCACATTTAATGTGATGATAAAGCTAATGAACACAATTTTCAAAGAAATCTTGTCAGAATATTTAGAAACACATTCCTGCTGCTTACTTTTATTTGCGCTCTATTATCATTATTTTCATCCTAACCACACACACACACACACACACACACACACACACACACACACACACACACACACACACACACACACACACACACACACACACACACTCAAACATGGCCAGACCATCTCCACCTGTCTATTCCTGCCAACTGTTGGTCCAATCCCTGTAATTGTAACAGCAGGACATTTTTATTATTATAGAAACACCAAGAAGAACTTAAACTGTCCGAGTTGCATAAATTCTGCCAGCATGCACATAAGTTCTTTTCTTAATGGTATTACTTTTATGAAGTGACTCCTGTACAATGTATTTACTCTCTGAGTCCATCCAGAACAACTGCGTCAGTGATATCCTCCTGATCTAATTGTGAAACAGCTAGGCTAAATTGGTTTACAAAATGTAATTTTATTCCAGTCTGGAGCAGCACCTCAGTAATTTGAGCCACATCACGGTGATTGCTACCACTTCAGAATAAATAGCACACATCAAACAGATGTTAGCCTACCTACAATTTGTGCTGCAGCAAATTTGTCTTTGATAATGCTCTGCTTAAATCCTCTCTTGGAGGAAAGCTCTCACACCTCCACACAAACATGTCTCCATTTGTCGACTACATGAGGTAATTAAAAAAAAGAATGCAATCTTAATCGTAGCGAATCCAGAAAACAATACAGTATGTCTGCAGATTATAGCTGAACGCATTGCTGAGACTCTGAGACCTTGGAACAGACAAGAAGATCAGGGCTGTTTCAGGATTACTGTAGGATCACTGTGCAGTCATAACATGTCTGAAGGCAAGACATCCTGTCTGATAAATGGTGCACAGCAAATTCACATTTTTGGAATAAACTCTCTCTGAGTTCAAATCAATTCCTTTTACTTGTAAATGTGAGACCATCGAAAACACTTTCAAGAGTGAAAGTAACTCTTTTCTTGGAGTTGATTTTTAACACTTTTCAGGAGTTGAACTTGAACTCTTTGGGAGTTAAACTTGCCTCCCATGAAGAGTAAATTTTACTTTAACCTTGAGTTGTTTGAATGTGAAACTCTTTCACAGTGTTAACAGTCAACCCTTAAAAGAGTGAATTATTTGACATTCATGGAGTTAAAATTTCATCACATTATAAAGGTTTCAGGTAAGACTGACAACAAGATAATAACAGTCTTCACAAATGTAGAATTTATAAATGTATAACATATATGCAGTGTGATATGTGGTGTGATTAATGCTGCAGGAAAACTTTGTGTAAAAAGTTGCAAACTAACCGATGTTTTCATGCAACTGTGATTGGAAGATATGTTACATTCCTACCTTGGACAGTTATGCCAAGAACTGCATTTTTGGAGGTTTTATCAAATTCATAAACTCATGAAAGTTGGTAAACACATCTCTCCCGGCGAAAAATTTATTATTAATTTAGTGGGCGTGGCCAAATGGCTCGCTAGCTAAACAGATGCCCCGGCGGCTACATTAACCTACATGCATGAAATTCAGTGGACATGTGTATCACACCGAGATGTACAAAAGTTCCAGTGCACCATTACGTCAACTCAACAGGAAGTCTGCCATTTTGAATTTAGTTGGCATTTTTGGCGATTCATACATGCTGTACTTTAACGAAATCCTCCTACAGATTTTTTTGGACCAACTTGAAATTTAGTCAGTGCCCTCTTAACATGTTTGGAATTAAAAGTTATCAAAATAATTTGTTTTCGTCGATCGGTGTGTCTGTGGCGTGGCGGCCAAAAAGTGACCTAAAAGTTATGCTATAGCATGTCGTTCAAAAAATGACCCAAAAATGATTTATAATTTTTTTTTAGGTCATTACGAAGGGGGAGATTGAACCCAGAACCTTCTAACTGAGAGGGAGCACTGCTAACCACTGCACCATCTATCTTCCCAGGAGTTTGACAGCATTGTGACAAATCTTTGGACCACACGGTTCATGGAGAGCGAATCCCTCTAAGGGTAAGACTCACGGGTTCGGGTTTGTACATGCAGTCATACTAATACCAAACCAAAGGTCAACAACAATACAAAACTCAAACAAAAATAAAAGTTCCCCAAACGAGACTTTTTTTTTCATATTTCGGACAACATGCTATTTGTATGTGACACAGTGGTGCACTGGTTAGAGCAGTTGCCTAACTGAGAAGTAACTTGAGGCATGCATGTCAGTTCAGAGAAAGGTCATACTCCAAAAAGTGATAAAAAAATTCATCCAAAATAGCCAAAGTATGTCGTCCAAAATATATATATTAAAAAAAAGTCATACTATAGCATGTCCAAAAAGTGACCCAAAATTCCTTTTTGTATATAGTATATATACGACAACAAAGCTGTGCAGTCAACACCGGGAGTAGTGTTGAATCATGCTTGTCAACACTCAGCGAATGAACACCAGAATATTACCCCACCAGAGAGTAACACTGAACACAAGCTGTAGTGTAATTTAGAAAATAAACTCCCAAAATCAAACTCTTTGTTTAACTCCAGGATATTTCACCCCAGAAATTTGCTGTGTGGGGTATCACTTAAGAAAAGTAGTCACGGGGTAAAATGAAAGAGAAAACTATTGTCGGACCTTTAAAACTAAAAGCTGGACAGGTTTTAGGTCACTTCCATCTGAGCAACCACGCAGCTTCGCTGATAAAATAATGGTAATTAGAGCTCAGTCGAAGCCAAGACAGGTTCAAGAGGTTATACAGTAACTCCAATATACAGCACCGAGGTCCTCTTCTATCCACAGTCACACCAGTGAGCTTGAGCTAACAAGCTCAGCTCGGTCCCTCAGGGACAGGGATTATGTCTGGCTACCAATCTGCGGTTGTCTATTTGTTTGCTGACACCAAGACTGTTGGTGCATGGTCAGTGTCAAGGGTGAAACGGCAGTCCAAGAGGTTACATTTTAAGCTTTCCCGTGCCCTTGTGCTGAGTGCTCCTCCCTTCTGCCTGGTCCAGCATAATTGGTTTCCTTCTGATGCAGGAGGGTACTGAATGTCCCATCATCCTTTTCCATCTTTCACGTATCGGTTTGGACAAAAGATTCGACACCACTGCAGCGCAGAGGGTATTTTTGAAAGTTTTCTGTGTTTACACTGTGTTCCTCGATGTCATTTTGGGATTACAGGTAAACAAGAGAAAGAAAATATGTTTATATCTTCTTCCAGCGAGTACCGAGTTACAGCTATGTCTTTGAGGTTCAGAATTGCTTCCACTTCTCAAAAATAAAAACTCAGTACAGTTTGTCACTGCACTTTTGGGGATTGTGTTGTCGGTGCAGCCAATGAAGTCACTCCTCTGGATCTTAAGGAGTTCCTTCCAAAATCCATGCAGTGTTATTCTATGCCTATCCAAGATGATCAGACTGCCAGTTTATCAACTCTTTACTGTTGAAATCTCAGAGAAAAAACTGTGCATTAGAAACCAAGTGTACCATCTGCTCTGAGACTCTTCAACGACTCCCACAGCCAAGATCTCTGCTATCCCTGCAATATCCCCCACCCCCCTTTGGCCTCGTTTCCAATATCGTATTTCTCATATTTTTTTCTTTGCCACACAATGAGATTTACAGGGGACGGCCTTAAATCGTCCAGGAGTGAGGCAAGAAATAGGTTACAGCCCAACCTTCAGGTCACAGTTATTTGAGTTGTGATCCATCTGACCACGACAATGGGATGCTCTTTCATCTCTGTGAGCACAAAAGGTGGCCGAGAAAGGACCGCCATTGGAGACGTATGTTCTGTTGGCAGTAAAGCCTTCCTGGGTGACCATGAGGCTAGCGAGTGCTCTGCTTTAGACAAAGACTGCAACGGGTAAATTATCGCCTTCCTTAATGCAGTCCTAGTTTACATACTCCACTTCTACACACTGCTTTCTGATGTATGCGTCTTCTCTAAAGTGATGTAGCTCCAAATAAGCCTCTTCACTTTTTGGGATTTCCAAAATTACCCTTGTGATTACCCTTCTTTGTGTCCAACAACTTTGTATTGCTTTCCTATAACACTGTCTAATACAAGATGGACAATAAGATTAAGCAGAAACAGACATATTGTCCTTTTATATTCCACACATTCTTCTTCTTGGTCAAAACTTGGTGTCTACATCATTTAGAATTTAACTCCACCCCCGATAGTTGATCAAGCGATTATGGTTTCATGGTACTAGTAGCTAATGGAGCTTTGAGCAGGCAGAGAGGTCTGGTAAAATCACTTTCTTTTCAGAAGAAAAAAAGTCTTATCAACATTTTTTATTTTAAAATGTCTTAAGCCCCAAATGTCACTGCAGCCCATTCTCATTCCTAGGGCGTTGAATACTGCCGTTTCGTCACAGCTGTTGGGGTCAGAGAGATAAGCAAAAGGTACCCTTTGGCATTGAAGACATATGCACAAGGTACCTTATGTCTTATGCAACATGACAAGGCGGGTTGAAAAAGGTCATGTTAGGAGGTACGAAGGGGGAGAATTCCACACAGGAAGGATGTCGGGGGGTGGTTGAATGGTACAAACCCAGGACTTCCACACAGGAGACCAGTGTTCACATCCATGATAAAGTAAAAGTCCACATGGATTTATTTTTGTTATCCAAACCATGATCTTTCCCTAACCCTAATCTTTTTATGCCTAACCCTAATCAAATGGCATCAGTCACACATTTAACCCAAACCATAATCTTTTCCTGACCATAACCACGTCTTTTTTGGTGTGTAAGCATGAAGCACCTTGTGCATCCATATGAGATGCACCAATGCACCTTGTATGAGATGCAAATGGTTTTGCACTGGGAATGAGAAAGCGTTGGTAGAACCCGAGGACTCTGTGGAGTTCGCCTTTAAAACCAAATTGGTAGGATGCAGATTGCAAAGGTGTTCATATGCTTTTTGATAAATAAAACAAGCAAGTTCTACTTTAACCATACCTGTCCAGAATCAAAAGTTGATTTGGAGAAGCAAAGCAGTGTCAAGATGCTTTGATGTTCTGCTCTGTCTTGGCTCTTGGCTTTTCATTCAAAATCCGAGAGATGCAGTATGAATAAACTTTTACAGTACATATTTCGTCATTTATATCTCCTTTTTAAATGAATCCACTTGAATTGGGTTGACTCGCAGCACCAGCAAGTTGAGGGGGGGTAATCCAATTAACTTCTGTTGCTCTGCATGGAGGATTCAGCTGCCATTACAAACTGTTCACAATGCTTTGCAACAGCAGTCACGTTGTTCATCTGTAGCAACATTCATTAAATCTCTAACAGACCTACCTCACTCCCATGGGCATAAACATAAAAATAAAAATAAAAAATAGCAGCACATTGCACTTCTATGGCATTCAATTGCGTGTCAGCAAGAAATTCAAGTTGTATTGAAAAAGGAAAATGAAACAAAACTAAACTAAACAATGGCATAAAGCAACAAAAGGAGGCTGTCTTCTTTAAGAGTTTCAATATATTGTATCTCAAGTTCACAGTCCTATTTTGACAGTAACCAATTCAGGCCAACACCCAGTAATTCCACCATTCAAACCGCAGACATTAGGAATACGTTTTCTTCTGACAAAGCCAATAAACACCACATGACTGTCGGTACACAATTGCAGCCAATGGCTTCTCCATCTCCACTCAATCAATGTTCACTGTTTGCAAACAAACGAGATGAATCTGTGCCATTGTTTCTGTGTCTGTAGCTTGCAATAACAGAGCTGGCAAATGTTTTGCTTTTTGTCATGCACAACAGCAGAGAATAATCTGTGAAAGACCCACTTTCATTACAGATTAGTTGGTGGATGTATCGTTTCTGACAGGTTTCTTATTCCAATTTACAACAACAGTCAGTGACGAATGTGAGCGTTTGTATATTGGTTTGCTTTAGGAACAACTTACCCCTCCTGCTGAGCAAATGCTCAGGAGGGGTAAGTCATCCCAGCTCCGTTAAACGTCTCATTCCCCGGGCACTAAATAATGGCTTTTTGTCAAAGTCGTTGGCGTCAGATGCAAGGTGCTCTTTGGCATTGGCATCATGACCACTCAGGTCAAACAAGGAAGTCATGTGAAAGAGTAGAAAGAGTCATAAAGTCCCCATAAAGAGGAGGTTGGGGTAATTTGATCAGACAGGATACAGATGTTAAATTACGCGAGAATGCAAAAGTCAACACAGATTTCTTTTAAGTAACAAAGTATTTAACGAACATAGGTTTACTTACATAAAATTACTTATTTTAACCCAAACCATCTTTTCTGAACCCTGGTTTTAGGTGCCTAAACCAAAAACATTTTGTGCGTATGGGTAAGCAACGAGGTATCACCTTTACATTATTATGTGTAATAAACACACATAAACACATCCATTAGAGGGAAGTGTAACGGCTAAACGTTGTTGCCTCGTCAGTGTCTCGCCCTTTAGGAAAACAAAACCATGTGGAAACACACGGGGTTTAGGGTTTGGAAAACCAAACCTTGATTAGGCTTAGGGAAAAAAAAGTCTGTGTGATGGTCCATGACTTACACCACCAAGCCACCCCTCCGTCGAGTGACGTTTTTCACATGACCTCCATCACTTGACTTCTGTTTCAAAGTTGTTCTTCTCACATCTAGATAACGGCAGGCGTGTCAAAGACTTGCTTCCCTTTATCAAATGATGCATGTGTATTACAAGCTTTGCTGTGATACTGGGCTGGGATGAGACATCAGCGGACTGTGACACAGCAGCAGTTTCTGATGGATGTAGAAGGCCCCATTCGGTGAGCCTTATTGTGAAACATACGTTCAACCAGACAGGGCGGTGAAACTCTACATTTCAGCCCTGTGTTTAAGTTGCTCTTTAAAGTTGATAAAGTCTTTCATTCTTTAATGAAGTGACTAATTTGTATTGCAAACTAAACAACTTGTTTTCCCTTACTAAATTAGCGAATTGCTGTGTCATCAGTGCATGCATTTCCAGAGGTAACTGAAGGGTATCCAGCTGATGCACTGGACTAAAATGTCAGCAGCCCAGTAGAGACTGATAACTCTATTTCATCTCAAGTGTCTTGATGAAGTTGTTCATTTGCAATTGAGGTCATTCAGCTGTGTGGAGACTGCAAGTGAACATAAAGTCACTTCAGGCAGTAGCCTGTTGACTCATCTCAGCTCCGACTTATAATCTCAACTGGTTCCAGATGTCTGACACAGGCTGTAGTTGGTTTCATCCAGGTACTCCTCACTGTCCTCATCAAATGAAAGCAATATGTAGGCCTAATTTCTGCATTAAAACCAGGTTGCTAGAATAGTTTTATACTCCACCAAAGCATTTAGAGTTGTGAGAAAAAGAAAAAAAAAGAAGTCTCCCCAGGCATGAGGTGAAATGACAGGTTGCAGTAATAACAAGATTATAAAACTTTTATTGATCCCCTCTGAAGATGAATTTATAAAGCAAATTCCACACATATCTCAGGTTCACATAATTTTTTTACGCAAAGTTATGGCACCATTAATTTCTATTATTTCACCAGAAAAAATATTCATGTGGCTGTGGCCATGGTTTTATTTATACAAATGATGAGGAAGTACGCATCTTGAATAGACCCACTATAAAATAGCAATCACATTATACCAACATTCCCCAAAACAGAAATAGCCAGGCCAGTAAGATGGTATATATTGAAGCCAGTGATTTTGGGTGCAAGATAAAATATACATTCCACTGACAGATTGCCTGACACCAGTGTAAAACTCTGCCAGACAGAACAGTCAAGGAAGCACGATTGGTTTTCCCCTTTGGAAGCAACACAGTGGTAAACAACTGATGGACAATAATAAACCTAAGGGTAGAAGCAAAGTATGACAAACAAATTTATGCATGGGTAAACCCCACTGCACCACAGCCATCAATTCTGCATCTTTGTCAGCGCATGGATATGTTTTTTTTACCCTCTGTCTCCCTCGCCTGTCATTACATTTATCCCTGCTCCCTGCTAAGTGCTAATACATTTACATTTTTAGTGCTGCTCAGTAATAAAAGAGGTGGAATGAGTGGAGGCCTTTTACCGTTGCTAAAACAAACATCAATGAACTCCCATCACCGAGGAGCCACCCCAGCACCCGGCTCCCCTCCCACCTGTCCATCCACCCACCCACACAGCTTGGCCGCCGCCCCACAGTGTAGGTCAACAGTGTTGCGGTTTGAGTCTCCTCAGTTGCGCTCACAGTTCTCACCCTCATTTCGAGGTTCACTCACAAGAGTCTGCCTCCCACGAGAGGCTCCACATTAGTATTTTGTCCAGTCTGGTTTTCTCTGCAAACGCTGTCGTCACTTTAAGAATGTGGAGGAAACATTTTACAACCAAAAGTCACCAAATGAAACTGCAGGTTAAGCACACAGGCACAACATTAGAAAAGAGGGATTGAGGTTGGTGTGTATTGTCTCATTGGGCTGACATGCTCGTCTTTGGGTGGGGTCTAATTTCAAAATTACATAATAATACAAACAGCTTCAATCGAGAATTCACACTGATGCTTTTAACCAAACATGAACCCGGAGACAGCCATTAGTATATTTTCTTCACTCGTTGTTTAGATGAAAAAAAAAAGCCACTGTCTTCATCAAAAGGTCGATCAATAATGACAAACATGAGGGTGAAGATAAAAAAAATTAAAAAAACTTTAAGCAGAGACAAAAAACATCACATAAGGAACAAAATTAATAAATAAAGAGAACTGTGTAGGATTTCAATAGGCTACGAAACAAACCACTGATAAAAATAGCAAAGAATTTTTCAAACACAGCTCAGCCGGTATCTAAGTAAATTATCTACACGCTTGTGCTGCATTTCATCTGATGCAACACTACAATACGGATCTCCGGTGAATGATCTCAAGAGGTATAACCAAGGCTGACCAGCCCTTACAAGATCTTCACCCTGCCAACTACTGGATAAGGTAATAACAAGCCTATTTTAAGACACATGGTTATTGGGTTGTTTGAAAGAGAACAATTCACAGCTTTACAAAGCCCTTTCCTTGGATAGCTGGTAGGGCACATCAATATAGTTGAGGCGTTTGGAACAATGACTTGATAAGACTACATACTGTGTATGACCGGTGAGCAGGAGATGACTACCAAAAATGTCTGTTTCTCTTCCTTTCTTTATCCATTTTGAATCGACTGCTGTGGCTCCTGTGTGTGCGCCTATGTAAAGTTTGACCTTTCCACAGTGGATACATTCTTTGCTTACATGTCACAGGGTAGAAGCAGATAAGGAAACATACACAGGCCATTACTAAGATGGTGAAGAAACGCTCAGCTGTGCATTTACACCTGGGGCATTGGTTGCTGCGTCCCGCGGTGAACTGTCCCCACGCGGTTTCAGTTCCAGTTAATCACATACGGTACTTTCAGTGCAGTGAACAGCAGGTCATTTTGGAATGGGAGACCAGAAGAAAAAGAAGGCACAGAGGGGTGCTTCAGAAGTGTCCATGCGAAGGGAAATTGTGCATCTATACAGTTTACCAATAACACTGTGAACAAGATCTGGTAAAGTACATCATGTGTAACAGTAGTCTATATCTGGGATTCCTCCTTCTCTATAGCCACGGTTGGTGCCGTGTCCTGCATTAGAAACATGGTTGGCACCTTTGTACAAGCCAGTGCCATTGGAGGGGAATATGGTATGAATGATATAATCCTCTCGTAGCGGTTTTGGCTGCATTGGCTGGCAAGCTGCCATAGGCGTCATCTGGAAACCCGGGCCACGGATCTCCAGGATGGTATTGTCCTTCTTGGTGCCAGACTCAATGTAGTCATCACAGGCTTTGCTTTTTCTGGAGCTGTTGCGAGTATAGTGGTCACGGGAACACAAATGCCCAGTCCTGTGTCCGTACCAACAAAAGACACCAAAAATAAGAGCCAAAGATACAATGGCGGTAGCCCCGCCAATAATCCCTGCCATGGGCAGCGCTGTTATCTGCCTTGAGTCTTTATCCTCCTCTTCCTCCACCAGAGTAACATCTGACGTTTCAGCTTTTGCACAAACCAGAGCTTCATCAGTGTCGGCATCTCCAGAAATTGCGCCTTTGCTTTCTGAACTGGCCGGAAGGGGCACCATGCAGATAATGTAGCTGGAGCGTGGTTGCAAGGAGGTAAGCAGATACTCTCGCCGATCACCCCGGACGAGCGTCTCTGTGATTGATCCCATGGCGTTTCCGTTACCGAGTCGGAGCCAGCTCAGCCTGAAGGAGGAGCTGGGCTGCGCCACACTCCAGGTAATACGGACGCTGTTATGAGACAGTGGCTTCACGTTGAGGGCCAGGCTCTTCCCCACACCGCTGCTGCTAAGAGTGTAGTCTAAGCCAGAGTCAGGAAGCCCCAGGCCAGGTCGCTTTGAGCGGAGGGTGAAGAGCGAGCCCTGTGGTGGGGTGTTGGTGGTAGAGCTCTCGACTCCACCTATGCCCACTCTGTCTCTGGTCCCTGCTGTCCTCACCACCTCACATTCCTCCATCTCACTGGCCAGGTCTAACAAAGCCATGTCTCGCACCCTGTCAGGCCCATGGCAGGTAAGACCTCTGACAGTAATGGAGTTACCACGGGCCTGCAGCCAGTCAAACAGCCAGCGCAGGTTGCAGCCACAGTGCCAAGGATTTCCTCGCACTAACAGCTGACCAAGGTTGTCCAAGTCTTTGAAGAGTCCCCTTGGCAGAGTAGTTAGGTTGTTTCCTGACAGGTCCAGCCTCTGCAGCCTGTGCATGCCGTCCAAGGAACCACGTGGCATATGAGTCAGGGCATTGTCCTGCAGCGACAGCCGCTGCAGATGGGCGCTGGGCAGGTTGACAGGTGGGGTCTGGAGGGAGTTACGGACTAGGGACAACTCTGTCAAGTTGGAAAGGCGAGAGAATGTGTCATCAGCAATGCGCTGGTTTGCCAAAAGGTTCCCGTCCAGGACAAGACATCTAAGTGAGGCGAGGCCACGGAAGGCATGGGTTGGGATTGTGGAGATTCGGTTGTCGTCCAGACGGAGTTCTTCCAGAGAGGCAGGAAGTCCTGAGGGAATACTAGACAGGTGGTTGCGTGAAAGGAAAAGTAAGCGCAACCGTGGGTTGTCAGCAAAGGCCTGATCCTCAATAGAGACAGTGGAAATAGAGTTGTCGTCCAAGTGGAGCTTCTCTAGTAAGGGCATCCGAGCCAGCGTACTACGGGGAATAGTGCGAATGTTGTTGTCCTGCAAATGCAGTTCACGCACAGATGGCGGCAGGTGCATGGGAAATTCATCCAGTTCATTGTCGTAGAGGTAGACCACACGGACGGCAAGGTGGTGCTCCAAAGAGGTGGGCAGGCCCGGATTGTTTATGTGGTTGTTCTGAAGGTAGAGGACGGACGCAGAGGGAGGCAGTGATGGGATGGAGTTCAGTCCACGATCATTACAATAGATAAAGTCCTCATCGCACCTGCATACAGATGGGCATGTCATGTCTGCGTCCCCAATGTACCCTTGTATCGTGGCTGCAGCAAACTGAAGCATGCTGGCATGTAGTGTCAAACACATAAACAGCATCAAAAGCCAAGCAGTTAGTTTGGCAGGTGCCATTATGGTGAACATCAGCACTGTCTCTTTTTTCCAAGGGTGTGGTTAATCCTCAAATCACTGCAGCGAGCTGGAATCCTGTGACCTCCACCCTGAAAGAGAAAGAGAAATGAACAGTTAGCACTAATGCCCAAATGAATTAGTTAATGCTCCCAGGTGACAACTGAAGTCATTTCAGTAAATTTCAGGAGCTCAGAAATATTTAACAGCTTCACACCGTACTTCAGTTCTTTTCTGTCTAAATAATATTAGAATCTAGGAACATGCTGCAATTATTGTGTCTAAAAAGAGACATCTTGCACTCAGTAACAAGTTGGTTTCTTTGACTGATTAATAATCATTTCATCAGGGGGATGAGTACACACAGATGAATCTGTGAGGATTCCCAACACAGGCTCTCACAACAGCCTGCCTTTGACTCAAAGCCAAAAAGACACAACGATAACTGCAGAGCCAACAATCATCATGTTGAATAAGCAACAGTAATCCAAGATTACAGTCAGTTATAAAACTAAATTTGGTGTGTACTGTTCTGAATGTTCAGAGCACACCAGAAAAGTGTCTCTAGAATCGACAAGTCCAATCTTACACTTAGCATTAAGCCTTGTGTGTAAATATGACGTCTTGAGAATACTCTCCACTTCTAAATTATTTATGAGATCTTGAGAGGCTCCATAAGTCCATTAGGAGTTGCCAGCAGATGGCTGCATTAGCCAGGCAGAGCTGAAGATACTTTTCATTATCAAGAAGAAAGAACCTGATTTAGCGCGACACGATCATCATGAGTCAGGATGGCACTAGGCACTGCTTAAAAACTTCTCCTTAATTGTGTTACATAGTTTCGTAAGTGCAATAAAAATGTAATGGAAAGATATAATCTGCAGCTGAATGCAGATGATGTGACAGCTAATTAACTGTTTGCAGTCACCGTTAATTGTGCAGCAGGCATCTACATAAACTGAACTCAGACTTTGATTGGCACCATGATTTGTTGTTGTTACAGATTAAGTGAGAGATCCCATAACAGTAAGCAGATTATTGACTACTGAGGTTTGGAAACCGGTAAATTGCAACACTGTCAGTGACAACTTGAGCCCATTGCAGTCTTCAATAACCAGGGCCATTAGTCAAACCGTTAGGGCCCACACAGCAGCGAACATCGTCAGGCTGTAGTATTGATTTTCTCACAAATCCGAGGTGATCTGCCAGAGCCAGTCGTCTCTCATACAGATTACAGGATTCCCAGGAGTGCAAGTCAGACAGCCCGATAATTAACCGAGCGAATGATAACTCCGCTGGGAGTTGAATTTGCAAAAATGAATCTGCATACATATTTATTACCAAAACATTAAAAAAAATTGTGAGAACAAATTGTGGATGTTCCACTCCCTTTCAAGTGCAATCATCTAAAAGCACTCGAACACTCCAGGAGTTATTCAGTTGTGGCAGGTCAGGGATAATTTAATGGAAAGTAATTACTGTCTATCATTTGTCAGTCCACATGTTTTGTAAATTCTTCTGATAAACGGAGGATTGAGTTTCTTCTCCACTGAGAATGTTAACATGTTAAAAATGTACTATTATATTCAAGTTGTATCTAACTATCAAACCTATCTGGACATTTGATACTTCTGTTAAAAACACTGTGTAAAGGCTGGAAAATAGATGTCTGAAATTGAGGTTGGCTGAAAGTAATTTATATTTTGGCAGCAGCAGAGTGTGTCACACACAGAGACACTGAATTTCTATACCTGGGAAGTGTGATGTTTTAAGAAAAGAAAAGTGTTTTTTTGACAGAATTTCAGTTCAGTTGTCTTCGGTGTGAAATAGTAACACATTTAAAATACACATATTCTGCTTTTCCAATTCTACTCGCATGTTGTTCACATATTTTTGCCCTTCTAGCCCTGACAGGGCAGATTATTGCAGAAACCTTTATGTGAAATCTCTGCCATCACCGTGTGTCATGCTTTATTTGGCAGGTTCCAAGTCTTGCTTCCTGGTTCTTGTTTTTAAGTTTTATTACCCTCAGCGTCTCCCGACTCAGCGCTCGCTGCGTGAAACTTGGTCAGATTGGAAATGAGAATAACATCTGTGCTCTGTGTCCGCAGCTCCACAAAATACTCTCATTAACTGCTAAATTAAAATGCTACCCACTGATCCCTTTTCAGGCCTATTTCCACTTCAATCCTCTTGATACAGCCAAATAGCATAGCTGCACTTTAGGTGGAACCTGAAGGGTAAAATAAAAAATTTAAATAGCTCAGATTGTTACTTTACGCAGTTTGATATTGATTATTTTTATGACTAAGAAGGATATACACTGTATTCTGTTGTAAATGTTCACAAGGTTTTAGTGTGTGTGGGTGTGTGTGACAGAGAGAGGGAGGCTGAGTAGTGCTAAAGAATGGATGACTTTTGAATCCCAAGAGCTTTAGCAGGGGGTCTCTTGAATACTGGAGTATTTGGGTCAGTCCTTTAAAAACAAGATAGATGTGGTGTGAGATTGAAGTGGTGCAGAGAGCCAAAGGGATTAATAGAGCATATTGAGTTGTGATTCTCTGGATTAAGAAGGTGCTGCAAAAATATGTCAGACACACATTTCAGGATTTCTTTTGTTGTTGTTTTTTGCTCATTTGTCTTCCTCTACTAGAAAATTATATAAAAGCACAAAAGTCACCGGACTGCTCTTTCTGTTTACGTGTGTGTGAAGTACTGTGTGTGTGTGTGTGTGTGTGTGTGTGTGTGTGTGTGTGTGTGTGTGTGTGTGTGTGTGTGTGTGTGTGTGTGTGTGTGTGTGTGTGTGTGTGTGTGTGTGTGTGTGTGTGTGTGTGTGTCTATCCATGCATGATCAAATTGCAAACATTAACCCACATGTGGACAATCTATATAGCTGCAGTCTACATTTCGGTTATCTATAGTGGGGAGTAAAGTAGGGATATGGGGTAATGTGTTAGCTAGACAGCCAGCCGCCTCAGGCAGAGCACAGTACACACAACAACCCCCAATCTAATACTGGAACCCAAGACTGGATCGATTTACATAAATAAAAAAAACAGACAGGGAGGGAGGGAGGGAGAGTGACAGAAAGCAGCTTTGAGCAAGACCTTTCAATCCCATCTCCCCCATTAAGACACCCACAAGAGGAATACGACTAAGAAATCTGTAAAACTGGATTTTGGATGACCAAAGGGGTTGCTGATGTATCAGGAAATCCACTTTACTGATGGCAGGGAAAAGATAATAGTGGCCCACAGCTTATCTTACATGCCATGTCCACGGATCACATTTTAGATTTACAGATTGGACATGTGGAAAGGATGATGCAAAACATGATGGTCACGGTGATGATAGAAATACATCAAGAGATCTAAAATGGCGGAAAAAAAATATATATGAAGGCAGAAAAGCATGGTCTATTAATTTCTGGTTAATCGTGGAGGCTGTATTTGTGTGTGTACATAACATTTCTTGTAATCTTCCATCCAAAACACTGTCTTTGCAGACATGTACAACAATCTTTAACCTTAAAACATGGAAACATGTTTCTTGAAAGAAAGAAAAAATGGCATTGATAAACAAGACGTATTTTACACTTCACAATCTGCATCTTTCACATACTGTTACACAAAATCAAGATCTTGATTGTTACGTAAAATAAACTGACATTTGTGTAAACACTAAAGCTCTTGAAGTGTTTTGAATAAAGCCGTCTATATTCTCCGCCTGACATGTTTTCAAAACCAAATTAGTCCCTGTGTTTGTGGCTCAAAAGACACTTTAATTATGAATTATTTTATGCACCAATGCATTACAATCCCATTAAATCTCTATCCTCTTCTTTAAAAACACGCAACGTGAGTACGCCATAGAGGCAGATTGAATAACATGTTAAAGGATAAAGAATAATGGATTCACCCCATACTAACTCACTTGTTGTTTTTTCCTTTGGTTTATGCACCAATTTCCAAGCGTAACGGAGTAATTGGATTTGCACTCAGCAGTTTCTCATCTCTGTTGCTGACTGGAAGACCCAGTATACAAGAAATTTTTTGGGTTTTCCGATCGTGAAACTCGTGTTTTTATTTTTGTTTTTAATACATCTCAGACATCACCTACATAACCAATTCTTCAATTATATGTGAGATATATTTAAGGATAAACTGAAAATGGAATTCTGCTTCAAATAAAGTACACATCACATATGCAGAGTTCCATCTGGACATTGAGCGAAGACTTTGGCAGTTTCATCATTCAGCTGTATTATTTGTTTATACAGAAGAAGCATTTCCACAGACTCTGCATGTTTGCATCTAATTGCCATATAAATATCAAAGAAAAGAGATAATGAAACAAATAAATAGCACTATATGAATAAATATTACATTCTTAAATCATATTGTTTATTTCATTGGATATAGATTTGAAAATATTCTGTTGCACAATAATAGAAATAGTAGAGCAGCTACAGAGTGCATACATGATTCACAGCTGGGAGATTCAACTTGCGGGCGTTTCTTTGCTGGTGGGTATGCAGCACACAGTGCCCTGAAGTGACTTGATATATAGCTTTACAGCACTATAACATGTTTTATCTTTACAGCTCTACAATACGTTGTGTCGGGCCACCAGTCAATTTCTCTGTCCTCTCCACTGTAGCCCCAAAATACGTTTGGCTCAGTGTTTCTTTCCCAAAACAGACAGATTACAGGTAAATCCTTTCAGCATTAACAAAAGGACTTCAGCTCAATGTAGCAATGTGTGTAAAAGTAAGACCAAATCAACATGTTGTTGACAGAGTTTTGAGAGGATTTTGTTTGAAATGTATTACATGCTGGTGCTGATCAATCATGTAATCCAGCAGGTTTCTCAAGGGTATTATAGTAATAAATTAGTCACCTTAACTGAACTGAACTAGATATGTATATTATTAAATGTTGCAATACTATGTTTGGCTTAATAAGCATCCCATTTAAAAAAAAATTTTTTTAAATGGGAGTGTCTATTTTACCAGAGTCCTATGTTTTCAGGGTCCTATGTTCCCCCGTTCCCATATATGTGCAATTAAAGCAATGGAACAAAAAACCCTGGGGAACATCAAAAGAACTCAAAATGAAATACTGTCAGCCAACAAAGGATAAGCTTTTAGCCCTGCCAGTGCCTTAGTGTTGTTCCAAAATTATACTTTAAGTTCAGGTCAACTCTGTATTATTTGTTTTCTGTGTCTGAATAAATGTGATGGACAAAAGAAAGTTGACATTCTTTGCACTTTTTATTTGAAGCAGATTCCAGACAGTATTATTCACACTAATGTTCTGACTTCAGTCTCTGGCAGGCAGCAACCACAATGTTCACAATTAAACAATATTATACCTGAGGCTGTGTTTTAACGTCATTATTGGCACGACAGTGATGCAGTCCGCAAGCGCCTCGGCCCTGACCGGGAAATTTCATATTTCCCCTTGGTGATCTCAAATTGACTGATTTTCGATTAGGGTGAATTAAGTGGTTCATGTAACCACTCCAAGAAGTAGTCCGACCCTTAGTAACGACCGTAGCAACAGAGACGAGATCTAGTCCGTTTTATTGCTCTTTAGAGATGGTTTCACAAACTGAATAAATAAAGCACACAGAAACACAAAACTGCTCAGCTCGCTCAACCTTGCTGTAACTAAGATATACGCTGAAAAAAGATATCGACAGACTCATGTATTTTTAAGATTTCAGCACCGTGTCATGTGTCAAAACATAGCCGGTCAAGCTTACCGCCACTAGGGTTTTAAGTGTCCAACTATCTGTGGTGTTACGGTGTTGCCGCTCGGAGCGAAAAATTAAGACCAAAAGAGACCCGATTTCCCCAAATGGGTCACATTTAATAGACATATAACAACTAAAAACAACATTATATTGCATATTATACCGAATTTAATTCCAATTATGTATTCCCATTGAGGAGGCGGAATGATATTTCTCGTGATGAGCAGGATGTGATGCTGATCTGAGCACGTTCCAAATGTTCAGTTGACCAATCACATCTCTGGGTCGGAACTACTTGTTGCATAACAAACATTCTCTGTCTTCGTTAACATAAATGATCTACATGCATTTGGATTTTGCTCTTTAAAATGTTCCTGATGTTCAGTGGGAGATGTGCCGTTTGGCCACATTGGTGCTGAGATAGCCTGAGCTTGGCAGAGTAGCTGGTAAATAAACTTTAGATGTGTCAGTTTGTGTCATTGGTCATAATGCGGTCTTTGATCAGGGCACCGCTGGCTACTGATATCAGAGGCTTTTAACGTTGCTGCTACATAAAAAAAAAAAAAAAAAAAAAAAGAGGAAGCAGATTAATCTCAAGACGAGCTAACGTCTCCATTTTCAACAAACACACTTGAGCATTTTAAACGAGATTTATAAAAGGCAAATTTATCTTTTGCCTTTAAGTCAACGAGTCAGCCTGTGGTTGTCACGCTTCAGCTGGGACTCTGATTGGATTTTTTTTATTTTTATTTGTGAGAAAGGGAGAGAGGGAGGTTGGTTAACTTAATTGGTTAAATTTTAATTCAACCCTGACAAGTTGCAATATAAATACAGGGCGTGGGAGGCCCAGGCAGCTGAGTCACAAAACAATGCTGTGCCTTCAGGTTGAAAATTAACCTCAGAGACAACAGAGGGAAAAGAAAAGAGATAACACCAGTGGAAAACTTCTCTGTTTCATGACACCTTTGCAGACCTGTTATGCCTCGCAGCCATATTAGAGGTCCAACAGCCACAAACTGTTGAACATGCTTCTAGACATAAAACTCAGCAATCTTACAACTAAAGTAATGCGAGAAATATTGTATAAACTGATCACTTCCCTGCTGCTACTTGTCCTCAACAGCAGTGGCTTCCTGTGAAGGTCTTACACTATGATTATCAAATATTAAGAGAACTACACATTCAATATTTCTGTTTTCCTTTATTTCTGTACTTTATAATGGTTCGTATTCAATATTCCTACTGCACAATCAGATGTTGTACTTGCCTTTATTTTCTTAATCAAATATAAATTTAATATTTCCCCTTGGTGATCTCAAATTGACTGATTTTTGATTAAGGTGAAGTGTTATGTATCTGGATAAATGTGATGCACAAAAAAGTTCTTTGTACTTTTGATGATCCTCAAATGTTATTTGGTTTGCATTTATGTTACCTTCAGTTTCTATCAAGCAGCTGTCAAAGTTTGGACATTAAAATCACAATGAATGTTGGGGAAATTAATTTCTGTTTCAGCATCATCATAGAATAATAACAGGGATATTTCAGGGAAAGTAAAACTATAAGGTTGTAAGTGTGGTAGACAAGTACAGCTCGATTTGTGTTTGCGTGGCTTATTCGAGAACTGGACAGATGAATTGATCAGTAATGATAGCAAACCAAACAAACACATTTTTGGACACAATGTCACTATTACATAGTTTGTCGGTTGTTAATTTAATTTCCTGCTTAGTATGTATCTTGATAACAATTCAAAACAAGTACATTTTTAAATTAGGAAATTTAAGGTGCCAATATCAAGATTTATGTTAAAAAAAAAAAAAAGGTTCAGGCTATAGTGCATTCAGGTAAGCTGAGGAGGCTTACCTGCTCAGGCTCTTAAAATACTATACATTGGGTCTCTGGCAACTATGAAGATATCATGTGTGAATCACAGGAACTGTGATTGCTCTTGTTTTCCTCTTCGAGTTTCTGATGCTGCTGGAGATTGTTGGGAATGAAAACAACAACAGTTACGTTGAAGAAAGGCTCAGTGATCTGCTGCTTTTCAGTAACACAAGTAGCAAAGCCATTTCCACTGCAAGCCTTCTGCTCACCACAATCAGCGCTGCCTGAAAGATGTCGACATGGTGACTACACAGTAGCACTTTTCTTTCACTAATACAAAACAGCAAAACAGAAGTTGTATGTAATTCAGGTTTTACAGAATGTGAATGGTCCACCATCACTTCATGTCGCAAAGAGTCTTGATCATGCACAATACATCTTTGTATCGTTGTGGTGGTGAAATTCAGTTTTTCATACTGTGAACAAACAGATCCAGTTCGTCCTTGACCAGAACAAATTTCACAATTCAATTCACATCCAATGAAGGAGCCTCCAAAAACAGAACGCATAATCCAGAAGATCTGATGGATATCTCAGTAGGACTGATCCTAGGTCAGTTTCAATCACATGACGTCCCGTGTCATTTCCCACTTCACTGTACTACTCATCTCCCTGTGACTTGATCTCCATACTGTCCACATCACAACCAGCACATCAAAGCCTATACTGTACTTTCAAAAATCAAGTCCTGTCTGTGCACGTCTTCACACACACACACACACACACACACACACACACACACACACACACACACACACACACACACACACACACACACACACACACACACACACACACACACACACACACACACACACACACCCCGGACGTCTGAGGACTCCATTTCAGTCTGTGTTGATTTAACAAAAGCAGTTCTGCGTTCCTTACTCAGAACAGATTTTTTTTTTTAGAGTCCTTGCTCTCACTGTCGCAGTTTCACCAATCACATTTGAAGCTAGTGGGAAGCGCTTGACCGAGACCCACTTTTTCTTTGGCGTCATCATCTTGCATCCCATTACAATTGTGTCGTCCTTCCGCGGTTTCGCCCGGCCTGTCAGCTGTCTGTGCCGCATTCGCAAATGTCATTAAACGCCTTGTCCTAAATTGTCCACGTCAACTGCATTTCACAGTGTTTTCATCTCTCCTTCAGGGATTTTGTTCTTTTTTCTGCATATTCAGTCAGCTTTTCTTTTTGCAGCAGCTTCTCTCTCTCTCTCTCTCTATCTTTCTCTGTGCGTCACTCTGTTTGTGCAGCGTTCGCCTTTATATCCTCTAAACAAATACTAGCTTTTCCTTTGACAGATTGAAATAATAAATGTTGGCAGATACCATCCAGTTAAAATCCACTTTTGTCTAATAAGACTTGATCCTAAATAAAATTACAGCAGCTATAGAACTTAGAAAATTAATTACAGAGCCATTAAATATATCAAATTTGAGTAACTCTCCCCATGAGGCTGAATTGTAGTTGTGGCTAAAAAGGCATATGTAAGCAGGATTTTCTTCAAAATAAGATATATAATATCTTGTATTGTCACAATTGAAGCTGTATGAGTCGATCATTCACCATACCAGGAGTCCGGGTGGATAAACAGAAACAGGCCGCCCCCGGGGCTCAGAAAAGATCCTATGCAGTGTACACTCGACTTTGACTTCTTCTCGGTTTGTGTGGGTTTCGACTGCATGAAATACTGCATCAGCTGTGGGAGTGTTCCCATCTTTAAGCAAAAGTTGCTTTGAATCCTGAGATGCCTCAAACAGTTTTTTCCAAAACTCTCCCCTCTCTGAATCCACACGACCTCACTTTCACCCCGCGACATCCGGCCAGACTGGGCTTGAAACACAGAACATATTGTACTTTTCCTGATTTAGACGATAAGCTGATAAAAATGACATTTTAGAATATTATTTTTTTAAATGTTATCTCACATTTCAAACAGATAGCTGTCCTTTATGTGGGAGGGGGAAGTAAAATCCTTTGTGGATGACTATATTTTGGGCTTTGAAACTGTCACGAGACACACAGTCCACCTCGAATCATTGACCGACAGCAGCGAGTTCGTATATTTCGTTAATGGGCGCTGGCTTTTAAGGAAACCTTTACTGATTGCTTTGTTTGGCTTCCCGCCCTGAAAGCAGAAAATGAGGGGGATAATCGGGCTTTATTGTTCACCGTTTAAATGTTGATAAGTGTTAGTTTGTTAAATAGCTTCTTTTATGTCTTATTTAATTACTGCCACAATTTCAGAAAGAGGTACAGTGGAGAAGGTGCTCTGGCTTAGTTTGCATCTGCTTCAGCTCCATAGTCTCTTTTAGGTGAATCAGTGTTTTTGTATTTCATGAAAATGCTAGATGATGAAAGAAAATTATAAGCAGAGATCGTCCCAGCTGTTATTTCTGCAGCATAGCGAGTCTGTCGTAGGCTAATGCATTTTAAATTTTGATCCAATACAAAGGTTCATTGAGTTAGATTCACATTGGATGGGGTTAAAATACCCAAATTTGTGTCTTCTATTTAATGCAATTACATCTGAGTCTCAGGGCTGAGCTTCTATTTCTCTGGAAAAGAAAACTCAGAACAGCAGTCAGTGTTGTGTGAGGCTACAACTCCTTGAACCATTACTAAAAAAAAATATTCTGTTTGATAAAAGAAACAAACAAATTTTAACCCGTTTCTCAAGTTGTGATTTCCTATCGAGCTGTTTTTGCTCTTTTGGTAAAATACAAGCAAAATCACCAATATTATATTAATGGCAAAATATACAGCAGAAACATCAGTATACTGTATATAAATGTACCTGTAATGTAAATTTCAATTCTGGTCCATGTTGTACAAATTGAGACGATAAATCTTTAGATCCCTTCTTTGTTTGGACTCGAGAAAAAGACAACATTACTTGGAGAAAAATGATTTTTTTTAAAATGTATTATTATCATTTTGCAGTGGACAGAATAGTACAGAATAAACTCCAGAAAATATAATGAGGACACTGCAAATCGTTGGTAATTGACTTGATGAGCCTCCAAATTATTATTTTTTTTGAGAAGAAATGCTGGTCACTGTGACTCAAACATAATCCATGGAGCCTCAGGGTTAAAATAGCATAAGAGCATCATCAAATTCAAATACTTTTATTCCACTTTGGTTTGATGACATTGTAAAACCTTAAATTTCATATATTTCTAATGCACAGACTAAATCAAGTGTAAGAAAAAGAAACACATCATCAGCTTACTTTTTAAGTGGGGCTGACAGAGAAGGAAGCGCTCCCGCACCATTTGCCCTCTTCTTCCCAACACAATTCCTTCAAACTCGGTAAGCTGTATCTTCTCTGGCTCTCATCAACATGTAGTCCATAAACTCTGAGGCGGCCGGAGGTGTGTAGAAGTGTGTTCTCACTTTTTACAGGAACAGCTCTTTCCTCTGTGTTTTTATGCTCAGCTCTGATGTAGATTAGTTGGCACCTCTGGCGCCGGATCTATTCTCTGTGGAGAAAGACAGCGACAGGGAAATCGTAAGGGATCACATACGACCATCGATGTCAATAAAGATGTCACATTTGTGATGAAGAGGCATTACCAATCTTTCTGCATGACTCTCTGCCAGCCGTGTGTGTTGTTACTGTATGTCACATACAGTATTTCACTTTCTGTCTTTATTACTTTTCTTCATCCTCTCTTGGTTCGAGGATTAACTGATTTAATCTTCATTTACTAAACATTCATTCCATTCATTCCAAATAAATCCGATGTGCATTAGCAATGACTGTGACTCCATTTAATCAAAAACACCCTAAAAAGTCATTTAAAAACAACAACCGCACTTGCTGTCCTAGTGGTTTTAATGCCAATTATAAAAAAAAATTATGTCAGCAAACTTGAGTATTCCCACTTCTTCTCACTTGATTTTCCATCATTTAATGCCAGGTTCCTTTCCACAAAGCTGATAATGACCTCACTGTGACAGTCATGAGGTTGTTAAATCAAAGTAATCTCACAGAAACTGTTCAGATAAAATATGTTGATGCGAAAGTTTTCCAACAAAGCGACCTTACAACATGTCTTTGCTTCTAACCTCACAAAACTTTGCTCCTTCTCGTTCCGCCTCAGATGCTCTTTTGGAAAAGAAAATGGCTAGTGACATCTGAAGCTCCCGACTACCGAGCACTCTTCTTGTTTCCCCAAACAAAACTCAGAAACTGCCAGAAGCCCCGTCCACCTTTGCCTCGCTGCCTTTGCTGCACATTGATGCTGATCGGGTCTCTTTCTCACAACCGGCTGCGGTGTGACACGAGACAGCAAGCCATCTTCCCTCAAGTTAGTTCAACTTATTCCTCGTGTCATGAACCCAAGCCTCATCTGATCAGACCTGTAAAATTACAGTGACAGGTGCTGCTCCCTCCTTCTTCCTTTTAAATACTGCCTACAATTACTTCTGTAAAACTCTTTTTCAGAACAAACTTGTAACAAGGGCACTTTGAATGCCACATTTCTGAAAACCTTAATTTCTTACATGCTTTAATTGTTTTATATTGTTCCAAATGATTAAGAGTAATTACACAACACACATGCAAACACAAGCTTTTTATGGAGTACTACATTCTTGTACTTTAATAACTGATTTATATTTGTGCACTTAAGTCCCACTTTCTCTGTCAGGAAAGCAAACAGTGAATTTAAACCATCATTGTTTTACCCATTGGCTCGATGCGGCTTATTATGGGGTTAATAACTACGTAACTACATGTAGCATAAGGTTGGCAAAGTTACAAAATGAAGACATTTGTGCCGTAGGTCAATCTGGCACCATTAAAAGTAAGCCGAATTAGGCATTAGCAGTTCCTATTTGTAATGCACACATGGATATACAGACACCTATCACTGTATTACTTTGATACTCAATAAAACTTAAAAACATAATGATTCTAAGGCAAGCCTGTACTATATTTTCTGTGCTTTCCAACCAGGTTTAAGGACAGTTATTTGCTATGGTCTTTGGAGATAACGATATCTAGATTTATAAGCTACACTAAATCTAAAACTATGTGCATCATGACTGTGTGTTCAGATGTAAAAACATTATAATGACTCAGAAACAGTGTGATTTTTTGATGGTAATTGCAGCTATAGGGTGCTGTCTGGTTAGACTTTTAAAGCACCTTAATTGGCCCGATGAGCTGCTGCAGTCACTGCCACAACTCCAACTGCTAAGCAGGCCGAATCAGCTGCCAGACCACAACGAGTAACTTGTTTTAAGAGCGCAGCGTGCACCTGTCCCTTTCACCTCGCGCTTTGTTTCATGTCTACCACCCCTCCCACCCCTTGCAACTCTGCTGCACCCACCCAGAGACGCACGGTTTGAAAACCTCTAATGTAGATAAATACATAACACAGATGTTAGGTGCAAATGAAATCCTACATTTGGAGTCTGAATATAATATTGCCGCTGAATTGGAACGGACACAAACGCAACAGTTGCCAAATGTCTACGTGCTGGGCAGACAGAGCACCTCAGCTATGATTTAATTCCAGTTTATCATCAGTTATATGACTGGGTTGTGATTAAACTATCTTCCATGCCAGGTGGCCGTGCAGCACTGAGTCAAATCCAACTGACACACAGAGCAATGCAAGGCCTGTGTTAGCATAGTGCTCATGTTCTTCAGCTTAACTAAGAAAGTGCACCTGTGACAGCGAGAAACAAAGACACACGAGGACAACAACTGCCTAATTATTGGAATGACTGTCACAATTTAAAGCAGGAAGAAACAACAGAAGCAGAGAAACATGCAATGTGGTTTTCTCCTCCTTAAAAAGCCGATTATTTTTTTTTGAAATGAGGCATTTTTCTGTTTTTATAGCAAAATGAAGACAGGTATGATCGGTGACTACAAGGCTTTCAAGAAAATTCATTGGAAGCAAGACATATAGTGGAAATCACTGCTGCTTGGGAAGTCAGACAGCATCTATACAGCCTGTGCTTTTAGAAAACACCGTTATAAGTGTCTAGAGAAGAGTGCATCTTCCTCTTCAAGGAGGTCCGTCACGGCCAAACCATCTTCTTTCTTGGCACTAAACCTCTTGGCTCTGTCACCACATGCCATAATTCCTCCTATCATTGGTATGACACTTAACTGACCTTTTGATTCCCAGCTCTGACACACAGGTTGGGTTGCATATCTCAGATTTTCAAGCTGAAATCTCCAATTGGATTCCTGCCAAACACCTCCCGATTGACCTTGACAAGGCTGAGCCGCTGTTCTCCCCTCAGAAATCCTGCCCCTAACAAGAGCCGTCAATCACGGTGACAACCGTGCAGTCGCTGCTTCCCACACCACCGTTTAGTTTGATATTAGACAACCAACTGCTGCAGCTGCCGTTGCAGATTTGCTATGTGTAAAATCTGCTGACTCATGCCCAGATGCTCGTATAAACACTGTTTGTCTCCCTTCTGGACGGCTGCAGCTCCTGTCTGGTTGAGCAACCGGAAAATAACCGCAACACAGTTGTCAAACTAAACTTCAACACAATTCGGGCTTGTTTTCAATAACTGTAACAGTGTTTGAAGGTTGGACTGCTTGGATGCACAGTCTCATTATGCTTAAATTATTTAATATCTAAAACTTCCTCAGGGTCAGAAAAGAAGATCGATACGTCTTATGTCTGCATGGTAAACAAAACACTGCGCACCGATTGGCTGCAGTAGGAAACGGCTATCTTCATAACAAAATCAGACTACCAGCCCCTCTATTTGTCTGATCAATAATCATTACAATAAGACTCGGAGAAAGAATCTTCAGTGTTGGAAAACATTTAGAAATCCAAACCAGCCCAGCGTGCTGTTCCAGCTAAGCTCAGCAAACTGTTGCATCTAAACTAACGCTCAGCAAGAATTTAATTTCGCGAAATATTTTTGGGAAATACATGTAGCCTATTCCCTTTCCTTCCAAATTAAGATAATATCAATACCTCTAATGTTTCTGAAGTACAAGGCTGGAGGCCGGACATTTTTTTTTTTAACTTAGTTTGGCATAAAGACTGGAAGAAGCAGGAAACAGATATCCTGATTCTTTCCAAACAACATCACAAGTTCCTATCACCTCTAAAGCTCACTGGTTAATACATTATACAGTATTCTTTTTCTTTATCTATCCTGACCTAGATATGACCTTAAAAGAAGAATTTCAGGTTTTGCTGAACCTGTTTATAACTTCAACCGGATTAGCTGTTTAGGCCTGCAGGCTTTGTGCTGTGCTGAGCTAAGTTAAGCTAAGATAGCTTTTTCCTGGCTGTAGCTTAAAGGACAGACACAAGAATGGCATTAATCCCTTCCGCAAAGTCTCTGTGAAATTGTTATTAGTTCAACATTTTGAGAACGACTCCCTTTCTTTCCGAAAGCACCTCTAATGTCTCGGCATTCGTTGTCAAGCTGGAGGAAGGAGATGTTTAGCTTAGCTTAGCATAAAGTCTGGCAGCAGGAAGAAATAGCTAGCGCAGCTCCTAACAAACTAAATAATCACCAAGTTCAGCTGATAACAAAACACCAACACAGTCATCTTTTGCAAGCTGCAGAAAAGCCACTTTATGTGACGTGATATGGTGCAGTGTGAAAATATAAGGGCATTGCGTTTTCTCTGAATTTCTATCCTTCATAAATAATTTTCAAAAGATTATTTCTAAGTCATGTATTCAATAATAAAATCAATCTGCAGGTTGCTCTTTAAAGCGCAGATATGATATTTATATAAATATTCTCAACATTT
Organism: Brachyistius frenatus; assembly: GCF_029030835.1. Taxonomy (NCBI): domain Eukaryota; kingdom Metazoa; phylum Chordata; class Actinopteri; family Embiotocidae; genus Brachyistius; species Brachyistius frenatus. Next base: position 2,690,393 of record NW_027210633.1, read on the forward strand.
CATAAGAAAAAAAAAAAGCTATTATTGAACAAATGATAAAAGTCATGATCTCATTTCATGCTTTGGAAACTTCTGATGACAAGAGTCACACAGTGATCACATTTGCCTACAAATCGATACTTGTGTTGTTGTTCAAGTTTTTATTTCTGTTGCTGTAGTGTATTTTGGAATTACTGTCTCCACGTGGGTCCAAATAAAAGATTCAAATAAGTGTGTGTATGTGTTTTAAGTGACCTCACAGTGATTCAATAGTGATAGACAGCAAAGGTGTGAACCTAAAGCTGAAGTGATTTCACACACACACACACACACACACACACACACACACACACACACACACACACACACACACACACACACACACACACACACACACACACACACACACACACACACACACACACACACACACACACTGCTCTGACACAGACACCCTGCGATGTGATCAGACTTTCAACGCAGCTGCACATAGTGTGTATTCACTGACCGGGAGGTTGTGGTGAGCCGTTTAGACCGAGATGACAAAGATGACACATAATTGAGACAAACCACATTAAGTGAGATGATTTCACACGAGCAGTTGGCTCTGACTTTTCTTTATCATTGTCCCCATGTTGTGCTCCCTCTTTCCCATTCAGGACTTTGCTGTTTCACTTTTTTCCTCCGAGGCCCATCTCAATGACAACTGAAAGAGCATTCTCTCTTCCCTCGTTAACTGAGGAGTGCATCAGTCCTAATAAGAAAGCTTTTACACGGTTAATTAAGAGACACTGTAATGCAGTATGTAATGCTCAATTTACTCTATCTCATTCTCCCCCTCGTCCTCTTTAATTTCATTCCGAATCAATCTGTCGGACTCCTTTTTTTTTTTTTTTTTTTACCCTATTATGTGGACTTTTCTACATCAAGGCTCGCTATGACTGTCCAATTTGCTCGTGCGGGCTCCATTTTGAGCCCTCCAATAGTTTCCTCCTCTGCTGCACCCTCTGATCGGCCATTTCTTTTAATTCTCAGCCTTGATGTTGGTAATTCAGGGCTGAGGAGAGGGGAGAGAAGGGAGAGAAGGGAAAAAAAACGGATATAAGAAAATAAATGAGCTGGTTGGTGGAGATATTAAGATGATAAAAAGGTAGAAATAGGGGGCAGCATTTACCAAAATACAAACATTGGCAGGGACTGAACAAGGACTCGCCAGTGAAACTAATGTAAACACGGAGGGAATATAGAGTGGAGAGAAAAGGAGAAGCTGTGAAAATAGAGTGGGGTAGTGTTGGAGTAAAGCGGATGAGTAAATAGACCAATCACACTCTAAGGACAAAGAGGAAAAAGAAGAAGACGAGTTGTGGACGCGAGGACAAGGAAATAAACAGAGCGGACACTTGAGAGTGGGGGTGAGCTGAGGTTGGTGTTTTAAAGGTTTGCACGTTTGAACATTAATTAAAAGGTATCCACTGATGAATTGCCCTGTGATGAATTGTTTCCCTTACCATAAAAAGGGTGTATGCATCCCAGAGGGATGGAGGCAGGCCACTAAATCTGCCATCCATGTTTTTCATGCAGTAATGAGCCGGGCCAGTATGATTAGCCGTTCAGCAGCTGATTAAAAGTAGTTTCTCCTAATACATGGATTTACTTTGACATTTTTCATGCAGGAAACCTAATGGCTTCCTCTTCAGCAGTGGTGAATTTAATCATTATTTTCATTAGCAATTCTTTTCTCAGTTGTTGTTTCATCTTTGTTTAGTGACATGACGTTGCACTACATATTCTAGAGGCTAAGAGGATGTGTTTAAGCAGCCACAGCCAATATTTTTATATTTAGAAAGTAATAAAAGACAAAGGGAAAACAATGTGGCGATGTGAAATGGGTCAGTTGGAGTGACAAACCTTCAGAGAATTAACCTAAATCTGCAGATCCATGCAGCTCGGAAGCTCACTCTAACCACTCTAAGCTTCACTTTTGGCCACTGCATGCAAGTTACTACACAATAAAAGCTTTGAAAACACAACCTGCTCAGCACCAAGCAAGAGACAGACAGAGTAAGAGACTACCTGGTGAACATAGTCGAGTATTTGCTGCTAAAGAGATCAAATATTTCCCTCAGGAGTTGGTAGAGACCAAAAATAGAGCTAAAAGAGTGTGAAATATGACTCCAAATGAATGATAATGTTGCATCAAGGTGGCTGTGTCTTCTTAAACCTCCTTTTTTTTATTATTATTTCTACACGTGTTAAATACAAGAATTGCAGGTGTGGAATATTTAAAGACACCTGGCGGAGCTGGACTCAGTTAGGAAAGTAAAGTCATGACTAATGCAGAGGGTTATTTTTACTGAAGAATAATTAGTAAAGTGACAAATTACTTTTTCAATGTGTAATATTTAAAGAGTAATATATTACTCTTGGCTTTGAAGTCACTTTTCCAGACACTGTTGAACAGTAGGGACCACAGCAGCATGTAAGTAGACTGAAGTGACATTTGTAGGTACATTTACATGCTGTTTAATGTGCTGCAGACTGCAAACTGACATTAGCAGCACAGTTTCCCCTGTGAATGCTCGCTCATTCAGCAAGATGCAGGACAGAACGTGTGTTCATGTTTGAAAATTGACTGTTCGTTTCAGTGCTTCAAGATGTTTTTGCTGGAGGAAATAGATCTCCTGAGAAGTATTTTTCCCCTCACAAGCTTCGCATGTAACATGCTTTTAGAGTCAGAAAAACTAAAGAAAACTGTAATCATATTTTATTCACAGCATTACATCTCCTAAAAGGCCTTGTCATTCAAATATGTGACTTGCAAGCATCTCACCAATCATGAATACAAATGTACCTCACCATAGGAGGCCCAGTAAGAGAAGCGCAAGGTGAGACATTCGTGAGTGTTGAAAACTTGCACTCGCCAGCCGCATTGAAACTGTTATATGACGCGAAGTGGGAGACAAATTGCATAGTTGCAGTCCGAAATGGTTCACGGCCTCGGCTGAGTCTGATATATTCTGCCCGTCGAGCTCCACTAATCACTGCAGCCTGTCACAAACACGCCCCTCTTCCCCAGAGAGCCGACGATCACACTCCTGATCTCGGGGCAGCCACTGGCCGACCCCACATAACGGACACACACACACACACACACACACACACACACACACACACACACACACACACACACACACACACACACTTGCACGGTCAGATATCAAATGGATCACAGCTGAAATACAGTTTGGGTTTCCTCTGCTTCACTGCACGGTAACAGAACCAAAAAAATACAAATTTCTGCATTCTGTGTGTTTTTGTGCCTCACATGAAGCCAGAAACTGCATACTACAGCATAAAAAATTTCCATATATTTCATTCTTAATTGTTTCTTTTTTCCACCCCCATCTCACTCACACACACACACACACACACACACACACACACACACACACACACACACACACACACACACACACACACACACACACACACACACACACATGCTCGTTTGTAAGCTGCATCAGTGTAATTGATGCAATGACTGGAAATAAACAGGCAATTTAAGTGCTGGACACCTCACTGCTCTTTCTCTCTCTCCTTCTCCCTCCACTGCTCTCTCTCCCACCTCTGTGTTTCCTCTTTGTCCCTTCACCTACACACACACACACACACACACACACACACACACACACACACACACACACACACACACACACACACACACACACACACACACACACACACACACATATATTGCGGACTATCTCGCAATCGAACAAGGTGAAATGAGGGACAAGGTCAACATGCTGGTGGAAAAATAAAAAACAACAACGTGTGAGACAGAGAGGAAATTAGGCAGGATAAGAATAGAGACGGACAGAGGGCATGCAGAAAACAAAAACTAATCCTGCAGATGACTCATGTCTGGATGGCCTCTTTAATGACAAATTTACACCTCCATGAGGAAGCAAGAGAAACGCGCAATCACAAAACTCAAACTAATTTTTTAACCATTTTGCAGGATTGCAACCGCTTGTTCATCCCTATCGTTGGGAGGCCTGCAGCTCACAAGAGGCGCAATTCACTGAGCGCCTTCACCTTCCAAAAGGTTTGCTCTAAGAAGTCTTCCCTGTTTGCGTGATGGGTCGCCTTCACTCGACCACTCAGCCGGGTGGACAGTGTTCCACCTCTCCTGCCTGCAGCGAGCTCGGACCAAAAAAAGACAGAAATAGCCCAAACCGATCCAACTGGCCGTGTCAATCTGACCAGGCTGCAGCACAGTACAACAGACGCTTGACCATTCTCCAGATCCCTTGTGTGCATTTACATTGTTTCCCTGTACAAGTACTGCACTAATTAGTAAAAAGCTATGTCAAAATTTGTACTTGCTTGTCTTCTTCTCCGTGTGACTGCATTAATCTGATCCCACTTGGTCCTGTGAGCATCATGAACAGTCATGCTGTTTGAATATTAAAAGGTTGCTGCCAACTGTGTATGCTACAGAGTTAATAATAAACGAGGTCTAATAATTTAATGGGTCTGCATGTTGACACATCCCATGGGCTGCCATACCGTCTGCACATGAGGTAATAAGAAAGGAGAATCAGGCATTAAGTGATACGGCAGGACTTAGCAAACGGGGAGAGGGAGAGACCAAGAACACAGGAGGAGGAACAAGAGGATGTGGTTTCCTTCTCTTTCTCCAGGCTTCTTCCATTCGTAATGGAAAAAGCCTCTCGAGTATCCTCAAATGGCCCCTGGGACGCAGACTGTCAGAGCCTAAAGAAAATGCAGCTTTGTGTGCAGAGAAATGGTAAAGTCCAAATTGAATTCACAGGAAATATGTGCAATATTTGATATTTTGTAAATGAAACTGAGTTATTTTAGAAGTTCAATCATTGGTTGCTTCATCTGGGTGGTATGGTTTGCACTGCTGTGAGTATTTGGATTTAAAGTCCACAGTGTGGATGATATCAATCAACAGCAGCTACAGTGGCGGCGACGGAAGCCCTAGTATTCCATATTTCCTCGCACCCCGATGCCACTTGGCAGGTCCGCCAGGTTTTTATCTCTAACATTAAACCCGTTGGCCTCCATCGCTATCATTATGCTTCTGTGAAAAAGAGCTCTGTGTGTACACCGTCCATCGTGACCTTTGACCACAGCACTACTGCTGCCATATTTTCAGGACTGCTGACACTTTGTCTCCTGCTGTGGAAAATATAGTTGTCCTCTTTCAAACCACAAGCCCTTGACTCGATACTTTAGACCTTCACTTGTGTCTGATTGTGACATTGACAACATTTAACCAAACTTAATGCACACTCTTTTCATCAAGATTACTGGCTTCAGCAATAAGCACACTTACTGCCATTCCTTTTAAAGTTACAGTAGTGTTATCCCAAATAACAAACATCACTACAAGTGTACTAATGTAGTATTGTACTGCACACTCCTCTGTACACATCTTATTCCTTAAAACTGTCATGGAGTGCAAATGCATGTCACATTAACAATCAATACAGGATTGTATGGTTGAAAATGTGATCTACAGTTTAAAATTTAACCAATGAGTCTTCAAAAATGCTCCAAATGAGACAAGTTCTAAATAAATGACTGATAGTGTCAATACTTATTGCACATCTGTCATGTGAGTGAAAGTACAGGATTTTTTCCAATGTGCACAAATTGGTTTGTATTCATTCTTTATGGTGTGGAAATCAAATGCCATGACTCTTGAAACTTGCTTGAGCTATGTAATCAACAGTTACACCTGCAACAACTCACTTGAGGGTCACTTGAGGGGAGGCGGAAACAAGCTGGGACAACAACATCAACATATATGACAAACTGTACCTATGAATTCAGTTTCAGAGCAACATTATCCTTCATTTCGAGTCATGTTTCGGGTCCAATACTTACTCTACTTTTAGCTCTCTTTTGGTCTTCACCAACTAAAGGAAAGTATCTGACAGCAAAATCCTCGACCAGTTAGTTGCTAACTTTGTCAGTCTGCTGTTTGGTGCTGAGCAGTTAATATACAGTTGATGTTTAGAGGTTGTTAGGTTAAAACAACTTCCTGTTGCTCTAAAAACAACAACAACAAAGTAGTGAGTGAACATAATCAGCAAAGTTGTGGGTCAGAAAACCAAAACCAAGACTTAAATTATCTGTGGATTTGTCACTGTGAGAGCAACACACAAGTAGCCATGTGAACCAATGTTAATATGAAATTACTGATCGTGGTAAGGTGGTGCAACACATTGCAGACTTTTAAGAAATACTTAAACTGTGTAACGGTGCACAACAAGGGAACTAAATGTCGGTTGTGATGATTTCATAACTCAAGCATAATCAACAGGCCGAGCCAGGTACTTGACTTTCAGCCATGGCAGCAGCATGACTTTGTGGATGTCTTCTGCTTTTGGCCTTAGCTATACTTACAGAGGCTAATAATTTGAAATGTCCACTTCGTAACACACTAAAAAAGATACTGACTATGATAACAATGATATTGTATTTGTTAGCATTCTGAGCAACATTAAGGTTTTGCTCAAGGCGTTGCTGTTTGCTAAATACAACCTTGCTTGGTATTATCAGACCCAAATTCACTTTGTGAATGGATAGAGTCTGGCCTATCCGGCCAAATGGACTTTCTTTCCACTCGTTGCATCCTAATGGGCGTAGACCTCGGGTTAATTTTGAAATTCAACCTTTAACCGATCAGCTTTGAACTCACCGACCTTTCAACAACAAAGCCCCTCCCCAACTGTAAGCAGAACGTTGATAAATGAACATTGCAGACATTTAAAATAAATGTAGGCATTGTTCTTGCTTCAGCTTTAATTCCACTGTATATGTTAGTGTTACTACAACTGTTCGTGTCTTCATCTAGCTCTACCACAGCTGCCACTACATTTCCAAACAAACACTTGACTTCAACATCACACTTTTAACCACGCCCACTGGTTGCTGATTGGGCCAGCCTTCAGTGTGGCTGAGTCAACCTTCATGAGAACAGGGTTTCCAAACTGCAATGAAGACTGTCGCTGTGAGCAATAAGCAGGTGGAGCAGACTAAATAGAACTTCACAGAGCTGCTAGTCTTGTTCTTCTGTATGGAAATTAATGGAAACTACTAGTTGCCTGAGAAGTACAGAGGAAAACATCACATTCCTCAACCAGATATATTTTGGTGCTAACATTTGCAAAACCACTGTTGTGCTCCTCACAGGGTGATAGAAACTCTTGACATGATGATCCTGGATGTACTACTTTCTCTCACTATCCTGCCATGTCTTATTTTGGTTTCTTTCTGTTCCTCCTCTCTCCCCCTCACTTCCTGACATTGCTCACTCTGCCTTGAAAGACTTCATTTCTTGATGGCAGCATTATCAGTGCAACCTCCTGACAAACAAACCCCCACTCATACAGCAAAGCAAGCTGACACATCCCGTACATGCACACACACACACACTGCGTAGGCTCTCTGCAGTGCCTCTACCTCATTGACCAGAGTATAATACTTCATTAGCTATATAGCAGATTTTACCGTTATAAGAGAGATTAGCTTCCTTTGTCTCCTTTTGGCCTCTGAAAAGTTCCCTGCCATAAACCTTCTCTCCAGTCACAAAACCAATAACCTCAATGTCAAGAAATTTAATGTTTTCCTGGCATTTTTTTTATTTGCATTCCATTCCTTTATTCTCAGAAAGAGTGTGTACTGGAAAAGATCCATGGCCATATGACAGATTGCGAGTCTGACACTGTAAAAATGCACACAAAGGATGCCCAGAGGGCTCAAAAGCTACTATTTTATTATTGAAAAAGACTAGACAAACCTGATGCTTGCATAAAGAAGGTATGATGCAATTTTCTAAAAAGCACATAAATTATTAAATGTGCTGTAATGTTTTTGTATATTTAACAATTCTCTTCTGTATTAAACACATACAGTATTAACAATCAAACTGCTCAAGGCGGTTCCATAAAGGGCAGCCATTTGTCTTTCTGCATGGAGGAAAGTTAAAAAATTCAGGAGGCAGGCCGGGGCCACAGAACTCCATTTTAAACCTTCTGAGAAATTTTCAGCACAATTGATCATCGCACTTCATTTCACAAAGCACAAAGCCTGAAGCGCAGTGAGAGGACTGTTCAGCAGCAGGAAGGAAGGGAAGGAAATCAGAAACAGTAAAGCTGTCCATCTGGGCTGCGTCTGTGTGGGCTGCCAGTTATTGCACCCTGACAGGGCGTCCACACCACGAGACGCTGATGTGTCCCTGTAATCTGACCTCGTGTGGGCGGTGCAACATACTCTGATTGCTTCTATGTTCTGGTCTCGTGCAGATAGAGAGTTGAGTAGAGGCCATTATGCTTGCATTTTGCTGCTTTACCATAGCGATTGCCATGTAAGCACTAAATGGGAAGCCCCAGTCTGAAACAGTAAACTGGATGATTCTGAAAGTAATGTATTACACATCTAAAGGTACTGAACTAACTCGTGCTACTGTTGTACAACAAAGTTACAGTACTAATGTTGCATTAGGGTAGCATTTAAGATGCCTATTATACAATTATATTTCAATCTAAATAATTTATTTGTAATATATCAGTAAACAGTCATGACAAAAAGATCAACTATCAAAGTTTATATATCAGTATCAAATGTACGATGCATAGATAGACAGATAGATAGACAAATAGATAGATGGCTAGGTGTGTGTGTGTGTGTGTGTGTGTGTGTGTGTGTGTGTGTGTGTGTGTGTGTGTGTGTGTGTGTGTGTGTGTGTGTGTGTGTGTGTGTGTGTGTGTGTGTGTGTGTGTGTGTGTGTGTGTGTGTGTGTGTGTGTGTGTTTAATACAAAAAAACACAGTTGATTGGCTTCTTTAAAACAGTGTGTGGGTGTCATGGTGTCGTCGTGGTTGACAGATTTAACTGACAGTAATTAACTTTTGAACTGATTCTGGGTCAACGTTTCTAAAGTCTGATTGGTGCACAGAATTACGTTGCGTCTTTCTGTAAATTAACCGCGCCCACTTCAAACCAGTAAAAAGAACACTAGGAAAAATGATCAATTATATCATATTCTCAAATATGAAAGGTTAAGGATGGTGATCTAAAAGAAATGCAACCTGTTCTCCGTGCATACTAATGACAATTATTCACATTATTTTACCTTTACTTTGAAATGGGACAGCAAAGCGGTGACTAGAAGAGTGCATAGAGAGGAGTGAAACTCTGCCGCATTTACTCCTCTAACAGATTTTTTTTTTTTTTAAATGTAATCAGCTTCTAATCCATTTTTACATTTTTCACATACAGATCAGAGTTTGAAACCACAACAAAATGCCACAATGATGAGCAGATGCTCGTGTTGCTTTCAGAGTGTCAGAATGCAGCACAGTGATACACAAATCTTCACTTTGCTTTGATGCATTTCCATCTTTAGTTTCCTTTGACTGTTTCCAGTCAGGCCTCTTTGCAGTAAAACGACAACGCTCTGCTTGGAAGCCAGTTCACCAAGGTTTCTGTGATGGTTTGTAAATTATTCATTTAAACATGATTGACCGAGGGATTGAATTACGGGATTGATTGATCAGTGGGCTCGTAAAAAGGAATCGCAATGACCACTGAAACCTAAGTGTGACTTAAATGATTTGAGGGCGGAGCGGACATGCCCAACCAGTGAATGCTCTCTGGTTTTGTTACACACCGTCACAATTCTTTCTTCCTCCATAAAATACATCATGTATTCTTGCTGTACATCATGAATGCTCTCAATTGAAAATAATGGAATTATATTTACAAGATTTTCAGCTATGTTTTTTTATTTATTGTTAATAAGTAAAAAAAAAAAAATACCATAAAAAAAAAAATTGGCTTTTTGCTTCTGTGGAAGAAGAAAATGATCTGGAGCTTTACTGAAGAGGATAAAGATTAGGGATTAAGCATCATTGGTGTGTCGTCCTTTCAAAAAGAACAAATCTACTTTTCTGAATAACATCACATTACATTATTTGTTTGGTCAGTAGAATTTCTTTCAATCTTATTTTATCTGATAATCAATTCAAACACCCAGATATGTTTGGTTTACTATAAAACTTTTTTTTAAAAACAGAGAATTTTTGCCAGTTTTGCTTGACCTAAACTGTTTATCCCAAGCGGCGACCATCAGAGATGTCACCGAATGGTTTGTGAACGGCCGCTCTGAAGCCTTGAGTTCGGATTTTGGCCGTCGCCATTTTACCATTTTGGAACAAGAAGTGACCATATTTGGACGAGTGGGGGAGGAGCGAACGGTGGATCTGACTCATTCTAATTAAGAATCAAAGGGCACTACGCCCACTCACCTACAGCGTAAACCTGACTGCACTACAGGCCTGTCAATCAAACAAACACACCTCCACACCTCCTAACATTGAATTAATGATGGACTCATTTTCAGATGGACTGCCAGAAAAATAAGAAGAAGTGACTTTTGTGAATGACTTCATTATAAGTTGTGGAAAAAATGTATTGACTATCAATACCTAGTGGCCCTTGGTGGTATTGCATGTTAAGGCACTTTGGCATTGGCCTGACTTTTCAGACCCGCAAGCTACATAAAGATTCATATACAGGCTATGGTTTATCTATTATCCATATATTGATTGACATATCACTAAATATAATAATAAACATGTGACCACGTGAAGAGCAACACTCTCTTTCATTTCTGTGCCACCACCAGTCTCCCTCTTTGTGTCATTAAGCATCTTTTTTTCATCATCTTTCCAAAGGCATCATTTCATCTGATGGCTACTCTGTTTGTGATGGTAATTATACAAACGTCTCAGCTGTTATTGTAATAATCAGTGTTACGATAATCGATGTTGAACTGCTGCTGGTAGCGAGAGCAACATTCACCCAGATATCAGATTTACTGTATACAGAAATGTCTGCGAACTGTCTTTTGCTTCCAGCAGATTATTGTTGCTGTTGTTTCTGTCTGATTCGAATTCTCTCTCTGTCTGTCTGTCTCTCCCATCAAAGCAAAACAACAAATCTCTGTATCCCCGATTTTTCATTACCGCCTGTCTTGCTTTATCCCTCAAGGTTCAAGTCTTAGCCTCTTGTTTTGTCTGTCTTTATTCTCCTCGTGCATTTTGTGTATTTCTGCGCTGCCTGAAGCGCTGGCCATGCCCTTCCTTCTGTACTAGAATAATCCCAGATTACACAAAGATACCTACTGCCTGCATATCTTTGTGTCTGTATGCAGCCTCTTGGAAGGACTTAATTGCTTTTATTCTCTATGTATATTTTCTGTAATCTCGTATGCTGCAATTTCCTGTTTGCAATCGCTGACCTCTGTCCCGCTATAAAATTGCTGGACAACGCCACAATCAGGCATCCACGCCACACTAATCAGATCTTGGATTTTCAGAGCTGCTGTTCACTCAGCAAGAACTTGTCCCAAATGTCAATTCCCATTTGAGGCGAAGGAATAAAAAAAAAAATTAAAAATGATCTGCCATTTGGGAAATCCTTTTTTCCAGGCTGTTTTCAACACCACTAATCACTCAGCATGTCACAGATGACATGCTGAGAGATGCGATATAAGACTTAGCTCACATTCAGCTGTTCTGTGTGTAGCATGAAGCTGGACATTCATACATATGCGAGTTAATGTGTGCTACATGTAGAGCTTGATTATCGCTCCAGTGGAATTGAAAAACCAAACTAAGTGAGCACTCTTCTTCACAGATCTTCATTTTTGAACATCAGTCCATCTTCATGTTTATAAAACATCAATCTAATTTTAAAATTAGTGGAAATGTAATTGTTTTTCATTGCAATCAATTCCTCTCCACATGCTGCAGCTTTCGATGCTCGATTTTATGGCAGCTGCCTGTGTGGCCTCTGCCTTTAAGAACGTCCCTCTGGATTCATTTACAGGCCTTCTGCAAGCGTACTGTTCACATGTTTTAATGACCACGAAGCTGTGTGGGCAGGATGGGGGGAAAGGAGAAGGGGTGGGGTTGTAATGTGTGTTGCATGTGTTAGAGCTATCTGGGGAAAAAAGAAAAAAGAGCAGCGATAGGACATCACAGAGCTACGGCACTGCCTGATGAGTCAGTCACGTTTGAATGTGTATTTTTCTCAAGTCAGTTGGCAAATATCTGCACTTGGGTTGGCATGCCCACTGTATCCTACTGGCTGCCAGCTGTCAGTCAGGAAGACGGAAAGATGGAGGATAGAGAACGAGAGGGAAGCGCGGGGGTTTGGGGGGGGGGGATAAAAGGGGTGGTGATGATGTGAGGACACGAACCCCGGGGCTTTCTTTCCCTCTTGTTTCTCATTTGTCTCTCTGATGATAGCAAAAAAAAAAAAAAACATGGCAGCTCGAAAGGAAGAGAGGCCGACATCAAGAGGAAAAGAAGGAGAAAACAATGCTGAAGGTAAAGACAGAGAGAGCATGATATGGAAGGCAAAATGTGACAAACCATTTTTCAGGTTTGTTCGCAAAGTCGTTAGATATGCGGGCCACAACATAGTGATTCCTAATGCATTCGTCCAAATGAGCATCTTGCGGGTTTCCCATGGCTTTAACCATATACAACAATGTGGTGTTTTTATGCATACTTTGAATTGCTTTGTTTGCAGAGGACCACGCGTTTACCCACAGCCTGTTGCAGTATTCATTACAGTACTCCTCCGACTAATTAGGACAGACTGGGGGAAAATAAAGCTCCTCTGTACAAAGAGAAGCTCCTCATGAGGAACAAAAATAAATAAATAAATAAAGGCACATTTTAGGCAAAACAAAAACGGTTATCCTTTTGGGTTCTTTTTTTTCTCTCCCCCTCTAATTAAGCAGACGCAGCCCTTAGTTTATTATGCCAGCAGTGACAAACAGGTTCCAAACTGTGATGAAAATACAAATTCATCAACATGAGTGAAAAATGTAATTTGAAAGGTCTCCTCTACAGTTATGAGCAATGGAGGTAAATGGAGCGTACAGTCCCCAATTCTGATCCAACCACAAGCAAAATAAAACTACTGGTAAAAAGAAATAACATAATGATCTGCTCGTTTTGAAGTAAAGCTCAATTTCTGCTCATATATGATGAATGAAGACTGTTGTGAACGCGCTGCACTAACAACACACTGTACAAAATCTGATGTCATGACTTCTCTCTCTGACTTTGAGCCCATCAATCACTGCGCCGCAGAGAATTTCAGCTTAGTTACTCCAAAAAAAGCACGTCAGCATCATGTGTTCACATGTTTTTGAAAACACTGTATATCAGCACATACTGTACATTGGATTTGACATGAAGTTACTCAATATTCTTCGCTCTGCTGTGGCAGATGTATAGATTAATAGAAGTCTGGAAGCCTTTCATGTTACACGACTTGCCGTGACGCATTCAGATACAACTTGCTCATATCCCACCTCATGGGAAACATTAATATTTAATATATGTTGGCCCATAATATAGTTTTCAACATGAGCAACCCTCTCTAGCTTGGGTGGTTCTGACAATTTTTGTAATTTGCGTGTGTATTTTGTCAGCAAATGTCAGATCCAGCTCGATTACCAACAAACAAAACGGAGCATGCCTGCTTGGGCTTTTCATAAGACGCTCATTTCTCTGATTTACAGAATACAAAAGGATTTAACAGATCAGTAAATCATTAGAAGGTCCATTTACCGACGTCTGCTGCTGGGTTTAAATGCTGTAATTTTGACAAATGTCAATAGTTTCGGGCCTCAAAAAGCTTCCTCAACGAGTCATTCAGAGCAGTACTACATTAAAGAAAAACACCATTAATTGCTGCTCTTGTGCATTTCAGACTGTAATGGTCTGAGCTTCTTAAATATCTCTGTTTTTAAATAAGTTGTGATTTCAAAACGCATTCATGCCCATAATAATTCTCAGCCTGTGAGCTTCACCTTAGGCCTCAAACTCCAGCAGTGTCTCTGTCACAAAAGCAGATTTAGTAGAGTGACGTGAACATGAACAATACAAATCCACAGAGTGGACATGTACAGGTTAAAATAAGACCTTTTTTTCTTTTTTTCACGGCCACATGAGATGACATTTAAGAGGTGCTATCACACTGACGTGAAGAGTATTTTATTGTACAGTAGTTGTTTTTTATGTTGCTTCCCAGCAGGTGTGAGCTACAGTCTTTAAGGGATGCCACTGTGTTCTTATTCAATCTCACAAGTGGGTTTTTTTCCCGGCAGAAGTTTAGATTTTTTTTTCATTAGCGCATTCACTATTAACAACATTATATCTCTTTCATCTGTGTTCCCCGAGCCTGTTACTAAAATGAAGAGTGAATGAAAATTGAAAGAGTTCGCCTTTTCAATCTCTCTACATAGCAATGTATGAAGGAGGAAATATTATTGCCTGTGGTGGAGCAACACAGGCTCTTTTGAGACAGACAAATTGTGATTTTATTCCAGCTCAGTGCGCCCTCACAAGCAGCTTCAAGCTATTGATGTCTGTTCCCACAACTATTGTTATATGACATTCAATTCTGGAGGATATCACTTATACCAAAAATAAAGCCGAGATATTGGACAGTGTCGGTGCAACGCTGACCCGGCGTCCCCACGCAGCTTTCATCTGCACAGAGCTTTCATCTGTGGACGAACGGGTCACTCTGCATGCATAGTGGAAGAAGTGCCTCTGTTCTGAAGCGCACTGCATTAAACCGGCTTTCTGTTTTGAAAAGATGGAGACATCACACTGTTTTATCTTCTGTCCGACTGGCAGACATGCAAAATACTCAAACAGACCAATTTAATACAGGAAGCTTCATTTCTTTAGCCTCAAACCACAGTAAATAGTTATATCAGCATCACAGCTGATGTAATCAGGAAACGATATGCACTGCACACACAGCAAGACGAGAGTGAAGCATAGCAGGGGAGGGAACGCACTTCCTGTCTGGTCTTTTTAGTGATATCATTAAATTGTCGATTTCTCACTTTTGCACGTGTGCTGGGTTTGATTTTAATAACGTGGGCTTAAACCTCACAACTTATTTTCCCCATTTAACAAAGCAGAATGTCGATGTTATATAGAACTGCTGGAAGAGACAGCAGGTACGACACTGATGATTGTGGTTCCCCGTCATTTTTGTCCCTTCATCTGCACCACCCATCAGGTTTCAAATGTGTTCATTTCTTTTTCATTTTGATATTGAAGTGGGTACTGTTGTGAAAATTCAACCATGTATCAATTACCGAATTACTAAATTTCAAACATTTATTTATTACTTTTTACCATTAATTTATCCATTAATCATCTAGTTCAGGTGTCATCCAATGTTTTTAGCTCCCTATTACAATAGTTTGTCTATTATTTTTCACGATACTATTTTGACCATTTATTCGTTACTTTTAGCCAACTGTTTCTTCAACCAGGTAGCCATTACATTTTGATATTTATCTCAACATTTGTCAATTACGTTTAGGTAATTGTTTGATGTTAAAACGACAACCACTTCGTCGTTACATTTAGATAACAATTTCAACCATTTATCCAACTGTTTCATGTTAGCGAGCATGGCAACCTGGTCGCCAATTCATTTGTCTATCTCAACAATCATACATTTCTTTCAGCTAACATTTGTAGTCATTCATCAATTATTTTCAGCTAACAATAACAACAATGTATCCATGTGTTTGAGCGAGCTGCTGTTTCGCGTTAACTAAAACGGCAACCATGTTTACATTTAGCTTTCTGTTACAACAGTTGGCAATTACTTTTCGCAACTAACCATTTATCCATTAACTATTTGATGTCGCCATGACTTTTATGAAACTGTTTCAGCTCCTCTGTTACTAAATCCCATCACGTTCATTCAGTTGCAACACCTGGTGTCAGATGTTACGGACTCAAATATTGTTGAATCAAATTATAACACCGTTTTGTTTTTGTTATTTTAAAATGAGCGACTTCCCAATCTTTCCACACGCCTCCTCACGATACGTACCCCACGCACGCCCTGGTGGACGAGTACCTCCGCAGATGGGAATAGAAGCCTAATGAATGTCAATGATCTACAAGAGGCCTACTTCATAAATTCAAACTGAGAAACCTCTATCAGCCAACAAAACATACATAAAGCATATTTATACAAAACATAACATTTGGTTTTGTCCACATTTAGAGCTACAACACTGTAATCTCCGCTTCATTATTCAGGTGGTTGAATCAGTGGCCGTGTCATTTTTTTGGACATCTTTAAAGTGATTTTTTTTTTTTTTTTAACATTCATTTCGCTTTACTTCAGTCTGTTGGAATAAACATGGACTCTCAGTTGTGTGTGTGTAAGAATATTTACAAATTAAAGCTGTCCCCTTAATGTCAAGACAGAACACCATGAACTGTGTCATGAAATAATCATTTATGGTCGTAATGGTCAATTTGCATGCTGTCACAGCTTGACTTCATTACATTTTGATTCTTGGAAATAACACGTAAAATGCCATATGTGAATTTCATGCCGCACAGCACCTTCAAAGATTTTTTTTCTTAGGTGGCTGTTAGATTTCATGCTAGTTTGCAGAAACAGTGAAGGTTAGAAGCTCGAACTGCTATTGTACAAAAATCTTTTTTTATTTTTGAGTCTTACAGTGAGGACCGCACACTGTTAACAAAGTATTTATGACGTTATGTTGATTATATTGATTCACTTGTACTGTATATCATCTTTTGAGCTATTTTGCAACCAACATTACAACAATCAACAGCAATTAGGGAACGGTTTGAAATGTTTTCGCGTCCTTTTATATTTTATTTGCCTTGGATGGATTTGGGTTTGGAGTGCATGTGCCGATATCGCCGTTCCCACTCTGCCAAATAAATAGCTCTCATAAAACCCAGGCGTCTGCTGCACAAGATGGCAGGAAGTTTACAATAAATGTCTGGATAAATCCACAAAAGACAGTGTTGCCAAGTCTTCTCCAATGAAATACACTAATGGCTGTTCAAAAAGTCACACAAAGAAGATGAGGCGATGCCTTAATTTACATGGAAATTAAGGAAATGGGTATTTATCATCGGCATGAAAGATTTTACAACGTGAATACAAGAAGTGTGAATGTTGTGAGTGCAGACTGAGCTGAGACGTGGATGTGGAGATGCTTGGTTAGCTGGAGGTAGTGAGACACATCCTGTCGTAAGCTGCCCTTCTCTTGTCTCCCAGCCAGCTGACTAACACCAATCCAATGAACCTCACTTTTGTCAGCAGCAGTTCAACGTGCTGTTTACCCTGCAAATGTACAACTAATTAATTTGTGGTCATGGCCAAAGATAGAGGCTGTCCAGCTCAGCGCAGGCCTGTGGCAAGGGTACCATCACTGAAGGCCACACTGGTTCCAGAAAGCACGCCCTTCACCACCTTCCCTTCCCTCTGAATCTTTTCACTGGAGAAGAGAGGAACTGCGTTTCTGTTCCTGCTGCTTCAAACGACACACGGCTCCAGAGCAGCTTTCATCAAAACAGCAAAATGCACCTTAACTATGACAAATCCCTTAAAAACAAGCATATGCATACCCAAATTTGGCATAAGAAAAGCTGAGAAGTTGCTGTCATGATTATTGATGGTGAAGATATGAGAGCACAAAGGATGGAACAATCACAAACACTTATGGTAGATGTTCCCCGCCATGACATTTTCAGACTTAATTTGTTCCACCAGATAAATGTAGGTGTGCTCTATTTCATGACAAATAGTCCCTTTTGTACCTAGCATTTCAATACATGCTAATAAACTCTACATTTTTTACCAATTAGAACTTACATGTCTCCTTAATTATTTCTGTTTTATGGCATCGGAAAAAATACTGCGGGATTCTTGGAATTACTTACCTTGCACTTAACATGAGTCAATAGTAAGTATAGGTGCTTTCTGTCAAAATCAATCTGAACTTATTTTTATGAGCTGTTTTAATCCTGCCATTCGGTCCACCTCCAGTCTGTTCTGACAGGTTTCCACCTACTGCCCACCAGACACAGCAAACCATCAATTTTTCAACTGTAATGGCAACAATGGGTAGCGGGGAAGGCTGTCATTCCTGTAATGACGGTGCTGTCATGAATATAATGGCTGTGCTGTTATGTTTTATAGACAGGAAGTTCACATCCTATTCCCCAGTGTGAGCAGGAGGCACTATGGCTGAGGGCAGCTAGCACGGCTGCACCACTTCGACTTGTGCAGCTGCTTTGTGGCGACACTGAGCAGTGAGTGATGGTAAAAACAAAACAAAACATCACGAGGAGAAAGAGGTTGTTGCAGATTCCAGATATTCCAGCTGATCTTTTTGTTTGTATCTTCCTGCTGTAAAATCTTTGATGCACCAATTCTTTGCCTGTTTAGAATAATTTTGACATGATTGAAATGTGATGTGTTGAAGCTAATCAGGATCAAATATTTTGGCCATCAGTCAAACATCAATAACATAAATAAGTCAAATATCAATGAGTGATGTTACCCATTATTCACAGACAGTTGAAACGAGCACTAGTGACTCGGGACTGGCTTATCACTGGCAGCAACAGCACGAGGATCTGATCTGCCACAGGTTGCCAAGTAAGGCACACTTACAGCACGCTGGTCATTATTGAAAGTAAGCCCCAAAGCCAAACGCAGTAATGAATGGCTCCCTATACATTATCCTGCTTATTACGTAGCTGCTTACCCAGGACGTAAATCATCTGACGCTGTATACTGTTTTTAAATGGGTTTTTTTCTTTAATGCAGTGAAGTAATTAACAAGGCAGCTCAGCACTGCTGCCATAGAAATGTTCATGGCTAGTGTCCACAGCTACGCTGTGAAAGAAAGTGGAACAACAGGAGAGTGGTCCAGACTCCGACAGCCGATAAAAAGCATTGTGCTCTCCAAATAAAGCAGCTTCACCCGTGTTCTAATCTGGGTTTTGCTGTAACTAAGGATAACTCCAAATCAACAAATGTACAAAAATAATAAGCGCCACACAAAGACGCTTACACTACAAAGACTTTGTACAAGAATATAATGTGCCTCCTCTATCAACAGACCAATGAATTAGAGAGACACACTATTCAATAAACATGTTAATGACCAGGCATCTAATATACCTGGGAAGAGGGTGGAGTGGGCCCAATCTGGTTGTGCAATTGCAGATCTCAATTGCTTGCAATCTATTGATATATGATGAGCAAATGCAAATCGATTCAGCAACACTCTGCAGCATCAGCATCGCAGCTCCAGTGCAACTAAAACAGGGTTTTTTTGTTTTTTGTTTTGTTGAAAGGTGTGGGGCATCATAAGACTGAGCAATGTAATCAGCAAGGCCATTCAACACGACTGCCATCATTACTGCCAGACGCGGACCACGATGCCAGCGAGCCAGAGGGTAGCCCATCCAAGAATACCTCCTCCAACTTTCGCAAGATGAATTCCTTCGGAGATGCCATCTGTTTGTCTATCGCCCGCGTGCCATGTGCACAGGTTAGATCAACTTATTGCAGCGGGCATGTCTCAAGCCTCTCCTTACTCGTTATGAGTCCTCATCACCTGGTTTCGTTTCACCCCTGCGAAGTACCCCTCTGTGGGCGTTTGCCCAAAGGTTGCTCGCTTCACATCTACCTTCTGTCTGACATTCGGATGATTCAACGAGCTGCAGCGGAAATGTGGTCGAAATCTGACGGGGTTGGTCAACATCGTCAAATCCTTCAATGTATCTAATGATGATACACAACAGGACCCTGCAAAAAGCATTCAAATTACAATAGTTTTGCTTATTAGCGGCATTATTTTCTTTTGTTGTGTAGGTCAGACCAGCAGGTGGCAACATATGAATACACAAACAGCTGTTTATGTGTTCCTTTTTCCTATGCTCAGATTTGCTGTGTTGTGTTGATTTCAGCTGTTTTACCAACTTAATGACAATTTAATGAGCGTTGGTGGTGGGGGGTGCTGCTGCAGGAGTCAAATGTGCGGTCGTTCTGTCCACAAGTCTTTTATCAGATAAGTCAGTGAGAATTTAGTAGGGTGGGGCTTTTAAAAACTCACCTGACCAACTTTACAGTCCTGATTCATCCCCACAGCTGAATATGGATCTGAGTACAGACAAATTGATTCTTGAAAGAATTGTTTTGCAGCTTTAGACCCAGTTGCAACAAAAAATACAGACATTTCCTGTGTTAAACAAACACATTACAGTTACAAATGTGAAATATTTCAGTTAGAAACTTACGTTTTTGCTGCTCAGTCTGCTGCTTTTTTTTTTTTCTTAGACGTAGATGTGCGCCAATCACTGCCTAATCCCCACATCTTTTATGGTTTGTCTTCCTCTTTTGTTTGAATTTATATCCAGACTGGGCCTTGGAACCAGAATCCTCTGCCTCTCTATCTGACTGCCAGCTATTCACTGAGACCCGCATCCTCAATCAAGTGGCTTGGCGTTTTGCAAAGAGTCGATTGTATTGTTTCACAGACAAACCATTGTTTCTTGAACCGTGCCAAAAACAGAGGACCACAAAATAAAATGTGGCAAATACTTATTGGGTTGTAACGCGCGCTAAAACACTGATGAGGTGATTTTATTTCCCCCCCGTCAGATCGGATGATGAAAAGCATATTGGCAGTCCGCGCACATCAATCAAGGCTCACCTACCGGATGGTGCTTCGGATGCCACGCTTTCTCTCGACTGTTTGATGCAAAGTCCCTCGGATTTTGGCCGCCCCTTTTTCCCGCACGGGTCCTCCGGTGTCCTCCACAAACCAGGTGTGACCACAATCTCGCCTTGTTGTATTCCCATATGTTGTCGCCAGCGCAATTATGAATGCTCCAGTTGATCAGTGACTGGATAGCCTGTGTGATCATGTGCTGCCAGCTCCTTTCTCTTCCCCCCCCCTCCCCTTCTCTCTCTCTCTCTCTCTCTCACACTCTCTCACTCTCCCCACCCCCCACCCCCCCCCCTCTCTCTCTCTCTCTCTCTCTCTCCCTCTGTCTACTCTCTGTAACTGCTCCCTCCGCCCGATTATCTCCCCGCTGCGGCACTGGCTACATGGTAATAAGAAGAAATAAAACGTGCCCGACTCGCTGGCGAACTTGTGCGCCTTATTATTGTAATTAGTCACCGGACCGGTCCGTGCTTGCTCACCCGTGCATCTTTGCAAAATACGCTGGCTCTCAGCTATATGCGCTATTTGCACTGAATAAATTGCCCCCGAGACGCTGAAACGTGTTTCATTTTCTGGAAGAGAAAGAGAGAGCAAAAAAAAAAAAACAGAACCTCTCCGATCTGAGCTGAGACTAAAGAAGAGGAGCAGCGGAGAGGAAGACTGAGGCGTAAAGGATGGAGAGGATTAAAGGAGAAGTAGGAGGACGCTGGAACACATTTGTGAAAGCCTTTCCTCCATGCCCTTTGAATATTAGTGAACCAATACGGTGCATATTTCTCCAAATCTATCTATCTATTGTTTCTGAATGATTGAATATGATGATCAGGAGTCTCTGTGCAGTGGAACAACACTTTCCCACAGTTTTGCTCTCAGTCCTCCTCTCTTCTTCAATCTGATGGATGATTTTATGATTAAATGACCATTACTATAAACCTCCTCTCTGATTTGAGAAAGATGTTGGCAGGTAACGATTCTGTCCAATCAAGAGAACGTTCTCCAAGTCGTTCCTCGTATCTGTCTCAGCGCCCACCCCAGAGTGATGTGGACCCTCTGGTTCCTGTGGGAATTCAGAACCGAGTCCTGTGAGGACTGAGTCTTGTGAGCATCAAAAACTATTACTTGTCAGCTTTGAGAGCTGCCTGTGAATCAGTTGATGTGTGTAGGTGTGGCGTGGCTTCAGCCTCTCTTTCCCTTCATGTGGGGACGTCAGTGTACAGAATGTGCTGTTGCCACAGTTTTGATATTGCGTTACACCCTTCAATCATATTCAGTGGAAAGGCAGGCTTGTGATTTGCGTGGTAAAGCTGAATTTTATACATATAAGGCAAAACTGTAAGCAAAGATCAGTGACTTCTATAATTACACTGCAGAGCAACAGCTTATTACATTAATGATTCAGCAGGACCTTGAGAAATGAAAAATATAGCGTCTCTATGCCATCGAGCTTTCCTGTGTTCGCGGTGCATCCAATTTATGTCAGTGTTTCTCAGGGAAACAATTATTGGAACAGTAACAGAGTGGCAAATATAGCTTGACAGAAAAGCTTGGAGGCCTGTAACCTAAAACTAAACCTTTTTGAGTCGTGTTGTTTCGCAGCTCAGTGACATTCCTCATCGACTGTTCTGTACAGAAACGTGCAGCCTAATAATCCTCGTATGAATGATACCGACTGTGGAGTCACAAAACTCCAACCTTTATAAAAAAAAAAGCTACCAAAAAACGCTGTGACAGGTGCTTTGAGTAAGAAGCCTTGTTTGTAGTTGTCAGAGTTGCTTATCAAAGGTTCGTGCCCCTGGCAAACGGTGTCAGTGCTGAGCTGAACGTGCTCGCTGCCTCAGACATGTGTCACTAGAAACATTCTCCATCATCAGCGGAGCCTTCTGAGAGTACATGCATGTAAGTCATCCACGGGTCCAGTCGCTGCGGAGGCCAGCTCTGCAGGCCGACGGATGATTCTTTTTTTTTTTTTTGGTTCCAACAGCTGTAATGTCAATGAAACGGAAAGGTGAGATAATACTTTATGGACTCTGTCCTTCATTTCCGTGTCTGCCTGTGCTGCATGTCGAGCCACTGCGAGGACAACTACGGCAGTTGTTTTGTACCGGCTAATGTCAACAACTTTGTTTGAGAGCATGAGTCAGACTCACGGCCGGCCGTCGATGTGGGTGTGCGGTAGCTGTCACATTCTCAGATGTGTAAATTAAATGTGTAATCCAGGCTACCGCCGAGTTTATAGCGTGGCTGTCCTTGAAGTCTATGTGTACCTGGCTCTCGCTACGGTCAGCCGTTGAGATCCTTTTGTGATAAAGTGGCTCACAGTTCATCTAATGAGCGATTATTGAATGTGATTTGCCATGAACATGGCTACATTAAAATTATACTGCCGATTGAGTGAGAGCTCGGTAATGTTCCAAACATTTTACTGAGCTGAAAATGCACAAGGTCCAGTGGCTCACATGTGTAAAGCTTCAAAAAAGCAGCCCTGATGCTCGGCTGAGATAGAAACCTGCAACTCTTCTCCAGTTTGCAGAAGTTTGGAGTATTATATCTGAGGCGGTTTGCAGTATTTTGCTTTATATCATTAAGATGTAATGAACAATATAGTAATTGGGATCATGCTGTTCAAAGTCACCTTTCCCCCTAATCTGTAGGAGGGCTCAGCCAGCGTCCAGGACTCTGAATCTAATATCTGACCCCTCTTGTGACATTTAGTTCATCTTTTCTCTCTCCAGCCGCCACCACTCTTCATCTGTGCCGCGTTTCTTCCCTTATCCTCCCTCTCCATGGCGTCTCAGTGGGAGTGGGAGTGTAATTACGCAGTCAGACGGTGTTTACAGACGCAAAAGCGCCTTAATTTATTCCAACAGTTAGCAGTAATTCCCTAGTTTAATTTATAGCTCCTCCACCCAGTGGGAAAACGAGGGAAGCAGATAGTGAGAACGAGTGGGAGAGCGAAGGAGCATATGGACATTATATTACAGAATTTAGTCGACTACAACATCTACAAGGTGCACACGCACGTAAAAGCCATCAGCATTGGTTTTACTGCACATTTAAGTTGGTTTCTTGCCAATCAGAGGTGGGGTTTCAATTGTTTATACAGAGGAAGGAATGCAAATAAAAAAGATGTTCATGGCTGTTATTCGTTTGCAGTGTTGCTGTTAGGAAACATTATCATCCTGTCCTTCTGCACAAAGTTAAAGCAAACAGCCAGCTGATATTCATGCCAGGTCAGGCTCTAAATCATGTGAAGAACAGGAGTGATGGGTGGTTCAATTTGTCCTTACTGTCATTTAATGAACACCGTGACTGGGTAACAATTCACTCTTGCCACCGTGTTACACTTTTCTCCTTGTAAACAGATTTTCAGAACGTTTTGGGTACGATTTACTGCAAGCAGAGAGTCTCCTCAGACCAAAAGTGCATTTGCTCCTCTGTTTTCTTAACGTAAGCCCCTCTAAAGCTGTGAACACTGGTTAGAAAACTGCCATTGATTGCATTCATACTGCCACCTCACAACAGCTACAATAGCTCTTATTGACTTTTTGGAAAACCGTGTGAGGCAAGGTACAAAACCTTAATGACCGCACCAAAAGATTTAGGTCAAGATACTCGGGGAAAACAGCCTGCTGAACTGTAGCAGCGAGCGCAGAATCACGTCTCTCCATCCTCAGCATGAAAGTGAAGTATCGACGCAACGGTTTGAGTGCAATTTTCGAACGAGTGCGAGCAAACAGGAACCAGTCAGATTGGACAAGGAAGCTTGAACCAAATCATTTTCAAATCTCAGAGCTGTCATCCAAATTTTAAAGACGCTATATTCAGAGAAATTTGAGCCTGTGAAACCTCGCAGAGAATCGTGTGGCCAGATTTAGTTCACTAAAAGAGTTTTATATGGATACAGACACTAAATGCAGCGTGGTCATCCTGGACTATAGGCTGTCCTCCCTTCTCCTATTTACCACCATTAGGCAGAAAACAGACTCTGATAAAGGCTTCTCCAAACTGGACAACTCATATATACGTTTACTCGTTGAGCTAAGTTCTCATACAGAAAGTCACTTCCTGAATAGCCAACATTACAGCTGTAATAAAACCAGTCAAAGCAGCAGGACACGGACAATAAAAGTAGTAAATCGTTCTCTCTGGCTTGAATGATTTCTTCTTGAATTAAATAAATTATCCTATCAAAGAAATCAGGAATTTTGAGTGTAAGGTATTTTTCGTGCAGGGGAGGGAGGGTTCACGAAGAGGTCATGACGATTTTAGATTTTCAGACTGTGATTGCTCTGTTGACTGCTGACATGTGGCCCAATGAGGAGTTGACGTGGCGCTGGGTGGACCCACAGCTCTGTCGCCTCAGGGGAATAAAAGAGGGCCAGCCGCAGAGAAAGACGCACGCAAGCCAGCCGAGGTCCGCATCACCAAACGATCATGTTCACTTCAGCAAATAAGCTGCGTCTGTCGCAGGTCACACATCTCAGCAGTAAAAACCACACAAGGTTGGCAAAGAACTGGCTCATCTGGCAAGTCTGGCAAGTAATTATAGCAGACTAAATGACATCACTGCGTCGTCCTGATGAGTCAGTAGTCATCGCACACCAGATCACTGTGATCCGGTTGGAGTCTGGAGGGCAATTTATCTTTTAATGGAGAGCAGTCTGCATTTAAAGACACTGGGAGTGAAGCACTGACATGAAATAAATTCAACATATTGAAAAACAATTAAAGAGACACGATCCTGTGCAGGGAATTCTCAGTAAAATTATCTGAGAAGAGGCAAAAATCTAACATTATTTTACGATTAAATACTACAAGAGGCATAAAGAATTAAAGTTATTATACTATATACTATACTGAAAAGTTGAAGGCTAGTCCAAAAATTTAGTATTACAATCAACACTTATTTTTAAGGGATGTGTTTTTTTTTTATCCACAAATTGTTCTTCTTCACCTATTCTACCCACAACGCAGCCGAATTTACTTCCCAATACAGTACCTTACGTAACTTTGAGACACTGGTCTAAAACAAATATGAAGAGGAGGCTAGTGGTCTGATAAACTAACTTTTTTCAAATGCGACAGCTTCAGATTTTTTTAGAATTTAAAATTTGCAGTTTTCAGACCAAACCGCTGTTGATTCAAGTGATACGTCAGATTTTGCACAGCTCCCTGTGGGCCAGCAAAAAAATGGCTGTATACAAGTTTTCTCCCAGCGGTATTCCTCAGCACCTGTAAACAGACTTTGATGTGTACAATCAGTTCCTCTTTAAAGGAACAATATTGTGGCCACTGATGTGAACATTAGAAGTGACGTTGGCCACTTTGACATGCAGAACAGAGCACAAAAAGGAAACATATATCTGAGCTGAAGAATAAATATGTGATGCTCTCCCTGAAGACTGACTCATGCCACCCTTCAGCCAAAAGAAAAATTCCAGTACCCTCCTATTTTTCTGATCCCTTCTCCCCCACTAATAACTTTCATGAAGTCCCTGAGCACAGTCCTCTATTCAATCACAAAAACCGCCACCAATTTTTTTTTTTTTTTACAGTGTAACAAACTATCTCTGTCACTGTGAATGAATTATTGCATATGACCATTAAGTATTTGTCACATCATTTAGAAAGTGAAATCTGCAGGGACAAGCACACTGTAGCCATTACTTTCTCACTGGAGCCGTTCAGTTGGAGTTAAGTCAGTCTCATTGTGAGTGTGAATGGGAACATTCAATGGCACATTCATTTTAGAGAAGTCCATAAACAAGAACGAGGTGTAGGAGCAGGTTTGTTGTGTTAGACTGGGCGTGGATTATGAAAGAAAAGAAGAAGTTTCTGAATGCTGTGTTTCTTTCTTTTGTGTAAACTCATGGATTGAAAAAAGGCATAAATCATTGCTGTAAATTTCCACAAAAAACCCCCAAGACCTAATACAAGTACCTCATAAAACACAATCACGGAATAATTTGCGGATAATAAATTTAGTGTACAGCCTGTGAAGCTTGCAACAGTGGACCGCTTCAGAGCCAGTTCTACTATAAATGCCTCAAAGCTTTCTTCATCTTAAACACATTTACATATTCAGGATTGCTACAGTATAAAGATTAAAGAACTGAAGTTGCAATTTTCCTACCTGTCACATCATCCAATTTTATACAGCGAGATAAAACTGAGGAAAGAGTGTAACGTTCAAAGGACTCCTAATATCCACTGGAAATTTCTCATTCATGTGGAAGTAAATGGGTTTTGTGAGAACCATAACAATGTCAGCTTTCCAACCATATCTCTTCTCTATGGAGCTTCAAGCTATAAAAACGATCACACTTTCCTTTCTCCGTCATTCACATTTCAGCGTACGTTCCCCTTTTAAACCATTCGTCTGGCTACAGTTTCTCTTAAGAGACACATAAAATAAGCAATAGATGGGTAAACCATGACATCAGCACTTAAACACAAGGAGAAGGAGCTGTCTTGTTTCTGCAGGAAAAATGTGATGAACAGGCATGAAGGGAAGGAAAGAGTTAAAATGTTCATATCCTTTTTTTTCCTCTATTCATGCAATCAACAAGCCATCTGAGCGTACTGCGAAGGGTAGTGATCCATTACAACATGATAACAGTCATTCTGACTAGATGAACTGAGTCAAACCACCCGACTAAACACGAAGCAGCTGTCTGATTCAACTTAAACGAGTGAGCTGCCAACTAATAAATCCTAACTGCTCCATATATTTTGTTTGTCCTTGTGGGCAATTTAATTATATTTATAAAAGTGATGGCGGTCTCATCTCGTGTCCTTGTTTCCCCTACTTCACTAAATACTCTGGGGATTTTCTTCCTGCCGGGAGAGAGGAATTACAGTCACACAGGACTCCTTCAGACTGTAGGGAGGAGGGTGTTGCTGTTGAGACTCCTCTTAGTTTATCATACTCAGTGGTCCCCCCCCCCCCGGGGGGGCCTCACTAAGGCACAACTAAATATTTACAGAGGCGCACCTTCTTAAATCCACATAGCAGCCATCATTTGTACCCTGCAGAGGCAGATGTGAAACATTCTTGGCACAGAGGAAGTTGGCACAGTGGGGGCGAGAGAGGATGTGAGAGAAACTCTGGGGTTAAGCAGATGTTGGGGCACAGCGTCAACACCGGTTGGAGGGTCATTAATGGGTCATAAGTCTGCTCGTACTTGGTTTTTTATTTTTATTTTCGACAAATCCCATGAAAGGTCCGAAACCAACAATGACTATCCAAAGACTGATAGATCTTATTCTTCTGTTAGCCTGGTTCCACCTGAATATTGATCACTGTTTCAGTCTTCATTGTGATTACAGTCTGGAAGCCATGTTTGCGTGAAGATTTGCAGAGCCACTCTGAAAGGTTGGGCCAATCAGCTACCAGCAGGTGTGGCTAACTCTGATGACATTGAAGTAGTTCCAATCATGGCGGCAGTGGTTTTTGCGCACACTATGGTGGTCAATACCAATAGGTGAAATGCTGCACCAATAGTTTCAAAATGAACCTGAGGTCTATACCAATTAGGATGCAACAACTGAAAACAATCCCCAACAGACGGTGGCCAGAATTTGGGTCTGGATACACTAAGTGGCAACCAATCATGACATCACCCATTGGTTTGTGAACTGACGTTTTGAAGCCTTGAGTTCAGCATTTTGCTCGTCGCCATCTTTTTGTTTTGTGGCCGGGAGTGACCATATTTGGACGAGTTGGGGGGGGGGGAACAAGCAGTGAATCTCACTCAATCTGATTGGGATCCCGCCCACCTATAGCAGAAACCTGACTGCACCAGGCCTGACAATCAAACAGACACGCGTCACTTTAGGTCGAATATCTAATTAATGATGGGATTATTTTCAGATGGACTACAAGAAAACGAATAAGAAGGTGGGACTTTACGGAACAACACCGTAGTGACTCGAGTGACAAATGTTTCAACTTTGTATTTCATTAGAGAAGTTGAATGGGAGTCTATGTAGGCAGAGCTTATTTGGAGCCAAACCCTAGAGGCCCTGCTTGCAGTTTCAAGCACTTCCGCATTGGCCTCCCTTTTGAGACCTGGAAGCTACGTCCACTTTTATATACAGTCTATGTAATAGTACCAGACTATTCCTCAGTGCCACAGAGCTAAAATATTGTACAACACAATTAAAAACGTCATCAATGAGCCATACTGTTGGGTGAGATGTTCCTTCATCTCTTTTTCTTTTCTTTGTTTTAAATTTTTCCTAAAAACAAATGTATTTCTATTGTATTGTCAGGTAGCTTATATTGCAAGTTTGCATGAAAGGTGCTGTATAAATACAATTTGATTTGATTTGATTCATTTCAACCAAAAATGAACAATTGTGTACAAATCCGCTGCTGAAAACAGTCCAGAAGAAAAGCCTGACTTCTTAACTAACCCTGTTTGAATGACATTTTCTATAAATTGCAATGCCCAGCTGTTTGACAAGATGATTATGCATTTGCAGTCTATGCATGTGTGACTTTTTAAAAGAATTGCGTCCTCATTAGAAAAGAACGAGAGCCACACACAGGATACAGAAGTCAGAGAGAGTCGAGAAACAGACGAGCACATTGTTGGTTTTGGTTTCTTTGATGTGATTTGTTGAAACTACTGAATATCCCCAGCCTTATCCTTTCAATTGACCAGAGGTCTTTAACAGAGGGTCCGTGACCCCTAGGGGGTCGTGACATTTTTGGTTGGTTAGACAATTTTTCATATTTTTTTATATTTCTTTCCACAAATTCTTTAAATACACATTAACATGAATCCAACATATTGTAGCGAATGGATAAATGGAGACAGAAGATGTTATCTTTCAATCAGAAATGCACATATTCATCAACACACAGGAGCTCCCTCAAGCTGGGCACCGGTTCACTCACAGCTGGAGACGAGCCTGGACATGTCCCTCCAAGCCTCCTGCACACAAAGAGGAGGACCCGCCCCTATCGCTGCTGTGCCAAATCACAAGGCCGCATGTTACAGGCCTGCTCTGTCATGTTCCCCGTGATTGACCGAGAGCCTACTCAGTCCCCAGCTGACGAAGATCCCAGACACAAGGACACACGCTGCAATATTATTTGAAAAGAAGATACCTGTGTATTATTTGAATAGCTTAGTATTGAATGCACAATAACAAGGTATACATACATACATGGCACTAGGCCCAGTTTAATATAAAACACAATTTTATACAATAAATATAGTAGGGGGTCCCTGTTCCATCTCTCTATCAGTTTGGGGGTCCTTGGCCTGAAAAACGTTGAAGACTCCTGCAATAGACAATAGAGGGTGATTTATTCTCAGCTCATCCCCCACAACCACTGAAGCTAAATTACTTATCAAAGATTCCTTGTTGATGATTCCCAATTAATGATCTAATTTTCCACACCGCTGGGCTGACTTACTCTGTCCCACAGCATACGGGACAGAAATATTGGAGGCAGGGAAGGGAGACAAAATTTACCACACATGCATATTGCTGGGGTGTGGGCGAGTGTTAAGAGATAGAGATCCTCCCTCCTTGGACAAAACCTCACTCACAAGGACCACAGTACAGTTTTTATCAGGGTCACAGCCGAGAGAGGAGAGAGCAGTACAATCTCACACAACATTGATACACGAGTAATATATATCAGAGGAAAAAGACAAAAATGTAATTTTAGACAAAGACAGGGCAGTTTATTTCATTGTTTGTGTCCAACACACATACTGCTGAAACCATGAATCTATTATTTGGTCAGTTATGGGAGTATATTATTGCTAATAACTCAAGAGAATGTGCATTCAATTTGAGAGCATGATTTTATTGTTTTTACATTTTTACTATCATTGCTTCATATGAGTTGCTAGAGGACAAAATTACTTCACATTTTATACATTAATGTGGCGATATGGAATTGTTTGGCAGAAATAAATTACAAAATTACAATATTTGATTGCGAAAACAAGAAATCATGCTCTCAAATCGAAGGAACATGATCTTGACTTAAGGCAGTAATATACGCCCATAATCGAATAGATCTATCGAATAATAGAACATTTTAGCAGAAAAGAGCAACATAGACTTTTTGTTTTACTGTTTTGTTTGAATGGAAATTAAAGCTCTAAACTGTTGACTAGTAAAAAAAGCATTTGTAACATATAACAAGCATTTGTTTGGCTTATGATTATTTGATTTCAAAAGAACATTTTGTCCAAAATAAAGTTAGAATTTTATTTACGATGGTGGTTTTCACAGTTTTTGGTGGTAATTAAGATTATTTATACAAAATCCAGTTGTCAAAGGCCCAACACAATTTTTACTTTCTCAATAATGTAAGCTTTTAACAGTAACATATGCAAAGGGAAACTTTGTCTCTATTAAATGAATAAATCAAGACAACTAATGAACACACGTGAAAACATCATCAGTGTTTTGCCAACCAATATTCTGTCATAAAATTAAAATAGCAGAATTACATCGATCAGCATTACAAACTGAAATAAAATGGAAAGATCCAGATAAAGCAGGTAATTGACCTTGAACAAATATTTTGTTTGTGTCAAAGTAATAAAACAATTTTTGCTTTTGTTTCATGACTTTTTTGTGCAACGGATTATCTCCTATTTCCAAATTGTTCTTTTTTTTTTTATCTCCCGTGAGTCTCTTCTTTAAGTTCAGAGCTCTACTTCTCCTCTTTGGCCTTTAGACTTGAATAATTAGAAGCATAAGAGATCTATGGAGGCTATTTGTAAATGAATTAAGCAGTGATGTTTGGGCTGAGAGATCATGATATAGCCCCGGCCTTATGCAAAGTGGTTGGCAGTAACCGAGCAGCAGATAATAAATGCGTATTTAAAGTGTTAACCTGAAATGAGAGGGAACAGGTACGGCTAGACGCTGAGCTGGAAGTTAACAGTGAAAATGGGTTTTTGGTTGAGGGAGACAGAAATGTTGGCCACCTTTAAAACTGTGTTATTTGAGGAAACAGTTTTGGTGCGACTGACAATGCTCGCTCTCCCAGCAAGAGCCACTGGGGAGAGAAACTAAGGGCAGCTATTGATCCAGTGATCTCCTCTGCATGTGGGCAGGGAGTCACGAGTGCAATGCAGTCCTTTATTTCCACTAACCTACATGAAACGGTTTTATGGCAGATGGAGGCAGAGCAGTCGGAGTTAGCAAGGAGGTCAGAGCTGCGTCCGGCTCCCTGGTGCAGTAAATGGCTTCGTGCCAAGCTGTGAAAGCGGCTCTGGATGTTGCTATTGTTGATTTTCTGTCGCACCTTTCTCATCTGTCCCGGTCAGTGCAACATATGCCAGATCCTTAACAGGATCAAAAAGGTCGCCAGGGAAAGCTGTCCCTCTTTTTATGCCCGAATGTTTACAGTAAACAACCTTTTGCTGAAACTGAGCTCAGTGTTGGCTTTGCTAACTGGACTTTCCAGATTAAATTAGCATAACTAAGTTTAGACCAGAGAAGATGGCCAGAGATCGACAGGATTAAAAGGACAAGGCTGCTACGTTTCTATTTATTTCATATTGTCAACAAATCCCACGCAAAGAAGAATTGAAAACAGCATCTGACAGTGTTTTACATCTAACCTGGCAGGTGCAGTTAAAACCAAGTGACAACCACTATGATGTCACCCATTGGTCAGTGAGCTGCTGTTCTGAAGCTTTGAGTATCAATATCTTAGTTTTTTGGAGTCAAAAGGGATCATATTTTGACTGGGGAGGATTGGGGAGGCTCGAATCTGACTGAACCGGGCCCACTATGTCCGCGACACCTATATCGGAAACCTGACTGCAACTCAGGCATGTCAATTAAACAAGACACGCCCCCAAACATACCTCTCTTTGAGGCATGATATCTACTTAAGTAATGAGTCATAATCAAAGGGACCACCAGAACACTGATCAGAAGGAAGAAATTTAGCAAATGATTTAATTTAATTTAATTTAATGACTGGTGGAAAAAATGTATTGGCTTTGTATTTCATAGGAGAAATTGACACTTTTTGAATGGGAGACTATTGGAGCCAGAATTATTTTGGAGCCAGCCCCTAGTGGCTTTCAGTGGTATTGCATTTTAAAGCACTTCCGCATCGGTTTAATTTTTCAGACTTAGACTATATTTACTATGAATTCAATTGTTATAATTTTGGTCCATTTGTCCACTTAGTGCAGTTGATTTCAGATGGTGATTGAATCCTACAGACATAAAACCAGACAGACACCAATTGAAAGAAGTCTTTGTTTGGTTCCAAGCCAACTTCGGTGCAGTTCAGTTGCAGTCAAATGTTAGTTGGAATTGATGCTTTATGTGGTTTTCCAAATAAATTCAAAAGCAAAACTATAGATTATAGTTCGTGAACTGTTCAGGAAGCAGCCTCTGCCATGTTAACATAAATCCATTGGTCACCATTATAACACCAATGTACGTGAGTGAGGGCTTTCACCCTGATCAATCAGTATGTCAGGCAGCTTAAACTGCAGCCTGTTGTGTTTACATCCTCTGTGTACTTGTGTTCATTAAATCAGAAGCCCTTCAGGAGGCAGAGCAAATATTTCTGTCGGATGTCTCGTTTCCATCTTGTCTCATAACATGTAATTGATTAGCAGCCTGCAGTTATAATCTCCAAATAATGATCAGTTATTTTTGTGAGCTCATTATGGCACCAGATAATGTAGATAGACACAGAAGCATTAAAGTATAGACTGACCTGCTGTCAGTCACAGGAAGTCCTGATGATGACGTGTCCTGATAATGCAGCATGACATCACTAAAACCGTCCAAAGAGTCAGTCAGTATGACATGATGTCAAACAGACTTCGTAGGTTTGTAAAATTATTATTATTTTTATTTTTTTCTGACTTCTCTCGCACTGAAGCCTATTTGAGTTTCCTGAAGTTGTAGATCTTCAAAAACAAGGTCACAGATGTTTACTTTCATGCTCTAAAAAGGCAACATTTTCAGAAACACCTCAGCATTGTTTGTTGCAGAAATTTTTTTGGAAGGACTATTTTGCAGTGGCGAATTAATATACATTTTGTACCCAGAAAATTGTTTCAGTATTTACAGCAGCAGGTTGGTTTATATGGGATTTATTTAAATATCCTGTTGTGCCCAAATCCATCATTATGAAGGTACATGTGATTCTGTGCAACTGCATGGCTCATCAATGTACTTTTTTGAAGTTCGATGGCGCAGAGATATCAGCTGTTAGCTACACAGGAAATACTTGTGAATTCATTATTGGTTTTAGTCCAATAAGAAACAAACAACTAGATACAAAGCATTTGTTTCATATTACACATTGTGAAGTTACAGCCAAAAAGCAACTGAACATCCTGAATACTAAACACGTATTTTCATACTTGATTTGTGAGAAGGTTCACCGCCACGCATGACAAGTGTGTATCTGTTTTGTCTATGCGAGCCTGGGAACAATACATTAAAAAAATGTGAGGCAACACACGAAGAAAAACTAAATTATTAATGAAGCTACCACAGCACAGATTTCTTCCTTTTTTGTGTATTGTCAACCTCCACGGTGCTCCCTCACCACACACACACACACACACACACACACACACACACACACACACACACAGTGCCACCGCAGCTCCTCCTGCATCCAGCAGATGAAGCATCTCAATGGTAATTATTATGCTTGGCTGTTTGTGCACAAGGGCAGGGATGCTTTCCGTGTCTCCTTCAGCAGCCTGTGCCAGTTCCAGCTGATCTGCGTCCTGCGGATGTGTCGCTGCTGTGAGGCTTGAGTGATAGCTGTAGGTGCTCTGACAGCAGCGGCACACATGGGCATCATCAGCTAAGAGCGATTTAGAGACTGTTAATAGGAGCGCTGAAGACCCCCGCAACAGACTTGACTGTGTTTCATCTGAAACGGCGATCCTGCGTGCTGCTTGACGGCCTTGTGTGCGCCTATAAAAGCATTCATGCATTACAGGGGTCTGACCCAGATCACAGATAGACATAACAATGCATGACAGGTTGTCCTTTTGAAAGCCGTGTGTCCTAAAAGGCAGACCGGCCATTCCCAGCCTCTGTGTCTGATACCCTGATGACTAAAGCAACGGTCTGCTGTAAACTGCTGAGCTTCCTTTTAAATTTCATCTTATCTTTATTTCTATGTAGAAAACAAATCCACAATGTATGAGAGTATCACATCAAGTATAGTCAGTGAGTGCCTTTCCCTGCAATTTATTACAATTATAGGATGTTTGTAATAAATTGAATGAAATAAGTAACTCAAGACAGCATGTTTTTTATGGTTGCATCTTTGCATGAGATATTCGTAATCTAAATGTCTTGTGCTTTATTTTATACACGTCTTCTAATTCGGTATACAATATATATGATATTAATGGAAACTGTAAGTTATGGCTTTTTTTTATGTAACAAAACCAATGTTTGTACAAAGCTTGGCTACGCACCATCACCCTTTTTTATAATTCAGGAGTTTATGCTAGAAAATGACCTCATATTCAGCAATCACATGTGCAGGTCTTGTGTCTTTGCTTATGCACATGTAAACATTAGATTCACAAAAAGTTTGGCTAATATTGTATTCCAGATACAAGAGGCTCTAAAAATACTCCGAGGATGTGTTCACACACACCAGGATGTCAATTTAAGCACAGTTTCCATGGCATCTGTGAGCATATTCAGATTAAATGTATTCATTATACATGGGGACATGTGAGCACAACATTAAAGATGCATATGAACAGCTTATCCCAAAGACTTTAAAGGCGCTCCTCGCCAAACAAACAAAGATAATGTATTATTCAGACAATTCCATGTCGTGAAACTGTACCACAAATTCCTCTACTTTGAGTTATTCAGAGTTAATGAGGCTGAATTTATCCTCCGAGTGGTGTCATCTGAAGGACACATGCTCCATGTGGAGAGGCAGATCATTCCAGAGCATTTACATATCGTAGTTCAAGTAGCTGCACGTGACCTTGTGAACGGTAATCCAGAAATTTATCTGCTCTGCTGATCTTTAGTCAGCAGCAAATTGTTTATTTTCATTTAGTGCAGCTAATGTTGGTGTGTTTTTGACGGCGCCTGCTGGGCAGCTGGACTACTCCTCAACTTCTCCTCAGCGACAGAATAGAGGAAAGTGTTCAAAGAAAGTGAAGCCATTTAAAAATGCAGCATAATGAAATGCCAAGGCAGAGCGGCACAACAGTCCTGAGACTGCAGCTCAAGTAAACACATGTAAGTAGACAAAATGCAAGCAAATGATGAAAAAAATCTTCCTCAATTGACAGCACATTTAGAAAGAAAATACTGCAACGTGTCAAAATACAGGCGAATATAGAAATGCGCCGCAAACACAGAAATACATCCACATGTAGAAACAGTGCGGGACGTACAGAACACGGAGATGAGACACAAATCAGTTGAATTTATCTGAATGAAAATAAGTTGTTCTGATTCTGAGATTCAGATGTTATATTCAGTATTTCAAATGGTTGACTAGTAATCAGCAAAATGTTAATAATATACAAATCATGCAATCAGAATGGTCTGCTCTTATATAGCACCTTTCTCCAAAGCACTACTATTTTTGTCATTCATTCACCCCTTCACACACACACACGCACACACACACGCACACACACACGCACGCACACACGCACGCACACACACACGCACACACACACGTACTCGCACTCGCACTCGCACTCACACAGCAACCGCAAGGTGCTCGCTTGACACGGGGAGCAATTCAGGGTTCAGTGTCTTGCCCAAAGACACCTCGGCAAGTTGACAGGACGAGGCGAGAATTAAACTACCAACTCTGCAACCAACTCTTTGTTACTATTCCATCACTGATGGTCAGTCAACTTCATCATCCAGATGTTTCCAGCTCTGTTCACTATTTAATGTTTCTATTACTTATCTAAGAAGCACTAAATGGTCTCGGGCCTACAAACATCTCTGATTTCCATAAGAAGAGCTCCAGACCCTTCAGGTCATCTGGGACAGATTTACTCCGTG
Organism: Brachyistius frenatus; assembly: GCF_029030835.1. Classification (NCBI taxonomy): domain Eukaryota; kingdom Metazoa; phylum Chordata; class Actinopteri; family Embiotocidae; genus Brachyistius; species Brachyistius frenatus. The sequence goes on from NW_027210633.1 coordinate 2,727,083, forward strand.
TTCCCAGAATCAAAACAAAGCAAAGTCAAGCAGCTTTTAGCCCCTATGCTCCCCACCTGCGGAACAAGCTTCCCGATCTTACCTATTTCAAGACATATTATTCAAATCAGGGCTTAAAACATTAGTGATTGCTGTGGCTTTCCGATAAATAAAATAAGTAACCACAGTTTTAATGTCCAGTACTTCTATGTTTCTTTGAATAGCTTCAGTTTTAATGTGATCTTTATGTCTAAGCACTGGGCAGTGTCATGTCATCGGTGTGCCAACTTCAATTAACCAAGAGTTTTTATTACATTATCATTTTGTTAATGAATGTTCGAAAGACATCACCTCATACATGAAATGATACCTTTATGTTAAACAGCAGATATTTTATGCGAGTCAAAAGGATCCACTGGGGCTTCCCTGACGATATGGCAGTGTTTTTGATTTTGAGTGACTGTGTGACGTCAACTCTTTATTTTCAATGTCAAACCACATTCTGTGTGCGTTCCAACAGCATGGCTTCGTTGTAGAAGAGTCCGGGTGCTAAAGTGGCCTGCCTGCAGTCCAGATTTGTCACCCAATTAAAAAATTTGGTGAATCATAAGACGAAAAATATGACAAAGGAGACCCCGAGCTGTTGAGCAGCTGGAATCCTATATCAGGCAAGAATTGGACAATATTTCACTTTCAAATACTCCAGAAACAGGTCTCCTCTGTTCTCAAATGTTTACAGAGTGTTGTAAAAAGAAGAAGTGACACAAAACAGTGGTAAACATGCCGCTGTCCCAACTCTTTTGAGACATCCAACTCAAAATGAGTATGCATCTTTCAAACAATAACATTTCTGTCTTTGGTCTAATTTCAATTAAATTTGGGCGTACATGATTTGCAAATTAACACATTTCTGTTTTTATTTACATTTTACACAGCGTCACAACTTTTTGGGAAACGAGGTTGTATTTCTGCAAAGCACTTTGAACAGTCACAGTTTTAGGTTGTTCTTCAAGTCTTATTTCTAATGTATTTCTGTACCTCTGTAAGGCACATTGAGTTTCATTGTGTCTGAATAGTGCTAAATAAATAAACCTGCCTTGAAATGTTTTTTGTAAAGGCTTTTGTTTTCTTTAGTCGCAGTGCGTTAAACTTTCAGGGCCTTTCTGTGGTTTCAAAGAAGTTTTAGTTTCTTATGATTAAGTTATAACATAAAACGTTAGGAAGACTCAATAACATCAGTTCTTGTAAACATACAGAGTGGATGAATGTTCCAGCTGAATCTACAGTAGGTGCTGGTTAGTATTCATCTCTCTCCGTAATCTAGTCTGTTAATGTTTCTGGCTGTCTCCTCAAGCATTTAACCTTGTCAGAGATAGGCTGGGATCCATTAAGATTTCCTGAAAGGGTTGAGCATTACGGGCTCATTTAGAATGACTTCCATTTTTAATAAACTGCTCACAGCCCTGAAGATCAAATACCAAGGAGGTGCACTTAACAATGCCGGAGAGATAGATATGCCTCATAATTTATGTTACACAAAAGCTTAAGAAATCATACCAGCAGTGCACCACGATGATTTCCCGCCCTTTTCATTTTGTTCTGCTCCTTCCTCCTCTTTGTGGCAGCTCTTTTGGCTCCAGACGCGTGCAGTTGGAGGTATTCAACATGTTTAAAAGCTGCCTCGTCATCCTTTCAGGTTTGCCCTCGCAGAGGCTTTTTTTTTAATATAAGTTGCAATAATGTTTACCTTTTCTTTTTTTAATAGACTTGGATTATTTGTGCGTGCATGGCATCCCTGCTGCCAGCTGAATCTCTAACAGTCTGAGCAGGCTTGTTAAAGTGGATCACTGGCAGGGACACCATCCTGTGATTTGTACATTTTACAGAACACTTAATATTACAGCAGTGTTTGTGTCGCTACACAGTCGCACCTACAGATGGACGTGTGCGGAAAGGTAATGATAGGATCTCAGCTGAACCAGAAATGATGAGATGAGAATAAAGCGGATGCGGGTTAACAGAGAGTGAGATGGGTGATGGGTGCCAGAGGGGAGGGTGAGGTTAATGGAATTGGTGGAGTAAGAAGTGAAGGAAAGGCTGTTTGAATGGTATGTGAATTGGCAATGCCTTTTTAGCCGCTGAATCGATATTCGGTTTCTCTGTTCTGAGGGCTTGTCAGTCGGTGAGGGCTCTTTTATAACAGAGGTGAAAGGGTGTAGGGCGGAGAGAAACACAAAGTAAAGCCCTTTCTATCAACTCTGTGTCTTATACAGTCATAATGTAACAAAATACACGTTCACGCTCAGTTTAGCAAACTGTCACCAAGCAACATGGTCATAACACAACATACAGAAAGGAAATGAGATCATAAAAGCATGACAACCACCTTCAAACATAAATGCTAGATGTCATGCAAAAGCAAGAGAGCAAAAAGACAGAGCGGAGGAGAGGTGCATCATGGGAGGTGGCCCCGGCAATCTGGGCCTCCAGGGTTTGGCTCGGCAAACAAACACACAGCTAAAGATAGAGAGGCGGTTATGCTTCAGATATTTCTTGGGTTGACCTGCGTGATTAAGCGAAAGTACCCGTGCGCTCACCGCTTGAATGAGTTTTCCCACATCTACTCGCAGGAGCTGGCTACTGCAAAATTAAAGTTTATCATGTAAATGCCACTGAGTCAGAGGAGGACGAAGACAGAAGGGGAGGAAGCACGACACAGGGTTGTTCTTACTCGTTCTCGTTGGCCGGCGATGCGCTCGGTAACTCGCGGAGGAAGGTTTCCGTGAAGCGTCATGCTGAGCCCTTTCACCTGCGCCACACAAGCAAAGGGAGAAAGTGTTCCCTCATTAGCTGGAAAAAGGATTCATTTACATGTTGCCATTAACAACCTGTCACCGCCCGCTGGAAACCTTTCAACTGGTTATTTTGAGCTTCGAACTTCAATTACAAGAAGCTGGAAGCGATGAAAATATGTTGACCCTCAGGTTAATGAGCCTCTTCAGTAGCAGAGACACAATCTCAGAAAATGCAAGGTTCAGTTCAGTTCAAAACTCTTTGGAGCTTCAAGTGACCACAGTAAAAAAAAAAAAAAAAAAAAAAACAACATATTGTGACGCGTTTAATGTTCTCCCTCACCTGTTCTCTTTTTAAATTTACCCTCTAACAGCAACACTTCACAAGATGTTTAAGTCAGACAAAGGCATGGTGGGAATGGGTGCCGGAGAAATTACAGCTTTTAGTTAAAAGCTCTGAATTACAACAAAGGAGCTCAATAGTATTTTTCATTCTCTGTTCTTTAATGCATACAAGCTTAATGTGCATCACATCATTGTGGTTATTTTCTCAAGGCTTTAAAAAGCTCCTCCAGAGACCCAGAATATATTGTAATAGGCTGAGTAGAAGTCCTCAGGATCAGTAAACTGACCTTTATATGTTGAGAATTAGTGGAGTGCCCCTTTAAATCACCCTGTCAATTCATATCTCACATAAATCTTCTATACTAATCATTTTTTTCCCCTCCAGTCTGATAGTAAGCACCGAGTCAATGTAGAGTTTTAAGTCCCTTGTCCATTCTTGTTGTGACTATTGAACTCTTAAAAGAAGAATTCAGTATCTGCAGCAGGATGGTGCCACTGGTTAATGTTTCCCCCTTTTGTGTGTTCGCATATTCTGACTGGTCCTTCTGTTCTTGGGTCACTTCCAAGTCGTACGGAGTGTAATTCATGATTTTGAGCATGGGTTTCATCCAGATCTGTCTTTGTCATGCCCCATTATATTAAATTTACTAGGTGCAAATCACCCACCCGGGGATTGATTTGATTAACGGCTCAATGACACATTATATTCATGTTATCAATCGCTTCTCAATCGCTCATTGTGGCTCGGGTGCCGTCAGTGCCAGGAGCCCTACTGACCCCCGGTGGTGAGGAATTTATGGTGCAGCGGCGCTTCAGGACCACGGACAGCGTCAGAGTTTATGAAATTGATCAGTGAGCTAATAGAGCATTGTGGGTCCTTGATGGGCAATATTTCCTGACATATATATATTATCACGAACCACATATTTTAATAGGCTATTAAATATCTCATTAGGCACACTCATCAGTTAAAACACTTAGTCTACAGTTTTTGATAAGGCCTAAACTGTACAAGAGCAGCTTCAGTGCAGAAGTGTTTTGGTGCAACAATACTTTTTATTCTTTAAAGATGCAAAGTTTCACACAAGAAAAGCTTTGTCACACATTGGAAAACAAGTCTCATCCAGGTCTTTTAAGTTTGGCTAATAACAGCTTTGATCGCACTTTTAAAGGCGTCTGCGGAGCTGTTAATATGCTTAAAGCTGACATTTAAAATCAACGCGGTAGCTTTAATTCACAGTTTGTTTGAAAGGAACGTGTGATCATATTTATTTTTTGGAGTAAACACTTGCTTCCTCCTGCAGAGACAAAAGTCTTGCCCTTCATAATGTGCAGCTGTTTGGAGGAGATGCGGTGCCAATAACAGCGGCCTGTGCTGCAGCGCTCAGTCTGTAGAATATGTGAAGCGGAGAGTTTGATTAGCCCAGAGGCTCAGCAGGGGGATTCATCTGCTGCCAACGATCAATAAGCGGGCTGCAAAGCATGCCAATCAGTTTTATTGGTTTCTCCTTGCTTTTGTCTTTCCACATGCATCACCGCCACCAATATGATATTCCCCTTTGTAGCCATATAATCAGTGTGTGGGTACACAACTTAGACCCAAAAACCCCAACAACAATAGGACAGATTATTATGAAGTGTTGTACAAACATTCATGGGCCCCACAGGAGGAATCATAGTGACAAAATCCCCTGAATATTTCCACCAGTGCAGCCATGAGGTTGACTTTTATGTTGTTTTCTTTTTTAGCAAACTGTTTCAACAACTATTAGATAGATTTCCCCAGAGCATGAATCATACTGATAAAATCCTCTGGACTTTTTTTTGTCCGATGCCACCATGAGGTTGACTTTTCTATTTTTTTATTAAAATCTCTCAACAGCTGCTTGGTTGAATCTCCATGAAGTTTTGTACATACATTCATGGTCCCCAGAGGATGAATCATACTGACAAAATTCCATGTTTTTTTTTTCCACAACTGCCAACATGAAGTTGACTTTTCTGTTTTCTTTTTAAACAAACTTTCTCAACAACTATTGGATGGATTACCATAAAGTGTTGTACAGACATTCAGGCTCCCCAGAAGAGAAATCATGCTGACGAAATCCCCTGAAATAATTCCACTATGGGCCGTCTGAAGTTGACATTTCTATTTTTTAGGAAAATGTCTCATAAACTATCTGATGGATTACCATGAGGTGTACAAATGTTCATGGTCCCCGGAGGATGAATCATACTGATAAGATCCTCTGGCTTTTTTTTTTTTTTTTTTTTTTTTGTCAAGTGCCACTATGTAGTAAACTTTTCAGTTTTACTTCAGGGGTTTTTTGAGTAAAATGTTTCAACATCTGTTAAATGTATTGCAATGAAGTGTTCTGGTCCATGGTCCGTCGGGGAAAATTGTGCTGACAAGATCCTCTGACTTTTCCCGCTACTGCCACCGTGAGGATGAGTTTTCTGCTTTGTAGTAAATTGTTTCAACAACTGTTTGATGCATTCACAGTGCAGAAGGAAGGAACCCTAATGACTGGTTATCCTGAACGCTCATCTAGTGGTCAAAGTCTCAACTCTTATCTACAACAAACGAGGGATCCTGATGACCATGGTGATCCACTGATTGTTCCAGTGTACCACCATGAGGTTCATGTCTGTTGCTTTAACAACTATTAGGGAATTTTGCTTACATTCAAATCCTCCACACGACCCCCTGATTTTTCAACTACTGCCACCAAACGTTAAAACCTGTAACGAGTTTAATACTTTGTTTCGGCTAAATAACCTGAAAATAAATGATCCATTTCCCATTCCGCTAAGATGTACTTAGGGTTAAGTGTGAGCAAGCCAAGATTTTAAATATAGATTCTAAACATATTAAACATGATAATGCTTGATCTAGAAAATACTAGAAACCTTTTATAAATTGTCTTTTACAGGCTCCTGGTTTGTTGGTAAGTGACGCGGTCTTTGTTTTTTGTTTTTTTTAGTGGGAAGGTGTAATTTGGTGTCTTGTCCGATGTCATAAAGGTTTTGCATCATTAGGTGGACGCTGCGTCCTTTACTGTCCTGCCCGTGTTGGCTGTGTCCTGATCCTGGCGTCCTGTGCTGATAATTGCCGTCTTGTCCTGAGCAATGTTTCAAACCCTCACGTGGCCTGATGGGAAAATGTAGCCTAAACCCAGAGGCACTGACCATCATGCATCATAGATGAGTAATAGAAAAATCAAGGAAGGAAAGATTAGGCAAGTATCTTACATCTGATTTTTATTAAGCAGTTTTTAAAGAAGTGACCAGCAGTGAGAGGAAACACCTGACAAGAGATAAGATACACAGGACAGAAAGGACACAGGCCAGCCCACAGCAGCCACCTAATGGTCTCATAAATCCATTACACAGAAAGGAAACTAAGCAATAAAGATGATGAGTCATCAAACCATGTGTGCGCATGTATTGTATAATCCAGTATGTGTGTAGCTGGCCAGAAGGAAACATTTACAGCTGTGTTGTGACATGACTGCTAGAAACAAATCTTTGGTTCAATAGTATGTACAATGGGGAAAAAACTGTCCAAAATATGCAGTAATATCAGCAGGACAGTTCCGTCTATGACAACCAGAGTTGTTGTTAATGCAGGGATCAGCATTGTTAAGCAGCTCGGTTGCACTGGAGGCCCAGTAGGAACCGATATAAAGGCTTTGAGGGATAGTTTGACTGAGTTTAACAAGGCTGAAATCACTGCACTGACTTTATTGTTCCTCCCACCTGACACACTCACACAAACAAGAGATCCGAACATTCATGACACTCAGGAGTTTCAAGAGCGCCAACACTTTACATCCCAAATCGCCCACTCTGCCTAAAAGTCTACTGGAAACAGCTCACAGACGAAACTTTCAGTTTAGTTAGATTGTAACGTGTGTTCAGGTCAGTTTATGAACTGAAGGAAACAGAAAACGAGCGTACGAAAGTCACATTAGTGATGTCCCTGTTTTATGTGTTTTATTTCAGTGATCAGACAACAGAATGGCAACCGGTGATGCTGAACTTGTATTACATTATGTTCTAAGTTACCAGGACCCATTTAACTTTATAGGTCAGCTTAGTGTTATAATGCAGAATAAATGGGTAACTGTACAGGCTAATGGGGAAAAAATTAGGTACATAATATAAAATGCACGTAGGAGAAAATTGAATTTAAAAGAGGGGTGCCCAGATTTTATGTCTCCTGCTTCACTGCGTGATGTAGAATAAGGACACGGCTGAGAAATGAGTATATGCGTTTTAAAAGTGAACTATTAGCAGGCCGTGTTCAACCAGCACCTCCGAGCAGGTACACCAGAGTGGAAAACCAACATATCTCTGTCAAGTGCACAACAGTAGAGGGCTTTCATCATCACTTGAGAAGGAAAACTCACAATAAAGTGATGAAATGTTGGAGGTAGGTGGATCAAGCACTGATCTTGAGGCTTATTATTTCAATAACTCAGAAGGAATAAATGTGTCGGCTGTTCTCCACGTTTTACTCATTGATTACACATTCAGGTAAAGACTGCACCACACAGATACGACTGCTTACAATTATACTTTCTTCTCCTCTTTAATCTGTAAACGTTATTTCCAATTGTCTTGTTTTATTCCATTGTAGCTTCATTTAGTTGGAACCAATAAGTATTACTTTACAATTCATGCAATGAAATTAAATTGTAAAACATGGACTGTATTATAAAGCTTTTGGCACAAGACTTTAGCATGAGATATCATCCTGAAATGCTGCTTCACTCCAGAAAAAGTATTCTGTAATATGAAAAACGCAACAAGATTTTCATCTAAAGCTAAATCTTTTAAACCACAGAAGGAATTTAAAATGTTTCGACCCAAAAAGCCTTCTTCGTCTTTCAGTCACCAACTGTCTGACTGTCACTGTGTCAAGCAGCTGTTTTAAAGAGGAAATGCTGCATTTCTGAAACCCTGCTGAGGATCAGATCCAACAAGGACATTTATAGTCTCTAAAGCTTCTGTCAAAAATTCTGATTATATAATACGACACATAGGAACGTTCACTGGGAACGCTTCAGTTTATTGCCAACAGATGTTACAATCACAGAGAAGAGGGGGTTTGATGTACGATCAATTTGAGCAGCATAATAGATTGTTAGAAACTGATTTTATCTGGAGGCAGTTGTCTGATGATGTTTGGAGGAGCTGACTGATACTTCTCGTGGTTCTGACACAGATTAAAGGTGTAAGAATTAAATCCTATTTCTTTGTAGGTTAGGGGGCAGTAGGGAGTACTTCAGTCGTCCCTCAGTTCGCCGCTACGCTCAAGCGGAAACCAACCGTGATGTCAATTGCTGGTTTGCGAACTGCCTTTGTGAAGCCTTCAATTCGGATTTTGGTCGTCGCCATCTTACTGCTTTGAAGCCAAATGTGATATTTGGACGAGCTGGGAAGGAGCAAGCGGGGAATCCGACTCGATCTCCGAGGACACCGAGTCTGTCCATCTATAGCGCAAACCTGACTCCGACACAGACCTGTCAATCAAACAGACACCCCCCCGAACATACTGCTTTTTGAGGCCAAGTAACTTTAGCGAATGACATCATTATGACTTTTCGAAAAAACCAAAACATCCTGACTTTGTTTTCCATGAGAGAAGTTGAGTGGGAATCTACGGAGCCAGAACCTTTTGTGGGCCACCCCCTATCGGCCCTCGATGGCTTTGCAGTTTAAGGCCTCATCCTTCAGAGCCAGAGGCTTCGTCCATTGTGATATACGGAGTTACGCTGAAATCTGTGACCCATCAGATATACGGACCCCATTGAGAACGTTAACGCCGTCAGTGAAGTTATACGGCGGTGGGTCGCGTAAAGAAACTCAACTCTGCACTTGGACTGAACTGAACCACCCACAGCTGCTCGAATACAGTTTGAATCACAGACACACAGAGAGGACCGGGAGAGACAGAAAACTTAACTTACGGGGTCTTTGGATGGTTCACTGCCCCGTAGATGCGGCAGCTCTTTGGGATTTTTTGACCCTTTGCCCAATGGTCAGAACCCCGCTGACTAAGCAGGTGCCTTTATTTGCTGTCACTACTTAGCCAGTGAGCATTACACAGCTGTTTACTCACCAGAAATGAAGCGAGTTTGGTATTAAACTGTCTCTCCAGCAGCGGTTGTTAACTTTTGTTCTGCTTCTGTTTTGCCGAAAGTTTCAGCCACCGGTTGTGTTTGAAGTTCAGGAAGTTAAAATGCACGACTTCTTCTTATACAGGACATAGAGCAGACTGGATGCTCCAGTGACTCAACGTACCATCTTGTGGTACAAAGTGGTATTACCAGAAGGCCCGGGTGGCGCGAGCTGGTTAGCATGCTAAATTCAAAAGATATCTCTGGACACACATAGACAGCTCTGACAAAGCATCACATTGTTATTTCTACACAGAGGATACGGTGGAGAGGTTTTGACCATTTTTGGAGGTTTTAAATTAAACACCTCACAAATTGGCCCTTTAAAGCTTCAGTGAATTTTTAATGAGGATTTTCTAAAGTGGCCTGTGTCACACAGAAGGGTTTTCAGACTTCCTGTATAATTCATTGTGTCAGCACAGTGTGGTCATCAGTGTGGATCTCAGGTTACCTCGACCTTCTGAGTATTAGAGAACAATTTCACAACTCAAAATAAAACGACAAACACACATCTTATTTAAAAGCAGTGTTTATTTTTCACCAATCAAAGAAAAAAAAACTACTGGTGCAAAAACAAAAGAAAAAAAGAAAAAGAAACAATTCCCAGGTACGACATCAGTGACAGTGCATATCAGTAAAATAATGCAAAAAAAAAAAGAAAAGAGAGAAGTGAAAAATATCATGTACGACAACAACAAAAAATATCAACACCAATGAAAGCAGTTTCATAAGTAAAAATATCAAACACAACCAGTCACCTTTAAACAGACGATGGCAGCAAACAACAACAACAACAATAACAACAACAGGGAAATAATACAGTAACATTCCAATAATGCTTCATTAGGTGTAAAAATATTAGTCCAACCAATCACTCAGACACACAGAGACGCACACACACACACACACACACACACACACACACACACACACACACACACACACACACACACACACACACACACAAAGGGCTGGTGCACAAGAGCCAAATTTTGACAATCCCATTACCACTGCATTAAAATCAATTACATGTAATAAATATCAGTGAAAGCACCTTTTAAAGCTGAAATGTGTTTAATTGATCAACTGACTGTGCAACATGTAAAAAGAAAAAGTCACAAAAAAAATTGTTACATCAGGAGACTAATATACCATCAAAACAGCTGTCAAATCTGAAATCATAACAAACTTTTTTTTTTTTGCTCTAGATCATGATGAGTATGTACAAAGCTCTCACAGGATGCTCTCAAAGAAGTCACGATTAAGTGTCTCATCCTGTAACAGAATTTGAATTTGAAAGCCAAAAAAGCTTTTTAAAAATCACTTTTGTTAAATGCCAACAAGCTAAGCTTGATCATCAGGCGACAATATTTCACTGCATCAAAATCTGATTGTGTTTGTGGGAGCCGCATGTGGCGCTGGTCTGAGGCATAACACAAAACTTTAACACCCTTTAAAAATTCACAAACTCCTGGAAATGTGCGCTCAAAAGTCACCAAAGCCGTCGAGGTGGCAGCGTAAAAAAAACTATCCGAGTGACATTTTCGAAGTGAGTCAGATATCAAAATATAGAAAAGAAAAGTTCTTACAGTCCATCATCACAACAGATTACCATGCTTTTGAGACCGGCACAACAATGCGAGTAATATACAGCAAGTATGAAGAGAAAATGGAGCTCTGTTTCACAGCCGCTTCTTCATCTTGGTGTTTGTTTCCAGGCGCTACCGGTAGACACGTTCCACTGCGACCACTTCATGTCAGACTCTGTTCATCAAAACAATTCCTCAGAGCCAAATGAGCCAAGACGGGCTCCACAGTGTTCAGTGGGATCCATGTAGTCGGTGGTGTGCTAGAGCTGCAGCGCCCTCTGGACTGAAGATGTTAAAACTGCACCCAACAGAGAAGATGTCCAACATTCTCTGAAATCTCAAGTTATATTACACAGGTCACAAGAATTTTCCTTCTGTGCTTAGTCCTTCCAGCAATTTTTTTTTTTTTTTTTTTTTTTTTTAAACCACTTGATCATTTACATTCTTTGCAAATAGTGCAAACAGCTGTTTTTAATCAGACTAAACTGCTATCTGAACAGAGCAGAGTGCCTCAATGTGGCACAGCACTTGTGGCTGGACTCCTTACTATGTGTGGCAAAGTTCAAAATAACAAGACTCAAAAGATTAATCCCACAAATTACTGGAAGGACCGTTCATTTGCTACGTGCAAATTTGTGTCTTCACATCGACTGAATTGGCAGATTCACTTCCGCTGGATATATGGCTTCTGCTCATTTATGGCTCCTTGTTCCCTTTTTCCCCCTTTACGACCAGGCACGGTTTCTTACCTACAGTGAAAATAGGTAAATGTCTTTTAAATAACTTTTAGTGTGTGATGTCACCAATTTATGGTGAGGGAATACTGAGGAGAATTTTCTCAATCTTCTCTTCGATCCACTGCAGGAAAACACACGTTTGGTTTGTGGAGGAATGAAGACGATGAATGTGGAATTCAGTTCTGTTTTAGAAACTTTATATTAAACTAAACCAGTGTTCTAATTTGTCAGTATAATTTTTGGGACTGACCACTGGAGGACATACCGCTTCCTTTCCGTGCTGCTCTCCCTCCCAGCTGTTCAGGCTAGCTCTGCTTTGGGGTCACACTTTGCTTTGGCTGGTCTTTGGATGCTGACGCGGAGGCGGAGGAGGACGTGGAGGAGGAGGAGGAGGAAGAGGAGGAACTCCATCGGGTCTCTACGCCTGTGCTGGTCATCTTTAGCTTTCGCCGTTTTGCCAGCGGAGCGTTGTCGACACTTTTCAGAAAGAAGCCCTCTCTCTTCCCGCGGTTGAAAGCCTGGTGAGGAAGGATGATGATGAACTACCCGAAGCACATCCATTTTACATCTGGTCCAAGAGCTTGGAGAAATCTGGTACACGCAGCTCTTACCTTGTAGGTGGCATTGACATAGGTGCGGACAGTGGGCCCACTGGACTCGAGCACATCTGGAGTGCACAAAGGAGTGGTGGAAATGGAGGCTCCGCCCTGCAGCCAGCTGTTCTCCTTCAGATCAGAGAGCTTGAGACGCATCTCTGGATCCACAGTCAGGAGGCCTTAGATCATGGAGACACTTTAAAAAACAGGCAGGGAGGAGCAACAAGCAAAATATGAGGGCACAAGGAGACACATTTCTCTGATGGCAACTCCATAACCTCATACCTTTAACAAGCTCTTTGGCGTCCTCTGATACGCTCTTCCAGGCCTCCCCGTCCAATGAGAAATCTCCCTCTTTAATCTTCTGCATGATGTCAGCAGCGTACGACGAGGTCATCCCGCGCTGCTCACTCTGGAACGGCACTTGGCCGGACAGCATGGTGTACTGACGGAGACACACGCACAGTCATTAGTGCTCCGGTTAGCCTGACGTGACAGAATCGGCGTGTTGTGCTTCGTTACCAGGATGACCCCGAGACTCCAGAGGTCGCAGGCTTTGTCGTAGCCGGCGCTCTCGAACAGCTCTGGTGCAGCGTACTGCAGTGTGAAGCAGGGAGTCTGCAGGGGGGCGCTGCCTGCCGGGCAGAGGCGGGCAAATCCAAAATCTATGACTTTCAGCACCGAGTCCTCCCCCTCATCAGCAAACAGCACGTTCTGCAAGACAAACAAACACACACCACCGTGGGACGCTTTATTTTTCTTCACTTTGCACGATCAGGGCTCAATTTTAAAGACAGAGCAAAGGATACTTAATACTGTTAGTAAATACCACATCTACTCCGAGTTGACATTTTGCAGACCTTAGTGGGTGCTTTGCTGTATGTTACACACTTTCCCAGTGCAGCACATGTTGTGCAAAGGTGGAAGCGGAGGGCAAACAGATGGCAGCGTTATTTAAATAAGGCGAAATTAGTTTGGGAAAATCAGATTAGATGCACAAGAGATGTTTCCACATCTGACCATGATTCATTATTTATTTATTCTGCCAACAGACACACAATAAATACTTAAAAAGGAATGTGCCGGAGTTTTGAATAATCTAGATAAACAGTTTTAATCAAACAATCTCGGACCAGTAAATGCATTTCGATCCGCAATAGAAATCAAACTTCATGCAGTTAGTACAAGCATCAAACATCTAATGAGGGATTCTTATCTGTCATTCACAGCTGCTACATACGTTATAAAAGACTTCGCCTCCAGTTAATGAAATCCCACATCCCTCTAAAGTCGGCTGGATATTATGTGATAAATCTGCAGCCTGTATTTGAACAGTGCCGCAGCAGAGACATTAAGCATTGGTGTCCACTGATTATCTTGATTACATCATGTGAAAACACAATCCTCACATATGAGCCTGGTTTATAATAACCAGTCGCTGTATTTCAGCCCAGTGGTGCACAGTACACATGTAGTAATAAAATTAGACTTAAGATTTTTATAAAACAATAATCCTATATATAAGAGAGTGTACGGTCCAGTGTTAGGTTGGGCTTTTAGGCAGCTGGAAATTGGGAAAATTCTCATTCTCTAACCCCACCTCCTAGTTGAGAGCGTTCATAAACAGGCAACATCACCGTCCTCAGTAAATGTGCTGCAACAATCATCATCATCATCATCATCATCATGCATATTAACCAACACGGGGACAAAATGCAGCTCAGGAGCTCAATGTTATTTGTACCAATTTCTACACATTTTGATGTACTGCCATTTTTAATATCTAACATAGTTATCAACCTAGGCCGATTTTCCTTCTCTGAACTTTCCCACTTCCCAGTTTCTCATGAACGCACCACAAGTCCCAACTTTTTTTCCTTCTCTTTTCTTTGTTTTCGTTTGTTTACACGAGAGATTCTGTCTACAGTCATGAAATCACAGCCCACCTCTGGTTTGAGATCTCTGTGCACGACTCCAGCCTCGTGCATGAAGCTGACAGCTGACACCAGGCTCTGCAGCAGCTGACTGGCCTCCGCTTCGCCGAACAGTTTCTTCCTCTTGATCCTCTCCAGCAGCTCTCCACCTCGCAGAAGCTCCATCACTAAATACGTGTGGTACTGGCAGAGACATACAAAGATGCGTTGTAGCACCGAGCTTCATATCCAGCACAGGTACCGTACATTTACTACTTGTCGTGTTAATGTTATGCCAGTAACTGTCATCCTATGTGGATCCAGTGTTCCCTCCATTGTACCTGATCAGTGTACATATCCTGCAGCTTGACAATGTTGGGATGAGCCTCACACTGCCTCAACGCCGCGATCTCCCTCTGAGTGTTCGCCTCCATTCTAACACAGTCAAAGGAAACCATGTTAACAGGCCCATTCTGTGACCTACAGACATACATCACATGGTACAGTGACACAATAAAGCAGTCAAGCACACAGACACGCAGCTGTTCACATCTGCGCTCACCTGCGGCTGACGATCTTGACGGCGTACTCGTGTCCACTTTGCTTGTGTCTGCATTTCCTGCACACAGAGAAGCTTCCCTCACCCAACGGTGGCCCGTGAAGACAGAGCTCGTAGTGCTGAAAAAACTGGGATTCCTGGACACAGAAGGAACAGCGTGAGTATTGAGCTGTCAGTGGCGCGTTGTTGTGGCACAACCTAAAAAGTCTGTATTTACGTCCTTCACAGTCGTAACTCTACACATTTACTCGAGTGCTACACTGAAGATTTTGAGATAATTGTATTTAAAAAGTATTTCCAAGGTATGCAACTTTATACTTTTACATCGCTATATTTAAAGGGTAAATGTTGCACTTTTTCCTCCGTTGCATTTATCTAAACCAGAGGTCTTCAACAGGGGGTCCGCGACCCCGAGGGGGTCCGCCGGAGATACTGCAAGGGGTCCGTGACATTTTTGGTTGATTAGACAATTTTTTATTGAAAAAAAAAAAAATAAATTCCACAAATTTAAATACACATTAACATGAATCCAACATATTGTAGTGAATGGATAAACGGAGGCAGAAGATGTTATCTTTCAGTCAGAAATGCAGACATTCATCGACACACAGGAGCTCTCTCAAGACGGGCACCGGTTCACTCACAGCGCGAGACTAGCCTGGACCTGTCCCTCCAAGCCTCCTGCACTCCTCCAGTTTAATGTAAAAGACAATTTTATACAATATATAATGTAGGGGGTCCCTGCTCCATCTCTCTATCAGTTTGGGGGTCCTTGGCCTGAAAAACGTTGAAGACCCCTGATCTAAACAGCTACAATGACTACCTGCCCACCCAGACTGATATTTTTTTAATCATTCTGGCATATCAAGCCTCCAATAAAGTATTAATAGGAGGAACTATGTTGGGTCTTAAATGATGTTAACAAACTCTGTGCACTAATAAGAATGAAAAAATAAGTTAAGTTGACCTCAACGAACAGGGACAAGAAAACCAACAGAAGAGGGAGGGAAATTCCAGTCAAGCACAGAGTGTACGTGGCGCACTGTCCTGGAAGCTTAGTTAGCATTCAGTAAACACCAGGTGGATCAGTGGGCTTTAAAATGATACATACAAAATGTAAAATCACTTAAAGCACATTAGGCATTCTTAAAGATTTAACTATGAAACAACGGAATAATTAGCTCAACTTATGTTAAAAAGTGTCTTTAACTTTATTGTACGAGTAGTAACACATCATGTAACAGTGACAGGGTTCACACTGCATACACACATCTAATAATCCCCTGTATTCTGTATTATTGTAAAAGGCCAGCTAAAAGCAATAGTATAGGTCCAGCCTTACTTTCTTTTACACACAGGTGATGAATATTATCTGAACAAATTGACATAAGAGTTTTCATTTCTAAAAAGATGCTTAAATGCTGCACAAGCATCTAAAAGTTTCACGCCTGTTTATGTGAATGTAGTGCAGCACAGGGATGTGCATGGAGCAGGGGGGAGTCTCAGTCTCAGTCTCTTTTTGATCCTCCCTCACATGAGATTAGAATAAAGTTTCATGAATATTGCAGAGCTCTTTTCAAAATAAGGCAGCTTTGATGAATAATCTAGATTCTTTTGCTTACTTTCTTTCTTCCTGTCTGTTAACAAACAATGTTGAAATCAAAAGACTGCCTCTCTACTATAAAACAACAACAACCACCTTTATATAAATCATTTCAAATCTTAACCAAAAGATGGGTCTCAGCCCTGATCCGTACCTCTAACATTGCACTGCGTTGGACAGAAGCAGAAGCTGGTCGGTCAGCACCAATCTGGGATTCGACAAAGTCTCCCATCACCGCGTTCTTATTGAACAGGATGGAGGGAGCAACGAAGGAGTAGCCCTAAAACAAAGGAGAGGTGTTGGATGTAATGAAGAGGTAATTCACTTCCTGAAATCCCATTTTCAGATGGTTGTTACATGTCATGTTTTTAGGAAACTCAACGTTTGTTCGGGTCGAGGTGAGACGGCGAGGACTGACCTGGAACAGGCGGTCTGTGCTTGGGGGCGTGCTCGCCGGAGAGTAGACGGGATCCATCCCAGTGAATTCCTCAGCAAAGTTCCCCACATCGAGTTCGCTCTTCAGCTCTGGCTTGAATGGGCTCGACACCTTCTTCTGTGCCAAGTCAGCCCAGTTCAGTCCCTGTGAGGAGACCGAGAGCAGATTGGAGGAGTTATAGATGAATGAACGAAGGTGACGGGGTAGGAGAGACATTTGAGTAACTGGCAGTTGAGGTACCTTGAAGAAAGAATGTGCTTTGATGTCTTCAGCCCCTCGTGGTCCGGAGCCCAGCCTCTTGTGTGGATCTTTCACCAACAACTTCTTCAGCAGGTCCTGAGCAGTGGGTGCGATCATGGAGGGGAAGGGTGGATCACAGCGCAGAATACGTCTGCGGGGCGGAGGTGAAGATATGTTAACATAATATACTGTCCATTAAAATCCAACACTGGCTTGAAGAAATGGATTGTACAAATATACATTTTCATTTTGTTCCAGATCAATTGATGAATAAAAGGTAATCTGAGGCGTCTGAGATCATTTTGATGGCTTCAGACTGCGGCAGGTTGATTAAAGATCTGAATTTATGGAGTCACTCACTTTGACACCTCGCTCTGAGAGTTCCTCTCTCCCTCTAGGGTAAAAGGAGACGCTCCCGTCAGCAGCTCAAACATCAGGATCCCAAGGCTCCACCAATCTACCGACTGAAGCAGAGAAAACATAGAGAGAGAAAAACAAACATGAGAAGTCACCCACTGTGTATATATTTAGTGAAACCTGGCTTGTCTGTTATAATACTGACTGCCATCCCAAACATGAGACTCATAGCGCCTGCGATCTCTAACTGTGAGCTCAATGTTAAAGCCACATTGGATCTCCCTGTCATCCTGAAACATCTGAATATAAACTATAATTTAAACATGACTTTATATCTGATGTGTGACTGTTCAACAGTATTTGGACACCAAAGCCGGTGTTTGCTGTCTTACTGTCCCATATTCACCTTGCCATGCCCAGTCTTCCCCCTGATGATTTCAGGAGCCATGTACTCAATGGTGCCACAGAAAGAGTATGTTCTTTCCTTCTGTAATGAGAAAGACATGTAACCTAAATTATTACATTATAGACAAATACAGCAACAAAATATTGTTCTGTTTGAGATAAACATTCCCCCTATCATTATTGTCCACATGCTCACACATTCTTATGTTTCAATTTGAAGTAATGTGTTTCCATACCTCTTTTTCCAGAAACTCTTTGCTGAGCCCAAAATCTGTCAACACCACGTGGCCTTCATTGTCCAGAAGAATGTTTTCCAGTTTGATGTCTCGGTACACAATCCCAAGCTGTACAACAACACAATGAAAAGTTAGCAGTTACGTCCATGTTAAGTGCAGTCTTTTGTTAGAAGGAACTGGTCAATTATCTCCTTGTTATTTTCAAGAGGCAGAACATTTTCCACTCTCATTCAGGTGTTCTAATCCTCTCAAATTATAATCCCCAAACACGACAGAGTAAACACCTGTCCGAACAACAGCACAAGCTGAAGCACAACCCCTCATTGCAACAATGTCAGGAAATGAGAGTATTGGAGAGTTCTGATTTATAGTCAACATTTTGTTTTTCAGCCAATTTTGACCATTTTTGGCAACAACAGTTTTATCACAAGCTGCAAAAATTCTACAAATTTATGTCACAAAAATGTATGTAAATGCTGCACTATGAATCTAGTAAAACAAGTGAAGGTCATAACTTTGAAAGAGACTGATGCTAAAAATTAAAAACCTCTAGACTGCACAATCACGTAAGAGGGGACATCCTGCCCAGCTCTAACTGGCAAAGTTAACGACTATCTGGTGAATAGTGTTAAGAATTTTGCATATGAAAGGCTGATTTACTTAATCAGAAGTTGGTGGTGACCAAACTAAAGCTAAACCAAATATTGGGCCGACAATTGTCAGGTGGTAAGAAACACAACTCCAGTGGAGCATGTGATATGTAAGAGCAGTGTGTCTGTAAGTTGATTTTTGTCCTTCTTCAGTCCCCTGGCATCGAAGAATTTATAGATTTCGCCTTAAATTGTAGAGCCGGAGAGAACAACACTCACCTTGTGCAGGTGCTCCAGAGCCAGAATTATTTCGCCGATATAAATCCGAACCGCTTCCTCAGAAAAGTGATCCCGCTGGTACAAATGAGTGAACATCTCCCCGCCGCTCACATAGTCTGTAATCACACACACAAAACACACGGGAAGCTTGAATAGACATAATGCAAGAATTACACACACAGAATGCACAAATATCAGCAAAAAAAAACAAAACATGCAGTATGAAACAGATTGATAAAGAACCCATCCTCTCAGTGCTTGAAGACTGAAGAGACAAGAGAGTCCTGCATGTTCAGTTGTCATGTCCCCGACACTCACCCAATATGAGATGTAGTTTACTCTGAGTCTGAAAGGCGTAGTGCAGCGTGACCAGGAAGGGAGACTGGCGGATGTGCTCCAGCACCTGCCTCTCAGTGCGAGTATGTTCTGTTGTCTTTGCCTTCTGGACAATAGCTGCTTTCTTTAACACCTAGGGCAGAGATCAAAATAAACATCACTTCAGTTTTGACTCGTTGGGATTTTCCATCAATATCTTAACTCTTAAGATCTAGACATCCTAATCACAATTCATTTTAAAGGCCAAACAAATATATTTTTTTCTATATTCGTTCTGTAAACTTTCAGTGAACGGCAGCTCAGTCAACCTTCACTTTGCATAATATCATTTAGAGTGATGCTCCAATTATGTGTTGTGCAAGGATTATAAATCATAGCCCAATCATTTAAATAGTCAACTATGATACTGTTTTGTTATCACAGTAATTTAACCTTGACATAAAGAATCTTACCTTCATAGCATACAGCTGACCCAAATCATGACCGCTGTTCTTCCTGACCAAAAACACTTTTCCATAAGCTAGACAAAGACAAAGAAATATTTACTTCACTCATTCAAATTGCTGCTAGTTGGAAGGAAATGAGTAAAGCAAACAAATAAACACCATCAGATTGAGCTTTAATTAGCTGTGGGGCCACTTCAAAACATGTGTACAGGGTGAACCGGTGCATAAAATAATTAAAATCTCTGGAAGTCAGATAAACATATGCAAAAGCGTTCCTGAAGACCAAATTTAATCAGGTGTTGTTTGGTTAATGGAAAAAGACTCGAAGATCTCCCGGAGGTTTTCAATATAGATGAGATCTAATAACAACACAAATATTTGCAGCATATGGTCCACCTACTAAACACTCAGACACTTGTCATGCTGTCATGATGTTGTGCAACTCCCAAATGGGGATATGAATGACAAGAAATATTTTACCTCGGCACCCTCCGGGGCACTTCAACTTACAGGCGATGAATATAAATTAAAAACATTTTGCCCTCAAGATATTTCACCGAGGCAGGGAAATCAACGGTGTTCGATTGATAATGCCACACTCACATCTTACTCAAATTTTTGTCTCAAGATTTGAAAACAACTTAATCTGTATTTTACATATGTCGTGCATCATGTCGACGCTTACCTCCAGTGCCCAAAACTTTGAGCAGCTCAAAGTTCTCCATGCCGACCCTTTCAGTGTGACCTGTGAGGTTAGCTAGTGGTTGAGAGAAAGAAAAACACAAGGATATACAAAGCTCAATTTATATACACTGAAAACACATGTTGGGGTTCAAAAGTACAGGTAGACATACATTCATAAATGCATTGGAACCGTGTCTTATGTCTACCTTTTAGGTCAAATGTATCAAATGAAAACACGTGGTGTCAAAAGTAATAATAATAATACTTGTGGGTCTTATTTACAAGTACAGCAAAGGTGAAAAGACATACTGCCAATATAAACATATCTTAAATTATTTCGTAAATATTTGGGAGATTCATTATTTGGCAGCGACTGGCTGACACATGCTGCCTGCTGCAGTTCTGTTGCACTTGAGTAGATATCTAAAACCCATTCGCCGACATAGTAAGTATAGTCATTTATTTCTCCTGTGGCCACTGAGGAAAAACATGCAGTGACACCACTGATTGTGGTATGCAAAGATCTGCAACTAACCTGAAATTCTTCACTAATGGAGGGAGGATACTCAGCATTATGTGATGATATCACTTTATTTGGAAACTGACAATAGAAATGCAATTCTATGATACATGCAGCGTCTAGGAATTAATTATGAGTCAACAACAGGTCTTTGTCCACCTGTCCAGACTTGGTATGTACAGGAAGTGATCCAAATTAATTAACAACAATTAAAGTAGAACTACAATCACACAAAGGATTACTCCAACAGCAAAAAGGCAAATATGCACTTTAACTTGGTTATGATAAGTTGCTGAGAATACAAATTATTTTTGTTTTAATCTGAAAAATAAATGTCAAATGCCAAATAATAATAAAACACACACAAAAAACATGTCTAGACTATTACATTCACAAATCCAACAACAACAATAAAGTTCTAATCCATTTGGTTTTAGGGATTTGAAGCACAACATCCCTTAATGAAAGTTATTCACCGATCCACTGTTAACACTGAGGTTTGTCTGTGCTCAGACAGACAGACAGACTAAATGAGATCAATTCATCCTGAAAACCATTCATCAAATATAATGAGTCCAAGACGTCATTAAAACTCAGTTTAAATAATGATTATTGAGAATACTACTTTGCATGTGGTTTTAATTTCGTGGTACATATGTTTAATTACACCTCATCAAACATAAGAGGTGGTCGTCCTATATTCACCTGTCCAGTGAAGTGATGTAAAGCGCTGGACTCACCGTTGGTGATGTGATGCTTCACGGTGCAGGCCTTTTCACGGCTCTGTCCGTCCGACTCATCGCTGCTGTCGTCCCCAGACATAACTTCAACAAAAGTAGACTCCGGCCTCCGCGGGCTGTTTACAACGAACCGGGGAGGTCAAACTGTTTCTACTCTCCACAAGATGATCCCCCCCCCAAAAAAAAAAAAAAATAATAAATTAAAAAAACTACACTTTCAGCAATTTAAAAATAAAAACAACGCTCGTCGCTGCTTCGTGAATTAAACAGTGAATATCGAGGTGTTGATCTGACGTCGATCCTCGAGTCTTTGACATCCTGGTGCTTTTATTTATCTTGATTTATCTCATTAAATCACACCGGAAATTAAAAAAAACAAAATAATAATCTTGTGTCGGTGGCTAACGTTAGCATTAGCTGCTTAACAGTTGTCATTTATTCATAAGTTGTCTGACGTTACTACGTAAAACGTTGTTCTTACTTTAACGTAAAAGAAAGCCTGATCCAAAATGACGCGTTGTTAGTGTGCATGTAAACAGCTACAACGCCAGTAAGTTATCATAATAGTTATGATAAGAAGGAGACATGTTGTCTGGCTAGCTGGTGAGGTTGGTAGTAAACTGTGAAGTAGCGTTAGCAGCTAGCAGTTAGCCGGCCTCCTCGGGCACCAGCTACCGGACCGTGTTGGAACAGGCCGGTCCGGGTACTTCCATGTCCTCCCAGTCTCCGCTAGAACCAAGAAAAAGATTCGTCCATGATGAAAACATTTACATTTCACTTCATATTTTCGTGCTAACACCAGGATGCTTTCCGACAACAACCTGGGCGACGGCCGGTCACGTGATCTGTCGGTGTGGGCGGGGTCTAGCGGCGCGAGGAGGTCTGGAGGTAGAGGAGGTCTGGAGGGAGAGGAGGTCTGGAGGAGGTCTGGAGGTAGAGGAGGTCTGGAGGAGGTCTGGAGGGAGAGGAGGTCTGGAGGGAGAGGAGAACTGGAGGGAGAGGAGAACTGGAGGGAGAGGAGGTCTGGAGGTAGAGAAGGTCTGGAGGAGGTCTGGAGGGAGAGGAGGTCTGGAGGGAGAGGAGGTCTGGAGGAGGTCTGGAGGTAGAGGAGGTCTGGAGGGAGAGGAGAACTGGAGGGAGAGGAGGTCTGGAGGGAGAGGAGGTCTGCAGGGAGAGGAGAACTGGAGGGAGAGGAGGTCTGGAGGTAGAGGAGGTCTGGAGGAGGTCTGGAGGGAGAGGAGGTCTGGAGGAGGTCTGGAGGTAGAGGAGGTCTGGAGGGAGAGGAGAACTGGAGGGAGAGGAGGTCTGGAGAGAGAGGAGGTCTGGAGGGAGAGGAGGTCTGGAGGTAGAGGAGAACTGGAGGGAGAGGAGGTCTGGAGGTAGAGGAGGTCTGGAGGAGGTCTGGAGGGAGAGGAGGTCTGGAGAGAGAGGAGGTCTGGAGGGAGAGGAGGTCTGGAGGTAGAGGAGAACTGGAGGGAGAGGAGGTCTGGAGAGAGAGGAGGTCTGGAGGGAGAGGAGGTCTGGAGGTAGAGGAGAACTGGAGGGAGAGGAGGTCTGGAGGTAGTTGGAGTTATTTACATACATAGGAGTGATGCAAAACGAATGTTACTAATGAAAGTAAACAACTGTGGGTCGCATGCACAGCTACTATCATTTACCAATAAATACTACTAAATATCAAGTTAACAGTATGATGAAAATGTTATTTTAGGCTTAATTAAGCACATGAACATAAACCAGCATTAATATTTAGACAAGTGTTTTTGTGGAGAATATCTCCGTTGTACTTTTTATTGATGTGTGTGCACTGTAAGGTGGTAAAATCACATTAAGACCTTACAATGAAGCGTAGGTCTACTACTGCACTGAGTCTGTGCCAACAATATTAGTCTCAGGACAAACAAAAAAAAGCCACCACTGACTTTTAATATACATTCAGATACTGTATATTTCACAGTACAACTGATTTCCATTTGAACATGACACTTCCTGGGACAGTTTCTTTTACATTATGTGAGTTCCACACTTGTTGCATGTAGTTTATGATTACAATGGGACTTGAGTGGTAAAAATGCCCGTACCTCTATTTCTACTGTGCTGTGCATCGCCGTTAATAGAGAATTACAGATAGCTCTACTGTGGATATGTGGGAACAAAAGGCAGAACAATTTCTTTATCACATATTTGAGTGCCTCTTGGAAACCATAGCACAAACATACTATGACAATGTGGTGAGTTTGAGGTATCCGAAGCCACGTGTGGCAAAATGGTCAATATAGCGATGTTAGCACACGTACACGTTCCTCTCTCAAAAAAACAAAACAGAAGCAGAGCCGTGTGTCACTGCGGGACGACTATAATCCCACCAGCATGTGCAAAGCCAATCATTTTAGGCTTTTACAATTTAAATGAGAAGAGGCTGATTCAATACACCTCAAGAATTGATTTGCTGGGTGAAATACACATTCAGAAGTTGAGACAGGTAGCACCGAGGCTTCAGAACTCAATGAGACAAGTCAACAAACATTGAAGTAGTGAGAAAATACCCAAATACTCAACCAACTAGTACAGCTCAGAAAGGTAAATCCACCCTTTAACTATCACATTATTCCCATTATCTTGATATGTTCAAGCCAGGCAAGTTTTGTATCGCTGTTCGTTAATTTCAGGCTTTAGAGAGCTAAAATCTTGAAGCCAACCAAAAAGCATCTACTCAGACTTTGATTACATTGGGGCAATGAAATTTGTACTTTTGCCCCACAAACAGAAACAGGTGGCCCTTATAGTAGCCTGATCTTAGATTTTAGTTATCAGGTGTCATTTTTAAGTGACTGGATATATATTGCTTATTCAGAAATAAGGCTTTTGTTAGACTTGAAATATGTAAAATTGACTTCTAAAAAGTACACGCATATCATTTCTGCCTATATGTGACTTCAGGAACGTCCCTCTTTTGTGTTCAGCCAACATAACCATCCATGTCAAACTATGGCTGATGGGAGAAATTCTTAAAACGTATTTGGATTCGGCAATCAAAAGCAGGTCTTTTTTTTTTTTTTTTTTTTTACATGGGACATAATCTTTGTTAGCCAATGTTATCTACACACCTTCCTCTGGCAAGTTAAAACCAGATCACTACATTGTGACACTTTGCCAGGTCACCACTTCGTGCCTCTCGATCACAAAGGTGACAGTAGCTGATACTTGTATGAAAAATAACAAAAATAATTCCTAAAAGGCTTGAAAGACTTCCAGCCTGTGTGTGAGCTGCAGGTGGACGGGGTAGATTGAGCTTTGTACCCGAGGTGTAGGAAATGACCAAAAGAGGAAGCACTGAGGAAAACAAATTTGACACCTCAACTTTAAACCACGTTTAGTCAAACCTTAAAAAGAAACACAGGTCAAGAACAATGACAAATGGTGACAACTTCAACTTGTTGTTATTCGAGTGGTTTTTGTTGTCATTTGCTTAAACCACGACGCGATAGGAATACAAGAACAGCTTCAGGGTGGATATCCCCGTTAAACACTGAGCATATGGGTGTACTGCATTTTGATGTTTATTTTAGGATGTGTTTATGCATCTGTACATATGAATCCAGTTTTTTTCCAAATGGTTTTCTGGAGTCTGCACATTTTCCAGATTACACACAAGATGCTTTCTTCAATACATTGCAAAAGTTGTGAGACTGCTTTAAAAAAAACATAACGTACACACAAAGTCTCAGTGAGACTGAGGACAATAGAATTTTGAATTTGAAGGCAAGAAAAGAGAGGATGTATTATTTTGGAGGGATCTGCATGTTGTTCCACTATTTCATTGGAGTTTCTTCACACGTGTGGCTCTCGTCTCATCAACGAATGGCTATCAGTCCAACATCAATGAGTTTCTGTATCTTCTGAGCAATAACTGGATTCTTTAAGTGGCTGAGGATCAAACAGGACAACAAAAAAAAAAGTTAACATCTTCACACATTTCAGAGGGTCACTGCATGTGTGCACCACACTGTGAGAATGCAGAGACACACACTGACACAAAAGCTGGCAAACGTACTCGCTACGAGGGCGAACTGATGACGGAGTAGTAAAATTGCATTATACATGGCCACAAATACCCAGAGCAGTAAGTTCCTGGTCTGAGTCAGAACTTTACAGCATAATACAAAAGAACCGGACAATTCAAAAATTCCCACATGAGCGGCTGTGAGGGGAAAACCTCTCTTAACAGGAAAGAACCTGCAACAGAACCAGGGGGCGGCCGTCTGCCTCACCCAGCTGGGGTGAGGAGAGAGCGGAGCTATTCCAACTATTACTATCAAATAAAGGCATAAAATACCCAAAACCTAATCTTTAAAACAAATATATTATTATTATTATACATATTATACATGTACTTATACATATATATTTTTTTAAACTTACTCGCTGAGTGCCTGAGGGTCCTTCTGCATTTGCTCGAGGATCATGCGCATGGCTGGGTCACTCATAATCTGCTGCACCTCGGGGTCAGACATGGCTCTTTTCTTCACATCCTCAGGACTGTCATTCCTCGTGGCCTGACTGACCATACAGCGCTGCATGCCCTCTGTGGCTTCCTGATGGTGGAGAGGGCACAGGATTAAAAAAAATGTCAATCACTCGGCTCCATCATGAACACAAAATGCTAATAAGAATAAGACTGATCAGTACTAGGAAACGTTACTTACTCTAAATTCTTAGGCTCTACGGTAACAATGAAAGCATACTGTGTGTTTAAGGTGTGTCCAAATGCAGTTTTGCTAGCTTAACGGCACAAAGTAAGGTGAATGGTACAAGGGAGTGGTACGTAGTGCCTAAATTACTCATAGGAGTACTTTGAGTCATGTAAAAGGAATGTCATTCTCCTTTCTCTTATAGATCCAGGTGAACTTGGACCTCGTGGTTCACTATTACCACAGCAGTAGTTGGAAAAACTCGCTTGTCTGCAGAGAAAACTAATCTGCTCATGCACAGACTCATGTACACAATAAAAAAATTTCACATTGTCTTTATTGTTTTGCATGTTTGTGCTTAGCTCCGCTTCACTGTGTGTAACAAGCCGAGTGCAAGAGTGTTGTGCACCCTCCAATGTAGACCCGTATAACTATCTCAATAAGGTTACAATTAATATTAATATTAATATTAAAAAAAAAAAAAAAAGCATTATTGGCTTATGTCCAGGTTAGTGTCAATATTTGCATAATCTTTTTCTGCTGCCTCAAGGAGTGATACTGCAACAATGCTCCTGACCATTTAAAGCCCAATACACCCATGGGTGCACATACGAGTTCAGTTACATTTGCTATTTAAACAACATGGGTGCTGGACAGGAAAATGACAACTGTCAGTCTGAAACTAGCAAAGATACATGAACTGTGCTCGTGAGATAGAGCCCCTGGATTTGTATTAAACCTTTTGGTGCTCAGTATTTGCTCAGATTTTACTTCCTACTTTCTAATTAATGTAGTGCCGTGTAAGATACCTTTGAGGAAGAGTCCAGCTCGAGAGCCTTCTGGTACACATCCATGGCTTTAGAAAAATCTTTCATGGCCTCCAAAGCACCTCCTTTACGCGTGTAGCCTTTTACTGTGGACAGATGTGTTCAGTTTGTTGTGAAGTCACAATGATTTGGCAGAAATCTAAACAGCGTATACACTCATTAAATTGTATTTAATAACACATTTTCTACTTACTGAAGGTGGGCTCCAGTTTGATGCACTCTTCACAATCCTGGCAAATACAAAAAGATTAGCATGGTCATTTGTTATCTATAAAGAAATTCACAGGCACGCTTTTTTTTATTAAGGTTTGAATAGACTTGTGGCGGTGATTGGTAAAGGCACCATGTACCTTCAGAGCAAGCTGAAACTCCAACAGCTTTGTGTAGCAGGCGGCTCTGTTACTGAAGAGTTTGGCATCATCGGGGTTTCTCTTGATGGCCTCCGAGTAATGTTTCATGGCTAAAGGGTAGTCTCCTGTGGGAAGGAAGAGAAGAAATCCTCTTTAGACAAGTTCTTAAACAAAGTATCAGATGACACTCAACCAACAAGCAGACACACCTTTCTGGAAGGCGTCGTTGCCCTTGCTCTTCTCTTCCAGAGCTAACTCAGGGTTGATGTAAGCTTGTTTCTCCTCTTCCTTCAGTATCTTCTCTGCCTGCAGAACAGGTATCAGAGTGTCAGTGAAGGTCTGATGCAGTTTTACAAAGTATGTTTTTTTCCACATTTAAAGCTTATGATAATCATCTACACACTAAATATCCATTTTGGAAGTAATTTTGATAATGAGGCATTATTATTGTGTAACCAAATTGCAGCGTTAGATGATTCATTCATTATCTGAAACCAGTATTTGTGAAGTCACTGCACCTGCTGAGACTTCTTGAGGACGTCAGGAGTGCGGTGCTCCGTCAAGCTCTTGTTGAAATACTGAACTGCCTCTTTGTATTTTTCCTGCTTGAAGTACGAGTTGCCGATTCGAGCCAGGGCCCTGTAAGCAGAGAGGAGACAGATGATCATGAACATGTTATTGCATCATTGTTGTTTCCTCAACTATAGAATAACTTACAGTAGGAGAGCTCTTAATTTATATAAAAGGGAAGTTTGGTCAACTCAGATTTGATTATATTTATGAAACTAATAACAGGAAACGACAGGAACACACCTGGGCCCAAAATTTTTAAATCGAATGGAAAGGCAATTTGTAGCCATAGGTGTGGAAAGCAATGGAGCAACACTGCCCCTTAATGGCTCCAGTCTGCCATCATAACTGATTTATCTTGTAAACTGCTCACTAAGAGGCCAGTTTCTTCAAAAGTGGTTGTTGGTCAAACAGCTTTGAATGATCCTTCACAGCTCTCTGATGTTAAAGAGATGAGGCTGTCTCCAACTGTTTTTCAAAACTTTCCGACAATCAGGCATTCACTCTGAGAAAAAAAATGGAGCCGAGGTTTGAACACCTCTCTCTCTCTCGCTCTTTATTTAATTGTAACAAAACTATTTCTGTCACTTTGGGCGGCGTCTGTGGCTCAGGATGACTCTGAAGCCCAAATTGCACCGGATGGTCAGGCCAGCACTTTACATGATAACATAAGATTGCGTGGTGCCTGTGAATGGAAAATTCAAACTGTAAAATGCTTCGGATAAAAGCAGCAATTTACATCTTCCCAAGCAGCCCCACATAACAGCAAGCTTTCCATTCCACTTACCAGCATGGACGTTCAGAACAACTATAATTACTGAAATCTCTTGAAAATGATTCACTTGGATCTTAAAGAACTCACTTTGCAATTTGTCTGTAGTCTTCTCGGTTCTCTCTGCCAACATCAATGGCCTTGTCACACAGCTCTCTGCACTTCTCAAACTCGCCCTTCTCGAAGTAGACAGCTGAAATGATAACAAAAAGTAGGATGCATTTAACATTTCAAGGAAAAAGCCTGAGTTGTACGTCATGTGAGCTGAGCTCAAATGTCAGTATTTCAGTGCATTTAATATTTCTGAAGGATTCACTGAGCAGCCCTGCGAGTCTGCATCAATTTGCATTTTTGAATGTCACATTTTTCCCAAGTTACAGATTTATTTGTAATGACGGGGACCTCGTATATCACAACTGTTACACAACCACAATCTATCACGAGGTTCTGTCTCAATAGGCCACCTGGATCAAGTCGATGTCTGTCAGCTCAAATGTGTGATTCTGATATTAGTTTTCCGGTGTGCGAGAATATGTACCTGCTTGATTAGATATATAAGTCATGTTGGTCGGGTCGTGCTTAATTGCCTCCTCGTAATGTTTCAGCGC
This sequence comes from Brachyistius frenatus, assembly GCF_029030835.1. NCBI lineage: Eukaryota > Metazoa > Chordata > Actinopteri > Embiotocidae > Brachyistius > Brachyistius frenatus. The sequence goes on from NW_027210633.1 coordinate 2,756,468, forward strand.
CGTTTCAAAGTCCTTATTTTTATATGCAGCGTTCCCGAGTTCTTTCTCCTTCAAGGCCTGTTATAGAAAGAGGAAACAGAGGATGAACAAAACTAAAAGCGTGGTGATTCATCAGAAGATGTGACCAATACAATGACATGATTTACCTTTCTCTTGTTGTCAGGGAGGTCTTCCTCTTTGGGAGGAGGCGGCTGGGTCTCTCTGGGTTTAGGGGGAGGAGGAGGAGTGGGATCCTCTTCCTCCTCCATCTCAGAGAGGTTTAGTCCCAGCAGCACAGAGAGTGTAGTCATCACTCGGGGATCCTGCAGCTTCCTGCAAGACAGTCACACAAAGAGGTGCATCTCTAATACCACAGTATTCATGGCTGTTACACATTTTTGATTTTTATTCCATCTTTAGAAGTAGTATTTAGCTACTTTCAGACAAATTCCAGGAATGATATTGGACATTCACATACCTTACATTTCTCATGACTTCCCCAGACTTTTAATGCAATTTTAAATCTACTCCAAGTAACTACTTGCGACTCATCCTTTTGTTTGTCATTCCATCCTTTTCTCTCATATCAGAAAATGGCTTCAAACTTCATGAGTTCAAAAAGTTAAAAATGTTTAAATTCACATACGTGCCGAGCTCGGATGGTTTGTTCCTGAGCTGCTCCAGCAGTTCTTTGTAGCTCGGATCTGACAACAGCTCGCGAGTCCGAGGGTCATTCTCCAGCTTCTGATACAAGTTGGGCATGGCAAAGGGGTTCATCATTGTTTTCTCTGGTGGAGAAAACATGATCATTAGCGGAGCCTTCAGAGTGGACACATCCTCCACTAGTCGAGTAATGAATTCACCAGCTTTCTCTCTTCTGAACCTGTACTACTCACTCATTGTCTGAATGAATCACAACACTCAAAACTCAAGTGGACTGCCTCCTACCTTTTTGAAAACCTGAGCACATACAATCCCATTTTACTTTAGTGATCCTGTCAGCAGCCATCTTTAAATGCTTTACCCACATAGGAACACAAAACAACTCAGTTTTCACATCCTAATTGCTGTTTTTCTGCAGAAGAAAGACGTAACACATTCATGTTTTTACCTGCGAGGCGGGCCTCGATGTTCTGTAAGCCCTCCTTTAGCTGCTGATTATTTGACTCTTGTCGGAGTCCCTCATGATAAGTTGTTCTCGCATCCTCCAATCGGCCAAGGAACTCCAGCGCTGCAGCTTTGCGAGAGTAGCCCTGGTTGATCAAAATTGAAAGTGCTTAGATTGCATTATCAGTTTCAATTCCTGCTTTTCTTGTCAGAACAAAGTATATCTCACCTTGCCCCAGTCGGGCTTGATCTTGATGGTCTGACAGGCGTCCTGGAGAGCATTCTCATAATTGCCTTTCTTGGCGTAGGCAGCTGAGCGGTTACTGAACAGGACATGGTTTGACGGGTCCAGAGCCAATGCCTCAGTGTAGCAGCGTACAGCCTCGTCGATATTTCCTGCACTCAGAGCCTTGTTTCCCTGGTCTTTCAATGCTGAAACCTATGAAGCACATACAAACCAATTTAAAATACAACAGCTCTCCAGATCTAAATTCACTCTCATACAAAAGCACAACCACACAAGCCCTAATATAGATCTGCCTGTGGAAAATACATCTCTCACAGCTGCTACTGGCAGAACTGGATAAAGGAATTCACAAACATTCAGCTGTTCATGTCAGACAGGTGCACGATTGGTGCTGGAAGAAAATATCTATTGCATTAAAGCACATTCAGTCGTACAGGTGTAATCTACTCATGAGGAAAAAAAAAAAAAAAAAAGGAGTCAAGCGTTACAGCAAGATGGTCCGAATCAACCAAAAGGTGACTCCACTTTTTAAAATGTCAGTTTAAAATAATAAACAGTCCCTCATTCAGATCAAAACAGTGATTGCCTTTTGGTATTTTAAACTAAGAGGCAGTTTTCCCTGCAGCTGCATACAGATGTCATGGGTTACACAAAAGCAAAATATTCAGGTGATGCTACAAGAGGGCGGGAGAGAAAAAAAAAAAGTCTCCAGCACACCCCTTGTCACTTGTTGTTTGGCTGTTACAATTTGACAAGTGATCAGTTCACGCTGTGTCTTCACAGTATGTAACACAATTGATTTCACACCGAGCAGAAAGAAGCACCACACCGTTCTAAAAAAAGACACTCTCCATCCCCGCTGGTTTCACTTGTCGACTATGCGATAACACATTAATGATTATCCTGAGCGAGGAACAAGTTTTGACTGGCATGACTTTCTCTCCGCACTCACCGAGTCCAATCCAATCTGATCGGTTTAAACTATCTGAAGACACAAAAGATAGAAGACAGCAACATCCCCGTCCCCTGCATCGCTGTAGGGTGGGATTTGGGTGAATGATAGGCAGAGGAAGAATTTTCAGTAAATACTGTGCAGCTGTTTGATTAGTGTTATTAAGTAAAATTTACAGTGCGAGTATCATTTAGGGAAGTTCTAGGTGGTGCACAAGAGACGAACATAAACGTTTAGCTCAATAGCATTTGATTGTTGATGATGAAGCTTTTATTTGGGTACATTAAGTATTTCTTAATGATCTCATGGATGCTTCCTTGATGGGACTGATCTTTCCAAGGACCCGCCTTGCTCCTCGGGAGAGAACAAAATATACCAGCCAAGTGAGTGTGCGTCTTTCTTTGTATTATTATTCATCCTAATGGAGATTGCAACCAGACGGAGCATCATCTCCACCCGCTGCAGCGGGATGCTCCTAATATTCAAGGTGTGCATCACTGAAAAGGTCTCAAACGTAAACATACATAGGACTTCAAAAGATCTTTGACGCTGGAAGATTTGATGACATAGCGTCCTATCAAGTGTGCATCCTTTAGATGGTGATTGGTGCATCAGGAAATACTCTCTGATCCCTAATGTGCTTTTGCAGGTGCCGTCATTAGAACGGACGAATGATCCGTTATCAGATCCATTGTCCCAGATGCAAGTGAGACCTTTAGGTCTATTATATTTCAGATCATGAGTGTAAACTGTGAAGACACTGTGGGTGTGGATTAAGTCTACTCTACTTTGATATTTACAATCAAATTAGTCATGACTAATAGTAGTACAGCAAAGCGTTGACAATCAGTAGACTGAAACCCAAACCAAATGACGGGAATATTTCAGGGTCAACTCTTGCTGCCAGAAATGTTTAGTTCGGCTCAGTATTTATTTATTTTTATTTATTTATTTTAAAGTATAGAAATGGTCTTAAAATGAACCAGTCATTTAAAAACACTTCCGCCTTCTAACTGCGGTGTTCGACAGGTTGCGGCAGTTGTCGACTAAATGCGGCTGTCGTCATGGCAGCGGCGCCGCGCGCATCTAGAATGATCCTCCGCTGAGCGCAGCCTGCGGAAGTCGATCCAAAAATACGTCTTGCAGCATGTGCTACAGACGGACTGCCGCAGTTTAAGCTGTCGGTCCTCTGAAACAACGTGTTTATACAAAAATAAAAAATAAAACAAATAAAAAAAGGGTGTAGCGGGTGGAGGTGGCTTCCTTTTAGTCCGCCACCTTAAATAATCACACTGCTCACATTGAGAGCTAATGTTAGCTCCGAGGCGGTGACTTGCTAACCCGGGGAGCATCAAACGTGTTAGCGGACTAACGTGCCGCGAAGAGCCGCAAGGAAACAAACACCGGGAGCGTTTTCAGGGAGGAAACCTCCGGAAGATTGAAGTAATCTACGTTATTAACAGTCAGCTAACCTTGAGGTGTGCGGTTACTAAAAAAAAAAAAAAAAAAATCAGCCGCCAGCGAGCACGAATGACCCGAGTTTGTTTGTTTAAACTCAACACTTCCACTACATAATGTAGTGTCCGAGCCCCTCAGGACAACCTGGGGACAACCTGGGGACAAACCTCGGGACAAACCTGGGGACAAACCTCAGGACAACCTGGGGACAAACGGCTTCAACGCCAACACTACCGGAGTGATGCTAAGCTAACGAGCTAGCTGGTCGGACAGCGCGGATGTTCCTGTAACGACGCCGAGCGGAGAGTCTCTGCCGGGGACACGAGGAGACACCGCAGCCCGGAGGAAAGACGTCGATGGAGCTCCAGTACGTCCGTCTGATAATGGCGATAATCGAAAAGCGGGACACTCACTTTGTCCATGGTGCCAGCATGAGGTTCCTTCCAGAAACTACTGCGGACTTGGCGCCTCCCCCCCCTGAACGACGCGCGGGTTGCCAGATCGGGACGTAGGAAACCCGTAATTTACTGTTCGGATGTACGTTTCACCCGCGAGGAGCTTCTTATAATCCCCCGGTTTCAGAAACTTCCAGAAGATGAAGGTGGTGGGGAAAAAAAACAAACAAACAAAAACAACAACCACGGCTGTTGTTACTCAAGATGTGTTTGAGGTTACAGCAGAGGAACTGACTCGAAGTTATTCACAGCAGAAGTTTCGTGATCATTTGGAGCTCATCATTGCTTGGGATGACCTTTAAAAAAAACACCAAAAAAAAACAGTCTATGGGTGTGAAATAAACCCAAATAATCTGTGAATACATGCATTAGTAAAACGTAGCCTATAGGTTATGAAATGGGCTTTTTGTGGGATTTATGACATCATATAACACGTGTTATCATGGTGTCATCATTCATAGATACTCATTATTTTTTTGTACATAATATTACATCATATGATATTCCATGTTTATAATATGACATTCAGAAGGTCAATATTATAAAACGAGGTGTGGGTTTTCTGAGCATCACAACCAGGCTCTCTGTTGTTTTTACTACACTAATTATCATCAGTCTTTGAGGTTTGTCTCTCTCTCTTTGGCAGACTCAGGAAATTCTAGTGGTAGAAATGAACTACGTTTAATTAATTACTGTCCAGCTCGTTCTTGAGTATGTGATGCTATTTTATAGTTCCACTCCACAACATTTCAGAGGGAAATATCGTATTTGTATGTGTTATTCATTGGAATTACCATTTTAATATTTCACTCCACTACATTTATTTCACAGCTTTAGCCACGAGTTACTTTCAATATGAAGATTTGACATCATGGATAATTGAAAAAGCTTTTAAAACATAACATGTTTTTAAGGTTTAAACCAGGAGTTTATCCTTTTTGACTTCTGATGTCTTACAATAAGCAGTGTGTCGTCAGGGTCACATCTCAGATGTCTGTGAGTTGTTAACATTTCCACCAAAAAAACTTTTTATTTCTTTTACAATTCTCAAAGATTTGAGAAAATGTCAAAAACGGAGGACAGATTTGTAGCTTAGAACTGTGTTTTTTCTTCTTTCCTCTCCCAGTAATCACCTGACGACCTCTCAGATTTGTCTGCTGTCCCTGCACATAAAACTGGATATAAAATAGTTGAAATGACCTCCACTTTCAGCAGCTGCAACAGCAACATGGCGCTCACACTAATGCTTCAGTATTAAAAATACAATGATGTCATATAAGATAATACATCAGTCAGAGTTACAAACTAATACTTTACTCCTTCAAACAGCATGTAGCCAATATTTAAAGTCACACCAAGTGTTTACATAGCCTGTAGCATACGGGGAAGTTAATGAATGGGTTTGATTTACTGATGATCCAAGTCACTGTACAGCACAGGGGACCAGATAACCGTGTGTAACGGGGTTTCATCCTGAGCCAGCCTTTTTGAGGTGTAAGACCACAATAATATAACCCTTGTTAAAAAAAAAAAAAAGTGAAATACTGCATGTGAACAGTTTATTTTTGATAGGATAATCTCCTTTTAGCAGGAACATAAATCAATCATTTTCTGATCTGTTTTCTCTGAAGCAAAGGATGTAGTGGAGTCTATCTGAATAGACCATTCACGCTGCTGTTGCCATGGATTCCTAAATCCAGGAAACACAAGACAGACTAGCCAAGATCAAAGAGTGGCCTTCGAACTCTCTGCAAGGACGTCACACAGCCCCCTGAGGATGTGATTAGCTGAAGGCTCTGAGCAAAACGAGGGGCAGAGCTGGTACTATAGCCTTTGCCCTGGTCTTTTCTTATATATAGGCTCAGACCAAGATGGTGCCATCTCTATCTCCTGGCAACACCACCAGGATTCAGCCGAGGTCTAACATATCAGCATGTCATAACTGAGCTTTAACAAATGAGGTGAAGCCGATATGTGTCTGTCTCCTTCACAGATTTAGTACCCTCCAGTTCTTTGATAAGGATTTAAGTGCAAATGGGATTTTTGTGTTTTGCTGTTAGGGGAGGAGGATCCTGTGAGCAATTGTAGATTAAACTATATTGAAGAGGGTTTTAGAAGCACTGCTACATTTTTGTTTGCTCTCTCCTCCACTTTGATGTGGCAGGCAGAGGTAAACAGAATTTTGTCATCACACAAATAGACATGGATTTTAATTGTTTTATTTCTCAGTCTTGCTTTTTGACTGTCCCTGTAAATTCCTCTTTGAATAAGTGTTAATCACTGTTAAACCCTGAAAACGTCTCTACAAAGAGTCCCAACTTGCTTTATAATCCAATCCACTGAATTAAGATAGGAGTTGTGTTGTCATGTTTTGCACACTATAAAACATGCATATTCCTCTATTATTGTCTTATTGGGGTGGTAATGTTACAACTACTGTACTCTGGACACCATTATCGAAGGTGTTGCGTTCAAGACTTAGTATACAGTATGGTGCATATAATAACACCGGTTGTGGTGCCTTACACACTTTTCCCTCAATTATTGAAAAAAAAAAACTTCATTTAGATAAAATTTTGTATATACATAAAGTTATTCAGTAGGAACAATACATTATAAACTGAGCTATATATATTTTTTTTAAATACAAATCATAGCAACAACAGAAAATAGATAAATAAAAAGAACAACAATAATAATTAAACTAAAGGCTTTTCTCTCAATCTAAAAAAAACCAAACACGAAACGAGTGTTGCGCGTCACAAAAACGGCGTGTTGTTATTTTCCACCAAAAGTGAGTTTCTTGAATCCTTGAGCCGTCGTTAAGAACTCCGAGCTTCTCTGGGGATCCTGAAGGCGACACCGTCACTCCTGGTTTCAGCGCGTGCGCTTCACGTGCAGCCCACCAGCTCGCGCCGCTCTGCGAGGTAACTGAAAACAGTGTTCGTCTCTTTACTTCGTACTTCAGCTAACTTTTACCAACATAAATTAGTTTATAGTTAATATACAATGTTCATAGAAAAATTATTTTGGATGATGAAAGAAAAACACTTTTACCAGCTACCTGTATTTTTGACAGCTGTGACGTCACCTCGCGAGATGAGCTAAATTGAAGCTATCTCTTTTAGCGAACTAATTTATAATCTGACTTCACAGTACACGTGTTGATGGATTTGAAAAGACAAAGCAGTTGAACTTGTGAAGTCTTTTCAGGGGAGTGAACCCAACACTTTGTTTTACTTTGTTTGAGCCCAGTGACTGAGTCCCCTTCAAACCAGGACACCGGTTGAAAGGTGTTGTCCGTGTCGTTGCTCCCACCTGCTGGTGAACCAGTGTATGACACCGTAATGAGGAGACATGAAGACCAGCGACCCGCAGCAGGTTGGTAACAGAGATGTAGTTCACCATCTGCACACCAAAGATTCAGCTCCTCAAAGTTTGAAAACTGAAGTCAAAATTGGATTTGATTTGTATGACAGAAAAATCATAAATATATCCCAATAAAGTTATTCCAACGTGCTTTTTTTTTTTTTTTTTTGCCGTGTGGGACCATATCCAAGGAAAAAGTCCACTGTCCTGCTGATTTGTGTCTCGCCTGCTGTCTCCATCAGGGTGCCTCCCTGTGCCGCTCTTTAACCAGAAGAAAAGAAACAGGGTGCCTTTGACGTCTGTTCCCTCTGAGAATGAATTCTTTTCCCACAGTGACTACATGGCGGGCACCAGCTCAGCCACATCTCACAGCACATCAGGTGAAGTGTTCAGTCTCACAGACTGCGGTGTGTTTCTGTCACTAGGGGGCAGTACACCCGCAGAGAAATACAGTGGAACTACACTATGGGCCTGATTTACACTCCTGACATCTCAAATAAAGGGAACTGAATTGCGTGTTTGTTCAGAAAGTGTGCACATTTATTTTTGACCCATCTTGCGGATGATTTACTCAGAATAATTGCGTTTTGACATCAGGTGCAAATCGTTGTATTTAAATGAGGGGTTTGCGTGTTGAAGTGATTCCAGCAGTTCTGACAGAACGACCGTTAAAGGAGGAAGAAAATCTGATCCCATTGAAATGAATGTCCAAGCAGAGACACGCTGGAACCACCCAGAGGCAGGAAAATGCTGAGTCGTAAGAAGTTTTGACGTTGCTGGTATTTCACGGCTCCTCGTACTGTTGGCTGTCAATCATCATTCAGTTCATTCAATAACTAAAAAATGTCATCTCTGGACAGATGATATGTCTGAATATTTTTTCCCTCTGTCATTTCAAAAATGTTTCTACGGCCGTAAGAACACGTTCTCAACGTATTCTTTAGTTTCCTGCGTCTTCTTCTCACCACAATAAGAGCAGCCGTCTCTCCAGATGTTCACACCTGATTAACATCTTCAGTCGTACTAAAATACACAACAATCACTTCTCTTATTTCTACTTCCAGTAAATATCGTTGCAGGTGCTAAATTGTTCTATTTGAATGTTCCTTCCCAGTATTTTGCACCTTTAAGCAGAAACGGCCAATGTTACATAAGCATGCAGGCAAACACGCAAAATGGACAACGTGTGTTAAATTGAACATTTGAAAGACGCGATCCTCACTGCACGTCGTTAGTAGATCAGACGGGACATTTTTTCACGGGTGGTGTGAAGTTTGCGTGTGATTTTACACACGCAAACTGTTAGTAAATCAGTCCCATATATGTAGTAAGTGACCTTAAACAATTTCTGGATGTTTTTTGTTTTTAAAAAAAAAAAGTAAAAATCTTGTTTTTTAATGTTTTCAATGTCTGTCTGCTTAAAATCACAATCTACAGCTGCATCACACGTGACACAGTGGACAGTATTGTAAATCAGTAAGAAGTAAGATAAGCATTTACAGCTACAGACAAAGGAGGCTGGTATTACATTGAAAATGTGTCGTCCCTCAGGAAGCTATGGATGTTACCAGTCCTCAGGTCCATCGTCTGGTGCTCCTCGAAGCCACCAATCTTACAGACAGAGCGCCCCACAGGCTGCTCCTCCCCAGCAGTATGGCAGCAACAGACCTGCTCCTGGACCGGCCCGTACAATGAGAGCCTATACACCCATACCACATCCATACAACGCTGGAAACGGAAGGTATCGTTTCCTGACTGTCTTACTATTATGATTAATACTGTGCCTTGTTGCATCTCTTAAAGTACATCAACAATAAAAAAAAAAAAACTGTTGAAAAATCTGAAAGTCAGACCAACCGGATGTTTAAAGTTCCCAACAATGAAAAAGTTGATAACAATTTAGATATGTGAGAAAAAGGTGGAAAAGTTCACAGAAATCAGGACAATAATCATTTCTAGCAGCATTTCACAGCATCTTGGAGCCAGTGATGTTATTTACCATCCAGCAGAAACAGTGTTTGCAAAACATAGATATATATACAACATTTCAGTTTGATTTGATTTTGACTGTGAAATCAGCCTGTAACATTGTTTCAGAACACTTTACAATCACAAAAGCACACGCGGCCATGAAACAAATTACAAACAACATCAAAAACACCACGGTGAAAATAAATGTGAAAAAACCCAGGCCGTAGGCGGCAGGACTAATGGACGGCTCAGGGTCACCTAAACCATCCTCTAACTATCAAATTGATCAAATAAGAAAGTTTGACGCCTGATCGTCAAAGTAAAGGCGACGTCTGCTTTCTGAGTCAAACCTGGAGCTGGTTTGACAGAAGAGGAGCCGAACATCTAAAGGCTCTGCCTCTCATTCTTTACTGTGAAGCTCGAGGAAGCACAGGTAAGCCTGCGCTCTGAGAGCCCCGGGCTCTGTTCAGATAATACAATACCACGAGGTCTTTTAAATATGGCGGTGCTTGGTCATTAAAGGACTTGTTAAAGGGGAATGATTTTAAATTCTGTTCTTGACTGCATCATTTCGAATCATCCGAAGGCTTTTCAGAGAGTTGCTTGCAAATCTTGATTATCCAGATCTACAATAGTCCAGCCTAAAAGTGACAAACGCATGGACAAATATTTTAGCATCTCGCTGAGACAGGATGTCAAATGATTTCAGAAGACAGTATAACATGAGATTTTAATTTTAGATGACAAAACGTTTAAAGGAGGGTTTGTATTTTCATTTCAGCTCCGTGATGGGTCAGACCAACAACCCAGGCAGACAGCCGGACTCCAGCTCCGGTGTGAACTCCAGACAAGACCAATATCGAGCCCCTCGCGGCAGTGAAAGCACACAAAACAAGCCACCACCCCACGCAGGGTTCCCTCAGATGGGCCAGCAGTCCTCCTGCAGACCACCTGCTTCCACACAGCAGTATTCCCAGCAGGTTGGACCTCCTGCTCCTCCGGTCCCACCACCCAGGAGGCCCTCAGATCATGCTGTGCTGCCACAGAACAACTCCTGGAAATTTACTAACAGCTTTGAGTCAGTACAGATATCCACCTTTGAGGGAAAAAGGAGCTCAAATAAACATCAGACTGCTCGACCGACTCCAACTAAGGTAGGAATGTAAAATATGTCATAATATATATTTCACAATCTGCCATCCAAGTTTCATGTTATTGTCAGTGATCAGTGCAACATTTGTATGCTTGTTTTTTCTGTGTTCAGCAGGAAACATTTCCAGAGAAGCCAGCTGTTGAAAACTCCCTGAGGATCCTGACTGCAGTTATTGATGGCATGAGACACTGGAGTCAGTTTAAAGACAAAGCGCTTTACTTATTTGAGATATTTGGTGAGTTGATTTGCTGTCTCTGCTGTGGTCCGGTAAGCATCTGTAAACACCATTAATCTGAGAAGCTGTGCTTCTTCCTCAGCTACTCTGGACTCTGCGGTCACAGTGGGTCGCTACGGAGCCAAGAGCTTCCTCATGAGAGACGGCAAGGAGGTTGTGCAGTGTGTCTTTTATGAAAATGTGAGTTGGAAAGAAAAGAACATTGACTTCATGTATTTTAGAAGACAATGCAGATTTGCAAAGAAGAACTTTCTTTGAGTCTCTTCAGCTTCAGTCAGATGAATTAAGGTGAAGTTAGTAAACCTTTTAGTATGTGCAGTATGTACAAGGGTGGATCAAAAGGTTCAGGGACTGTTTCTGTTGCCTGTGAACGGAGAGCAGCAGCGAGCAGGGGGAAGAAATAACACCGTGACGAGTAAGTATTCCAAGTTTCGTCGCTCGATGAACATCAGTGACGTGACTTGGAGTGTAAAGAAAATGTCAACATCGTCAATCGCCTTGATTTGAATTCAGGGGCTTTCACATCTGATCAAACCGTGGAGGAATTGGTGATTTAGAAATACTGAATATATTGTCAATTCAATGAAATAGCGCTGCAGTCTGCCCGAACCGTCCCTCCTGCCTTTTGTCCAACAGGAGCAGGCACTTCCCCGCCTCATCCGTGGTCAGGTCCATCGCTGCGTGGGGAACTATGACCGCAGCAGAGACGTCCTGGTGTGTATGTCCGTCAGACCCGGCCTGCCCTCGGAGCTGAGGAACGCTCAGGAGGCCGTCAAAGCCTGCGATGCAGAAATGAGAGTGCTGGTGAAATCACTCAGTGAAGTGTGAGCACGACGAGGTGCCGTCAGCTGTAGACGGAGATTCATTAGAGATAAGCTGAGTGCTGTATTCTCTAACTTGTTACGGTTGGAAATCCAAGTAGTTTTAAAAAACACGTTTCAGGTACTGTTCAAGTTTTGGACCTGTAGAGGGAGCTCTTTACATTCACTTGTTCTCTGACAGCTGAATTCACTTGCATGTTCTCACTTCGCTGTTTTTGTATTTATTTGTGAACAAAATAAAAAAATAATTTAATGAAATCCTTAAGGGAAAGCACAGCCTCTCTTTTTTTTTTTATAAGTTAGCAAACATTTTTATTAAAAAGGAAATTCACAGAACAGCAAACATTTGGAGGTTAATTCATGTAAAGCAACCACGATGAGGTAATATCTCAAAATATATCTTTGAAAAACGGGTCAGTTAAGAATAACGTGATATCAAGTACAGTTAGTTTATTTACAGTCAAACATCACAATGGAAAAAAACAAGAATTCTACTCTACCAAAACAGTTTCACCAGTGCTGAGACTTTACACACAATGGTTCAACAAATAGGGGAATAAATCCAGTGCAGTCACGCCAGTCATTCCCACACAGTCAAGCACAGTATGAGGTCCAATACAATACCAACAGTTCTCTCCTCATCTTTGAAATATGGCAACATAATCACAGTAATTTTCTTCATGTCGGGACATGTCATTATGGGAACCCAAATTTGGGAATTATTTAAAAGTTGAACCCATTAGCAACCCGTTATTAAACACGAATACGCACATAAACACCCACTAGAAAAGGGAGTCAAGCTGGATGAAATTGGCAGTGTACAGGGACAGTAAGTGGAGAGGTGGACATTTTGTCCTTGGAGCATGACGGGGAACGGTGCCAGCGCTTAAAAAGGAGAAATGGGTTGACGAAAACACACCAACGCATTAGTTTATTTGAGGAGCTAATTATTTGAAGCCACGTTTTACACATACCGCGAATAATGTGTCGGCTCAGCAATGATAACCAAAGTTCAGTTTGTACAGCTCCCTCTTCTTCCACTCCCATTCAAAAGCACATTAAGACAAGGATGCCAGGAATTAATCTGTTAGCTGCATGTCACCACCTCTTAACACAGCAATTCAAATGATTTACCTCTTCTTAATAACTGGAAGAAATCATCTCAGGGCGTAATTGAACACAAGTACATAAGCTTTTCCTTTTTTTCCCCTCTCTCTTCTCTTCCATTATCTCCAAGGATTCGAAGACATCTCTCTTTTTTCCCCCGCTGGAACATTTTCTCAAGTTAATGAGATCATACTGCATCAAGTACAGGAGAAACACTTTACCGCTGAGAAGGAAACAAAAAAAAGTTCACATCACACAACAGGATCCACAGTTTTTCAGCAGAAAAAGATGATTACCTGAAACTTGTATTAAATACTTGTCTTGGTTATGTTAAAAGGCACAAGTTGGTCAGATCACATTTCAAATCTAGATCAATTGTTCTACCATTAACAAAGCCCATCATGCATTTTGGACAAAATTCCCACATCTTTCAGCCTTTTGCGATCATTTTTCTTTCCTGAATTAGAGTATTTAGTATTGTGTGTTGTAGACAGAAAAAAAACAACAAGCGCATTTCATTACACAAACAAATCTGGGAAAAGGGTTGACAAAAGGATGCAGTATCCCAACATCTTTTTTTTTTTTTTTTTTTTTTTTTTTAAACAACACTGCTCTGAAACTACTACTTGTCATAATGATTCGCTTCCTTGTTAGAGAAGGTTTCCATTTGTCCTCTCGGCAGGTCTGATGCTGTTGTTTTTTTTTCTTTCTTTGTGACAGTTACTAAATGTCTTTGAAAGCTAAAACGTCTTCTCGACTCCCGGCGGTTCACTGCCCGGTCACAAGACTGGAAGGCAGAAAAAAGCCTGGAGAGAAAAGTCCTTCAAGGAGTTCTCTTATCAACGTGATGTTTTGAAAACTCAGACATCCGCTGCGTGAAATCCAGACTTTATTTACAGTCTCAGCACAAAACAGTGGAGATGCAACTCCTTTCAAGTTGAGACTCAGATCGAGTCCAAGAATTCTCCCAAACTTCGACCGCTCACATTTTCTCTCTTGTTGAGTTTAGTGTTCTTCAAAACTTCTCATTAAAACATTGTTGGATTGCTCGAGTCATACCGCCACGTAAAGTCATGCTTCCACTCTCATATTCCAGTCTGTTTTTGGAATGTTACAAACAAACAAAAACAAAGGTAAACACTTAAGATTTTTTAGCAAGTACTTGTTTTGTTTGTGGTCATTTTTATCGAGTTCATCTTCAGACTGCATCGTCTCCAAAACTGACATGAAGGAAACAGGTATGTCCATTTTAAATCCAACATAAAACATTTGAATGAACTGAATTTGAATTAATTACATAGGAGATGCAGGAAGACGGTGTTTGTTGTCGTAGTGTCCGCTTTAGTTATCGCTGAGTCGGGCTTCCCATGTCGCATCGCCCTTAAAAACAAGATGCAGGTGTCTTTTCTCGACTTGAGGCCCAGGACAGAGAGAGGTGGGCAGGAGGCGGGGGAGGGGAGGGGAGGGAGAGGGGGAGGGAGAGGGGAAACAAGACATGACTATAAGAGCGTGGGTAAAGGGGTGGGGGACAGCTGCTCCTTCGGCGCGTATTTGGCAAAAAAGGGCAAGAAGACGGTGAGCATGACTCCCACTATAGCCAGCATGTAGCCCCAGCCGATCTGGCACTCTCCGGCGTAGTAGATGTCCGAGTCCCCGCAGAAGGACCTGACCAGGGACGAGTTGAGGCCGAAAGGATAGACCAGCAGTCCGGCAGCCATGATGAACACTGCAGAGAGCACACGAGACATACAGGAGCACGTTAGATAGCGTAGAGTACAGAAAACATTAAAGGGATGGTGTTCATTCATGTTTATTGGAGTTTATTCCTTCACAGATGAAATCTCACAAGATCAAACTTTTTTTTAAAGAACAAAAAAACTATTTTTAATTTGTTTAATTTCTTTGGTGGTATGTATGGTAAGTTTGGTTTTATTAGTCCAACTTTTAAGATATCTCTTTCTGCCGACACCCCAGTGGAACAGAGGTAAAGAGATTCAATTTGTACTTTTTACTTAAGAAATCATACAAACCGGTTGATCAAGACAGATGTTTTTGCAAAAAATTTAAATGAATGTTAACCGTTATTTATCCAGAGTTTCACTCAGGAGGTCACGTCTCTATCAGGACGCCTTGATCTCATTCACACCTGGAAGCAGCTTCACTGGACCAGCTGGGAGTTGGTTACTTTGCTAAAGGGCACAACGGCGGTGCTAACGGAGGGACACGCAAGTGTGTTACTTTCTGGTCACAAGCTGGCTTCTCTCTAAGCTTTAACACAAGACTGCAGTCTAAAGGCAAGTAAGAAAATGTGTTTATTTTAGATAGATAGATAGATAGATAGATAGATAGATAGATAGATAGATAGATAGATAGATAGATAGATAGATAGATAGATAGATAGATAGATACTTTATTAATCCCTCAGAGGGAATTTTTTATGTTATAGCAGTATGTACAGGGATACAAAATATTGAATATGATTTAAAAAAAAAAAGCACATTCTATACAATAAAATAAGGTAAAATAATATTAAATAAACTAAACTAAACAAAACAAAACTAACCTAAACCTAAACAACAGTGCAATGAATTAGAACAAAACAACATACAAAACAGCAGTGCAAGGGTGTTATTTTTGTGTGATCGATTTGGCCAGAGGTGATTTATTGTACAGTCTTATTGCAGTGGGCAGGAATGATTTCCTGTATCAGTCCTTGTGACATTATTATTACCTTTTATTATAGTTTTTTGTCATTGGTGCTGTAAAGATCATGAAAGTCTAGTTAGTGATTGCCATTCAAATAACTGCGATTACATTTTTTTACATTTTTAAGTTAATTTTATGTCACTGTTATAGTATAAGCTTAATCCTAGTGTAATAACACGTATAGACTTTATAAAGAAGAGGAGCCGTTTATTGACTGTGGTGTTTGGCCCGGTTAAATCCATGATGTCAATGTCAATAGATCCAAAGAGCAATCGAAATGCGGTCGCTTGAATATTAGTAGTTAAGCTCCTGAAGACAAACAGCAAGTGGCACTAATTCTCCTCTCGTGACATCATCAAAGTGACGGAAATCTGACATTTCTGTTGGTTTTATTCAGCTGTTTTTGTACAAGTGAATGGAAACTATCATAAAGAACAAAACTATTAGTCAGCTCATAATCACAGTCAGGCTATTCTGTAATAATCATGACAGGTGTAACTGTCATTTGTTGAACCGACACTTTAACATCCTGATGGTCGGTGTGTTGTTGTGCCAGCAGAGAGCCACTTGGTGGCAGTAGAGGTTTTACAGACACACCGTGACTCAGAGTCAAGTGTAATTTAGAAACTTCATCAGAGCTGAAGTGGCTCCTTTTGCACTCAGACTTTTGATTTGCTGCCTCGTTTCCCATATATAAAAATGAATTATGAGCTTTATAATTGTAGAAGTCCATCGGTGGCAGAACAGAGCTTTTAATGAATTAAACAACAAAAACACAGATGAACCCTCATGTCCTGAATCCATTTGCAATCCTCATTTCAAAAACTACACACACACACACACACACACACACACACACACACACACACACACACACACACACACACACACACACACACACACACACACACACACACACACACACACACACACACACACACACACACACACACTTCTACAGTGATCAGCTTTCTCAGACTCTCCTCAGCACCCATGCAGCCAGCTCACTTTTACAAATTGAGTCAACTCTCCTAGCTTGCGCTGCCAAGCAGTTATCGACTGTGCTACAGGCTATCACCGCTGCTCTTAGTCATTGTGCCGGCTGGATTTCCATTACAATTCAAGGTGTCGTAGTTGTTTTAGCGTTGGAGAGACGGAGCTTCTGCGAAAGCTTGAACTTGCGATAGTGAGCAGCTCTCTCGAAAACACAACAAACAGATCTTTTATTACGCCGTATCGATTCCAGGAGATGTCGGTTTTCTTGCTTTCAAGAGCAGCTGCTTCATGGTCAGTGGGAAGCAGCACTCATGTGAGAGCTGCAGCGGTGTTTGAGCATCAAATCGATGGTTTGTGTGGGCAGTGAACGACGATGAGGAAGTAGGAAGCTTTCAGTGATGCTCTAGTTGCACACCGGGGGCTTTGGGGATGACCGTTAGGGAAAAAAAGCTGAACGATGGGGAGGAAACAAAGACACAGGTATCTGCTGAGGGTCGTCTGTTAAGCCTCCTCGAGTGTCTCTCTGGAGATCACTGGCGGCCTTCCTCTCATCTTTGATCATCACAAACCTGCTCACAGCTCCCAGCTCTCCATGAGGCCTCATGTTTTATCTGCAGGGGCCCAACGCCTCGAAGCTCACTGCCTAATGACACTTTAATGACCTTCTTTATCAAACTATCCTCGGCTTTTGTGCAAGAAACACAAAGACCCAGGCGTGTGGTTCCAGCCGCCTCCCTGCTACACTGAACTGATGAAATTTAAAGCTAACCTAAAAACAGGGAGACGAACAACAGCACGGCATAACCCCAAAATAATCCATCCAGGATTGAAACTCAGGCAGCAGTCTGTAAGAAGTGTCAGGTAAGCAGAGCGAGGGCTGGATTTTATCAATCAGACCAGGACGCCATGCAGGACACTTGTCTGGATCAGATAAGCTGCGGCTCGGGCTGACTGCATCTCTTTAAGCCTTTAATGAGAGGAGGCGCTTTGAAAATCTGTAAAATCAACCTCATATCAGAGGCTGTAACTCGGAATAGATCAATTTTATCCATTAAATCTGAAAGGGATGAAACCAAAACAAGCTATTCACATGTCACACGTCAAGGGGAATTTCACTGATTCTACAGATCAGATTCCAGACTACTATGAGGTCGGATCATAAAGTTCCTTCTTAGACTGCTCCTGCCATTCGCAAATGGTGCACAGCGTCGTGATGTGCACCGAGCACAGAGAGGATATAACCTCTGTGAGTAAGTAATTCAAGTTTTGTCACTTGATCAACATCAGCACCTGAGTTACACTGTTTTGTGAGCAATCTGGGCACGAGCAGGTGGCTCACATCATTCTTTGTGTCAAACTTTTGAAATCAGCAACAGAGACCTTTTAAACGCTTCAGGAAGCCTACAACAATAAAGCAATGAGCCCGAAGAGGTGTTTTGAGTGACATTTGCGTCTCCGAGCGCAACTTCACTGGTCAAAGAAACTGAAAATGGCGAATCAAGTCAGGAGAACAACGGGGAGGTTTTTCTATGACATTTACGGGGCACTGCACCAAGAATCTGTCCCCCAGGGTCCGACTGTCAACACGGACTTTTCTGAAATGTCAATGCGCCCGCTCATAACATACTGTAAACACACAAGTTTACTGCCCACAACAACACAATGGTTGCTCCACACCACCCCAACGCACTGGATCTGTCTCCCTGCAGGTTCTTTCTGTTCCTCAACAATTTGTCACAAACTTTATTTATGCGCTCTCTGCTCCAGTTTCAGGTGTGTGGAGAAATTGCAGATGCGCCGGCCCACTGCTCAGAGAAACATTTGTAACTAAGGTGCTGATGTGTGAAAAAACTTATCTAAAGCCTTTTGTCTCTCTGGAGGAAGCTGCGTGGCTCCTAAGAAATTGCCTCAAGTGATGTCACTTGAGTCAGCGTTGTTTGAGGCGGAGGACGACTTTGTAACTTTGAAAGAAGCGACCTCATCAGACCTGTCTGCTTCAGGCCATAGAGGCTTAAGGCTACATTTGCTCCCCAGACACACTAAAATCTCTGACCACAATGTTGGCAGTTGGGTTGCATTGTGGGTAATGTAGGCACACCGTTTAACAAGCAGGAAGAAAATGAGTAAAGAAAAAAAAAAGACCCTCTTGTTCTGCTGCGTTTATGTTTAATTATTTTGTATTAAATGTCCTTTGAGAGTCGGACACTGACTGTGTGACACTGCACAGGATGGATGATGATTGGTTTATAACGTGGGACTAATCCCATGACGAATGGGCGATGGGATGACATAGGTTGATATGACACCATGATGCCGTGCAGGGAGACTGAAACCTGAACATGTTCGTGGCTCGCACAACCAGGACGCCCACTTAACATGGCAAACTGAACCTCTGGGTTACTGACATCACCGGCTGGAAAATAAAGGGCCGAGTCAGCAGGTAATGATTTAAAAGAGCTGCTCAGATCATATGACAGCACAGTTTCTAACAACACCTTACTGTTGTTGGTTTCAACAACACAAAGCAAAATAATCCACCATTGAGCTTCGAACAAAGACGTGTTAACATAGACAAACTCAAATTCTCCTTTAAACACAGGCACAGGAGGTTTTAAGAGTCTTGCTCAGTAGCCATCGGGCAGTAAAGAGCTCAGTTGGTCCACCCTTTACTTCCTAATGGACCCAAGCAGCAGACAGTTTACTAACCTCCCAACAACCAATCAAAGGTCTGCGTTTAAAGACGGGATGTAAGGTCTGCAGCTCGGCTCGACCTCTCCCCACAGAGAGGAGTAAAAGTGGAGAGAGTGTCAGCCCCAATCAGACGAGTCCTGCTGAGTCCACGAGGCTATCATAATGGCTCAGAGATGATGAGGCAGTGAATAATGGAGAGGTTAGTCAAGTTAGCTGGGCACTAATGTGTCCCAGTTTCACTGCAAACATACCACACAGTGCTGGGGTGTGTGTGTGTGTGTGTGTGTGTGTGTGTGTGTGTGTGTGTGTGTGTGTGTGTGTGTGTGTGTGTGGTGGGAGGGGGTGGGGGAGGGGGATTGTCAAAGTGCGTGTTGAGTCACAGGAAAGACAGCAAGACAGGAACTTCTTGGATATTTAGAGTTATTCGTAGCCGTGTGCTACATTTTATCATCCACAATAATAGCGGTATAATTTGTAATATTATAAGAGAAATGTATTGCGTGATAATGGAAGTATTTTGACTTGTTGAGAGCATTACTCAGATGTAAGTAACTTACGCACAGTAACAAAAAGCATGGCAGAGAGCGGCTCCACAGTGGAGGAGCTACTTCTAACAACATGAGCGACTTCACTGTGTGAAAGTGGTTTGGTTCCAAATGATCAGGTACAACAAACCACAGTAACATAATTGTTTTCGCTCAATATTTGAAGCTCAACTGTTACATTAAGGCTGACAAATCTATAACATTTATTTTGTTACCATTTCACGGTTCCTCACAGCAAGAAGCTTCTACGTTTGAACCTCGGCTGGGGTCTTTCTGTGTGGAGTTTGCATGTTCTTTGTTAATTATTAAATCTAAATTGCCTGTAGCTGTGAATCAGAATCAGAATCAGGTTTATTGGCCGGGTATGTTTAAACATACAATGAATTTGACTCCGGTTGTAGCTTCTCTCTCAATGTGTGTGAATGTGAATGGCTGTCTGTCTTTCTGTGATGGACCCAGTGAGCCGGGATAGACACCAGCCCCTCGTGACCCTGTTGAGGATAAAGCGGGTATAGATAATGGAAGAAGTTGGAGTTCCCCACGTTTTCCACATGGGACACGTGATCACATGTATGACACATGTTTACCACATGCTGCAACATTCAATTCAATTCAATTCAATTCAATTCAACTTTATTTATATAGCGCCAAATCATAACACGGTTATTTCATGGCACTTAACACATTAACGTCCTTACAGCAAGACGTTACAATATTATACAGAGAAACCCAACAATTCCAACATATGCTGCAACACATGATAACTATGTGTGGATAGTTTATGGAAATGTTTTCACATGGGAATCTACATGGGCTTCACACATTACACCATGAAAATGTTCCAAAATCCCATGTTTCCCATGTGCATAATCACGTGTGTGGTCCCATTAGTTTTAGAAATTTTTACTTTTTGTACATTTTAAATTCATGTGGGTTTCCTATAAGGAATATCCATCAATAAGAATATCATTATTGTAAAAAAAAATTAAAAAAAAATACCCTGATAAGTATGATTGTGACATTATTTTAGAGCCATATCACCAGCCCCTTCTCATTAGCCATTACTGTTTTTGTCAAAGTATCTGTCATCATTTTTCAACCTAAAAAACTAAACTGTAGAAGCAGAAATTTCAGTTCTGACTAACAGTCGCTTTGGAATATTTTGAGTTTCTCCATCCATAATGGATTAGACCTACAGTCTGTTGATCTAGAAAAGCATCCTTGGATTACTCGCTGTACTACATTTGTCATGACTGCCAACTTGTTTGAATGCACACTTCATTAGCTTTGAAGTGCGCGCAGACTCCAGTCTGAGGGAGTAAAAAAAAAATATCGATTTGGAAAGCCAAAGCAGCCAGAAGCATCCAAGAGGACTAGATTTCATTGTTCATCAGCTCGGGCCTGTTTTCACAGAGAGCTGCAAGGCTGCAGAGACCTTTGTGTGAGCTAATGAATAGAAAATACCTTGATGTGCTTGCATCCCTCTTTTGGTATAAAGGTTTTTGTGCGTGTGAGCATCTGTGGCAAAGGTGGCAGGGGAGGGAAGCGAAATTATATAAAACAAACCAGAAAACATTGTTCTGCCGTACAAAGACTCAGAGCCGCTTTTATCAGCTAAATGAACTAAATTAGCCTTGAATCTCTTTCTCAGTGGTGCAGCGAGGAACGGAGAGCTGCTCCCAGAGACGGAGAGAGAGGTTCACAGCAGCGAGAATGATGGAAGGAGATTGAATGGGATAGTGGGGCAGGAAGGTGGGTGATAACCTGGCATCCAAGCGTGACACCCAATCAGTTTCATCACAGACCTCGAACGCAGAAATCACTGGCTTACTTTATTACACAAACCTGGAAATTCATGGGATTACTCATGTGCCATATTGACGCATGAACGCCTGAGTTCAGCTGGAGAAATCTGAAATCTTCTTTTGTCAGAAAATCCAACACACTAGAGGCGCACACATTCATAGGGAGGTTTTGTGTCTCTTTTTTTGCACACACTGTTATGACCCAGGGTTATTTATGTGTCAAATTATGTTTTCATGTGTCAGCTCTGCACTTCCTCCCCTGAGCGTGTGTGGGCGTGTTCATTCTGGTGTAAAACAGGCAGAGCATTCTGGTTCGTCAGTTTGAATTAATTAATGCCTCTCAATTGAAGCTCAATCGAGTTGCAGTTGACAGCTGTTGGCCCGTCCTTTAACACGACTGGATCCAGCTGTAGTTTCTGCGTGTTGAGTAGATTAACTGAGAAGAACAACTCTGATCAAGACGTGTAAATAGGAATACTTAATAGCACTAATGATCTCAACCTAAATATTAAGAACAGCATTCTTCTTTCAGGTAATAAAGTATATACCTACCTACCTACTTCTCCTTTTTTTTTTATTTCACAAGCCCAGGTTTTTCTTTTGTTTGCATTTTGGTTTTGTGTTTAGGCTAACCACAGACTTTTGGTTGTTATTGGCATTGCTGTACTCTGAAGACTGTTTTCCCTGTTAAAAGTGAGTTTTTCCTCCTGACTATCAGAGGTTTTCTTACTGTTAAAAGGCAGTTTTTCTTTCCCACTATCTGAGGTTTTCTTTCCTGGTAGAAGGGAGTTTTTCTTCACTGCTGTAGTAAACTGCTTCCTTTGAAAATTGACTGATTGTGTGCTGCTGGCCGTTGTTGGGAGCAGGAAGAGTCAGGAGTTCACAGAGCATTTTATGTCAGTTTTGACAGTAACAGTTTTGAGAGCAAATTTCTCACTGCAATAAAACAAAATTGAGTTTTTAAGTAAAAGTATATGAACAGTGAATACAGTGTGAAGACTCAACAGGAGAGGACTGCGTGCTGAGCTACCTGCTGAAGGGATTGACATATGGCTGACAGTGACTGAATGAAATATGCAAAAAGCAAAAGCTTTTGATTCGCAACCAAAACTTTGTGCCACAATAAAGAAGCTGGGAGCAAAACCAACAAAACTGAAAGGGAGAATTTGTCAGTTCATATATTTTCACTTACAAACTTGATTTTTGAGTGCAGTGAGAAATTTGCTCTCAAAACTGTCTTTTAAACTCGCGGTAGTTCTGTGAGCCCTAAAGCTCCTTTCATTACAAAGCCAAGGCCTGTGCTTTGGATCAGACTTTACTGCCACCCTGTGCTGACTGTCATAACTCTGCTAGCAAAGAGAAGATTTGAATTAAACTCCATAGGGAAACGGGTCGATGCAGTGCTCTTTAATTTAAAGCTTTGCCGTGGTGTCATCTATCTGTTTGCTCCCTCTGGCAAAGACTTACATAAAATACAATATACTAAGTGCAGTGATTATTGTCACCTGGGTCCCGACAGCGAGACGTCTGTCTGGAGAATAGGCAACTACCACGCAGTGAAACCTGGTGAACAGCAGCCTTGTATGGAAGCAGTGATTCACTGTCTAAAAATGGTATTATTTGTATTTTGTAAAGATGATAGGGAAGATTTACAGCTCAGTTCACCAACACATTGTGTTCTTCTTTAGAGGGCATGCCCTTTAAAGTGTTGTATAATGAGAAGTCAGCTAAAGGAAGACAGTGACATTCACCAATAAGACAGACCAAGTTATACAATATAGATTCAAGCCTTGCAGCCATGCAGCAAGGAGGAAGTGGAATATATTAGAATAGACTAATGCCCTCCTTATCTTCTCTGACCTACAAGCCAGACGGGCAGTGAGGTGGAGACCACCGAGCTCCGGCGGGACGGGACCAGTCAGACATGTAAATACAGAAACATTAAAAGAAGAAGCATAGAGGCCCTTTGGGTGTTGCTCGTATCCTCAGTGTCACCGGCACCTATTTCTCACTCTCCCTCCTGAAAGAAGCTTCTTATCTGGCTGCCGTCCAAACGAAGGGGACATTATCTGCTACTATTCACTTCAAAGACACATGAAAGGAGCGCGCACATTAGACTGTGGCCTTACGTAACCACAAACCTGTTTGATGTCACATCACCTTGCATAGCAAAGACACAAATACAAAGCTAAATTTTTTTTGTCTGTCAAGGCCGGTCTTCTTCTTTCAGGTACAGTTGCAGACAAATTTAAAACCAACAACAACAAATTGTGGCTAATAAATCTTGATTTGCCAACAGCACTCATTTGATGAAGCTTTAGTTCATCAAGAAAGATCTGCTTCCTTGCGTTTTATCTTCTCCTCTGTCGGCATGCTTTTCCTGCTGCTGTATTTGTTTTTATCACTGCCGCTTTCCCTCGCTGTCAAAACACTCATTTGTAATCTTGTTGTCACCATACTTGCCCAACGATCTTTCTGCCCGCGCTTTTTAGCCAATTAGTTTCTCTGCCCTGTTCTTTACATATCATCGTAATTCTGTCATTCTGTCTAAAGACCTTCTGATGCACAACCCTACTTCTTCCCATCACCACCTAATTCGATTGGTTTTCCTGGGAGTCTCAATGGAAGTGTGAGTCATCTCCAAAATTCCTCCTCCTCTTTCCAACCAGTCGAGGAAGATGATTTCCAACCTCTGAGATTGGTTCTGGGAGGTTTCTCTCTGTTAAAAGGAAGTTTTTTCTTGTCACTGTCAGAGTTTTTTTTTAGTGTTAAAAGGGAGGTTTTTTTAGTCCTGCTGACGGAGGTTCTCTTCCTGCTAAAAGGGAGTTTTTCCTTCCAGCTTTTGCTCACATGGGAATTTTGTAAATGTTTGATTCCTGTCTCAGATGTCTTATGTTGGCATTTTTTGCCAGATAAATAAAAAGATTCAGAAATCTGCAAACTCCCCTCCACCACCTCTAGGCTCTGGGGCGTCCTGTGAAGCGGTCCATGACGCGGCCTCTCATCATCAGTTTAACCAACAAAATTTAAAAGTAAAATTGTTATTATTTGTATCCATTCCTAATGATCTCTCCTTATTGGACTTGTGTTGTAGGACATGTTTGCCAATGATGAAACACAGGTTGTGGCGGGAAACATTATGGTGGAAAGAAAAAGAGAACTATTGCTTAATTATAGATGCAGGCCCAAAGCTACATATCAGAACTGCTCTTATACAGCGCCTTCCTCTGCCTCATATTGTCTCCCACTTTCTATTGACATCAGGCAAGCATTTCCCATGAATAGAACAGGTGAGCTGATCTCTGTCTAGTCCCATGTAGATAATAATAACCCAGATGTGATCCGGCAAGCCGATATAAATAAGGTGCTGATTTACAGCAACAGCCTGGGGCAGTAAACACAGACTGTGACCCACATACACACACCTTTAGGTTGTCAGCCACATACAATTATGAATAGGTGCAGAGATGCATACATAGTTTGGGTCTAAACTGGATGATTTAGTCACCGTGTGTATTTGATGGAAATGTTTGTCTCTGTGTTCCCCAATAAAAGCATAACAAAGGGCATTGGTGTGTCTCTTTGAAATTGCCTTTTCACTGGCCGCACACGGGGAGTATTTCCATTTCCTCCCCTCCATCTACAGGTGAATGGAGATTGCAAAGGATAATTTCTGTTGTCTCTACCACCCGACTTACAGTCCAGCTGTACAAAGGAAGAAAAGGGAAATCCACGACATAAATATAACGAAGGAGGAGAATCGCCAGACAGCAGCATATGTGTGAGTGTCCCTGAGACGACACTAAAAAATAATCATCTATAAAAGAAAATGAGTTGGAATAACATACGGCACTGTACACAGGCTACAACAGATGGTCCACCACGGTCTCCAGACCTACATATCTAAATGTGCATCGAGGTTTTTCCCCATAATTTCAACCCCTCGGCGTGCTCAGGGTGAAGAATCGTAGCGAGAAAAATGAAAGTTTTGGAGTTGCTGGAAGTTGAACTGTGGCGGCAATGAATCTCCAGGTAGTCAGCTGGGACCTGGCGGAGCGTGGGCATAAAAACAGCAGGGACTCCATCCTAATGTGATGAGCTGTGCTCTAGTCTGCACACAGCCATGTCGATAATTAAGCTCAGTGCGCCTCTGGGAAATTATGCTAATGACGTCCCTCCAAATACATACATATCTGGAAACGTTTGGCTTAAGGTGCTGACAAACAGAGCGACGAGTAAAACATGGCTACCTAATAAAGGTTTCGAGGAAGGTTGAGAGAGTGAAAAACAGGGCAGTGGGGAGAAAATTTTATTTTCTTCAAAGGCACCTTTAAACAAAAAAGGATGAAAAAGGGAAAGAACTGAGAGGCTGCTGCTCTGATTAGTGGTAACTACATTTACTCAAGTACTGAAATGAAGTACAAATTAAAAGTACCTTCACTTTTCCATTTTACGCAACGTTATAATTCACCTCTACATCTCAGAGGCAAATATTTGACTTTTTACTCCACTTCATTTGTCGGACAGCTTTAGTTCATTTTTTTCAGAATAACATTTTTATATACTTTCTGTCCAGTGAAAGCCAGGTATCCCCAAATTTATTGATTGTGAGTTTGAATCTTTCTTGAAAATGTTCCTGCTTCTTAAATGAAAGAAACAATTTAGAAACCCATTTGGATTCGATGGAAAATGCATCGTCACAAAGCCGAAAACAGGGCTGATGCATGGTTCTTACTGGACAGCAATGCTACTTATCTTATAGAATATGATGCATCAATGTAGATTAAACTAACCAACGGGATATAAACTGGTTCAAATGAGCTCAACCTTAAACAAATATAACAATTAATATGAATCCAAAACTATCATATAAAATAGTAAAACACTGACAGGGAGCATTTACTGCTCAGTATGTACTGTGCAGTTGGCTGGGTCCAGCTTGATCTTTAGTTACCACAAAGAGGTGAGACAAACCAAGGGTGCCCGGTCGAAACGTCTGCAAAGCCGGTTTGAAACCATCGGGGAATTACCTGTCAGGGTCTGTGTGAAAGCGACTTGTTAAATAGAAGATCAAACCATTTTCAGCGGAAATGGTCCTCTACTGTCAATGGAGACACAAACCTGTTGACCTTGAGAGCGGCACAAAACGAGATAAAAGAGTGAGGGAGCAGAGAAAGAGAAAGCCAATGAGGAAATAAAACACAGGGAGTTAGGAGAGATTAGAAGGGCAATAAAATAGCTTCTGCTATCTTTAGAGTGAGCAGGCCTGCCTGTGTACTGGTCAATCAGAGCCCAGTAATAGGTCTCTTTATCACCGAGTGCTCGAAGCTCATTCAGGAGACTGCATCGGAGGCTCAAGCCCTCCACCCAGAATGCATCTGGGCATGTACACGTTTTGTTTAGTCTCAGAGACTCTTAATGATTTTGAAGTTGAACAAGCACTTTGCATGTTGGAGATCATATCAGATGATTAAGTGAAGCTTAAATTAATATGTGTGGTACTGCTGCAACAAGAGAATAAGATACACTAAAGCAAAACAAATACACAGTGTTAAAGATAAGACAAGGAAACATATTGATGTCTAAAGATGATGCTTGATTAATCTAAGAAAATATTTCCACATTGTCGAGACTACACCCTTTTATGTGTCTGATAAACATGAAGCTGGATGATTAGCTTAGCACACAGACTGGAAGCAGAGGGAAACAACTATTCTGGCCATAAGTAATGAAATTTACACCTCCACCACCTCATGATTTTACGAGTTGTTATGAACTGAATTATTTCCTGCATGGGTGGAGTTACTTCTTCCATGAAGCCCATGAAACAAAGACTTGTTGCACACCTCGTCACTAACCTTATTTTTACAAGATATAATGTGTTATATAATGTGTTTAGAGGTGCTGATAGGCGGATTTGTTTTTACTGCTGGACAAAGCCAGATTAGCTGTTTCCTTCTGTGTCCAGCGAGCGGCAACCAAACGTTACGGCGCCCATTGGTTTATGAACTGCAGTTCTGAAGCCTCGAGTTCAGCAATTCGGCCGTCACCATCTTGCTATTTTGAAACCAGAGGAGCAAGCACTGGATCTGACTCAATCAGACTGGGAACCAGAGGACACTACACCCAACGACCCAGAGCAGAAACCTGACTGAATCACAGGCCTAGAAAACTAATAAGATGACTTTAGTGAATGTCATTGTTACGACTCGCTTTGACCAGCTGCTGACTCTCGCTTAAATCTGGGGTGCGGAGCTTTTGTCTCCCCCTTCTGCCAGGGAGAGTAAAAATAAAAACATTGTCGACACGTGGTTATGTCCCTTGAAATTACATATTTCACAATCAGAATTTCATACATTTTGGAAAGTTTAGAAGAGTCCCAAGATTGAATTATTTTATCCACATTAAAGTTAGCATACAGATAATAACAGAAATTAGTCATCTTGGCTCTGCCTATAGGGCATGCCCAGTATGCAGCATGAGAATGCCTCACCAGACACCAGATGTAAAAACTCTGCTTTGTGTGAAACAGAGAGATTTTTCTGGCACTGATGAGGTTTAATCAGCATTGTGTGATCTTGTTTGGCAAGGGCTAGAACATAATGGACATTCAATTATATTTAAAAGCCCCACGATTTCTACATGCTAAAATGGCAATTTTAGCATGTAGTTATGGGAGCACTAGTGTTACCATCTAACTAACAAATATTTCCCAAAACACACAACTATTCTTTTGAGAGGGTTGGTTCATCCAAGTACTGAATATTATCTCATGAGTGACAGAGAATCAGAGCGACTGCAAGTGAATTTTGCATGTAAATATCCGATTGGAGATAAGAGAAGGAAAAGAAACAAAGACCGAAAGAAATGCATAGAAGAAGATCATGCAGTTAGCTGGACAGCATTTTTCACAGCCTCCAAACAAAGACCAGTTGGAGTGTGTGTCTCTGAGCTCCCAGTGCATGCTGAACCATCTGAACTCCTGCTTATGACTGCCAGTCTCCATCCTGGGAGCACTGTAGCGATGACACACGAATATCACAAACTGCATCCAATCTATCACCTTAATTACTTCCATTTCCATATCGCCATAAATTTTTTTATGTTGCAAATTAATTTACACCTCAGACAAATTGCTTGTCCTTGACTTCCTTATCCGTTACGAGGAAACCCGCCGTGCACGCAGGGCTGTGTCAGCGTGCACCCTAACCAAACCTAATCCGTCACTCAATCCAGCCATCCCACCTCGCAGATTGAATTAGCGCAGGGGACAAAGTACCTCACGTGTGGATGAGAAAATAAATAATAATAATACAAGAGATAAAGTGGAGATTGGATTGAAGAGATAAATCAAGTATGAGATGCTGCGTTCAACATGACAACAGTGTGTGGGGAGGAAGTCCCTGATGAAACGATGGTTTATCTGATGAAAGCGAAAGGTCTGTCCCTGTGCTACATGTGGACGGCTGCTAAAGGTGATGTCTGTGTGTGTGTGTGCGTGTCTGCAGCCGTGTGTCTGACATTAACCCCCTGATTGTGTTGACAGCCTTTGGCCCTAAGCCCTTAAGGGCGACGTCTCCTGGGTTCAGTTGGAGCCTCGGGTCCAACAGCGAATGTCAGCCGTGAAAGCCACAACAACCCGGTGACACTGGTGGCTGCGTTGTATATCCTGCTGTGCTGTGGCATCACAGGTCACATCTGTGGGCCAGAGTGGCTGAGGCAAATATATAGCAGAACATGACACTAATAATATGACATGTCTTGCATGTATAATGCAAAGGAGATGAAAGCTACTGAATGAGGAACTGGTTCAACTTTACATGACCCCACGAGGCCACACAAAGCCAGGAGACAAAACAACAACAAAGACACACAAAAAAATTACCTTAAAAAGGCACTAAACAACCACTGAAAACAAAAACAGCTGAGACATTAAACAACCAGAAAGACATGAAAAACACACTCGAAGATGCAGAAGGACTAATAAGAGATTAAAAACTACCACAAAGAGACACAAAATGAAAAAACAAAACAAAACATGAAACAACTACAAGGAGATGCAAAATGACCACAAAGATGCAAAACAGCTACAAAGAGATTAAAAACAACCCCAAAGAAACACAGAACAGCTGCACTGTTTGTAATTGTTGTAAACTATTAAGAATTATCAACAGCAGGTATTTTATTGATATAATTTTGTGCTAGAATATTTAAGATTACGCGTTTGTCATTAATTTACTGAACCAAATAAACAATGGTAATTACTACTGATAATCGATCAATCGATTGTTGCCGAGAACTAAAGTTCTTAAAGGTTTGCATCTTGCTCTCTTTGGCGGCACCTTTGGTGATAAGCTGTAACTGCAGCTGTGTTTTTGGTCTTCGGTGACTTGGCGATCGATAATGACTTAACAGACATCTATTTCAAAGAAAATCTTTGAGATTTAAAATGTTTTAACTCCCCCACTGCCACGAGCAGAAATAAAACCAGCACAAAAGATGAAGTGGATCTCGTTGAATAAACATTTATACATAAACACTGTAACCGCGGCAGCTATTTGATAGACTATAAAGTAGAACTCACAACCCCCACTGAACACCGCAGGTATAATGAAAAGTGCAAAATGCATGAATTCATGAGGTGGGGTAAGAACAGGATACTTATTTTCCAATTGACTGCTGCACATTTTTCAAATTGCAGAATGTTTTCTAAATGGCTTTCCTGCATCCCGGGGTTACAGGGCTAACTCACTCAGCGCACAGACGACCTTGTGACTCCACGGGAGAAAACGTTAAAAGCTCTACGAAGGAAATTCTTTGTTTGTTGTGCAAATTAATTTAGGATCCACAGACAGTTTTTTTTTTTTTTTTTTTTTAAACTGTCGCCTTGGCAGCGAGCTCTTTATGAAGCAGTGGAAGAGGTAAAGTGGATCCGTATGAATGTGAGGTGCACAAGGATGCTGGAGACAAAAGGAAATCAGGAGCCGTGCAACTGGGCGCAGTAACTACATACGAGCTGCCATCAATCAGGTGGTGTGTGTTTGTGTGTGTGCGTTGCAGTTCCACCTGTGTGTTGCCTGTACAGATGGCACACAAAGCATCTGAAAATAATAAATGAAAACCCCTGTATATGAATATTGATCTCTATCTGTATGTATGTCACTGTATGTATCACTGTTTTTTTTTTGTATTTGGAGGAAGAAAGGCTTGACGGTACACAGTAAATATAGGGATTTTCTGTGGTTTGCATTGAACAATCAGTCGAAATGAAGAGAAACATTTAAAACATTTTACCTGCTTTAAATACTACTTTGGCCATTTTATGAAATATTAAGGAGCTTGAAAGTGCTGAAAATGTTTTCTGTTCTGTGGAGCTGTCTAAGGGCAAACCTTTCCTTTTGTTTTCTCTGTTTAGCAAGTGGTACGCCGGCTGTGGAGATGAATTGTGGCTGCACAGTAAAAAACAAAAAAGCACAGTCCAGTTTTGGTTCTGGACTCGACAGCGAGCAGAGACTTGCTGTGTGAAATGTTTTTGGACACCATCCATTGCTGTTCACAAATGCTCTAAAAACAACAACAATGTGATTAGTTGTGTTTCCTTATGGAGGAGTAGAGGCGTCTCACAGAAACAAAGGACGCAGCTGAGGCAGAAGTGAGAAGAGAGGAAGTCGCAGCCTCGCAGAACAGACCAGTTATAAGTCCTGTGCAGTGAAACCAACCTGGATGATCATTATCTGACTATATATGAAAACCTTTATGAAGAGTGCAGGGTGTGTGTGTGTGTGTGTGTGTGTGTGTGTGTGTGTGTGTGTGTGTGTGTGTGTGTGTGTGTGTGTGTGTGTGTGTGTGTGTGTGTGTGTGTGTGCGCGTGTGTGACAGAGAGGGGTGGGAGTGTGGTGGCACCATAATGAATCCCTACAGGAGACACGGGGCCCTGCTGGACTCTTGTAATGAAGCTCTGCCCTGCCATCGCTCCATGACCTGCTGGCATTAAGGAAACATGGAAACCATTACCTTCAGACTTCACCACAGCGTACCAAGTGGGGGGAACCTGGACGTTTGTGTGTGTGTGTGTGTGTGTGTGTGTGTGTGTGTGTGTGTGTGTGTGTGTGTGTGTGTGTGTGTGTGTGTGTGTGTGTGTGTGTGTGTGTGTGTGTGTGTGTTGATGTGGAGACAGGGCACAGCAGGGAATCCAGACCAGACAGGATTTTTACTGTATATGACGAAGATGTCTGACACAACACTGACAAGCTATAGAGGAGCAGAGGTTTGTGATTGATAGATAGATAGATAGATAGATAGATAGATAGATAGATAGATAGATAGATAGATAGATAGATAGATAGATAGATAGATAGATAGATAGATAGATAGATAGATAGATAGATAGATAGATAGATAGATAGATAGATAGATAGTTACAGCAGCATATACAGTTATTAGTTATTAGTGAGTGTGTTTGTGTGTAATATGCATCCAGCTTTTTGAACACTAACCTAGACCTACTTTATTTGATAAACGTGCAGCAGATGCAGAGAAGACGAGGTTTTAAACAAGATTGGATGTTTCCGTCTCATTCCAGCAGAAAGTCACTAAAGTCACCGTCCAGGGATCTTAACAGCTTTCTGTGTGTGTGTGTGTGTGTGTGTGTGTGTGTGTGTGTGTGTGTGTGTGTGTGTGTGTGTGTGTGTGTGTGTGTGTGTGTGTGTGTGTGTGTGTCCTAGTGCTCCCCGCTAAGCTCATCCTTGGTTGAATGCATCTTATTAGGACTAGAATGACTTTGTTGTGGATTTCTCACCAAGTAAACAGACTTCACATTTCTCAGTTGCATTGTTCGAAAGTAGAAATCTACAGAACGAGAAAAAAAGAATTGTTCTCTTAATTCTCCACAATTTGTTTTTCCCCAAGTCTCCTTCGTAAATAAGAGGAAGTGTCAGTTGTAGCGGCTGCGTCCTCCATTGTTGGCTGCTCTCTCAAATTGGAGTGCCACTGGCTGGAGATCATTTGATCAGCAGATCTGTGGGATCAAGTTCATTACAAGAGATGGAGCACCAGTGCAGCCGGCCACAGATGAACCCTGTAGATTAGATGAGCTTTTTTCCTTTGGCTCTGTCCTTCCTTTCTCAATCTTGTCATTAGTCTCCCTCCCCGCCTCACCTCTTTCTGTTAATGTTTTAAACGCCAAACGAACAAACAAGAACAGGACTTTTAACAAAAGACTTGCAATTTCCAAACATCCATTATAGGCAGAGAAATCTACACAAGTTGTTTTGGTGGCTATTAACTGCACAAGCTGCATTAGTAATGGGGGGGAAATGTCCAAGCTCGGTGAAGCAAACCTCCCTGTTAGCTCAAAGTCTAGGATTTTCTCTTTGTTTCAGGCGGTCGGGTTGGAGTCCTGGATTTTAATAAAGCAGTGGATGTTTTTTTTACAGGAACTGGTGAGGCAGAAACATCTGTTTTATGGAGAGACAGCTCACGTTGTTATTGTGTGTTTGTGGCTGCTTGTTTAATAGTGGACAAGTTGCTGCGGTCGATGCTGAAGGATCCGCCTGGCATGCTTTCAGAGCCTCGTGTGTGCAGACTGATTGTTGGCATCACATTGGTCCACCTCTTTTTCTCTGAGAAAACTATAAACTATTGCTATTAAGCTAAGAGTGACCACCGCAGTCACTTAATCTGAGGGTTTGCCATGTAACACCACACATGGTATTACACATTATGTAGCATCGGGAATGTTACTATAGTACAAAGCAGCCTTTTTATGCCTGACAGTCATGACCGGAGGGCATTATGTTTTCGGGTTTTCCATCTCTCTGCTTTAGGGTAACACATTCATCCGTCACGCCCACTCTCATATTATCTCAGGAACACCTTGAGGGAATTTTCTTCAGATTCGGTACAAATGTTCACTTGGACTCAGGGATGAACGGATT